>NC_133697.1:9435462-10635462 GCF_048934315.1 Petromyzon marinus
ACACACACACACACGTACACACACGTGCACACACACACACACGTACGCACACGTGCACACACGCGCGTACAGAGACGGCGGACGCCTTGGGGACATTTTCCAGTGCCGTCATCCAGAAGTGGACTGAGCATGACTGTTGCAGCTTGCTGAATCGGAGACAAACCCCGCGCACGATTCTCGTAAAACTAACCGGGCATAATTTACAGCTCCCCACCCCCCCCGACACAACCCCGCCGTCTCCCACCCCTTCCCCCGCAATGCGAGTAGAGCGAAACATTCCCTGGCTATCAGGCAGAGTCGTGATTGAGCCAGAGTCTTCAATCACGAACGCGGCGACAACGGGGAATGTCTGTGGGCACGCTCTTCTCGTCTCGCAGGCTGGGCGAATGTGGCGCTTACGAACCGAGTTCGATTCCCCGCGCTCACCTGGCCAAGATCGGCGACGAATATGCGCGCCGGTCTTAAACGAGTCGACTTGTGCGGCGTGTAAAAACATCAGCACTGGGGGAGACAAAGGCGGGCGGGCGGGCGGGCGGGAGGGGACGTGGGTGCGCGGTGCTAGGTACCCCAAACCCCCTCGGGATGTTCCCTTGTTTTGGGCGCTTGCCCCGACCGTCCGTGAAGGGGGTCCGTTTGGTGTGAAGGTTGGTGGGTGGGGAGCGGTAGTGTAGTGGTTAGCGCGCTACGCTACGAACCACCCGGCCAACACCAGCCCTGGGCCACCCCCCTAGGTCGACTTAAAAAAAAAAATCTCCACAAGGAAGACAAAGGCGGACGGGCGCGGTGTTGGCAACCCCACCCCCTCGTGTGCCGTGCCAGCCTTCATAAGTGCTCGCTAAGAGCACTTGCCCCAATCGTCTGTTAAAGGCTATAAGGGAGACCTTTGTCTTTGTACCAAATATAAAGACACCAAGACGAGGAGATCAGTAACGCATACATGGGACACACAGACCGCGCGCACACACGCATGCACACACGCATGCACACGTATGGCGGCGCACACAGACATTCCAACATCGCTGTCACATGCACAGAGACAAAGACATAAACCCCCCCCAACCCCCCATAGCCCGTTATAGTCTGCTGGGGCAAAGGGCTGTTAGCGATCACCCATGAAGGCCCACACGGCTTAAGAGGGGGTGATGTTGGCTAACACAGCGGCCGAGCTGCGTTTGTCTCCCCAGTGGCGATGTTTGCACACCGCACCAGGTACACATTTAAGTCTGAGTCGACTTAGGGGAGGCCCAGGAACCGGTTCAAATATTTCCACCGTTATTGGTCGTCAGCAGCGGCAATCGAACTCGGGTCGCTGGGTTCGTAGCGCAGCGCGCTAACCACTGCGCCACCGCTCCCTACAACAAAAGACAAAGGCACACCACGCACTGCTCAAATTAGCCCCTTACCTCATGGACGCAAAGTCCAAGCCTCCTCTTCTAGGTGCAACCAGAGAAGATCAAGTCTTTCTGACAACAGCCCCGTCTGTTGCCCACACTTTTCCTCCTCCTCACCACCACCACCACCACACCAAGGCCGTAATTGGGGGGGGACATATCCCCCCAATATTCAAATATGCTCAAAATGTCCCCCCCAATATATTTCCATAAAATAGATTTTCTGTTGATATGATTGTGGTTATGGTTGTACTTTATTAATCCCTAATCTCTGTCATTACATACAATGAAACAAGAAAAGGTAAAACAGAAAAAAACAGAGCAATGTAATAAATACAATACACTATTAGACATTATTGTAAAAAATAAAAGTCAATCCTATGTGTTAGTGAATTTTTTAAATATATTTTCGGCAGGTAATGGCAGGAAATTAGTTTTCAAATTTAGATTTTTTTTTCTGGGGGGGGGGGGGGGGGGAACCCCAGACCCTCTGGAACATTTGGTCCTCCCCCAATGTTGACTCCGTGGCTACGGCCTTGCACCACACACATCCCCACACCCAATCATCCACTCTGTCCTGGGAAACTCTAAAGTACTGGGGTCCACTCAGCGGAAGGGTCCCCTGGCGATTTCCGCTGTTCTTTCTCCGAGACCATCGACAGCTTCAAATTGCTTAAATCTCCCCGCCTCTGTCCACCCAGCAGTAGAATGTCACATTTATCAAATCAATAAATTATGGGGGGGGGACCCCATCATAACAGAATGATGGTGCAAGCACGAAAACGATGTTTCAAACAAAGCACAAACATGCGTACAAAGCACTCAGGCCTCCGTGCATTATGGGAACAAAACCCATAAACATTTCCTGAAAGACTGCGTGCTCCTCTTCTCGGAGGTCGCCGTCAAAATAAATTTGAGCAAAATGCGACCGACTGACAGCGGCAAGTGAATGTGCTCGTGGGCAGTGGGCATTGATGACTATATTTTACTGTACTGATGAGTCCTAATAACAATGACACCGGTCCACAGTTGTCTGTCTCTGGCTCACTGCTGTCTGTCAGTCGCTCACATTCATGTTGATGGTGACCGAAGACAAGAGGACCACAATGCAGTTCTTCAGTTGTTTGCATAATACACAGCGGCTGTGTACTTTGTACATATTTTGGCTTCCCAGCCTGGATTATCATTATATTATGATGGGTTTTATCGTCATTTTCAGATTTGATTATCGTTTTGTACGCTGTACATTTTTTGAGCTTTGGGAATGCGATTTTATTTTCCCCATACCTTATTACCTTGTTACATATGTAGCACGATATATCATCCACCCACGTTATTTCCAGGACACACGATAACTCCCACGCCTCGCCTCTCACCCCCAATTTCACCTCAAAAATTCCTCCACCAACCCAGCAATTCTCCATCGCAAAACAAGCTATCGCCTGATAATTTACCCATCATCATCAGCCATGGTTAATCCACTGCTGGATGAAGGCCTCCCCAAGCCTCCGCTAACTATCACGACCCTGTGATGTAACAAAACACGGAAATAAACTACCCATATTAATAAAATAACTTTGACAATTTATGGCTCTTTGTCGGTCCAGGGTTATTTGACCAAACTGCACCACCCTTTTGGTCTGGGAGCATAGACGCTGATACATTATACAGTACAACCGAGGGATTTGTTTCTGCGCTGCTTTCTGCTGACAACGTAGCTTCGCAGCAGCAGCCTGTAGCGCCTGTTTAATCCATATTGGTGGTCGCCCATTCAGGCACTATTCAGGCTCAACTTGTTTAGCTTCCGAGATCTTATGAAACCGGGGCGGTCGTTGCCCAGTGATTCGATCATAGGCGGTTCCGTAAAGTGTACAATAGGCTGCTGACTGTGTTCAAATTTTGTTTGTTGCGGTTGCACCCGACTTAAGAGCCGCATGGCTCACATGGCTATACCAAATAAATGCAACTTGAAATAAATGAAACTTTACTGAAGGGGCCACGTGGTGGGCAACAGAGCGCTACTGCAGGACAATCAACTGTTGAACCGTATCCCCACCTCCACGCTCATCGCATTCGCCAACTTCCAGTGACCGGCGTGGTTGAAGTAGCGTCGAGTCGTGGAAGCAAGGCCGTAGCCATGGAGTCAACATGGGGGGGGGGGGGGGGCAAATCTTCCAGGGGGTCTGGGGGTCCCCCCCCCCCCCCAGAAAAAATCTAAATTTTAAAACTCATTTCCTGCCTAAAATATAACAAAAAATTCACTAACACATAGGATGGATTTTTTTAGAATAATGTCTAATAGTGTATTGTATCACATTGCTCTGTTTTTTTTACCACTTCTTGTTTCATTGTATGTAATGGCAGAGATTAAGGATGAATAAAGTACAACCATAACCACAATCACAGAAACAGAAATCTATTTTATAGCAATATATTGGGGGGACATTTCGAGCATATTTGAATATGGGGGGGGGGGGATGTGTCCATCCCCCCCAATATATAATAATTACGGCCTTGCGTGGAAGAGGCCTTCCATCATCCATCCAGCAGTGGAGTGAATTCTAATCCGACACTGAGCTTTTATTGTATTAATTTATTTTGTTATTTTATGTTCGCGTCTATTGATTATTTTTGGCCAGACACAAACGTGGAGCAATCATGATTTAAAATTAAATTGTCTGAGTGCCTCTGTCTCGTTTGGCCAGCAAACTAAGTGGCTCGTCTCGCTAACGCAATAAGTGCTCGTAAAAACCTCACTGCCGCCACACGAGACGTTATTTTTAGGAGGAGGATTTGGCGGTTGAGCCTTTTAATTAGCGATGCCACTTTGAACAGTTACAGTTAATTATAATTCCTTCATATTTATTGTCTGTAAGCCAGCCTGCAGATACCAATGGTACACGGAACACAGCAAGGAACGCAATAATCAAGGCAGATAAAAAACACTCTTAGGGGCCGTCCATAAATGACGTCACGCACCTGCGGGGGGGGGGGGGGGTCAGTCATTTGTGACGATGTGTGACGAGGGGGGGGATAAATGTGACGTCACATCAAAATACGCAACTTTAAATAAACATAGACAACACGTTCTGCTTAATTAAATAGACTTTTTAATAAATGTTTTCTCCTACAACATCAGAGTGCAGCGCCACATTAAATACGCACTACAATGACAATAGTTTAAATCGATTTGAAGCATGTGTTTTTTTGGGGGGGGGGGGCAGAGCTTTGTGACGTCATATTTGAGAGGGGGGTCTGACTTTTTGTGACGCCGTGTGACGATGGGGGTCACAAATCGTCCAAAATAGCGTGACGTCATTTATGGACGGCCCCTTATGCAAGGACCACGTATCAACTCTATTCAACGTGCGTTTGTCCTCGGTGGTATTTCATTGCTCTTAACACCGTAACATCACGGTGTTGTGTGAGGTGTGGTTGGTTTGCCGGAGCAATGCGCCAGCTGTAGCAACTCCTCTCCCAGTGTTTGTGGATGGCGCTGGCCAACTTGAGGCCCATCTCCCTCCACTCCCACAAAACATAGAATCCTGTAACCGTAGCGTTCGCACGAGGCGCGCAGAAAGCACTACCACAAAAAAGGTTTTTTTTGGGGGGGGGGGGGGAGGTTAGATCGCGTAAATATAAATGTGTGGTTAACCCACCACCACTCGACACAGCCAATTAGTAAAGTTAGTTGCGTAAGTAAACAAAACGTGCCAATTAGTTGCGACTTACTCTCCAACACAGGTGGTGTTGGAGAGTAAACACAGGTGGTGTTGGAGAATAAACACACGTGGTGTTGGAGAGTAAACATAGGTGTGTTGGAGAGTAAACACAGGTGTGTTGGAGAGTAAACACAGGTGGTGTTGGAGAGTAAACACAGGTGGTGTTGGAGAGTAAACACAGGTGGTGTTGGAGAGTAAACACAGGTGTGTTGGAGAGTAAACACAGGTGGTGTTGGAGAGTAAACACAAGTGGTGTTGGAGAGTAAACACAGGTGGTGTTGGAGAGTAAACACAGGTGTGTTGGAGAGTAAACACAGGTGGTGTTGGAGAGTAAACACAGGTGGTGTTGGAGAGTAAACACAGCTGGTGTTGGAGAGTAAACACAGGTGGTGTTGGAGAGTAAACACGGGTGGTGTTGGAGAGTAAACACAGGTGTGTTGGAGAGTAAACACAGTGGTGTTGGAGAGTAAACAGGTGTGTTGGAGAGTAAACACAGGTGGTGTTGGAGAGTAAACACAGGTGGTGTTGGAGAATAAACACAGGTGGTGTTGGAGAGTAAACACAGGTGGTGTTGGAGAGTAAACACAGGTGGTGTTGGAGAGTAAACACAGGTGGTGTTGGAGAGTAAACACAGGTGTGTTGGAGAGTAAACACAGGTGTGTTGGAGAGTAAACACAGTGGTGTTGGAGAGTAAACACAGTGGTGTTGGAGAGTAAACACAGGTGGTGTTGGAGAGTAAACACAGGTGTGTTGGAGAGTAAACACAGGTGGTGTTGGAGAGTAAACACAGGTGTGTTGGAGAGTAAACACAGGTGGTGTTGGAGAGTAAACACAGGTGGTGTTGGAGAGTAAACACAGGTGGTGTTGGAGAGTAAACACAGGTGGTGTTGGAGAGTAAACACAGGTGGTGTTGGAGAGTAAACACAGGTGGTGTTGGAGAATAAACACAGGTGGTGTTGGAGAGTAAACACATGTGTGTTGGAGAGTAAACACAGGTGTGTTGGAGAGTAAACACAGGTGGTGTTGGAGAGTAAACACAGGTGGTGTTGGAGAGTAAACACAGGTGGTGTTGGAGAGTAAACACAGGTGGTGTTGGAGAGTAAACACAGGTGTGTTGGAGAGTAAACAGGTGTGTTGGAGAGTAAACACAGGTGTGTTGGAGAGTAAACAGGTGTGTTGGAGAGTAAACACAGGTGGTGTTGGAGAGTAAACAGGTGTGTTGGAGAGTAAACACAGGTGGTGTTGGAGAATAAACACAGGTGTGTTGGAGAGTAAACACAGGTGGTGTTGGAGAGTAAACACATGTGGTGTTAGAGAGTAAACACAGGTGGTGTTGGAGAGTAAACACAGGTGTGTTGGAGAGTAAACAGGTGTGTTGGAGAGTAAACACAGGTGGTGTTGGAGAGTAAACACAGGTGTGTTGGAGAGTAAACACAGGTGGTGTTGGAGAGTAAACACAGGTGTGTTGGAGAGTAAACACAGGTGGTGTTGGAGAGTAAACACAGGTGGTGTTGGAGAGTAAACACAGGTGTGTTGGAGAGTAAACACAGGTGTGTTGGAGAGTAAACACAGGTGGTATTGGAGAGTAAACAGGTGTGTTGGAGAGTAAACACGGGTGTGTTGGAGAGTAAACACAGGTGGTGTTGGAGATTAAACACAGGTGGTGTTGGAGAGTAAACAGGTGTGTTGGAGAGTAAACAGGTGGTGTTGGAGAGTAAACACAGGTGGTGTTGGAGAGTAAACAGATGTGTGTTGGAGAGTAAACACAGGTGTGTTGGAGAGTAAACACAGGTGGTGTTGGAGATTAAACACAGGTGGTGTTGGAGAGTAAACACAGGTGGTGTTGGAGAGTAAACAGGTGGTGTTGGAGAGTAAACACAGGTGGTGTTGGAGAGTAAACACAGGTGGTGTTGGAGAGTAAACACAGGTGGTGTTGGAGAGTAAACACAGGTGGTGTTGGAGAGTAAACACGGGTGGTGTTGGAGAGTAAACACGGGTGGTGTTGGAGAGTAAACACAGGTGGTGTTGGAGAGTAAACACAGGTGGTGTTGGAGAGTAAACACATGTGTGTTGGAGAGTAAACACAGGTGTGTTGGAGAGTAAACACAGGTGGTGTTGGAGAGTAAACACAGGTGGTGTTGGAGATTAAACACAAGTGGTGTTGGAGAGTAAACAGGTGTGTTGGAGAGTAAACAGGTGGTGTTGGAGAGTAAACACAGGTGGTGTTGGAGAGTAAACAGATGTGTGTTGGAGAGTAAACACAGGTGTGTTGGAGAGTAAACACAGGTGGTGTTGGAGATTAAACACAGGTGGTGTTGGAGAGTAAACACAGGTGGTGTTGGAGAGTAAACAGGTGGTGTTGGAGAGTAAACAGGTGGTGTTGGAGAGTAAACACAGGTGGTGTTGGAGAGTAAACACAGGTGGTGTTGGAGAGTAAACACAGGTGGTGTTGGAGAGTAAACACGGGTGGTGTTGGAGAGTAAACACGGGTGGTGTTGGAGAGTAAACACAGGTGGTGTTGGAGAGTAAACACAGGTGGTGTTGGAGAGTAAACACATGTGTGTTGGAGAGTAAACACAGGTGTGTTGAAGAGTAAACACAGGTGTGTTGGAGAGTAAACCCAGGTGTGTTGGAGAGTAAACAGGTGTGTTGGAGAGTAAACACAGGTGGTGTTGGAGAGTAAACACAGGTGTGTTGGAGTGTAAACACAGGTGGTGTTGGAGAGTAAACACAGGTGGTGTTGGAGAGTACGAGGTTTCGCTGGTGATTACAACCAGCTTCATCAGGCAATTTGCCAGAATTGTAAAGAAGTCTTCCTGTTTCGCTCTGAAATATAGGTGATGTAATCACTGTGAGCCCGTCTGGCGCGAAGACCAGAGAGGAGTTCATGCGAAAGCCTACGTGTTAAACAGAAAGCACTACGTCTGTGGGCTGCAATGAGACAATCATCATTATCAGCCATGGTCAATCCACTGTTGGACGAAGGCCTCCCCCACAGCATGTCGAACCAAAGGCGGTTGTTTGATCATTATTCGCCATGCTGAGCAGTGCGGGTTGGTGTCGTGTTCAGAAATCGACTCCCCGCACTCTCAGCCATTGCCGGAGAATCAAACCGAGGTAGCTGCTGGGCTCATTGCAAAGTGGGCCCACCACTGTCTATCCACTGCACTCCCCTGGATAATATTGGTCTGAAAAGGCTCCAAGGGTCACAGGAAGATAAATGGTTGCGTACATGGAGTGGTGGCGAAGTTGTTCGCACAACTATGCTATTAACCCGGAGATCCGGGTTGGACTCCCAGCCACAGCTAACGTCAGGGGCAAAGTTCGATCTGAACCGGTCCCTAGCCACCTCACTTTCACCGACCCTCACTGAGTGGCGTCGTGAAGTATGGGTCAAACATCCCACCCATCCCCACCATGACTGACGCAGCATGGGGAGACATTCATCCAGCAGTGGATTGACCAGGTGCCATGGGGAGACATTCATCCAGCAGTGGATTGACCAGGTGCCACAATGTATATAAGTAAACAAATCAACCATTTATTATGTGCATGACGAGACGAACAAGAGGTCAATTTATTTTTTGTTAAACATGTCACCACATGAACATCGACGGCATGCCACATTTGTATCGTTCATTTTGAACACTGGTGTCTCGGTATAAAAAATAAATATGATGTTTTAAATATATATACATTTAATTTCGACAAAGCCACAGACAAGTATATTCTTCGACAAGTGCCCTCCAACCACCTCCTCAACGGAGAAGGCACGCGCGGTTGCTCAAAGTCACAAATTCAAGTCTCGCCATCTGCAGATTGGAGGGTCGGGTGCCGCTCGCCTCCGTGGAAAGATCTTGTGCAAGTGGAAACTCAACGTTCCTGTGCCGAGGACCAGCCATTTTTCCTTGACGAACAAAAGAACAATCGCCGTTTGACTTATTGTTTTACCCATGTGGTACAGCACCCATCAGGGGGGTGGGATACTTATTGCAGCGACCACATAGTGACGAATACTGATTGATTGATAGTTGCCCCGCATAACAAAGAGATTGAAGGTAGCGTTGATATTTCTGGTGATCGCCCTGATTTATTGCAGGAAACGTCAAACTCATGTATGTCATACAACTTACGTTATAAGGCAGTGTTGTCGATGATGACTCCGATTGTTTATTTACTTATCAATGTTAAATAGCGCAGATTCTTCTCAAACTCCAGTCCTCGTGGCCCGCCCCACGGCGTTCTTGTCCGCGTTTAAGCGTCAAGTCATGCACGCGCTGCACGCGCCTCATGCTTGCTAAACTTCCCTCCCCCGCGTGGGGTGGTGGTGGTGGGGGGGAGTGCTTCTTGCGTTGAACACACGCGCACGCGCGCTCGCGCGCGCTCGCCGTCTCTCTCGCGCTCTCTCCCATTACGGGAGGCCGCCAGAGGCGACGAGGTGGGGGGGGGAGGGGGTCGCCACGCGTGTCTCACTCGAGCCTCCCAGCAAGTGCGGTGGCCTTCACTGAGAAGCGATGGTTGTTCGCAAATCCTGCAGAATATTCCACGGGAAAGTTTGACGAGTAGTGGATGCTAGGAGTGCGTGCCCGCGTGTGTGTGTGTGCGTGCGAGCGTGCGTGTGTGTGTGCGCAGTAAATGCACATTTTATTACATTTCACGCAAAAAAAAATAATATCACGAGCACGGCAAATTCATGACAAACGAAGTGCATCGGACATTCCTCGTGTACATCCATAGGCGTGCGTGCACAGTTGGCAAAGCATCTTCTGCGCTCTTCACAGCGATTGTTCCGTTTGAGAACATCAATAGATTCCCAAATAAATCAAACTCGATCGGTGCTGTATTTAAAAAGAAATGACATTACTCCTAAAATTATGCTGAGTAACAGGCATTAATCACGTCTCTCGCGTCAATCAATGATATTACCGCTATGATAACAATTATACGCCTGTGACCAAATCACCCAAAACGCGTTCGATCTCATATGATCTCGGAAGCTAAGCAGCCTTGAGCCTGGATAGTGCTTGGATAGGCGTACCAACACGCACAAACATGTTGTTTAAGGCTGCGGAGCTATGTTGTGGGAACGAGATAACGGTGGAGCAAATTCCCATGTTGTCATGTACTTCTATGCTCCCGTGTCCTATGCTGCCCGCCTTCACCATCCCACACTGAGCAGCGCGCGGTGAAGCATGGTCAAGTAAACACCCACGGCCCGTACAGGCGTGGAGAGGCCCTCATCCAGCAGTGGATCTGACAAATCGAATCGTACACAGGGCAGAGACTCCCAGCAGTGCCAGGGTTCGAACCTAGCGACTGAGGGGTGCTGGCCCAGGGAACCAGAACGGTCAGAATACTCCCAGAGACGAAGAGAGACACGCACCCAGGCCCAGGGATCAAACCCAGGGCCTCATGGGTGCAGGTCCAGTGTCTTGACACAAAGATCAATTCACAGAGACAGGGAAACCGAGAGACAAACACACACCAGCCTTGGGGATCTCATCCGAGGAAGGGAGGGGGGGTCAACACATCGGTGCCGATGCATTACACACCGCAGCCGTGCAAGCACTCGATTTAAAAAGGCTCAGTCGACCTAGGGGGGGGGGGGGTGCAGGGACAGGATCAGACATTCGCACACATCACAGGGATCGAACCCAGGTTTCCACTCGTACGTGAGGTCTGTACGCGGCGGCGGTCGGACAGGACACAGGGGGCGGTGGGTGGAGGTGGGGAGGGTGCCCGCGCATGGCGGCACGGCGTGTGCCACACGATGCAGAGATGCTGCAGAAGTCGATGTCGGGTCTGGAAGGTGGAATGTGAGCACGTGGAAGTGGCTGGAGGTGGACACGCGCCGTGGTCTGTGACGTGGGGGAGACGATGTTCTCTCCACGGGCTCGCCGAGAGAGGGAGGGGGTGGGTGCCTTAGCTGTAGGGGGTCAACGGACACCCGGTGACGCAGCCGCCAAATTTCATTTTCATGTCTCTCGTTTAGCCATCGTCGCATGCCCCGGGGGAGACCCCAATGTCAAGGAATGTTAACATTGGTCAGACAGATTGCAGGGTAAAATGTATTCGAGTGCTGCATATAGCCGTTTTTTTTTTGCTGTGAGACACAGGGCAACAGTTACAACGGTTTTAACGTTTGATGCAGAACTGTTGTAAGTTTCAAACAAGACACGAAAAATGACCTCAGACAAGAGGATCACAATGCAGTTCTTCGGGGACTACTGATGGGTGTTTTTTTGCATAGGCACAATGGACTGTGAGTTGTTTGAAACTTGTGATTTTTTTTTAGGCTGCACTCTTATGCTGTTACTATGGTGCCTTTTCGTGATTTACAGATTTGTGAGAGCCGTCATAGTTACCGTGCTTGAACTATTACTGACCAATTGCAGGTTTATTACTGACCACTTTGGGTTGTCATTAAACATCAAACTAGGCCTTAATATGGTGTGTATAATAATAATCATAATTGTAATGAATAATATATCGTGATAATTAATATTGCACTTCATTTATCCAGGAAAGCCGCACTTGAAACTCAATAATCGTTTACATGAGGGTCCCTACTGCATTGGGATGTTTGGCCAATTCCATTAATGGGATGAATTATTATTAATAGTATTATTACAAAAACATCGTTTCAGCTGAAATTAAATACATTGTAGCGTTACTTTTGTGGTGTTAATTTGAATGAAGAAAATTACATATACGGGGATGTAATGTCACATTGGCTTATAAGACTGTGGGGGGTTAAAAATCGTAAGAGTTAATTTAAGCTTTAATTATTTATTTTGAAATTTAGCTTATTTTGGGGTTAGATCGTTCAGCTATAATGATCAAACGCAAAATAGACTAATTATGAATTGTATTGATCGTAAGAGTCTACATTTAAAATGAGATTATGTTAAAATTGTAATTACTTTATGATATTCTCACATGTGCATCTTGAATATGTCAGTGATAACTGCCATTCAATTCCAGAACATTCAACAATGTTTTAATTTCAAACCCTAATTAACTATAAATTGCACTTGAAACTGAGTAATTGTGGAATAAATCCTTAATTATTACAAATAAAATCGTAAAAAGTGTATGTTGGAATTTAGCTGTGAAAATTAGATTGTTGATGTATGTACACACACTCATGGCCAAACATCCCAATATAGGTCCACAGAGCTTGGATGATTGTTGCAGGTGGTTCTGGCCACCCTTCCCCTTCCCGCATTTATGTAGTTTCTGCGCCTCTGAATCAAATTATAATTAGCTAATAAATATATAAAAAGAAGATGAAATTGTTAACATTTAAACGTAACGTACATAGCTTCATATTTTAGATAAAATAGCTGACATAATTACCGATGATCGAGACATAGGCACATTTTAGCTCCATAAATCTGATCAAAATGACGTGTTTGCCAATACAACACCGTGAATTATTTCCACCCATGTTGACAGCGTTTTTTTAACTCGTAAAATAAATTACGAGTTAAAAAACACATTAAATTTTCATCACGGATCCCGCGGATTGGCGAAAGAGAGACAATGTCGTGAATAAGTGGCGTTGGTCACAACTGCTGGTGTAGGGGCTGCGTTGAATTGAAAAAACCCCACAGCATAATGCACGCACATGTTATATGCAGATGCGTATGTATATGCACATGTATGCATGTTCAAATGTAGATGCATCATACGTGGCTTGTGACGATGTACACATGGGCTGCTTGTGTTCTTCGGCATACGTGCCCTGTGCAAGGTAGCTGGCTCGCATTTCCTGCCCTGAGTCAACTCATCTCCATCGGTGGCCCTGAGCCAGTGGTGGAAATTCCACATTTCTGTGACGGGGTCGATATGTTCATAGGTCCACCGCTGTTTTGCTTCCCGCAGTGGGACTTATTTTATCCACCACAGGGAGATTATGATGATGATGACGGTGGGTTGTACTTATGACAACTTGTCGATGGCTCCAATCGGAGTGCCACCTGACCAGATCAACTTAAGGTGAAGCCCTGCAATTGCTTGCTCACGCCACTGCCGGCGTAAGAGCCCTCATTCGAGAGAAACGTGGCCTACTCTTTCACGGTGCTCTAATTCCGTCACCTTTGACCTTACATTTTCTATCATTATTATGTTCTCTGATCATCGATGTTGTTAATGAGGGTCGTGTTAATGATGAGGGAGGTTGGGGGGGGGTGCTTTGAGTCGGCGCTGGACAAGCTGTTAGCACACTTATAATGAGAAGCTCGTGGAGACGGGGGATTAGTGGTGCACATCGGCGCAACGTGTGCACATGCGCAGCGTCATCTTTGTCATCATCAGCAGCCACCGTTGCCCGGCTGGATAACTCCCAAGTGGCTGGGGTCATCTGAATTCTCAGCATACACAGGGTCAAGGTGCAGCCCTTGCAATTGCTTGTCCGGGCCAACCGTTGGCAGGACGTCCTCTGCTCGGATGGAGCTCTGGAGACGCCCCTGCTGCAGGGTATTTTGGCCTTCTCTTCCACCACGGCCAGACGTCGTCTCGGAAGAGGTGGGAATACCCACACTTTACCCTGCCACACACGGCCAGCCGGTCGGCGCGACCGCGCCAGTGTGTAAATAGCATTAATTTACGTTAATATTTTAACGCTAAATTCATATCTTTGGCTTTCATTAATTGCAGCTGAGCGAGCCGGCTTCAAGCCTTTTCGGTAGACTTTTTGAGTCGCACGTGAGAACGAGAATCGCTTGGGTATCGGCTCTCGTGAACGGATTGATTCGCTCTGCTCTCTCTCTCTCGTTAGTGCCGAGCATGAATGTGGTCGGGGTGCGTGCATGGCTGCCACCTTGACACGAAACGTGGCTCCATCCGTCATTGGTTATCCGCTGACGTTCTATCGCTTAAAACCCATGCTCGCCCGAGGTTCGCATCGGCATGCATTGACCAAATAATTGTTTGGTTATATATACCGGATATATATATTAATAGCCTTAGTGTCTAAGGCCAGGAGGATGTTAAAGAGTTTAAATTAGCCTCTTGATTTCCGTTAAAAACATATGTAAGTGGCATTTTTACAAGCGACTTTTAAAGATGAGATTTGAGAAGTCAGTGACTTGAGTTACAGCAGCCAGCAACAGCTACCAGACTCTGGAACAGGATGAGAGGTGATAAACACACAAACACATACGCACACCCACAAAGGAAAAGATCCTCCAATGTAGCCTTTGCAACTGTTAGGGCAAGCGTTGTTCGTGAGAACCTATTAAAACCGAAATGGTGCAACGAGAGAGAGTGGCGTCCACCTTTGTCTCCCCAGTGCTGATAGTTTTACATACTGCACCAGGTAGTATTTTTTTGTTAAAGCTGATTCAACCTAAGCAAAGTACCATGACCGGATTTGATATTACATGCCGGCGATGTTGATCGTAGCTGAGCATCAGGAGCCCAAGTTTGCCAAGATCATAACCTACACAGTGAGACTTCATTTGAGAGGTAACAAATGACCTCCTCGGTTATTTAGTGAATTGCATAAGCTTGGTTCGTTTCCACAAACCAAGCTTATGCAAGATATGACGGCGAGTGGGAACTACTTCCGGGGCTCACTCGCGCAATGCATGTACGTGGCGAGCATAAGAATCGATGTTAATCACGTGGCTTCGAAGGGATGGCCGATGGTCAAGAATCCTGAGGTTCATGAATAATCGAGTGGCAGACGAGGAGTGCGATTCATTCGAAAGGATGTTCATTGCGCAAGACTGAGCGATGGAAATCAGCTTGTGCGCAGGATCATTACATCACAGGACCGCAAAAGTTGGTGGCAGTTTGGAATGGCCTTAATCCAGCGGTGGACCGAACATGGCTCGTGATTATGATGATTAATCGTTACATCCCTAATGCTCTCACATGCCATATTAACAATCGCATTCACGGACGGACACAAATGCACACAATGGACCAAGTGTCTGCTGATGCTGTTGCTGATGCTGTTGCTGCTGCCGCTGCTGCTGCTGATGATGATTATGATCGGTGACGTAGCTATCGAGTGCACCGGCGGTGTAACTGCACCAGAAGCCTTGGGTAGGATAGTGGCGAGTCACCAGACGACTACTTAGCGGAGGTTCAATTGGACAGGACTGGGCGAGGGCCCCAGTCCAATTCCCTGCACCAGGGCAATATGCCGCTAAAACCTGATGAGGACTGCACCATTGCTGCTATTGCTGCTCACGATCACAATCGTGCTGCTGCTACTGCTGCTGCTGCCACTATCGCTGCTGCTGATGGAGCCACTGTCGCGTCGTCACCTGCGTTGTTACCGGGTGGCTATGGCACCGCACGCGCACACGCTCACTCGCTCGCTCCGATGGACATGCGGGTTTGAAATAAATGAGACAGAGGCGTGGCGTGATGCGATGGTAAAAGCACATTTATACGACAACCGTGCGAGAACAGAACAAGGTGCGAGACGGCAAAGGAGCAGCGCACTCTGTGGTCGATAGGTCCTCCGTTCTTACTTCCTTTGAAAACTAAAAAAGAAATGTATTCCAAAAAAAATGACAAGTCGATTTAAATAATAATAATAATAATCCCAGCACGGGCTGACCCAGCCAGAGATGTGTGTCACCGCCAGCCCGAGAAACTCTCCGAAGGTTTTGTGCCTTAGTTTGGCTCTACGAATCTCGCGAGCCTCCTCCAACTCTTGAGTTGTCAAAATATTTCAGAATAATCTTGCATCATGCCGAGCTATGCATGAACATGCAGAATTTCAGTGGTATAGATACCACGTATAACACTCGTGCATCAACACGTACGCACACGCACACGCTACATACACTCACATAACATAGCCTTTAACAGGCTGTTGAGGCAAGTGCTTTTAGCGAGCACCTATGAAGGCCGGCACGGCACATGAGGGTGTGGGTGGCCAACACCATGGCCGGCCGCCTTTGTCTCCTCATTGCCGATGTTTACACACCGCTCCAGGTACCCATTTAAGATTGAGTCTACCTATAGGAGGCCCATGACCGGTTAAAATATTCGCGACTGTTATTGGTCGTGAGCGGCAATCAAACTCAGGTCGCCAGGTTCGTAGCGCAGCGCTCTAAGCCACTTCACCACTGCTCACCACACAGACGGAGACCCACGCGCGTACACACTCAGAAAAACTGGACAGTTAATCTAAAACCACACTTGTAGTTGTATACCTTGATGAGACAAACATGTTCAGTTTTCCTGAAAACAAATAATCACGTGGTCAGTTGAAAAAAAATAAACTGAAATAATAAAAAAAACTACAGTTATATTCTTGGTTCTTTCGGTAAAGTCACGTAGAAGGGAAACAATAAAATAATATTTTTATTGTTTTATATTTTCATTATTTTATTGTTTCCCTTCTACGTGACTTTACCAAAAGAACCAAGAATATGAATCCCTGCAGTCACGAAAGCTTTAAATCAAAATTTAAAACTCCAGTAATCATGTCAGGGGTCAGTGAATAATTCCTGGTTCCATAATTCCACGATAGAGGCCCTAGGTCACGATGTAGTCAACGCGCACACACACACACCGTAAACCTGATCACGACAGGACGAGTCAACCTGCAAAAATGACACTCAAAAGTACTTTTAAACTAACAAAGTCCAATAGTTTCTTCCTCTTCTTAAGTTCCATTTTTAATAAATAAACGACGACTAATCACTAACATTACTGCTCGCAATCGATCACAATTTTTCATTTGCAAATAACTTAACTCTCACGGACAGCGTCGGGGACGTGAGGACGATAAGGGAGCGACGCTGAAAGCGAAATGAGAGCACGAGCTGCGAATGTTTCATTTTCTCATCGGGGGCGCGCGGTTTTTTTCGTCCTGTTTTTTTCTTTCCCAAATCGAAGAGCGAAAACGCCGCCACGACACCGCCCAACGTGGAGAACCCAGCGTGGGATTGTGAAGCGGTTTTGATCGATTGGCTTTGATTCCTCGCCCGAAATATCCGGGTCGCTGCCAGATGCCACACAACGCTGTAAGTGGTGGGCGCGGTCAGAGTAAGAGAGCGGTGTGCCGGGTGCAGAAAAAAAATATTATTTGGGTCGCCGACAAGAACAGCTCCAGCTGAGATTAAGCCCTGGATACGAGCGAGCAAGCCAAGCCAAGCTCTGCACGCAAAAGCTGCCAAAACAAACAAAAAAACCTCGCTTGCTTCGTCTGTCCTCGTCAGGCACAGGTTGCGCACAACGTGTTGACGGAGGCCTCTGTACGACGATGGGGAAGGGAAGAATGGTGGAGGGTGGCACAGAAACATCCGCCGTGGCAAGAAAGCATGGGTGGAAGGGACGAAGGGAGCGGGCGAGAGCCCGTCGGAGCGTGTCGTACGGATCGGAGACTCGTAAAGACGGATCGGCGCAGGATCACTCGGGTGTAGGCGGAGACGTGTTTGTCTGAGGGACGAACACGCGGTAAGTAGCGCAACCTAGGCGCTTCCTATAGCCAGTGTGTACGCTCGCAGGGCTACTGTGGAATTTCTAATCAGTGATGATGTCCAACTGGCATCAATCACCGTTCACAACTCTCGTTTTGTAAATTTTGCTTGTGAAATTATTATTTAAATAAAAAAAATTCCTTCGGCATAAAAACAACAAGCAAGCCAATCAGAGATGAATCTGCGGCTACGGGAAAAGTGTGCGCAAAATAAAATTGGTAATCCGTGAAAAAAAAAATACACCCATATTGTACTGCGAACAACTGAACATTCCACGTACGGCTATCGAGTTTGTACAACTAACAAAAACAAGAAACCGAGTGAGCGTTCGAATTAAGGACTGCGATTGGAAGGGAGGTGATATCATTTTGTAAATCGCACTAAACCACCGCGGTGGAGAGAGAGAGAGAATGACACGGGCTTCGCAATCCTCGCTCCACACGTCGCCTCAGAGGTCAATACACAAACCGTACTTGGAGGAAAAAAACACGGCGACTTTTTAAGGGTCATGAGCTACACATTTTATATATTTTAAAAGAAACTACCAGTTCCCTACATGGCTAGATTTTCACATATATATTTTTTTCATATTATATTTTGGAAGTGCGGCGCAAAAAAATGAAGAACGACAACCAACAACGTTTGATATGATAGACCGGCTCCGTAACGCCATCGCACCACCCAGCGCCTTTGCTAAACGTGCACACAATTTACAGCCGCACCGTCGAGATGCGTGGACGCTTCCAAACAAAGCTGGGATTCTGCCGCCTCGAATTATGCGGCTCGTTGCGTCGCTACTCTCGTGACGTGTGGGCTGGAGCCAATTCTTTTTTTGTCTTAGGGGCAGTCCATAAATGACGTCACGCGATTTTGAACGATTTTTGACCCCCCCCCCCTCCTCGTCACGCGGCGTCACAAAAAGTCAGACACCCCCCCTCTCTCTCAAATATGACGTCACAAAGCTCTGCCCCCCCCCCCTCCAAAACCATAAAACATGTTTCAAATCGCTTTAAACTATCGTCATTGTAGTGCGTATTTAATGTGGCGCTGCACTCTGATGTTGTAGGATGAGACTTGTATTAGAAAGTCTATTTAATTAAGTAGAACGCGTTGTCTGTATTTATTTAAAGTTGCGCATTTTGATGTGACGTCACATTTCTCAAACACCCCCCCCCCCCTCGTCACAAATGTCTGAACCCGCCCCCCCCCAGGTGCGTGACGTCATTTACGGACGGCCCCTTATTTCAGTAGTTTGCGAGTGAAGCAACAATAGTGTTGCCTTCATCGTCGTTTATCAGAAGAAAACCACTCTGTCAATGTCCATCGCAGTGTAGTCTTTTGGGCATTCAATAGTGCAATATTGAGGCAAGTGATGATTACTAATAAAAAAAATTGGCGAACCCATTCCGAGTGCCCCTCGTAACAGGCGGCCTGTAGAGGAACGTGGTGACAGACCCCCGCCGCCGCCTCGAGAGCTGCCCCCACTCGTTGCGAAGTGAAAACTAAAATATTATTTTAAAGTGATCGTCGAATGCTTGAGTCTCGATAATTCATCAGCACGCGTTGGCGAGGTGGTGGTGGTGGTGGGGGGGGGAGAGATAATTCGTCCCACTCATACTTTGAACTCAAGACTGGAGTGATGTCATTCGAGTGCTATGGTGTTGTGGCCCGACATTGACTTCAAACGATAATGATTTTACATTTACAGGGCCCTTAAAATTAATCGGCAAACTTATCACGTCTCGTGTCAGACGTTCCACACTGCTCAGCTGTAGTTTTAGCGTCGGGGACGTCTTTGATGGCAGCTGTTCCTGTTTGTCATTGATGAAAACTGCACGCAAGCCTTGTGTTTCTGACAGCCCAGGACGCAGCCTTGCGCGCGAGTGTGTTCGTGTATCTAGAGGGTAAGAGCCGTTTGTGTTGTGCCTCGAGTCTACCACTGAGGCAAAGCAAAACACTGCTCAGAAGAATACTAGAACAACGTATGCAACGGGCAGTCCATAATCTCTTAAAACCCCATCGCACGGCGTATGTTCACGAGAAAATCTCAATCTCTTCGACGCTGTCTTGAGAGATCACTGTTGAGTGTTCATATATTCTGTATTGTTATCGAGCCAGAGTGTAGAGTGTACATAAAATATATTCGAGCTGCTAGCAAAAAGCTTGGACACATACGAAGTACGCACGGAATTCACAATTCCTCGGTATAGAAAATACTGACTTGTACATCTGGTAATTGCTGTAAATATTATTATTATTAGTTTTTATTACATTATCATGATTATTACTATTACGATCCTTATCCATTCATATTTTTTTTGCAAAGATATTCTTGGCACGTAAGCACATATTTGTTAAAATTTGTATTTATAATCATTAGTTTAAAGATTAAATTACACAATTAAACTGTAAACTGATTAGTCTTAATAACAGTATTTGGCAGGTCTTGGCATTTTACAAAATTAAATAACATCACTGTCTTAACGCTTAATTCGATCAACAATTGCTGAACGGAATCAAAACGTTGAAAATTAAAGTTTAGTTTTTTGACGTTGAATAGATATATTTTTTTCCATTCAACTAGTCCGGCTATTTATCGCCCCATCCAAACTGGTTCGTAGTGTGAAGTCACATGTCTCGATTGAAATGTTACTTTTTTTGTCAGGTAAATATAATGTAATGACCCTATTGCACTTTTGCAACTTGCCCAAGAAGGTCGTCTCGTGCTCCACTATGCCCAACACAAGGAGGGGGGGGGGGGCGGGGGGGGGGGTCAGGGTTCAAGTCTGTCGACGAATGTGATATGAGGACCTCGTCTATTTAACGAGGTACCTTCTCCCAGCAAATTTAGACGACCCTCATTTTTACCCCGCCCCCCAAAAAAAAAAACTCCATCGCGGTCATGTAACAAACAAAACTAAAATTGCCCTCCCAAAAAAAAAAATCCGTCACATAAATATTAATGTATAATACAGTGTATATAAAATAAAACAAATTAAAAACATCCATTCTCGAGAAGACGTTTTACAACAAAAAATACAACAAGTTGAATGTAAAAACGCGTGATGTTAAATTACAAAATGAATGTTCTAACGAAATGCACGCGGGGGGGGGGGGGGGGAAATAAAAAGCAATCGTTAAAAAACAAACTTACAAACACACCGAGTATCTGGCCACGATCGTAATACTAACGGTCAAGTTAGTGGTCGTTTCACCGAGTAAAAACAAAAAGAAAACATGAGCACGTACCGCTGCATACGTAATGTTAACGACTCATACGTAATGTGACCCAGGTTACGAAAGGTTAACTTTGCAAAAAATGCGGCTGCAACGGAGTCAATCCACAGACACGACACGCGTAGCTAGCTGGGGGCCACCGTTAGTGGATCAATGAGCACCTCAGCGTTCTTGGGTCGAGGATTTTGAAGCGAACGGCGACGACAGTGACGAGACCGCGCACCGTCAGTGTTCTCCTCCCGGCCGAACGTTAAAATGAGAAACCCCATGGTGTGGAAACGGAAAACGTTTTCACGAAATGTAAAATCACTGAGTGAACACGGCCGCTACGGGATCGCGCACAGTTCACAACGACGGGGATCGAAACGCCGGCAGCGGTCGTATTCGCGGTTGTAGTCAGGGGGAGCACTTGTTCACTGTAGCCTGGACACTCACCACTGTCATGCTCAAAATAAAGTGTAAAAGACGGCTGAAATAATGTCTGGTATGATAAAAAAAAGTGGCATGTTTTTTTTCAACACGTACATTTTTTTCTATTTTTTTTTTCATTTTTTGTTTTTGTTGTTGGTATTCAAATGAGAAACGAAGAGCATCACAAAAATAGAGGTTGAAAATTTACTAAACGATAAACTACGGAAATGCTACTCCAGCGAGCCGCCCACTGTCACTCCCCCTGGGGCGAGCAGAAAGGAACCGTGAGGAGCGAGCAAGGAGGAGGAGGAGGAGAGAGAGTACAGTTTACGGACGAACCTAATCTAAAATGCGTTTCCCAGTTTTTACCGTAATCGATGTGAGACCGCGAGCTTTAGACATCGGCGGCGCGTTAACGCTTGCGCCACCTCACGCGGGCGTCGCCGTTGTTCGCTTTCGAACATCGATGCTGTCGCTTTTCCACTTCGCCTCTCGCCGACGACGCCTGCCCAGTCCGGCACACGCGCGAGCGGGCGGGCGAGCGGGCGGGCGAGCGGGCGGGCGGGCGAGCGGGCGAACTCTGGCGACGCAAGAAGCCAACTGGAAAACTAACGCAAGGTAAACGAACCGGACTTTCCCGACAAGCGTAAAAACAAAAGTTAGTCACATTCAGCACAAACACTGGGAAAACAATTCGTCATCGTAATCCGAGCATAATAACATCTACAAGCCTCGACCTCTGACCCCTGAGCCCTGGGACAATCAACGGCACCGAAGCCGCGTAGGCTGTTGAAATCTCCCCCCCCCACCCCCCTGCCTCGCATCTCCCCCCCCCCACTTCACATCCCCCACCCGCTTCACATCCCCCCCCCATCCTACCCGGGGCGAAAATTGCAACAGCAACGATGACGAAACCGTCGTCGCACAGCGTGCCCGTAAAGGTATCGCCCACCGCTGCTCATGAATTGTGATTGGACAGCGGGTTGAACACGACTCAAACCACTGCGTAATTAAAATTCAACAATGGGCGGCGCGTTTACGGACACCCTGTATCATTTTCGTTGGTTCCGCTCATATCCGAGCCCCTACCTGTAAACCACCACCGCCTCCAGCACCATGGGCTGTGGGCCGCGGGCTGCGCGCCAGCCCTCCACTAGCCGACCTTCTGCGGGTTGACGGCCCGCAGGCCCTGCTCGTACTGCAGCCGCTGCGTGATGAGGTACTGCGCGGCGTGCGTGGACGCCGGCGGGCCTGTGATGGTCACCCTTCGGTTGCGCGTGCCCGGTACGAAGTCGCCCTTCTTGGAGATCTGTATGCGCGCGCCCGTCACCTCCTGGTACTCCACCAGCGTCTTCCCGCCCTTGCCCAGGATGGCGCCCACCAGCGTCTCTGGCACGTTAATCTCCACCGCTGTCCCGGACGCCACCGCCGCCGCCGCCGCTGCCGCCGCCGAATCCTTGTCGGGCTCGGCCGACGCCGGGGCTGCATGGCCGTGCTTACTGCCACCACCGCCGCCGGTGGTTGCGGCGAGGAGTGCGCCGGCCATGAGCGGCGAGCCGCCGTACGGCCCCCCGCCTCCGCCGCCGCCGCTGCCGCAGCCACCTCCCCCGCCGGCCGCGCCAACGGGGGCGATGCCGGCGAGGGGGTATGGCGACGCGGCGCCCACTGGCGGCGCCGCGCCGGCCATGGCGGCGGGGTCGCCGTATCCGGCCAGGAGGTTGGCGGCCGCCAGGTTGGAGCCCAGCATGGCGGCAGCGGCGGCGGCCGCTGAGGGCATGGACGGCACCGAGAGCGGCACGGCGCCGGGGGCCCCGCCGCCGTGGTGATGGTGGTGAGCGGCGTGGTGAGCGTGATGGTGGTGGTGCGCGTGGGCCTGCGCCGCCGCCACCGCCGCGGCCGTGGCCGGGCTGGTGAGGCCCAGGGTCAGTCCCGGGTGTCCCGCGGCGGCCGAGGACGGCAGGCCGTAGCCGTAGCCCGCCAGCGTGCTGAGCGCCGACGAGATGGCCACCAGGTGGTCCGTGCCGCCGAAGCACGTGGGGAGCACGGCGGTCTGGAAGGGCGAGACGCCGGCCGCCGCCGCCAGGCCCGAATGGCCGAAGAGGCTGGCGGTGAGAGCCGCGGGCAGCACGTCCGCCTGGCCCACGCCGGGCGTGGGGCCCGCGTAGGGGGAGCCGGTGGGATTGGCGTTGGCCACGGGCCCTGTGATGCCGGCGTAGCTCACGTTAAGGCAGCTGCCGCTCTGCGGGTCCTCCTGGATCTTCTGCACAATGAGCTGCACAGCGCGGCGCGCCTGCTCACGCTCGCCGCTCACCTGAGCCACGGTGTCGGGGGGGGGGGGGGCAGAGGGGGAGTGTGCGCGTTTGTGTCCGTGTTATTACCAGGGTCTGTCTGAGTCGACCACCCGGAAAATATTATTTACGCACCTCGCACGCCACACCTGGTATACCTTTCGCTATGGCTACTGCTTCCTACTGCAGTTGACCAGCGACTGGTTTAATTACTCAATCTCTAGGAACGTGAACAACTACGGTCCCTGGATGTACGACGCCCAGCTCTGCACTTCAGCAGCTTCCTTCTCGATCTCTCCGCTCTGCTCCACACCTCCCCCCTCCCCGATTCTCACTTCCCCAGCAGCCCACGCGTCGGCAACGTTGGGGGCATCGGCAGCGTCATTAGCGTGGCAGCCCCATCGTGTTTCGGGGGAAGGGGGGGGCTGTGGATGGTTGGAGGGGGTGGAGCCCCCCACCTCCCCCCGAACTAAATGCAGCTTGGCCCCCTTCTTAATTATTATAGTCAAGTCAACAAAAACACCGTTACAAACATTCGGCAATGCGCGACGCTCCGCCCTTTCCTCGTGTACCGAGGAGGCGCGCGAGCCACGGCACCATGAACAAGCGACGATTGTGTCTCTGCTCGTTTTGTTTAGCGTCTCGCGTTTGTTTAAACAACAACGATGACGACGACTAACACTGCGAAGATGCTGCTGCTGCTGCTGTTGCTTCGTTGGCAGTGGGGCACGAACGCAACTAACAAACACTCAACAAGTTCGTCAGGGACACCGATAGGCGACGTTTCGGGCAATGGCATTTATTCCCAGCGGAGACATTTTTCTCCGCCTTGTTGCCGACGAATGTGTCGAGTTCTTTCGTTTAAAAGCGATGCTACACAGTCTCGAGAATCACCTGCACCCCCTCCCACCCCACTCTCTTAAGCAAGGTCATGCTACAGAGTTGGGTGGTTGCAGAAATGTCAACGATTAAAAAAAAATGTTTTGCTCAAGCCAACTTTTGTGAATGCAATCGTTTTTACCCCCGATTTCTATTCACTTAATTTTGCTGTACGTCATCTCACGTTACCGGTTCTGCCATTTCACGGATTGCCGTCCCGGGCCTTTCCTCGACTTTTTTCGCCGGATTCAACAAAAATCCACCCCTGAACCGGACCGGTGGCACCGGAACCAGCGGCATTATTTCGATTATTTTGCTACTATAAATGTCCAAATGATAAGCCACTTTGTCGAGGTATCATCTGTGGCCAGGTCAATTCTGAAAAATAAGTTAATACCTCAGTGGGCTTTGGCTGGTAGGATGGGGATGGTTTAGTTTTTTTGTTTATTTATGGGTTTTGCACTACCATCATGTTTTTGTATTGCTTGTTGTTGTAACATTATTACCCACCACACCTGGACATCTGTGAAAAAGAGTTTCATAGTTCATCGGATTCCTCCGGTATAAGTAAATATACTGATTTTGATCCTGCTCACCGTCACGACGCGCTCCTGCAGGCCACCAAGCGCCACGCCGGGCGGCCCACCGCCTGCGGCCGCGGCAGCCGCAGCGGCGGCAGCGGCCGCCACCACGCCGCCCGCCACCAGCATGCCGCCCTCCGGCTTCTGCGACAGCTGCACCCAGGCCCCCGACTGCTCCATGATCCACTTGACGGTGGCGCCGCCCTTGCCGATGAGAAGGCCCGCCGTCGTGTTGGGCACGATGATCTTGGCCTGCGCGGCGGCGAAACGCGGGGGGCGGCAGAACGCGGGGGACAGGGAATGCGGGAAGGGAGACAAGGGGGTTACGTTGGCATGCGGGATTGTCTGTGTAAGGCACTACCACGAGAGCACAAGGTATTGCCTATGCATAATAATGTTACTGTACCCTACATTCCTATAAAGATGTTTATGGGCTTTGCGGGGTACGATGAGGACAAAGAAGGTGGGGGGTGGATGTGGCGTGCCAAATGGCACAACTGGACTTTCTGGGATGAAATTTACGAACCGCCTGTGTCAAATCCATCAACACGCTTAACCCAGCTCATCCACTCCGGGGGAACACCGCAAATCTTCCATTGTGCTGTTTTTACACTTCCCGTCTAATCCATCAACACGTTCTTCTGCCATCGTTGCCATGAGCAAGCAATTGAAAGGTTGCACCTTTACCATTTTCAATAAAAATAGTGATATATTTAATCAGGAGGGTCACGCAGCCTTTCTGGTCAATTCCTTATTGAGTATGCTTGCATAAAGTGGAGCATCCATAGGAATACCCACACGTGAGGAGATAACACTCCGTGCAGACAAGTTCACGAACCCTAAAGTCCACTGAGCTATTAACTGTTTTTCAGAAACGACCTGGCCATATCTTGTGGAAATTTATTGCAGCCACATAATTTAAACGCACGTTTCTAAATGTGGAGGGGAAAACCGGAGGACACGGAGAATAATCCACGCGACCGCGGGGAGAACATGCATACTCCAAATATACAGCAGGCGTCAGGGCCGGGACCGAACCCAGATGTCTACTGGACATCTCTGGAAAAGAGACTTCATAGCTAATCAGATACCTTTTGTCTAAATACACATTCTGATTCTGACCTCCTGCATACCAGGCAAGGGAGATAACAACTCGCTGGTGTGGCCAGCACCACACCTCCGATTGTGAAAGATGTTCAACATACATACAATGGCTGCCTTCGTCTCCCCAGTGTCCCGAGAGTCTGTTTACACACTGCTTCAGCCTACTCATTTAAGGCTTAGTCGACCTTGCGGAGGCCCAAGACTGGTTCAGATAATCGTCACTGGTGTTGGCTGTGAACGGGAATCGAACTCGTTTCGCCGAGTTTGTAGTGCAGTGCGCTAACCACTGCACGACCGTGCGAACACACACACGTGTGGATATGAGCATGTGTGCATGTTAGCGTGCGTGTGCCTGCAGCGTGATGCTTTGCGCACTGCGCTACGAACCCCTCGACCCGAGATTTTAATTCCGACGAATATTTGAAGCGGTCCTGGGCTTCCCCTGGGTTGACTCAGCCTCGAATGAGTACCTGATGCAGTGTGTAAACGCAATCTCTCAGGACACAAACATCATATCTGGGGAGACAAAGGCGGCCAGGCGTGGTCGTGACCACACCAGCCCTCTCGTGCCCCGGGGTCAGCCTTCACAGGTACTCAATTAGCGGAGGCGCAGGACCGGTACAGATATCCGTCACCCACGTTGGCTGCGAGCGGGCCGCCGGATTCGTAACGCAGTGCGCTCACCACTGCACCACCGCTCCGCGCGAGCACGCAACGCACGCTGCCATTTTTATGGACAGAATTCTTTTGTGAGCCACGCTATTCTGATACGCATAAAGGGAGGATTAAAATTCAGCCGGCTTTCCACACTGCAGACTGGGGGGTGGAGGCATAGTAAATTGGTGGGGAGTGTGGGGGGGGAGCGTTTAGGTGTAAGCTGCAGATCACGGAGAGGTGGTGGGGGGAGATGGAGGGAGGTTGCTGGTCGATCTAGAGACCAATGGCCACTGTTGCTTTGCCTCCAGGGATTAATCTCACAACGGCTCAGATTTACGATGCATTATGCACTTATCTGGTCAAACCCATTCATCACATCGCGCCACCAACACTGTTCATGCCTCTATCTGACCTACGCAATTATTTACACTTATGATCAATCCACTGCTGCATGAAGGCCTCCCCCCCCCCCACCTGCCACACCGCCACTACTGCTGCCCCAAGCCGCGAAAGTCAGAGGGGTTTGTTTGACCATAACCACGGCTATCGCCGATTGGCAGGTTCGCGGAGCGATGGGGCAGAGTGTGGATACGTCGCCCGAGACGCCAGCCCAGCGTGGAAGAGTAGGCCAAAACATACACCCCCCCCCCCCCCCCCGTGGTTGCCTCTATTGGAAGCCCTTCCGCCAGCGATGGCGTGAACAAGCGATTGCAGGGCTGCATCCTTTTGCCTTTTCACTAATAACAGCAATGTAACGCCTTCAATCAGAAGGGTCACAACATTGTTTTTGGTCAATCCCTCATCGAGTAGTTCGCATGAAGAGGATCATCCAGAGGCGTACCCACACCATATGAGGGGACAGCGCTCCATGCGGACAGGTTCACGACATCCACTTGCTGTACCGCCACTCCTTGGCCTCCAAAGAGCCCGGTGGGTTTCTTTTGGGAGATTCATGCAAATCTCTGCGCGAACTACTGACGCCTAGCAGCAGGAGTGCACTGGATTAGTGGCCCAACTCAGTTCAGTTTCCTTGCGGAGTAGGGCTTCATTACATCAAGTTCGGTCGGGGTCGCTAACCCAAGATAATTATCTTTTTTTTTCTTGCCCGCACATCCAGTGCAGCTCTCACTATGGCTGTGGCTACGAGTCACGTGAGATAAGTCGACCGTGAGAATTTAAGCCCTGTACGGGAGGTGTGTGGGGGGAGCAGTGATGCATACGAGGAGCAATGAAGGATCCGAGCACTGGACATAGGAAAAAACGTTTACGGCAGTGGTTCTCAACATTTCTGGCATGGCGGGCCCCGTAGTCGAGACTCAACTTCGGCCACCGAAGCCATGGTGCACTGGAAGACCACGTATCCTCGCCTCGAATCACCGGCGTTTGTTTTCATGCCATGTACCAGCGTGCCTGGTCGCGTCAACGTGGCGCCAAAGTTCCCCTATCACATTCGAAACTTCTCCTGCACGGTATCCATGCCCTGGTCTACGGGACAAGAGACCAGGAACGTCATTATTGGCAGCGACTTGGTAACGGGTCGTTTGTTGTGGCATCGGCCAGATTAACCATACTGTCATTGCTGGAGTTCCAAAATAGAACAGGCAATGGCACGGGGTTACAGTCGGAGCATAGGGGGCTGTTAGGTAATGAGTGAGAGTGGCCCGAGGTTTGATGTACGGTGAGAGGGGATCGAGGTGGGGGACTGGCGGCGATCGAGGCAGGGGGGCGCAAGGAGATTGGAGGAAGAAGAGAGCTGAGTTGTGGTGGGAGGCAGGGAGACCGGCCCATTGGTGGTGGTGGTGGTGGTTGGGTGATGAAAGGCTACCACCATGGATGTTTCATCCCCTCCTTCTGTAACGGCCTTGCAAACAGCAGGAATCACGGTGCAGTGAGAGTTACCGTGAACGAGCGCAGTGACCTCTAACCCCATTCTCATTGTCACCGCGCTGAACGACACGCCACCTCGCACTTCACCGACGCGCCGCCTCATCGATTAAAACGGATTCCTTCCCCCCTTCATTGGGCCCTGTCATGTCGAACTCGGGCTGCTTTCGTCCCTGCACTCCCTTAGTGCGGTGATCAACGCTTTGTATCGGGCTCGCTTTGAGTTGTAATAAAAACTTTTTTTTTATCCCATTTCTACACCACCACCGCTGGCTCTATCATTTTACCCCTTGATGAATTTTCTGATCGTAACTCTCTCCGTTATTCTTCTCTTCATTTTCTCCATTTTCTCTTTCCTGTCTTAGGACACAACGGGGTTTTACTTTGGATCCCTTCGTTTGTACCGAATACAGTGGACTGTTCTTGCGTACCGCATTCGCTTTGTTGTTGAAAATATGTGATTGACTTTTAAATTGATTCATATGCTCACAAGATATGAATGTGTGGTATGACAAGTAATTATTAACGATTTATGTAAATGACATGCATATCATATACAAAACGGCTACATTGAGGAAAACCAACGGACACAAATCTATACAAATGAGACAATTATACAATACAAATAAAATGGTAAAAAAAGGGGAAAAATTAACATGTAGGCTTTCACGACCAATATTCATAATCAATGTTTTTTGGGGTTATATCGCGAAAATAGAAATAGAGTAATCGATTTTTTTTTACCTCAAATTGTGATAATGCATATAATTGCTGATTGGGTGACTTTTTAGATGCCGACTGTGACACACGTACCCCAGGCTGTTGGATAAGATATCTGTGAGAACGTGCGTCCGTGCGGCGTCGACACTTCAACCGCATGAAGCGAAAAGAGAAGGGATTGACGTCTCCCAAACGAAGCCCGGGAACAAGGGGTTGATAAAAGTGGACGAATGCCACTTACGTGGCCACCCTTATGAAGTGACTTCCCCCACTCACCCCATCCACCCAAGCGCTCAAGGAATGTGGAGTTTTAGACCGCAGTGGCTCAGATTCTCAAACAGACGCGTTGCGCTTGCCCAGCGCTAATTTAAGCGACGAGACGCTTAGACTTTAATTTACAAATTCTGAATTCTCCCAAGGCGACGTGAAGCCTGCCCTGCCGCCTGACCACCTGCCCATTTGAGCCGCGCATAGAAGTTTGGACCGTTCCCCCCGTGGCTTCTCCCTCTCCTCGGCTTAAAGGCGGAGTTCGTCCCGTGGCTGCGGTCGCAGCTAAATTTACGTACGTCCCACGATGTTCAAGTTATATTCGACCCAAGACGGCACAGTCCATTATTTGTGAGGAACGCGGCATTGAGGGGGCTAAAGAAAGGGGAAGGTCAGGCGATGATGCTCTGTGCGACAAAGAGGGCATTTTGTCAGAGCGAGATGGAAGCAAAAATCTTATTTAAAAAAACGGCCGCTACACGTGCATATTTCATGAACAACAAAAAAAACAGTGGGCCTCGTTGTAAGAGACATGCACGCAGCTTCATTTGGCCTCTCCAGAATGAATATGATTGAGCTTGTGACCGAGTTAAATTAGAGATTACATTTTTATTTAAAGCTTTCGTGACTGCAGGGATTCATATTCTTGGTTCTTTCGGTAAAGTCACGTAGAAGGGAAACAATAAAATAATTAAAATATAAAACAATAAAATTCTCACGTCGTTTCGACTGCAACACAAGCAATCATCATCAGGTGTGAAAACCACAGCAAGAAAATTTGAAAAAACGTTAAAAAAGCGCCACTTTATTCAAATTTTCTTGCTGTGGTTTTCACACCTGATGATGATTGCTTGTGTTGCAGTCGAAACGTCGTGAGAATTTTATCGTTTTATATTTTAATTATTTTATTGTTTCGCTTCTATGTGACTTTACCGAAAGAACCAAGAATAGAGATTAAATGTCTAAACATTTGTATCGGCGTAACTGAATCAACATCTCTGCTGCGGAAAGCCTCGGTTAGCCCTTGAGACCCCCCCTGGCCGGGGGCGGCGGCAGGGTCGTGGAGAATTTTGGCCTTGGAAGTCCCCTCGGGTCAGAGTGGTCAAGGCTCTGGGCCTCCTGCGTGGCCTTGAAACCGTGCAGCACCATTTTACTGCAGAAACATTCACGACACGTGGCAATTCAGATGTTTCATTCTAAATATACACACGCATGCGCACGTATTGCCGTACACAGATATACAGCGGTGCATGCCGCTGACGGGAGTGTTAAATTAAAGCGTTTACTCGTTCAATGATGATGTATTTCTCTTTTTATTTAAAGCTTTCGTTGACTGCAGGGATTCATATTCTTGGTTCTTTCGGTAAAGTCACGTAGAAGGGAAACAATTGTTTTATATTTTTGTTTATTATTTTATTGTTTCCCTTCTACGCGACTTTACCGAAGGAACCAAGAGTATAATGTATTTCTCTTAAATGATTCCCGCAGGGGCCCCGCGGTTGCCTTGGCAACGTGCGCGAGGAGGAGGAGGGGGGGGGCTAGTCGCAAGGCGGCCATTTTGTGTTTATTCTCTTGTTCTATTTTTTTATTATTATTTTGCGTCCCCTTGGAGACGCACTTGACAACGCCGTTGCCACAGCAACCGTCGGGGGATGCGGGGCGAGCACTTCGTTTTCACACTCAGGGCGAGTGTGAGAAAAGGAGAGGGAAGGAGCGCGTGAGAGTGAGAGACGACGACGCTGGAGCCAGAGGGATGGGGAGAGGCAAATGAGAGAGGCGGGTAGTGAGGGGGGCACAGCAATAGGCAAGAGAATTAATGGGTGACGAAATTGCGAAAAGAGCACAGTGGGAAAAACAAAGAATCGAGGTGATTTGGCAATTTCTTGTTCTCTCTGTGCTGATCCACAACCCCCACAATTCTGCTCATATATAATAATCATTTTTGCGCACCGTCACCCTGATAATATCTGAGTTCAGTGGGGAAATGTCGTGTAACTGTTCTTATTATTATTATTGGACGTGGTACGTTGTGACACCTTTCTGACCATACACTCATGCGGATATGTGAATGAGGCGTTGTTCATTTATATTGCTACTCACGTGGGCTCGGGAGTTTAGAAATAAATTATGAAGGTGACACGAACACGGAGAGAGGACATGCCAAAAGGAGAGACGGATTGATACTAATACAGAGCGAATGGGAAGGAGAGAGATTGATAGTGACAGGGGGTTAAGGGCCAAGCAGAAGATACAAATTGATGATGGACACTTTATAAATTAAAATTGCTTTTTATTAAACCGATTGATGAGAAGGGATCACACTAGGTTTAAAACAATTGCTATTTGAAAATGCAATTGGACGAATTGCAAATGTATACATTCTTTACAAAAACGCGTCCCAACTCAATACCCATGAAAATATATTTACGCTGCGTGTTTAATTACTCCTGGGGAGGGCAAGGCAATGAGAACAAAGGAGAATCAGTCATGAGTTGTCCGCAGCAGACACGTAGTGAGAGCACAGAACTCCAAACCCGCTAACCCGAGTTCAATTCCTGGCCAGGATCAGTGCTGAGTGATATTTGTACCATTTGAACCAGTCCTGCCCTCCCACCCCCCCAGCACCCACATCACCAACCCACTGCCCAGCGAGGTGAAGTATGGTCAAACAACCCCCTTAACTGACATGGTCTGGGTAGCCCAGCAGTGGATTGACAAAGGGATTATTTATCATGAATAATTAAGATATCATTATTCTATTTAGTTATTAATATACATCTCGATTGTAATCAACAAGGATATTGTCCCACTTCAATTTTGAAAACAGAGACAGACAGCCAGGTTTATATAAATATATCATTAATTATTTAAATGAAAGTTGTTTGATGGATCAAACAAGATACACATTTAAAGGTCGTTATATATTATGGAAAACGTGCTTTTGGGGCACAGTGGATACAATTTAAGATGAAACAAGCTACGCGTGACAAGTTCCATCTAATTATAGACAGTTCTAATCAGGGCCAGCTATAAAATCACCACAGGACATGGTGTCAACAGCAGCCGTTTAGGAGAAAAAAATCATATTGGGAAAGCAGTGATTTACCTCGGCTTATTTAAATACAATATTATTTGATTAAGCCAAGTTATTCTTCCTACATCTTATTGTAAATCCAGGGAGGGAGAGTGAGGGGCAAACACAGCGCTGACATTGTGGGTGGGAGGGTGTGTACCCATACTGCATGGTACAAAGCCTCCAGTTTAAAAAAAAATTCAATATATTTCTGCGATTTCAACTTAGTTGCATTTTTGATAAACCCATGCTAATCGCGTCGCGTTCAGTTCTATATTTCCAGCGAGTATTTGCCAGGAGGCTTAGGGGTCAAGGGTCAAAGGTTGGAAGAGGTCAAAATAAGAGGCCAGGAGAGGAAGTATAACTGGGGCTGTCGAGTGTGCAGGAAGTGCAACTGCACCGGGGCCCAAAGCCTGGAGAGATTTGGACGGGGGTCCCCATTTAATTCCTTGCACCAGGGTCTATGCCAACCCAGTTACACCACTGAAGGAAGTGATGATGCTGGTGTTGATGATGATGGTGATGCCGATGATGATGCTGGTGGTGAGGATGATCATCTTGATGATGACAAATACATGTTAAGTATTTTTTTCAAGCCAAAGGAATTGAAAGACAAAACAACCCAGGAAAAAATTGAGGAAAATTGCAGAAGGAATGAGCAGTGGTTGCCGTGGTAATGGCCCGCCGTTGCCATGGTGACGCCTGCTGCACCGGTTAGAGCCAACCAATCAGGGAACTCTTCCCAGGGGGCCCTGCTGCCTCATCGAGGGGAAGGAGGGAATGTCAAGCAATCTGCCTCCACCCCATCCCCAATATTTACAAACGACGGCTGAGCTTTCAGTTGTGTAAACGGAGGCGAAAAGGTGACATTTTCCCAGTCGTGTTGTGAAATGTCAGCAGAGAGCAGGAATAGTACACTTACTGATATGACTGTCAGTCTATACAGCATTGTATACACATATACAGAGCAATACCAGAATATGCGATTGCATGGTAAAATCACCAGGTATGCACCCGGTCTCATCAGATCTCGGAAGCTAAGCAGGACATGCATTCATCCAGCAGTGGATTGACCATGGCTCACGGTGATGGCGACGCGCCGTATTGCGACGCAAAAGCAAAGGGGGACACCACAGACAACGAACGGGCAATGGAACGTGGTGAATTATAACGTGGTGAATTATAACGTGGTGAATTATAACGTGCTGAATTATAACGTGGTGAATTATAACGTGGTGAATTATAACGTGGTGAATTATAACGTGCTGAATTATAACGTGGTGAATTATAACGTGGTGAATTATAACGTGGTGAATTATAACGTGGTGAATTATATCGTGCTGAATTATAACGTGGTGAATTATAACGTGGTGAATTATAACGTGGTGAATTATAACGTGGTGAATTATATCGTGCTGAATTATAACGTGGTGAATTATAACGTGGTGAATTATAACGTGGTGAATTATAACGTGCTGAATTATAACGTGGTGAATTATAACGTGGTGAATTATAACGTGGTGAATTATAACGTGGTGAATTATAACGTGCTGAATTATAACGTGGTGAATTATAACGTAGTGAATTATAACGTGGTGAATGATATCGTGCTGAATTATAACGTGGTGAATTATAACGTGGTGAATTATAACGTGCTGAATTATAACGTGGTGAATTATAACGTGGTGAATTATAACGTGCTGAATTATAACGTGGTAAATTATAACTTGGTGAATTATAACTTGGTGAATTATAACGTGCTGAATTATAACGTAGTGAATTATACCATGCTGAATTATAACGTGGTGAATTATAACGTGGTGAATTATAACGTGGTGAATTATAACGTGGTGAATTATAACTTGGTGAATTATAACGTGCTGAATTATAACGTGGTGAATTATAACGTGGTGAATTATAACGTGGTAAATTATAACGTGGTGAATTATAACTTGGTGAATTATAACGTGGTGAATTATAACGTGGTAAATTATAACGTGGTGAATTATAACGTGCTGAATTATAACGTGGTGAATTATACCATGCTGAATTATAACGTGGTGAATAATAACGTGGTAAATTATAACGTGCTGAATTATAACGTGGTGAATTATAACGTGGTGAATTATAACGTGGTAAATTATAACGTGCTGAATTATAACGTAGTGAATTATAACGTGCTGAATAATAACGTGGTGAATTATAACGTGGTGAATTATATCGCGCTGAATTATATCGTGCTGAATTATCACATGGTGAATTATAACGTGCTGAATAATAACGTGCTGAATTATAATGTGGTGAATTATAACGTGGTGAATTATAACGTGGTGAATTATAACGTGCTGAATAATAACGTGGTGAATTATAACGCGGTGAATTATAACGTGGTGAATTATAACGTGGTGAATTATATCGTGCTGAATTATAACGTGGTGAATTATAACGTGCTGAATTATAACGTGGTGAATTATAACGTGGTGAATTATAGCGTGCTGAATTATATCGTGCTGAATTATAACATGGTGAATTATATCGTGCTGAATTATAACGTGCTGAATTATATCGTGCTGATTTATAACGTGGTGAATTATATCGTGCTGAATTATAGCGTGCTGAATTATATCGTGCTGAATTATATCGTGCTGAATTATAACGTGGTGAATTATAACGTAGTGAATTATATCATGCTGAATTATACCGTGGTGAATTATAACGTGGTGAATTATAAAGTGGTGAATTATAACGTGGTGAATTATAACGTGGTGAATTATAACGTAGTGAATTATACCATGGTGAATTATAACGTGGTGAATTATAACGTGGTGAATTATATCGTGCTGAATTTTAACGTGCTGAATTATCACGTGTTGAATTATAACGTAGTGAATTATAACGTGCTGAATTATACCGTGGTGAATTGTAACGTGCTGAATTATCACGTGGTGAATTATAACGTGGTGAATTATAACGTGGTGAATTATATCGTGCTGAATTTTAACGTGCTGAATTATCACGTGTTGAATTATAACGTAGTGAATTATAACGTGGTGAATTATAACGTGGTGAATTATATCGTGCTGAATTTTAACGTGCTGAATTATCACGTGGTGAATTATAACGTGGTGAATTATAACGTGGTGAATTATAACATGGTGAATTATAACGTGCTGAATTATAACGCGGTGAATTATAAAGTGGTGAATTATAACGTGCTGAATTATATCGTGCTGAATTATAACGTGGTGAATTATAACGTGCTGAATTAGAAAGTGCTGAACTATAACGTGCTGAATTATATAACCGGCGATCTTGTTGCTTGGATCCACAGAACCCCCATCAACAAGGTTGTCTTGTCCGTGTGCAACCGTACAAAATGGTCATCGGAATGTTTGGCAGCCGTTGAATATTTTGTGCACGGAAATCCGCCAACGCGCGCGTAGAACGCGCAAGGCAACTGGCGAGCGGCGATTCACAGCGTGCTCGTTTATTTGCGACCTTATTTACATAGCAATATATTTGCCGTGGGATCGATGCAAAGGCCTCGTTATTCATCCCGGCATTGCTTAAACCAAGGCGGCTGAATTATTAATACGAACGCATCCCGCCTCCGCCGCCACCCACTGCGCAAAAATTAAGTGGGTGGGTCAGTGCGACGACACCCGCGCCTGCGTATAATCACGCGCGCACAGATGGATTCGCTTACTCACACACACGTTTGGACACATTTGGCAGGTTTCGTCAACGTGTATGTCACAAAAATGTAAATCACAGGGTAGCCAGAGGAAGTGTCGGTGTTGATGGTAATGATGATGTGGGCTACAGATGTGTTTGTGTTACTGACGCTGTATCTTTTAAAGTGGATTTTCATGTGCATTCAAAACAAGGTCTTGGGTATCTCCAGCTTTCTTGATCTACGAAACCAATGTCATATTTATAGATCAGACCCAGGGCTCATAATCCACCCTATAGGCCAGACCTACAACTTAGCACCCATCCTATAGCCCAGATTCAGAACTCATCACCCACTCTACAGCCCAGATTTGGAAATCAACACCTATGCTATTGCCCAGATACAGAAATCATTATCCACTCTACAACCCACATCTGGAATCAGTAGGTGTGGTTCCGGGGTAATTAAGAGTAGGTGTTGTAGATCTGGGCTATAGAGTGAGCAAGCTTTGACCTTAGTTTGACCCAATGAGTGTTGAGAATGTTTAAATACATCATTAGACCTCCTTTTCCAGTACCAAAATGTAATAATAGGGTTTTCCCCCTTTTTTCTGGCAACAAAACTGAAACCTTTTTACGAGGATTCATGTCTGCATTAACCACAATACCTGCAGTCAAAATGCAAACAAAAAAACATACAATGATAATATATGCATTGTCCTTGAAACTGATTGGTCCACACCAAGGGACGGTGTGGACCAATCAAACCTGATCAGAGTAAAACAATGTACTCTGATCAGGTTTGCAATTTCCTCATACACACCGGCCCACCGGGCCTTGGAATGGACCGGCCCACCGGGCATTTGCCCTGTGGACTGCTGCCCTATGGCCAGCCCGGGCCTGGTCACCACTGTTGTGTGTGTGCACGCACACGCATCGGTCAACTCAGTCTTAACTGTCGCAGTGCGTAAACATAGAGCACTGGGGAGACAAGAAGATTTGGTTGGATGTGATGCTGACTACATCACGCACTTGTATGCCATGCCGCCCTTCAAAGGTGCTCGCTAACACCCCCCCCCTCTCCCAGACAGTGACCAGGCTATACAGGGGATCTTTGGCTGTGTCTTGACGAGGGACCATGCGCGCATGTGTGTGTGTGATTTCAGAATGCACTAACAAATATTTACAAAATGGGAAACATGTGCGGTACGATTAATCAAAACAGATTTGTATGGCCACCGCCACCACCTCCAACAGCGAAGGGACTGCCAAAAAAAATCGATAAACACGCGGCACCGCCACCACGGCCGCCCCCACAAAACTCCGGTGTCACACCACCATGCCAACCCAATAACCAAACCACCCCCCCTCACCACAACCCCCCCTGCCAACGCTTTAAATACACGGATAATTTCCCAGCTTTCATTGCTCCGGGTATTCTTGGCCATCAAGAGGGAGATGAGTTGTGCAACTAGAGACGTCCCCAGCATCGCTCAGCGGCCCCCTTTCCCCACGCGTTGGTTCAGCGCTGCGCTTGTAGGAGGTGCAGTCAGAGGGCAGCAGTCGGGATCATGTGATCGCGAGGTCAAAAGGTCGGGAGGTCGGGAGGCTGGGAGCCCAGTTCCTCACCGGGGTTCGGCTCAGGACCATTGTCGTCGTCATCATCACCGTGATCGTCAAGTTCATCGTTGTCGGTGTGATAGCTCTCATCGGTGTCGTCAACATGATCATCGTCGTCGTCGTCGTCATTGGTGTTATCAATGTCATAATAGCAGATGTCATCATGAACATTGTAATGATTGCCATCATCATCATCATTACCATGACCATCGATATCAACATCGTAATTATTTCATCAACATTATGAATACAAGACCATTGTTATCTACTTTGTAATAACGTCATCATTATCATCATCGTTAATATAACCATTGATATCAATGTTGTAACATCATAATTGGTAGCATCATTATCATGATTATCAATATCAAACTTGCATTGTCATCATCCTCATTATCATAACCATTGATATCAACGTCGTAAGAACGTTGTCGTCACCATCATCATCATCATCCACCCTTCTCACATGGAGAAAGGTTCCACATGCATAGCACTTGGGCACAGATGGACAAACACTGTCACCTCAGACTGGGAAACCCGATGCAGAGTTTTCATAGCCTCCTCAACCCTGGCCCGCAATCCCCCACTGCCCTTACCAATGGCACTGTTTTTTTGCAAGCTGCCACGTGCACTTTGACAACCACGTGCTTCTCATTGTCATCGATCATCGGACGAGGGCAACGTACAATGGCAAATCACGTTCGGGCTGATTTGTTGGTGACGGCAGGAGGAATGCGCAAGAAACAAGACACATCCCTACAATTATTATTACTACTACTACCATTACTACGAGGAAATGGAAAACAGAAATGTCAAGAGGGGTGAAGGGAAAGCGTGGATGGCGTGGGAGCGGCAATGCATGCCTCCACGGTGCCATCATCCCAAATTCCAGTCGCTTCCCTCCCATGATCGCTCATCCCAATTGATCCCCCGAAGTGGCGGTCTGTTCCCCGCCGTCTTTGCGATGTGCTGTAATCCTTCGAGGCCAGCTGCAGATGGGCCGTTCATTTGTCACGCCGTCGTCATCGTCACATTCGCGCGCGGTGGTTTTGTACACGTTTCTCTCTTTTTAAAGTAACGTTGCTGAGAGAAACGCCTATTACCTAAGTCTGCCGTCTAACAGTTCCAGTTGGTGAATTCAGTAAAATCGTTTCGTGTACACGTGTAGCGAATGACCATGTTTGGTGTTGCTCAGTGCACCGCGATCGCTAATCACGTGACTAAATTACCTTAGTCTGCGACATCTTTCGGACTCGTTGATTTAATCTCGTCACAGTCACTCGCATTTCGGCCTTTGGTGGGCAGTCACAGTTATCAGTTTAGCACGTAGGCTTTCGCGACCAATATCATCCATAATAGAGATTTGTCTGGGGTTAGATCGCTTTTTAACTTTCGAGCACTAGCAGCCGTCGCGGACTAAAAGAAAATTACAAACCAAGTTGTTAATTTATATTTTCGTCGCCGATTTTTTTGCTCACGAAATTACCGGTTGCATAGGGCGTGTACAGTAGATTATTGTGGCGAGTGCTGTTAGCGAACACTTACGAATGCCGGAACGGCACACGAAGGGGTGGGTGGCCAGCAACACACCCAGCCACCTCCGTCTTCCTAGTTTGCGATGTTTACGCACAGAACCGGGTACTCATTTTGAGGCTGAGCCGACCTATGGGGAGGCCCAGGACCGGTTCAAATGGTCGTGAGCGGGAATTGAACTCAGGTCGCCGGGTTTGTAGTGCAGCGCATTAACCACTGCGCCATCGCCCCCCCACAATAGAGTACCCTCGGCGCCACGTGTCGCCAGAGCAGCATTCGACGTGGGCCCCGCGATTCGAGCGCGTCCCTTCTCGCTCGTCGGAGTAAGAATCCCGACGTTAATAATGAAAGGGAAAGCTGGGCAAATCAGCGCCCGTATCCGATGGCGCGCGGCGACCGGGATAGAATGACGGCAGCTGAAGCAACAGCCAAGCAAAAGCGCTGTGCTCCTCGCCACAGCGATTTTGGCGGCGGCAGCGGTGCCGGCGCATCGCAATCAACCTCTCGATTAACGAGTTTACTTCGAGCGTAATGAGATGCGTCGTCGCAGCACCATCTGTGCGGCGCAGCTCGCGCCAGGGAAATTATTATATATATTTTTTTCTGCGTGGGCCTCAATGCTGGCAGGGAGCCTGCTTCACGGGACCCATGGGGGAGAAGGCCGAGCGTTCAAATCTCAGTTGGGGCTGACTCAACCGATTGTCATCGTCATCGTCATTTTCCATCAAAGGTCGATAAAATTGGTACCACTCAGTTTCGAATCAGTAGAAGTTGTCCTATGAAGAGACTGATCCCAAGAGAATGAGAAATTTTCACCACTGGCTCGACGATCAAGTGATCGATCAAGTTACAAAGAGTTCGCGCAAGCGATCGAGTAAAATGATTGAGAGATCTTCGCGATGAAACAACTGATCCAATACAGAGGTCACGCGTGCGACTGAGATAGTTTTTAAGTGAGTGACTGAGTCAATGAGCTATTGAGCGAGTAACGAAGAAGGCAATCTAGTGACTGTGCAAGTGAGTGAGAGAGTGATTAAGGAAGTGATTGAGCGATGGAGTGAACAAGTGAGTTAGTGAACGATCATGTGAATGTCTTTGGAGAGAGAGCGAGTAATCGAGCGATCAATGGATGGAGTGACCGAGCGAGACACCGAGTGAGCGAGCGATCTCGCCGACACACCTGCTTCATGCGGTCGGAGCTGACGGCCGTCTGCGGAGGAAGGGGCCCCACGGAGCCTTCGAATCTCCCCACGGCCCCATCGCTCTCGCCGTGGGCTCCTCCGTTACCCAACATTCCTCCTCCGGAGCCGCCGCCACCTCCGCCGCCACGATCGCCAGGACTCGGGGGCATCTCCCGGATCTTCTCGGCGATGAAGTCATGCACAGAGTTGAGGGCATCGGGCGAGCCCTGAATCAACGCCACCCGTTCCGTGGTGCCTGCAGAGTGGACCAAGGAGGGAGAAGGGAGGGAGGATGTGGGAGGTGGGAAAAATCACTCAGAGTTGAGGTGGAGAAGGAATACAAATAATTATTCTCAGATTAATTCAAGTTTCCCCCAATGTAATCTTGACCATGCTATCAGCGTCGCGGCATCTTTCAAATATCCGCAGAGCAGTGCAATCCTTCTCGTAAGAGAATGGCACATGGAAGCGGATATCACAGACCCACCTCTGAGATCCCTTCAAGTGTGACCGCTGCACAGAGTACAAGGTATCCCTTTTCCTATCCGCTCTGAATATGACAGGATGCTCATCACATGGCAGATCATTCTGAGAGCTGGAATTTTGCCTAATCAAGTGCAGAAGCACATTTTGACGTAATGTTTTTGGTTTGTTTGTTGGCAGCCATTGGTGACCAGGCTCATGCCATCAACACGCTGAACTTGAGAACCCGGTTTAATCACAGGTGGTGTTTGTGACCTGGATTTGAACCCAGGTGTCAGCTGTGCCAGGCCAGTGCTCTGACCTCAGCCATCTGGCCACCTCAGGAATAATTATCTATTTAATTTATTTACTTTTTTTTTAAATGCAACTTTTACGAAATTATCTCAAACGCCAAATAACAAAATTCCATTACAGCCTCAGTCATGTCCCTTCTTTGCTTTGAAGTTGGAATTTAGGCCTCAAAATAAGGCCCCTTTAAGTAGGGAATTTTTAAAACAAGCACGGGCGTATGAAAGTAAAGTGTGGTGAAGGTATCCGAGTCAACGTTCGATTATCTGTAGAAATTGGGGAAGGGAGTGCACTCACGTCAAAGAGAAACGTAGAGAGTGGAAAAACACGTGCAGACCAGACGGTGTAAACACACGTACTCTGCGGGGGCTTCGAATCCGCCTTCGTGTTTGTTGTTCTTGTTATTAAAGTCGTAAGATGTACTTGCCAAAGTGTGTGCGGCAGTCACGGGGTCACCGATCGAGGCACCGACCCTCGACGACCCGTCGACAAGTGAGGAGCAGCTAACGATGAAAACCAGTGAGTGCGTGAAAACCCCCCAAAAAAATGAATACTTTATTTTTTCACAACCCCCGGGGTAATCGGCGCAATGAATAACCGAGAGAGAGAGAAGAGAGTGAATTGTAAAGAAAAACCCCAAACATAATTCCTGTGATATTGACAATGAGTCGAAAATCAAAATGTTCCCTTTGTGCGAGCGAGCGAGCGAACGCTTGGGCAAATTATGCCCCACGTAAACATCCACCTGGCTGGCACTCGGCACGAACGTCCCCAACATTCGTTCACTCTCAACGGGTCCAAGGAGACAAAAGCCGCCGGCTTAAACGAACAGAGCCGAGCGGAAACGGACAGCGATTTTAAAAGCTTTTCGACAAAAAAAAGGACTGCGGTCGTGCCATGCACGTGAAATAAATAATTTACTCCCTCTCTCACACACACGTTATTTAAACACACGGATGTTGTGCGTTTTGGCAGACGATCCTCTTGGGCAGCAGTTGGCTGTGGGTGTGTGGTTTTGTTGTTGAGGATTTTTTTTTTTAAACAGACAGACATCCTAACTTTAACACGTGGGGGCAAGAGCTGGTGAAATGATGTGGCATGGATGTATGTAGAATTCATACCGGGTGTGACCGTACACCAATAAACACTGACACACACGCCAGTACACACACAGAGACAAAGATCCCCCTTATAGCCTGTAACGGATTGTTGGGGCAAGTGCTGTTAGCGAGCACCTGTGAAGTTCCAGCAATGGCACACGAGGGGGTGGGTGGCCAACACCACGCCCAGCCGCCTTTGTCTCCCCAGTGGTGATATTGAAACAACGCACCAGGTACTCAATTGAGGCTGAGTCGACCTAGGCAAGGCCCATGATCAGTTCGGATCATCGTCACTGGTGTTGACCGGGAGTGGGAATCTAACTCGGGTCGTCGGGTTTGCAGTGCAGTGCGCTAACCGCTACACTACCGCTCCCCAACACACACTGGCACACACACACTGGCACACACACACACTGGCACACACATACACACCGGCACATGCACACGCCAGCACACACGCACACTGGCACACACTGGCACACACACACACTGGCACACACATACACACCGGCACATGCACACGCCAGCACACACACACACTAGCACACACACACTGGCACACACACACACCAACGCACACTCACACAAAGATCAGGATCCACGCCGCATAGTAATTTTTAGGTTCTGGCTGTTGAGCCATGTGCTGTTAGGCAGCACCTACGGCATACACAGGCACGCACTGATATACAATTGCACTAATTTACACACTAATGCAGAGTAATGTATACACACGAATGAACACCGATGTATACACACTAATGCACACTGATATATACACACTGATATATACACACTAATGCATATTGTATTGATGCTGGCAGTGGTGTGCGAGTGGCGGATTGGCACCGTTGAATGTGAATGTAGTGGTTGGTGGTGGTGCGCTCATTGAGTAAGTGGTGCGGTGTGTAAACATCGCCACTGGGGAGATAAAGGCGGCCTGGCGTGGTGTCGGCCACCCACCCCCTCGTGTGCCGTGCCGGCCTTCACAGGTGCTTGCTAACAGCACTTGCCCCAACAGTCTGTTACAGGCTACACGGGGGTTCTTTGTTCTGTCTTCGTCTTTTAGTGTTGGTGTGTGGGTGATGGGTTGGCATGGTGGGATATGGATGGTAATGGTGTGTGGGTGATGGGTTGGTGGTGGTGTGTGGGTGATGGGGTGGCATGGTGGGGTATTTATGGTGTGTGGTTGATGGGGTGGCATGGTGGGATATGGATGGTAGTGGTGTGTGGGTGATGGGTTGGTGGTGGTGTGTGGGTGATGGGGTGGCATGGTGGGGTATGGATGGTAGTGGTATACAAGTAGTGGGTTGGCACAGTTGTATATGAATGCCGTGGCGGTGGTGGTGTGCGGGTGCGTGGTAGGTGCAGGCTCTGGAGTGGTGCGGTGGGGAGTCAGTGGAATTGGCCGAGGACCAGCGTCACACAAATAACGCAGACGTAATCACGCCTCGCACAATCTCACACACACACACGGGAGTACAGTGCAAACGAATGTGGGTTTGTGGTCATGTCTGTGCAAGGTATGCATGTGTGTGTGTGTCTAGGTGTGTGTGTGTCTCTAGGTGTGTGTGTGTGTCTAGGTGTGTGTGTGTCTAGGTGTGTGTGTGTCTCTAGGTGTGTGTGTGTCTCTAGGTGTGTGTGTGTGTCTAGGTGTGTCTGTCTAGGTGTGTGTGTGTGTCTCTAGGTGTGTGTGTGTGTCTCTAGGTGTGTGTGTGTCTAGGTGTGTGTGTGTCTAGGTGTGTGTGTCTCTAGGTGTGTGTGTGTCTCTAGGTGTGTGTGTGTCTCTATGTGTGTGTGTGTCTAGGTGTGTGTGTGTGTCTCTAGGTGTGTGTGTGTCTCTAGGTGTGTGTGTGTCTAGGTGTGTGTGTGTCTCTAGGTGTGTGTGTGTCTCTAGGTGTGTGTGTGTCTCTAGGTGTGTGTGTGTCTAGGTGTGTGTGTGTGTCTCTAGGTGTGTGTGTGTCTCTAGGTGTGTGTGTGTCTCTAGGTGTGTGTGTGTCTAGGTGTGTGTGTGTCTCTAGGTGTGTGTGTGTCTAGGTGTGTGTGTCTCTAGGTGTGTGTGTGTCTCTAGGTGTGTGTGTGTGTCTAGGTGTGTGTGTGTCTAGGTGTGTGTGTGTCTCTAGGTGTGTGTGTGTCTCTAGGTGTGTGTGTGTGTCTAGGTGTGTCTGTCTAGGTGTGTGTGTGTGTCTCTAGGTGTGTGTGTGTCTCTAGGTGTGTGTGTGTCTAGGTGTGTGTGTGTCTAGGTGTGTGTGTCTCTAGGTGTGTGTGTGTCTCTAGGTGTGTGTGTGTCTAGGTGTGTGTGTGTCTAGGTGTGTGTGTGTCTCTAGGTGTGTGTGTGTCTAGTGGGGAGCGATAGTGTAGCGGTTAGCGCTACGCTGCGCTATGAACCTGGCGACCCGGGTTCGATTCCCGCTCACGGCCAACACCAGTCACGATTATCTGAACCGGTCCCGGGCCTCCCCTAGGTCGACTCAGCCTCAAATGAGTACCTGGTGCGGTGTGTAAACATTGCTACTGGGGAGACAAAGGCGGTCGGGCGTGGTGCTGGCCACCCACCCCCTCGTGTACCGTTCCGGCCTTCATAGGTGCTCGCTAACAGCACTTGCCCCTACAGTCTGTTAAGGCTATATGGGGGATCTTTATCTTTATCTTTGTCTTTGTGTGTCTCTAGGTGTGTGTGTGTCTCTAGGTGTGTGTGTCTCTAGGTGTGTGTGTGTCTCTAGGTGTGTGTGTGTCTCTAGGTGTGTGTGTGTCTCTAGGTGTGTGTGTCTCTAGGTGTGTGTGTCTCTAGGTGTGTGTGTGTGAGGGAGGGTGGCGTTTGTGCACAGACTGCCCTATATGACATCATAACAACGGTCTGGGCTGCTGGACGGGTTCCGCAGGATTGGAAAGATGCCCTGGTGGTCCCCCTCTTTAAGAAGGGGGACCGCACAGACTGCAACAACTACAGGGGCATCTCACTCCTCAGTGTGCCGGGAAAGGTCCTGGCAAGGATTATTCAGCATCGCCTTGCCAGGCACGCTGAGGAGAGGCTTGCGGAGCCCCAATGCGGTTTCAGGAAAGGGCGGTCCTGCACAGATGCCATATTTTCTGTCCGTCTGCTACAACAAGACCTACATCTCTGCTTTATTGACCTGGTCAAGGCCTATGATACCATCAGTAGGCCTGGGCTCTGGGTCGTTCTTCGTGCTTTTGGAGTACCTGACCCTCTGCTCACGATCATTAAGGACCTTCATGATGGTGAGCGGGCCCGGGTAAAACTACGTGGCCGGGAGTCAGAGCCATTCCCTGCACACCTTGGGGTGCGACAGGGATGTCCTCTGGCTCCCACATTATTTAACATCTATTTTGACCACGTAGTTCGTGAAGCCTTCAATAGCTGTACCGGGGGAATCTCCATATGGTACAGATATAATGGGAGGCTGATCGATGCCCGGGTGCGGTCAAGGGATGGCTCCCTATTGGTCAACCACGTTATGTATGCTGATGATTTGGTAATAGCTGCTCAGTCAGAGGAGGAGTTGGAGACGCTGCTGCTGAGACTGGACCGTGCCACTAAGAGGTGGGGCCTTACCATCAGCCCCACCAAAACTAAGCACCTGCCTGGGTATTTTGTACCATCGGACACTCCACCCCCACAACTCCCAATCGGTGATGGGGCAGTTGTGGAGAGAGTGGAGAGTTTCCCATACCTGGGTAGTGTGCTGATGACTGGCTCCAGTTTAACAGCAGAGGTCTCACTCCGAATCAGTCGAGCGGCAATATATTTTCATCGGTTGCGTAACGCTGTGTGGAAGCTACCTGGTCTGGCGCTCCGCACTAAGCTTCAGGTCTTCTCGGCCATGGTCATTCCCTCCCTTCTCTACGCTTGCGAAACGTGGACCCCCCTAATGGAACATCTTCGCCGGTTAGAAACATTTAGGCTGGCCTGCCTACGATCCATCCTGGGTTAAACCAGACTGGATTGTGTGAGGAGCTCACAAATCCTTGAAAGATCTGGGCAAGGTCCCATCGGTGAGCTCCTCCGGCGGGCAAGGCTGCGATGGCTGGGTCATGTAGCCCGCATGCCCAGCCAACGCATGCCGAAACAGCTTTTGTTCGGCCGGATTGAGGGGGCTAAGCGGGCGCGACACGGGCTAGAGAAGAGATGGAGTGATGTGGTACAGGAGGACGTGGAGCTGAGTGGACTTGCCGATGACTGGTACCAGCGGTGTCAAGATCGACCTCTGTGGAGGAGGCTCGTGAAGGATGCTACTGGGCAGTTGGAGGTAGTCGCCCTCCAACAACAACGGAGGGCGGAGGAGTGACGCTCAGAACAACGAGCGGAGCGCCGGGTGGCTAAAGCACAGCAGGTTGGCACAGTAGGGGGCACAGGTGGTGCATCAGCCAGTCATCTCAGTCAGTCGACCCGTGGCACCTGGGTCTGCCACGTGACCTCCTGCCAGCGGGCGTTCGACACTTCACGTGGCCTCAGGGTGCACATGACCTGGCACAAGCGTCGTGGTGACGTCACCGCCACTTAGTGGCGAATGGCGGTTGTTGTTGTGTGTGTCTAGGTGTGTGTGTGTCTCTAGGTGTGTGTGTCTCTAGGTGTGTGTGTGTCTCTAGGTGTGTGTGTGTCTCTAGGTGTGTGTGTGTGTCTCGTCCGGCAAAACAACCCCCTACCTCCTCGCGGTGCCGGACGGGCAACTCTGTCGTGGACAGCGCTGTGGGGGGAGATCCAATTTTGATTGGCTCCTCCCCTCATGGCATATGTGTCCACCACAGGGGCTAAACGGGGGCTCTGGACGGGTGCGAGGGGCTGGTAACCCCTCCACCTTCAATTAATTACCACAAAACCACGAATTAAACTGAAATATGTAACAACTAAGCTTGTGCCGGAGGCCTCGGGGGGCCAGGCATCTATGACGTCTCCTGGCCAAACCCCAATTGGCGGAGCCAGGAGATTGAATACCTACCCTCGGGGCTACTCCAGAAACAACGAAAAGCCACTACGGGTGGCCACGTGGAATGTTCGAACGCTCACTGCAGAGGAGAGGCTGCCACTCCTCTGTCGGGAGCTGCACCGGTACCGCCTGGATCTATGCGGCATTCAGGAGGTCCGGTGGACCGGCTCTGGCTCCTACCACCATGAGGGGTGGACAGTCCTCTACTCGGGGCAGCAGACTGCCAAACAACAGGGTGTGGGTCTTCTTTTAAACAAAAGAATGAAGGGGGCGTGGGAGCGTGGCGGTGAGGTGTGGGAAGCTGTAAGCCCCAGGCTACTTTGGGCTCGCCTTCCCATCAACCGGAGGCGAGGAATGGTGGTCGTGGTTACTTATGCCCCCACCGAAGATGAACATCCGTGGAGGGATGCAGGCAAAGCCGATGAGTCAGATGCCTTCTATGACCTCCTGTCACAGGTGCTGGCTAAAGTGGCCCCTCGGGATAGAGTCATCATGTTGGGTGACTTCAATGCCCGAGTTGGTCATGATACTGGCACCTGGTCTGGAGTGATTGGAGGGCATGGGCCAGATCAGCTCAATAACAACGGTAGGAGGCTGCTAGATTTTTGTGCAGCCCATGGGCTTGTAATTACCAACACGCTGTTCCGGCATCGGCGCATCCACACAACATCATGGATGCATGCCGGGTCCAAGCAAGAACATCTGCTGGACTACATAGTGACGGACCAGCGAATGCGAGCCCATGTCCTTGACACCAGGACCTACCGTGGAGCTGATCTGCCCTCTGACCATCGACTAGTCATCTGTAAGATGCGCCTGCCATTCTTCCACTCCGGTGGTGGGTGTACACCCAGGACCCCATTCCAACCTAAAGTGGCCTGGTCTCAGTTATCTGATGAAAGTTGCAAGCGAGAATTTCATCATCGCTTGCGGCTGGGATTGGCATCGTCCCCGACTCCTCCTGATGTCGAGGGTAAATGGGCGAGGTTTAGGACTGTGACTCATGCAGCTGCAATGGCTGCTTTGGGTACGCGGTCCAGACCTCCCCAGACACCCTGGATGACAGAGGAGTTGTTCAGGATGGTTGAGAAAAAGCGACAGGCCCACTGTCATCGGCTACAGAATCCCACGTCAGAGAATGAGGAGGCTTACCGCAGCCTTCGCTCGGAGGTTCGGAGAGCCGTGAGGCGCTGCAAGGATGGGTGGTGGTCGCGGGTTGCTGAGGAGATGGAGTCTGCCTCAGTGGCCCGTGATCACAAATCTCTATTTAACTCCATCAAAAAAGTAACCTGCAGCGCCACACCTATTACTATCATTAGGGGAAAAAACAGTGATCCAATTTCCGACCCCCAGGAACAGGTTCGCAGATTTGCTGAGCATTTCTGTGAGGTCCTGGGGGAGGGAAAATCCCTCAGCCAGGAAAACATCGTGGCACAAAGTGAGGATGACCCTGCTGAGGCTGCGGTGCCTCAAATATTGGATGAAGTCACCCCCTGTGAGTGGCTGGCTGAGGTGCCATCTGCTGAGGAAGTATTGAAGGCGATCCGGAGTCTGAGACCAGGAAAGGCAGCGGGCAGAGATGAACTCCCAAGCGAAATGCTGAGGGAGGGTGGCGTTTGTGCACAGACTGCCCAATATGACATCATAACAACAGTCTGGACCACTGGACGGGTTCCGCAGGATTGGAAGGATGCCCTGGTGGTCCCCCTTTTTAAGAAGGGGGACCGCACAGACTGTAACAACTACAGGGGCATCTCACTCCTCAGTGTGCCGGGAAAGGTCCTGGCAAGGATTATTCAGCATCGCCTTGCCAGGCACGCTGAGGAGAGGCTTGCGGAGCCCCAATGCGGTTTCAGGAAAGGGCGGTCCTGCACAGATGCCATATTTTCTGTCCGTCTGCTACAGCAGAGGTGTAGGGAATTCCAACAAGACCTACATCTCTGCTTTATTGACCTGGTCAAGGCCTATGATACCATCAGTAGGCCTGGGCTCTGGGTCGTTCTTCGTGCTTTTGGAGTACCTGACCCTCTGCTCACGATCATTAAGGACCTTCATGATGGTGAGCGGGCCCGGGTAAAACTACGTGGCCGGGAGTCAGAGCCATTCCCTGTACACCTTGGGGTGCGACAGGGATGTCCTCTGGCTCCCACATTATTTAACATCTATTTTGACCACGTAGTTCGTGAAGCCTTCAATAGCTGTACCGGGGGAATCTCCATATGGTACAGATATAATGGGAGGCTAATCGATGCCCGGGTGCGGTCAAGGGATGGCTCCCTATTGCTCAACCACGTTATGTATGCTGATGATTTGGTAATAGCTGCTCAGTCAGAGGAGGAGTTGGAGACGCTGCTGCTGAGACTGGAGCGTGCCACTAAGAGGTGGGGCCTTACCATCAGCCCCACCAAAACTAAGCACCTGCCTGGGTATTTTGTACCATCGGACACTCCACCCCCACAACTCCCAATCGGTGATGGGGCAGTTGTGGAGAGAGTGGAGAGTTTCCCATACCTGGGTAGTGTGCTGATGACTGGCTCCAGTTTAACAGCAGAGGTCTCACTCCGAATCAGTCGAGCGGCAATATATTTTCATCGGTTGCGTAACGCTGTGTGGAAGCTACCTGGTCTGTCGCTCCGCACTAAGCTTCAGGTCTTCTCGGCCACGGTCATTCCCTCCCTTCTCTACGCTTGCGAAACGTGGACCCCCCTAATGGAACATCTTCGCCGGTTAGAAACATTTAGGCTGGCCTGCCTACGATCCATCCTGGGTTAAACCAGACTGGATTGTGTGAGGAGCTCACAAATCCTTGAAAGATCTGGGCAGGGTCCCATCGGTGAGCTCCTCCGGCAGGCAAGGCTGCGATGGCTGGGTCATGTAGCCCGCATGCCCAGCCACCGCATGCCGAAACAGCTTTTGTTTGGCCGGATTGAGGGGGCTAAGCGGGCGCGGCACGGGCTAGAGAAGAGATGGAGTGATGCGGTACAGGAGGACGTGGAGCTGAGTGGACTTGCCGATGACTGGTACCAGCGGTGTCAAGATCGGCCTCTGTGGAGGAGGCTCGTGAAGGATGCTACTGGGCAGTTGGAGGCAGTCGCCCTCCAACAACAACGGAGGGCGGAGGAGCGACGCTCACAACAGCGAGCGGAGCGCCGGGTGGCTAAAGCACAGCAGGTTGGCACAGTAGGGGGCACAGGTGGTGCATCAGCCAGTCATCTCAGTCAGTCGACCCGTGGCACCTGGGTCTGCCCCGTGACCTCCTGCCAGCGGGCGTTCGACACTTCACGTGGCCTCAGGGTGCACATAGCCTGGCACAAGCGTCGTGGTGACGTCACCGCCACTTAGTGGCGAATGGCGGTTGTTGTTGTTGTTGTTGTGTGTGTCTCTAGGTGTGTGTGTGTGTCTCTAGGTGTGTGTGTCTCTAGGTGTGTGTGTGTCTCTAGGTGTGTGTGTGTCTCTAGGTGTGTGTGTCTCTAGGTGTGTGTGTGTGTGTCTAGGTGTGCGAGTGGGGGGGGGGGGGGGGGGGCGCTGCGGTGGCCAGGTATGGGTTCTATTCCGACCTTGACGCCTGTGTATTTGGAGTGTGCATGTCTCTCTCCCCGTGGTTGTGTGGATTTCTGTCTGGGTCCTCCGGATTTCCCTTCACATTAAGAAACGTACGTTTAGAGTATTTAATGGCTGGGACAAACGTCCACGTGATAAGCCACTTCGTTGACGCTATCACTTGTGGCCAGGTCGCTTCTGAAAAAGAGCTACAGATCTCAGTGAGCCTTACCTGGTAAAACAAAAGTGTAAATAGTTTATTGTAGTGCTGGCCACCCACCCCTCTTCTGGTGTGCCGTGATGGCCTTCGTAGGTGCTACTCGCTAACAGCACTTTGTTCCTACAGCCTAAGGCGATATGGGTGGTCTTTACCTTTGCGTGTCCGTGTGTGTGCCCCGGCACATGTATATGTGTCTGTGTGCGTGCATGTGTGCCAGTGTGTCTGTGTATGTGCGCACGTGTGTGTGTGTGTACGCGTGTGCGTACACGGACGTGTCTCTATGCGTATGCGTGCGAGTGCCTGCCCGTGTGTGTCTTGTGTGCGTGTCTCTGTATGTGTTCGCGTGTGCGCACTTGTGTGCGTGTGTGTTGGTCTCTGGTCTGTACAAGCCGGGCATAGTTTGGCACGCGTACAAATGTACATCAAAAACGCTTGGCTCTTCACTCCGTGCTGGGAAACTGGAGAAAGATTAATGTAGTCATCCACTGTAAATCAGTGATTCGTTTCCTTATTATCATTAGGGTGTTCAGGTTTTAAATCAAGAAACAAAAGAATAATATCATGGGACCTCCTTTGCCAGTACCTAAATATGACAATAGGTTTTCCCCCTTTTTTCTGGCAACAAAACAGCTGTGTTAAGATGTTTAAACACCAGAAGAAAGCTGTCTCTGGTGTGCACCAATCAGTTTCAAGGACAATGCATCATATTATCAGAGTATGTTTGTTTTTTGCATTCTGACCACAAGTATTGTGGTTAATGCAGACATGATTCCTTATAAAAGATTTCAGTTTGGTGTTTTAACATCTCAACACCTAAATTTTGATTTAAAGCTTTCGTGACTGCAGGGATTCATATTCTTGGATCTTTGTCAGTTTTGATGTAGTTTCCTTATTCACCAAAGTTCCTGTACCTGACACCGTGAGAATTTTATTGTTTTATGTTTTTATTATTTTATTGTTTCCCTTCTACGTGACTTTACCGAAAGAACCACGAATATATCTCAACACCTGTTTTGTTGCCATAAAAAAGGAGAAAACCTAGTCTCAAAAGAATAATTCCGAAATACCTTTTGTCAACATGACCAAACAAAAAGAAACGAAAGCATAACTGTAAACAGGTCGGTCTCTCGCCCATTAAGCGGAAATCATGATACATTAACCCAGTATATGGTGAGCACTAAACTAAACATATCCCATTCTGGTGTTATTTCAACAATAAACTGGCTTCATGGTGTCGAATGGAGTTTTTAGACAATAGACTGACAGACCGGTCTCTGATGGGGTCTCCAGACAATTGACTGACAGACCGGTCTCTGATGGGGCCGTTAGACAATAGACTGACAGACCGGTCTCTCATATGGAGTCTCTAGACAGTAAACTAACAAACAAATATCTGATGGGGCCGTTAGACAATAGACTGACAGACAGTATCTCATATGGAGTCTCTAGACAATAGGCTGACAGACACATCTCTGATGGGGCCATTAGACAATAGACTGACTGACCGTTCTCTGACGGGGGTCTTTTAGAAAGTAGACTGGCTAGCAATGATTCTCATTGTACACAACATATTTTTATAGTCATGTGCCGACTCTTCAGCACGAGCATCGGTCAAAGCCAGGGTGAAGCAGACAATGTAACGTGGGAGGAGGTGGTCGTGGAGCTGCTGCCTAGCATCGCTACACTCGGCTCTCATTTTAGGTTGAGTTGACCCAGTGGGGTTCCAAGGCACACAGAGAGACAACAAATTCCACGTTTATTTTGTTTAACCGGTTGAGAACTCAAGAGACCGGCATATAATCTCATTTGCGAGGGTGACCTATGTCACCCAAATGACAAAAGCAAAAAGAACTAAAATAAAGTCCAGCAACGAAGCGAAGAGGAATCAGCACAAAAAACAGCTGTCGCGTGAGAAATAAAAATAAAAGCACAAACATAAACCAATGTGAAACAATGCATTGCCTATAGTGTAAGTCGACCAGGACAGATTTAATTTCATACTGATCATCGGTCAATTACAGATAAGTTACAGATGCATTCTCTCACCGATAATATTGCTTGGATGGTACTGGAATGTCGTCTCTCCCACTGTGGCCACGTGCACACGAAGGCGACCGTGTACACAGAGGCTGAGCCTTGGATTGAATTAGATTTTTGAGTTTGAAAGCGGAGTGATGGACATCTGTCAATACCAGAGTTGGCACCTTCCTAGGTTTGACCCAGAACAGTCTGCGGACTGGCATCTGTGTTTGGGTGGGCAGGAATCGATTCGCACACAGACCTGGTACCGGTTCACATCCACCCTGACAAAGCCAGTTAAGAAAGTTATCACGCGGACAACCTTGCCAATGTATTTTAAAAATTGCTCTCCGAACACACTGGTGGTGCTGCTGAAGCGCTCATCAACTGGAAAGTTTGTTCACGAGACAACTTACATTTTTGGCCGCGTTGGGTGGAGGAGGGTGTACTATACTAATTTCACTCTCGCGATCGGAGCCAAACGTCAATTATCAATCGTAATACTGGTCGCAAAAGCCTACGTGTTCACTTGATCTGGTAGCGTGCATTGTGTTGAACTTTATTACAATCTACTGCGCAGTTTTGATAAGAGATCTAGTGCTGACTGAGAAATATGTTTGGGTTTTGTATATTGACTAAAAGGTGGCAATTATAGTCAATACTTCAATAGCAGCGTGACGAACATGACGATGATGATGAAAACAAAGACATTTAAATAAACCGAGACGAGTATGATGCTGATCTTAAAAACATATTGGAATTTGGTCATCTGTCAAAAGCTGTCTCTAGCGACCAATCACAAAGGACCAATTGCGCCATAAAACATTTTCTTCGCTCTCCAGGTCAGGTCACATCCTCAAAAAAAGAGTGAGCATTTCATAAAAAACAAGTATTTTCATTTCGATTTTTGTTGTAGCTGGTTGGTGGTGATAATCTTCGTACCACTCTTAGCTCTCAAACTATAAACATAACCACGAACACGTTTCAAGAGATTAATAGTAGCATCGTCGTCCTTTGAGTGGTGAGATGAACACTCTCGTACGTTTGCTCCTTCGCACAGAGAATGTGCAGCCATGTAGCAGGGTGCGCGCGGCGTTGTTTATAATACACGTTGGAGCCAAATTCTCAATGTGTCCTCCACTCATCCAGGGTCGAGGTCAGATGGCCTTAAGGGGGATTGAGTCTGCAATTTCGATTTACACAATCGTCTCATCACGAATTTCAGACCCCCCCAAAAAATCCAGCGTCCACCGCTTCCTAAGTCAAATTCCAGAAAACATGATGCCCCCTGGTCTGTATGTCTCTTCCAAGGTCAAGACAAAGATAAAGATCCCCCATATAGCCATAACAGACTGTTGGGGCAAGTGCTGCTAGCGAGCACCTATGAAGACCGAAAAAGTACACGAGGGGGTGGGTGGCCAACACCACGCCCGACCGCCTTTGTCTCCGCAGTGGCAATGTTTTTACACACCGCACCAGGTACTCATTTGAGGCTGAGTCGACCTAGGGGTAAGCACAAGACCGGTTCAGATAATCGTCACCGATGTCTGCCATTAGTGGGAATCGAACTCGGGTCGCCGGGGTCATAGCATAGCGTGCAAACCGCTACGCCACCACTCCACGCACGTATTATTCTCAGACCTTCCGGTGAGCAGTGCCTCAGATTGAAACACCCAGTGTGTACCTGCTCTCCGTAAACCATCACCACCGTCAGCATGGTCACCACTTTGAGAAAAAAGTACTCAAATAATATTCATTCTTTTGGGGATTTTTTTTTTTTGCAACGAGGAAGGAAGCAGATTCAAGTGTGCACGCGAGTGTAACACTCATCCAGATTACAAGTGACAGCAATGATATACGAGCCGCACATACAGCAACATTCAGCTATTCGTAACGCACACCCTGGAAAGCGTTGAGCGATCTCTCAATACTAGAGAACGGGACGATTAGTTAAGTTGATTAATTCACAAAAGTAAATTCATCAACTACTTTCTTGTGGCCGATTACTCTGGCCCCTTTAAAGAGGACAATTGCCCCCCCCACCCCCCCATGATGCTTCTCGAAGGCGGGAAACCCCCCTACAAGCCACAGGCAGGGTGACGATGTCGTTGACGTGTGACCAAGCCTTGCCTATCGCCTCCCGTCCAGCGGCACAAGTAGGAACAGAGGTGAGTTATTTTTTTTTAAATCCTGCACCTATTTGCGTGTCATCTGATGAGTTGAGTGATTGCCCGGATAATCCGTAGTCGGATAGCCCAGCTCTATTCAAGACACATTTTCAGTTAAGTTCAACTTCAGATAGTTGGCCAATTCCCTGCTGATTATATATATTTTTTTACCAGTGAGACGAAATCAGATTTGCGTGGAGGAAACCTCACTCGTCCCTGCCATAGAAAAGTGGAGTTTCCTGCGACTGACTCAGGACCGCTCAATACACATTTTCTCTTTGAAGCACGATGCTGCTTACTTGTGGGGGGGGGGGGGGGAAACGGCATTGCCAAAAAACCCTCGTCGGGATGACCTCGTTACGACGTGGCGGCGAATCGTTCACCATCGTGTCGTTGCTCTGCATCTACATCAGCCATACGAAAGCAATAAGACAGATTCGCCATCGTCCTTGCGGGACGACGATAAATCTCAAACTGTGGCGCGCTTCCTCTCCCATCTGCGAACGGCCAAGTGGAGAACATTCGCTCCGTGCGTGCGTGGGGCACACAGAGTGACGAGGATGAAGGGAGACAGCGAAATCTAAAAATATCTCCTTCCTGCCTCGACACGGGCCTGGTACAACCCTGCCACACACAGAATGAGTAAAGCCGCCTCTTGAGCCTTTCAATAATTTAGAGGCAGGGGAAAAAATGCATTTTTAAATTCTTCAAAGCCATTGCGATGATTTCTTAGCGGTACGTTTTTTTTCAGCTGCATCCCTTTTTGCACAAGCAAGCGAACTGTGGTTGGAATAAATGCACTCTCAGAAGACCGTGTGGCTGGTGTAAAAAAAAAATACTGTCGTGTTAGTTGTGTCGAGGGACAGAGATGGGTAGGAGGCGTGTTGTCTGATTACTTATTTTAATCGTATAAATACTGCACCAAAACCAGAGGGAGACATTACAGTACAGTACGGAGAAAATATACCTTGAGCATTCAAAGTAGCCCGCTTCTCTACACATCTCCCACCAACCTCAATTCACTTTCCAAATTCTCCGCATTATAAGATGCTCCGGAAAGTAAGACCCATCCCAAAGTAATGTGCAGTGTCAATGAATATGTACGAATCAAGTCTCTCTCTCTCACACACACACGCTCCGACAATGTCTGTCCAGTGCTTGCTGAGTGGCATTGGCTTCCGAATGAATACGTTATAAGGTCGCACTCATTACGCACACAGAGTGTTTGCCACAAATGAACCACAATACCTTACTGATCTCGTCAAGGAGCATGAACCATCACGCGAACTCCGGGCATCCTCGCAGCATTAGTAGCGGATTTTGGCTCTCAGCCATCGAAACAAAGTTGATCACCGCATCTCACACTTTGAGATGCGCTTCTGCGGCCGTCTGGAACGCTCTTTCTTCTGATATTAGGAAACCACTGGAGCTAAGCACTTTTAAATCTCGATGGCAAACTCATTTTTTGAGAACTGCTTTGTGTGCTTAGTTTGGTGTCCTTCCCCCGCACCTCCGAGGCTACGTATGGCGCAAAAGAAGTTCAACATACAGTACATATATACCCACACACAAAGATCTCCCGTAAATCCTTAACAGACGGTTAGGGCAAGTGCTGTTCACGAGCACCTCAGAATCAGAATCTTTATTTATACTGGAGAAATCCGATGAGCTATAAAGCTCTTTTTCAAAGATGTCCAGCAAGAAGGCTGACACGGCACACGATCGGATGGGTGGATGGCCAGCTAACAGATCATCACGAAATGCCATTGAGCGGCGCCGGCAGATGACAACACGTAACTAATTTGTGTGCATGTCTCCTAAGTGCCATGGAATCTACTGCGCGTTATTTTTAGGAGAGGGGTTGGCGGTTGAGCCTTTTAATTATCTACGCCACGGCTGACAGTTTCACAGTCACTTTAATTCCTGTTTATTGTACATGAGCCAGCCTGCGGATGCTTCGCTGCGTGGAGATGGAACAAAACAGTGGCCTCCACCAAAGTCAATTAAACCAGGAGTACAAATCATGCCGAAGAGAAAGCAGGACGTCCGTAGGCCGCGATGAGACAGCGGGACTCGGACAGCGTCTCCACCAGGGAGGGAATGCGCCGGCTATTTGATCGACTGTGGCCGGTCTTCTCAAGCGGGTCGGGTTCCCTTGTAGCAACGCAAACGTTATTCGCTGAAGCCCTCGCTTTAACTCCGTGGCGTTTCACACAACCCGTTATAACACGGAACGTGCGCCGTTATAACACGGAACCATACAGTACGCGGCGGCGTACCCTCATCTCAGTTCTTCGTCCCACCATGAGATCACTGGAGGCTGATTTTAAAGTGCGAATGTGATTCAAATTTGCATTGGGTTTTTTGTTTGTTACGCATGTATGCCTCGTAATGCACGTGCGGTACTAAAGCGGAATTCGTGTAAGATCATCTCTATAGATGTTAGTGTGCGCCAACCTTCCCCCACGTTGCAGACGGACAGAGCTAACGTATTAACGCGTTCTTGAATCTCGCAATGATCCCCAACCACCACTACCTACCACCAACATCAACAACCGCAAAACGCCGCCACCACTCGCGCATTGTATTGTGCGGTTCACCCCGCAGGGCTTTAATGGCGCTGTGTCGTTGCGGGTGTCGAGTCAGCAGAAAAAAAAACGAAAAGCCCACGGTGGAGCGAGCGTTCTCCTGGCGTCGTTGCTGCAAATCGTCGCTTCAGCCAAATGTGTTGCGTCGGAAGAGCTGATGTCGCCACAATGTAGTGTGCAAAGAGGCACTGAGAGGCACACGCTTGCGAGTTACGCTGCGGCAGAAGGCAATCTGCATGCACGAATGAGGGCACAATAATCACGTGAGAGACATCGTATCGACTTCATAATTCAATATGGGCCCGGCGCATGACACGTCGCAGGAAGGCATGGTGGCCAATAGTCACGTGGTGGCCAATAGACGTTATCTCATTCTAATCTAGTACATTCGTACGTGCATCCAATTTATATTTAGAGAGTGCCTTCACTTTCATCAAGGCCCTTGACACAGCTGACAAAACGGTGACACAGAATGGAATGATTTAGTTGGCAGGGAGTGTACTACAAGGTTTGATGAATGGGTGCCCGCGATAGAGTGGTTACTTAGGGGTCATGAAAGAGTAGGGGAGGGAGGGAGGGACGGACAGAGTGGAGGGGCGAGGGGAGGGAAGAGGATGAGAATGGGCAAGAGAGAAGAGGTGAGGCTTCACGAGAGGAACAGGAGGCTATGGAGAGGTTGGGTTGCTTAATGTACAGGGGAAGTTTATTCCAGTGGAGGGTTGCAAGGAAATAAAAAGGATCGACAACGCGATTGGGTACAGGGAGAAGGAGGGACAGAGAGAGAGAAAGAGAGACAGAAGATTCGGAACAAAGAGGACGGCCAAATGAGGAAACACGTCCAACAAGCAGGTCCACCATGGAGACGGAGCGATGAAATCGGAGACTGACTGCTGCATCGCAAGGCGATGGTAATGGCTTGGAGAGGCCTTCCAGCAGTTCGGAATATCGTGGCTAAAGATGATAATGATGATGATGCGTATCACAGCCAGGAATCAAACCCAAATCCAAGTCGCCATGGATCAAAGTGCAGCGGGCAGACCAAGAGACACACACGGTCCCATTCAATTCAGAACCAAAACAAAATATCGACCACGTGGCCTTTAACAGAGCGTTGGGGCCATTGCATTATCCACGCTTTAATCACATCCTGATTCAACCATTGCAATTCTCCCCTCTACAGCTTCTGCCAAATCCCTCATCCCCAAACTCCACATGATCCAAAATGCCACTGCCAAACTTCTCACCCGCATTTATAAACTAAAACAATTGACACAAATCTCAACGCGTTCGGATGTTGCTGCCCCCAGCGTGACCCCAATAATATAGTTGCTCCACTGAGCTCTCAAATCAATCCTGGATCAATTTCAAGATCGTACTCCACTGTCTTCAAGATCAACTGTGGGATCGCCCCTAACTACTCCAGCCCTCACTCAATTACCCTTCACGTACTCTCCTACTGTTGTTCCCTTCTCATGTCACTCAACACCACTCCGCGCACTCCCCTACCCCTCATCCCACTGGGATTTTTTGCACACAGCGTTGGTGTACGGTGCTTTTTTCAGGAATATTTTTGCTGTTTTTTTTCATGGATTTTCTGTTTGCACAGTCACACAAAGTCACTTTAAGATGTTTTCTTGTTCGTGTTTTTGTTTTTTTTGTTTGTTGTGGTTGCACCCGATTCAAGAGTCGAATGGCTCACAGGGCTATACCAAAATAAATAAACTGAAAACTGAAAACTCATCTCAATCTACTGCAACCCATCCACTCTTTTACCTCTCCCCTCTCATCATCTCACTCTACTCCGCTCCACGGATGCTCTTGCTTCAGCAACTGCAGCTTTCTGTCGAAGCCCCCAGTCAACCTTTGCTCAATGGCAAGTGACTCCTTCTGCTGTGCTGCCCTCAAAGTCTGGAACCTTCTTTCCCCCCCCCCCCAAACATCTGTGCTGCCGACTTACTGTTCACATCACGGCTCCAGCTCTTCCCTTTTTTTCCTCTGTCTGTGGACGAAGACTCCCTCTGTACAATAAATGAGCCCACTGTCCTGTGCTGTGTCTTCAAAGGAGGCAATTGTATGTACAGTGAGGGAAAAAAGTATTTGATCCCCTGCTGATTTTGTACGTTTGCCCACTGACAAAGAAATGATCAGTCTACAATTCTAATGGTAGGTTTATTTGAACAGTGAGAGACAGAATAACAACAACAAAATCCAGAAAGACACGTCAAAAATGTTATAAATTGATTTGTATTTTAATAAGGGAAATAAGTATTTGACCCCCTCTCAATCGGAACGATTTCTGGCTCCCAGGTGTCTTTTATACAGCTAACGAGCTGAGATTAGGACCACACACTTAAAGGGAGTGAGCACACTCTTAAAGGGAGTGCTCCTAATCTCAGCTTGTTACCTGTATAAAAGACACCTGTCCACAGAAGCAATCAATCAATCAGATTCCAAACTCTCCACCATGGCCAAGACCAAAGAGCTCTCCAAGGATGTCAGGGACAAGATTGTAGACCTACACAAGGCTGAAATGGGCTACAAGAGCATTGCCAAGCAGCTTGGTGAGAAAGTGACAACAGTTGGTGCGATTATTCGCAAATGGAAGAAACACAAAATAACTGTCAATCTCCTTCGGCCTGGGGCTCCATGCAAGATCTCACCTCGTGGAGTTGCAATGATCATGAGAACGGTGAGGAATCAGCCCAGAACAACACGGGAGGATCTTGTCAATGATCTCAAGGCAGCTGGGACCATAGTCACAAAGAAATCAATTGGTAACACACTACGCCGTGGAGGACTGAATCCTGCAGCGCCCGCAAGGTCCCCCTGCTCAAGAAAGCACATATACATGCCCGTCTGAAGTTTGCCAATGAACATCTGAATGATTCAGAGGACAAATGGGTGAAAGTGTTGTGGTCAGATGAGACCAAAATGGAGCTCTTTGGCATCAACTCAACTCACCGTGTTTGGAAGAGGAGGAATGCTGTCTATGACCCCAAGAACACCATCCCCACCGTCAAACATGGAGGTGGAAACATTATGCTTTGGAGGTGTTTTTCTGCTAAGGGGACAGGACAAATTCACCGCATCAAAGGGACGATGGACGGGGCCATGTACTGTCAAATCTTGGGTGAGAACCTCCTTCCCTCAGCCAGGGCATTGAAAATGGGTCGTGAATGGGTATTCCAGCATGACAATGACCCAAAACACACGGCCAAGGCAACAAAGGAGTGGCTCAAGAAGAAGCACATTAAGGTCCTGGGGTGGCCTAGCCAGTCTCCAGACCTTAATCCCATAGAAAATCTGTGGAGGGAGCTGAAGGTTCGAGTTGCCAAACGTCAGCCTCGAAACCTTAATGACTTGGAGAAGATCTGCAAAGAGGAGTGGGACAAAATCCCTCCTGAGATGTGTGCAGACCTGGTGGCCAACTACAAGAAACGTCTGACCTCTGTGATTGCCAACAAGGGTTTTGCCAACAAGGGTTTTGCCACCAAGTACTAAGTCATGTTTTGCAGAGGGGTCAAATACTTATTTCCCTCATTAAAATGCAAATCAATTTATAACATTTTTGACATGCGTTTTTCTGGATTTTGTTGTTGTTATTCTGTCTCTCACTGTTCAAATAAACCTACCATTAGAATTGTAGACTGATCATTTCTTTGTCAGTGGGCAAACGTACAAAATCAGCAGGGGATCAAATACATTTTTCCCGCACTGCAGATGCTCTTAGAACCAAAGACATTCCACTTTGTACCGTGGCATTACGAGACCGTGAGTGACGGCGACGGCTCGGGTAGGCATTCATCCAGCAGTGGACAGAGCGTGGCTGCTGCTGATGATGATAATGATGGAGAAGAAGATGATGAGGACAGAGGATGGCTGTAGGCCGCGGAGAGGGTTCTGGTTTTACGGTCTAGGAATGTCTCCTAATCGCTACGAAATAGCAGTGGCTTCGGATAGAGATGCCCATTGTGGTGAACACTGAGCCATTGTCTTGCCAATGCCAAGCGGAGCCATTGCTCGGGGGAGAGGGGCCACATGGCTTGGCCCACTCCCCAACGCCCCCCACTCCTCTCTTCACCGCCCCCTCCCCTTTTCCAGCCACATGCCCCTGTGATTCAATGAATTGTCAGCATATGAACTGAGTATAATTTTGTTTTACAGCCACGATCGATCCACCGCTGGATGAAGACTCTCCCCCCCACCCCAAACCGTCGTGGTTTGATGCATTGTCAGGATTTGAATCGATAACAGATTGCAACGATTTGTTGACATGAGTGATGAATGCTCACCGAGTGGATCCACGACAGGCGAGCGCGCGGGGCGCACTGCAGTCGAGGGCTGGACCAACAAAGGGGAGAAGGAGCGATGGGAACCTGCGAAAGTGTGGGTGAGAAATTTGGGTGCGGCCACGTTCAATCGAACTGCGATAGGGATTCCCGTGGGGAGAAGAGTGAATTCGGCCAGCGGTGGATGGAAATAAGATGACGATGATGATAATGGTGGTGGTGGTGGTGAGGAGGAGGGATGATAATGAGGAGGGAAGATAATATAATAATCCAAATTTTACCCAGGAAAGCCAGATTAGAGTCCAAAGACTGTTCGTCCTGTTTTGTGATGTTTTTGGCCGACAGTGATTTGTGCAATATCAGTGATGGGAGGAAAGCGGAGAACCCGGAGGAAAGCCATGCGGAACAAGGGGGGAGAACATTCAAGGTCCAAGCAGAAAAGCACCCGAGTTGGAAATCAAACTCGGGTCCTTATTTCTGAGGCACAACCGTTACCCCTGTGCCACTCTGCCACCCGTAATAATGATCATGACATCAATCGATTGCACAGTCGACTCTCGATTATCCGGAGCGATGGGGGTGAAGGGGGTGAAGGGGGTGGCCCGGTTTAAAACAAAAACACGGATTATGCAAAACTTGCATCAGCGCGTGTTTATAGCGGGACCGTGGTGAAGACGAAGAATGCGCCGTCTGTTTTTGAATCTTCATTCAAGTAATCGGTCACCGGGGTCGCGAGCGAGGAGCAGCTTCATCATAGAATCAGCACGCGCGTGAAGAGGTGCAAATGAGCGTGGAATAGCAGCACTTTGTATACATGCTCCTCCCCCCCCTCCTTATTGGAGGGGGCTCCAGCGAGCTGCCTCTAGTGGGGGGACATTCGCCAGCAGTGGCGTGAAAAAAGTACGTATGTATGTTGAACTTCTTCTTCCGCACCGTACGTAGCCAACCGCGCTAATCGGAGGTGCCGGGGAAAGGGCAATAAACTAAACAGACAAAAAAGCAGTTCTAAAGAAAAATACATTACAGGGCTGCTGTGCATTTGCCTTTTACCGTTAGTTTTTTTTCCACGCTTCGTGGTGGGTAGTGTCGGATGCTTGTACATTTTGAATTACCATGATAAATTGTCAACGGACCAATGCGCAACATCTCCTACGAAGATGGGACAATTTTTTTTTTAAAGGCAAAAGGAGAGCGATTGTGGCCACACAACCAAAACTATGGACCCATATAGTGAATCCCTGTAGTCTGAGCTCCTTCAACAGAGGAGGAAGAGCAAAACTACACAGCCTGTCTCAAGAAGCCCTCTCGCCGTGGCCAGCAGACCTCGACATTGGCACTAAGCTCATGAACATAATGCCAAAAGCAAGAATAGTGTTCTAATAATAATGCATCGGGCTTAATCTTTTTCACTTGAAAGGTTTTGTGCTGTGGAATGTGTTTATACTTTTGATTGTTTACATGACGTAATGCTGCCTCGTTAAATAATTGAAAGGTTCTTTTGTACCATTCTTGTACCCACTCCCACAAGCCCCCCCCCCATCCACCCGGGAGTCGCCCTTGAATGAAAGCGAGGTTCGCCCAATGGGCCTTCCCCCCGCCGGGGATACCACAAACAGTTGAAGATCTACAATAAAAAAATATCAACAATAAATTGTAAATCTTGTCGGTTTACTCTCCAACACACCGGTGTGCTGAACTAGGAACGAATTGGCATGTATTGTTTAATTGACAAACCTTACTAATTGGCTGTGTCGGGTGGTGGTGGCGGGTTTAACGATACATTTATATAAACGCGACCTAACCCAAAAACCTCCTCTATTATCAACTATAAAAGATTAAAATTTTTCTATATTTCTTCATTTTTTCACCGGCCCGGTTAATCTGCAACCCGCGTAACCTGCCCACGGATAATCGGGCGTCATCTGTGCATCGATGGTTGCGTAAGAAGTAACGATGATTATGATGATGATGGTGTTGGTGACGGTGGTTAGGATGACAACACATTTCCAATTCAATTTACATCGGAAGAAAGACGACTCGCGTTACGAAAATAAAGTCACGTGGGTTCCGAAAGTACAACTGTATTCAACTGAATTGTTTTGCCAGTAAATATTGCGCATTTATTTAGAACCCAAAATGAATCGTAACAATTCGCATTCCCATTCCTGAGTGTTTAACACAAAATAAATCATTAGCGTCCTCCTCCAGAATAAAAGTAATTCACTAAATGAGCAGCCAAGGCCGTACAGCTAATGGAATGTGTAGTAATAATCATACTTACATTTTTCATGTGGAGGGAGAAATGAGCAGGAGGCATAATTTCTGCTAATTTATCTATTTTAATATTAGCCACACTAAGAGACATCCCAGTTATGTGTTAGTTTGAATTTTAACATACGGTATAATTTATATACTGTGTAAATGTATATTTTTTATTGTAATCAATGAAATTAAAACATTTACAGCCTTTTGTCCATTCACTGCTGGATGAGGGCCTCCACCCGAGGCCTTGTCAGCCATGAAGGGCTCTTTGGCCATACTTTCACCACGAGAAAGGGCTGGAGATTTGGGGGTAAAGGGGCAGTGCCGACTGAGTTGTTTCACTCACCGCCGGCAAATTCGGTGGCTGGGAATCAAACTCGGCTTCGCTGGTTGCATTCGATGCGACACTGCAAGCTCACCACTGCCGCTGCCGCCGCCGCCACCGCCCCAGGCGAAAAAACAAAACACCGGCGCCCAGTTGACGCTCGCGCGCATACAGCTCTCCCTTCGCTTCATGCGGGGAGTAGCAGTGGATGCGTCCCAATAAAGGGCGCACGAAGCGAAAACGGCATGAGGAGACAGTTGCCCGCCGAGTAGCGCGGACGGTACACACGGAGTACACACGCGCGATGTAGCGCCACGTCCAACCGCATCGCAGCACGCGAGGGAATTTAAACCCGCATGATAGAGGGAATATTTTGTTAGAAATGGGTTCGCCGCAGAGAGACGCGAAAACCGCACAAAACCGAACAGGCGCCGAGCGAGGGGCAACCTGTACTCTGTTTTGTGCGTGCTTCGTGGTTATTGAGGAGCCCGGCGGTAAGCAAACGTTGTTGTGTGCACGGAAACTTTTGAAGGTGCCTCGCCCCACAGGACACGAGGACACAATGACCTTTTGCCCCCCACCCCACTTAAACCTTAATTAGCTAATAGCCCCAATAAATGAGCGGATGGACGCGCCTCTCCTCGTGTTTGACAATCCTTCTCCATTCAAATGTAAACTAAGCCCCCCCCCCACCGCTATCGAGTACTGGCTAAGCGTTCATATTCTGCTGATATTGGCAAAAATAAAAAAAATATAAACAGGGCCGACGTCTCATCTAAGGTTACAAAATAACCGGAACCCGTCGTGGGGAAAAGGAGAATATCTCACCAGAACGAAACGAGGGGAGAACTCCGCGCGAGGTTTTGCCTCTATGCATTGATCGAGGTCCAATATTTCATACGGAGTGCTCTCGCCAATAAACATCTGGTTAACCGGCCAACATTTTGCTGAACAACGCTGACTCTTCTTGATGAGAAGCAGAAGGTCAAAACCGGCCCGCAGTTGGCTTGCTTTCACGAACGTTGGGTGATTATACTGGTGTGTCGAGGCAATAGGATGATGGACTAAAACTTATTGTTATTTATATATGTGGAGAGACAGAACGGGATTCTGCAAATACTCACGCATTGCAGGGAATAAGTGTGCGTGCATGTGACTGAGTATTTGGCTGCAATAAATTTCCACGTGATGATAAGCCACTTCGTTGAGCTATCATTTGTGGCCAGGTCCCTTATGAAAAATAGCTCTATAGCTCAATGGGCCTTGGTAAAATAAAAAAAATAGTTTAGTTTAGACCAGTGTTCTTCATTGCAAGGACCCTGGTGGCCTTTAGTGTGGCCCCTAGTGCGGTCCCTGACATACAGCCCCCAACAAAACACGAATGATGACAACACCCCTTGCAGGCGGTGTGGCGGCCCTCAACACTGATGTCGTCTTATGGGCCACTTCCGCCTATAAAATTAGTGAAGGAACACTGGTTTTAGGCAGCGTTGTCTTGAGTGGTAAATCATTGAGCAACTGACACAACACCAGGGCTATTCGTTGTTCTGGGAAGACTTGACAGATTTCCCAAGACAACAGCTACCTCCTGGCAAAAACCGGGACAGGTGGCAACCCTGCTGCCGTCTCTGATAATCCAGCGGTGACTCAGACTCAACCGCAAGTCGCCCGGGCTCCGTCTCGGCCGTTCGTGGGAGACGCGAATTTGGCCCGACTCTAAAACCAGGCAGTGGCTTGTGGCCCAAAATTAGAATACCTGGCAAAAAAACTCCTTTGAGGATTTTTTCCACTTTCATGTGACACGCGGCGGGTGATTTAACCCCGCTGCCGTATGGAATGCGGAGGTATCGCTTGTTTTTTTTTGTGCGCGTGTGCCGTCGGGGGCGCTGGGACATTGCGGACAGACCGGTTCCTCTGGGAAGCAGCACGGATTCCGCGGGCTGGCTGGAAAACCCAACGGCGGCGTTTTTCCTCGCGCCCACAAACAGTCACTGAGCAAAGGACTCCACCCCCTTTGGGAAGCGCCGGAGGAGGGGTCGCAGGTATAGGGTGAAGGGTCAGCGTGAGGGCTCGTACCAGCGGCTGGTTGTCTAGCAACAGTGGCTTTCCGCTGACCCTTACGTGACAATGGCTCAGTAGTAACAGTGGCTTGTGGCTAGTTGGCTAGCGATAGGGCTAATAATAGTGAGTGGCTAGGTGGTTATATGGTTACAGCGAGGGTGATAGTATGTGACGGCTTATCTAGTTATGGTTAGGGGTACGACAAGTACAAGTGGCCGGTTGGCTGGTTATGTAGGGTTCGGATCATTGCTCGTACTCGCGGCTGGTGACAATTAACAGAGCATTTTATTGCGCGTTGGTGAGTGTTCAGGGTAGGGGCAGGACAGGCATGTGATTGGCTAATGCGCTCCGCACCAAACTGCTCTCGACCATTTCAGTTTGGGGCGTATTTTAATTTCAATGACTGCGCCGACCCCTCGACTCCCGCACCACGGGAGTGGTGGATCCGGGTCGGGTGCGGGGTGCAGTTACAATGGGAGAAATCCCCCCCCCCCCATCCTTTGAGACAACAAACTATATATTGTATTGACATTGAGCAGAGAAAATATTTTGTTTGTCTCTTGATGTAGGGCCCTATTTCCTTCCCCAGGAGGTTTCTAGATCCTCCTGAGCACCGTCGCGCGCCTCACCCGGGTAGAAGTCCTTTGACTTTGAGAGCTTGATGGTGGCTCCAGTCTCCTTCTGCAGCTGCACGATCGTCTGTCCGCCCTTGCCGATGATGGAGCCGGCGGCGTAGCTGGGGATGAGCACCTTCATGTAGAACTGCCCCTCGTCTGCTCCAGCGGGAGTGGTGGTGGTGGTCGAGGCGTCGGCGGTGGTGATGGTAGTGGCGGTAGTGATAGTGACGGTGGAGGCGGTGGTGGAGGTGGCAGTGGTGGAGGTAATGGTGGTGGTGGGGGTAGTAGTGGTGAAGGTGGTGGTGGTGGTGGTGGTGGGGGTAGTAGTGGTGAAGGTGGTGGTGGGGGTAGTAGTGGTGAAGGTGGTGGTGGGAGCAGCGATACAAGTAATGATTGAGGTGGTAGTGAAGGTGATAGTGGTGATGGGGGCGGTGATAAAGGCAGTGGTGGTAGTGATAATGATTGTGGTGGAGGTCGTGATGGCGTAGGTGGCAGCGATGAATGTAATGATTGAGGTGGTGATGGTGGTGGTGGTAGTGGTCATGAAGATAATGGTTGAGGTGATGGTGAGGAAGGTGGTGGAGGTGATGGTTGAAGTGGAAGTGGTGGTAATGGAGATGTAGATGATGGAAGTGGAGGTGACGATCGTGATGGTGGTAATGTTTGATGTTGTGGTGGTGAGGGAGGTGGTGGAGAAAGTGGTGGCGTTTGTGGTGGTGGTGGCGGTGTTAGTGGTGGAGTTGTGATGGAGGTGGTTATGAAGATGGTGGTGGTGCAATAGCAAAGGAGGTGGTTGTGGTGGTGAGGGAGGTGGAGATGGTGGTGATGATAGTGGCACGGGTGTTGATACCAACAGTGGTGGTGGTGATTGTAATGATGGAGGTAGGGATAGGGTTGAGAGGCATTGGATAACACGTGAATGACAGACACCCTATAACAAATACTAAACTCAAATCTGCTCACCTAACAAGACAAGCAAATCATAGCTTGATGATGGAAATAAGAACATTAACTCATACTGCATTGTCATACACATCCCTTCTTCATGGGAGACGGGAACGATAATTCTAAGTCGAATAATTCCAGTAGGAAAAAAAATCTAATAAAACGACAAAATATAATCAGCCAACAAATTGCAACAATTCGAGGAAGTTAAGTACGTGTACATGGCTTGGAGCAGTGGCATAGTGGTTAGCGCAGAAAACACCAACAAAGATATCCGTGTAGCCTCACAGTCCACAGGGACAAGTGCTATTAGCCGACACCTGTTCGGGCCCGAATGGCACTAAACGTGTGGAGTTGCCATCACCGTGCCCGGCTGCCTTTGTCTAACATCGTGCTAATTTTTTGTTTGTTAATGTACACACTATGCCAGGTGCTCATTTAACACTGAGTTGACCTAGAGGAGACCCAGGATGGTTTATTTAACCAGGTGAGAACTCAAGAGACCAGGATAGCCTCGTCTGCAAAAGGCGACCTGGGTCATCAAAACGACAGGCGGTTGGATGTGAACCCGGGGCCCGTGGCTCGCAGCTCCAGGCTCACTGGACTCCGCTACAGTGCGGTGGCGGGGGGGTTAAGTTCCCCCTGTACACGGAGGTTGTGCGTGGCCAGATATTGTACCCAGCTTTCCAGGATCTAGCACAGTGAGAAAAAAACACTGCACAATCACTCCAAAGACAATCACCCTGTGTAGCCTTAACAGACTGTTGGGGCAAGTGCTGTTAGCGAGCAATTATTAAGGCCGCGACAGCACACGATGGGGTGGTGTGGCCAGGAACACGCCCGGCCGCCTTTGTCTCCCCAGTAGCGATGTTTACACACACCGCTACACCAGGTACTCATTTGAGGCCGAGTCGACTCAAGGGGAAGCCCAGCACCGGCTCAGGTAATCATCACCGGTGTTGGCCGTGAGCGGCAAATCGAACTCGGGTCGCCGGGTTCGTAGCGCAGCGCGCTAACCACCGCGCCACCGCTCCGCACTCACATGCACGCACGCGCTCGCGCGCACTCCAAAACCTCCCGTGTTCAATGTCGCTGCGTCATTGCCCACAAAAGCGAGGTTGGAACGGGAGCGCACCAGCGGTGCCACGGCTGAGTGCGTTCAGCTGCGCTCACTGTAGCCCCCGTTGCGCTTCCATTCCCAACGGAGTCGCGGGAACACAAAACGCGAACGCCGTGACCACCCCCCCCGCCCCCCAACGTTTTGCAAGGAACCTGGCCCGGTTGACCCGACTACGGACATCCCCTGTGAACTCCCGGGCAGCATTGAAGAACGACGGATGCGAAGTCGACGCTTTGGGGTTTCCACCGCCTCTTAATTCTGCTCGTTACCGCAGGCGGACGAAAAACCTCTGGACATACTTCTGGAGAAGAAATGGTTGGATGTTTTAGATGTTACACGCGTTCTAGATTTCATTTTATTTTAGCCATTTTATTGTATTTGCATTGAGACCTGCACTGATGATGTATCATCATCGTCGTCGTCGATGATGATGCTTGAATTAATTTGATGATGATGGCGGCAATGAGGATGATGGCCCACAGTGAATTTGATGAAGGTGAGGATGATGATCATGGCAATGTGTTAATGTGTCTGAGTCTCTTGGCTTTGCTTCATCACCATTTCATTACAGTGTGAGTGACGTTCATTGCCGACGAGCAATCAATTAGACCGCTCTCTTTCCTAATTCTCCCTCCCCGCTACACACAGTGCTGCCACTGTGCGCGCGAAACCCATACGAGTAATAATTCATGTAAATAGTCGGAGTTGCGATTACAGCGTCTTTAATTCACAGCCTTTGTCATCTCGCTTTGCTTGCGCGTGCGTGCGTGTGTAGACGGTAGTGTAGCTGTTAGCGCGCTGCGCTACGAACCTGGCCACCCGAGTTCGATTCCCGCTCAGGGCCAACACCGCCAGCGACGATTATCTGAACAAGTCCCCGGCCTCCCCTAGGTCGACTCAGCCTCAAATGAGTACCTGGTGCGGTGTGTAAACATCGGCATTAGGGAGACAAAGGCGGCCGGGCGTGGTGTTGGCCACCCACCCCCTCGTGTGCTGTGCCGGCCTTCATAGGTGCTACTCGCTAACTGCACTTGCCCCTACCGTCTGTTAAGGCTATACGGGGGATCTTTGTGTAGGCGCTAACAGAACTTGCCCTAAAAGTCTGTCAAGGCTACACGGGGGATCTTTGTCGGTAACTAAAACGGTCGAGGTCACAATCCAGGCGAGTATTTCCGTTTTACACAAATGATTTAGTGATGCCGCTGCTGCTGCGACATCAACAGTGGGTGCACAAGTACAATTAACGACAAAAAAAACCTCAACACCTTTTACCTTCATAACACCGTGACATTAAAATAAAACCATCGGCAATGTTGCAGACAACGGCCCTCTCCAGATCACCTTGCATAAAGTATTATATTGTTAAAATTTGTACAAAAATATGTTTTAAGGCCAGTGTTATTGCCAAATGTATAGAGTTGTTTTTTTTGGTTAATTGTGCTTGTTCGACCGTTGCCAATGTGGCAGCAGCACCAAATAATTTGTCAAACGTTGGAATATTCTTAGCATGGTTGAGCCAGGCTAGTGCTTGGATGGGTGATCAGCAATGCTTGCCCGCTGTTGTACAGTAGGTATCAAAATCTGTATTTGTCCTAGAGGAATCCGACGAGCTATGAAGCTCTTTTTCACAGATGTCCAGTAGGGGCGCGTCAGCGAGTTACATCCGAATGGGGAATTCTTGCATGTATCAGTGCGGTGCTGAGTTGAGCGGTAGCCAGGAGATGGCATTGCTGAGTGTCACCCTTCTCCATATGTGGTGGGTTTTCTCCGGGCCTCTCCGGTTTTCTCCCACACGAAGCTAAACTTGCATTCATGCAATTTAGCCAAACATTCCCAATGCAACAGGGCCCCTTTCTGAAAAAAAGGAATACTGAGACTTAGTGAGGCTTTCCCGGATACACAAAAGGCACACGTGTTAAAGTCTCAAGGATTACCCGTCACACACTCGTGGTTTTTCACAAATGTTGAGGGGTCTCCGAGGGCCGGTGCAATGGATTCTCACGTTCGATGTCCTGTACCTGCGATGACCACACCCGACCCCTGTGTACCGGAGAGTCTCACCGTCAGCTTGGCGATTGGTTCACGTCTCGATTTTGCCAACGGTCAGCTCCCTCCAAAAGCGTTGGCTCTAGGCACAGCCTTTATTTGAGAAACTAGCCGCAAACTAATAACATCCATACAAGGTATTATCGTTGAATTTACTACGCGGCGGTGGACATCAGCCGATTGCCGCAGCGTAAACTCATTTATTAACGCCATCCCCCCCACCACCCACTCCAAATGTTTCTGTGACTCAGTTTATTTGGATTCCGTCTCGGTTGATTTGGTTTCTTTCTTGGTCCCTTGGGTTTTCTGGCTCAGTTTCTTGGGGGGTGACCCCCCACCCCCACGGGGTTTCACTGGGGGGGGGGGGGGTCTCACTGATTTAACCCCGTTGGCGTTAACATATAAGCATTGTTTCAAACATATATACAAATCATAGACAAGTTCTCCCCACGGGCTCCTCACCTGCTCTACTAAATATATGAATGATTGCCAAACTAATCGTCGATAGAATTTGGCCAAATTATGCACAATGCAATCGGACCCACGTGAGAGAAAACAAAATAATCTTGTGACTCAAGCGACACTTGTCTAGGGTAAGATAAAGCACCGGGACATCGTGCAGAACATGTGTTTTTTTAAAGATGTAATTATCGTAGCCCGGTGGGTTACCGACCGCGTAAGTTGGGTGCAAAAGCAGTAGGATATCGGGACAAGGGCCCTAAAATGTGTACCTTCAATAGGACACCACATACATTCAATTGCATGTAGATCCTTGCCAGCAGCAGGAGTAGAACTGCTCTGCAGTGCATGCAGCCTTGCACAATCGGCCCGAATAATTGGCTCATCTCTCGCTCTGCTCTCTCTCTCTCATTAAAGAATTCGTCCAATTAATTAAACCTGCGACGTCATTGCCGAAGAGTCCAATCACATCCAGCTACGTGAGTAACAGCAGGGAAAGATGCGTTGATCCACACTTAACGCTGTGTCCTTCCATATGTCATAGCGTGTATTAATACACATATAGTACAAGTATACGTATCAGAGTATACATATTAGGGTGTGTGTATTTGAGTCTACATATCGGGGCATGTATGTTACAATATATTGCTGTGTAGCTCAGTCTAAAGAAGAACGGGGCTGCCAGTTGTGATGGAAACAGTTGAAATCTTGGCCAGGAGCTACAGTGAGGGAAAAAAGTATTTGATCCCCTGCTGATTTTGTACATTTGCCCACTGACAAAGAAATGATCAGTCTATAATTTTAATGTTAGGTTTATTTGAACAGTGAGAGATAGAATAACAACAACAAAATCCAGAAAAACGCATGTCAAAAATGTTATAAATTGATTTGCATTTTAATGAGGGAAATAAGTATTTGACCCCCTCTCAATCAGAAAGATTTCTGGCTCCCAGGTGTTTTTTATACAGGTAACTATAGCTGAGATTAGGAGTACACTCTTGAAGGGAGTGCTCCTAATCTCAGCTTGTTACCTGTATGAAGACACCTGTCCACAGAAGCAATCAATAAATCAGATTCCAAACTCTCCACCATGGCCAAGACCAAAGAGCTCTCCAAGGATGTCAGGGACAAGATTGTAGACCTACACAAGGCTGGAATGGGCTACAAGACCATTGCCAAGCAGCTTGGTGAGAGGGTGACAACAGTTGTTGCGATTATTCGCAAATAGAAGAAACACAAAAGAACTGTCAATCTCCCTCGGCCTGGGGCTCCATGCAAGATCTCACCTCGTGGAGTTGCAATGATCATGAGAACGGTGGGGAATCAGCCCAGAACTACACGGGAGGATCTTATCAATGATCTCAAGGCAGCTGGGACCATAGTCACCAAGAAAACAATTGGTAACACACTACGCCGTGAAGGGCTGAAATCCTGCAGCGCCTGCAAGGTCCCCCTGCTCAAGAAAGCACATATACATGCCCGTCTGAAGTTTGCCAATGAACATCTAAATGATTCAGAGGACAACTGGGTGAAAGTGTTATGGTCAGATGAGACCAAAATGGAGCTCTTTGGCATCAACTCAACTCGCCGTGTTTGGAGGAGGAGGAATGCTGCCTATGACCCCAAGAACACCATCCCCACCGTCAAACATGGAGGTGGAAACATTATGCTTTGGGGGTGTTTTTCTGCTAAGGGGACAGGACAACTTCATCGCATCAAAGGGACGATGGACGGGGCCATGTACCGTCAAATCTTGGGTGAGAATCTCCTTCCCTCAGCCAGGGCATTGAAAATGGCTCGTGGATGGGTATTCCAGCATGACAATGACCAAAAACAAACGGCCAGGGTAACAAAAGAGTGGCTCAAGAAGAAGCACATTAAGGTCCTGGAGTGGCCTAGCCAGCCTCCAGACCTTAATCCCATAGAAAATCTGTGGAGGGAGCTGAAGGTTCGAGTTGCCAAACATCAGCCTCAAAACCTTAATGACTTGGAGAAGATCTGCAAAGAGCAGTGGGACAAAATTCCTCCTGAGATGTATGCAAACCTGGTGGCCAACTACAAGAAACGTCTGACCTCTGTGATTGCCAACAAGGGTTTTGCCACCAAGTACTAAGTCATGTTTTGCGGAGGGGTCAAATACTTATTTCTCTCATTAAAATGCAAATCAATTTACATTTTTGACATGCGTTTTTCTGGATTTTGTTGTTGTTATTCTGTCTCTCACTGTTCAAATAAACCTACCATTAAAATTTTAGACTGATCATTTCTTTGTCAGTGGGCAAACGTACAAAATCAGCAGGGGATCAAATACTTTTTTCCCTCACTGTACACGGTATCATCATCATCATCAATGTCATCATCGTTATCAGCATCATTACCATAAACCCAAGAAAAGGATGACCCTCAAGACTCGTTGGCAGAGAGGGCCCTACATGTGGGACATTTGGTCAATTCCGTGTTAAGTCAATGCGTGTCTGGATTTCGTGTTTTCAGAAAACTGGAGGACCCAGAAAAAAACCCAATTACACACACGAGGGGGTAACACTCAATAGAGTTGCACAGATAGATTCAGGCATCCATTGCTCTATGTACTTCCATCTCCTCGCCACCTCGCAGCCCCAGCCTACGAAGTTTCCTATTCAAGATATAACCAGGCTCAAGTCTGCCTAGCTTCTGAGATCGGGGAGATGTGTTAATATACCTTTAACTAGGTCCCAAATCTTAACAGAGAGGACATCGGCCTAAATAGATTGCCCATTGACCAGTAATGATTCAAGCAAGCCTGACCCTGCTGAAGAGACATCTCACGTCAAAACCGGTCCAGAGTTTTGCTCGTACTGAATCAATGTTGCTGAAATTGTTGACCCCGCCACAAAGCCGTGGTGCCGATGGGTTACATAAAGAATTATTATTTTTTTGTGGAGAGCCTTATTTGTCCTCTGCTGATTAATATTGTTAAATGTCAGTCGTATAGGGCACTAATTACAAACGCTGTAAGAGGTTCGTGGAGTCGGACTAAATCACCATTAAAATGCAAGTGATTCATTGCCGAGACACACGCGCACACATGTTAATTACATGCGTACACATGTTAATTACATACGTACACACAACATATATACATTACAGTATAACAAGGCGAAACATATCCCTTCTAGCCTTTAACTGACTGTCGGGGCAAGTGCTGTTAGCGAGCATATATTATGCCCGACACGCCACACGAGGGTGGTAAGTGTTCAGTACACCCCACGCCCGGCCGTCTTTGTCTCCCCACTGCTGATGTTTAAACACACTGCCCCAGGCACGCATTTAAGGCTGAGTCGACCTAGGGGAGGCCCAGAACCGGTGGCGTGGTGTGCCAACTGCCACGCCACAGTTCCCGAAAATACATTGCTGTATTCACATCTACATAAAACACAAATATATAAACACGCATTACGTGCGCGCACACACATATCAAACAAAGACACGCACACACACGATACGCGTACACATGCTCGCATTTGTATGATAACGGTGACGATAGTTCCAATTATCTAGCCAGGAAAACCTCAGCGAGTCCCTTCCTCAGCGAGTCTCAAGACTCGCTGAGGAAGGGTCCTGCCACACTGGGATGATGCACCCCCCCCCACCTGTGACCCCCTCCCCCCCACCTGGGTCCGCCCCCCCCTGGGCCCCCCCACCTGGGTCGCCCCCCACCCCCACCTGGGTCCCCCCACCACCCCAAACCTGGGTCCCCCCCCACCTGTGCCCCCCCCCACCTGCGTCCCCACCTGAGCCCCCCCCCCCCCACCTGGGCCCCCCCCACCTGGGTCCACCATCTGGGCCCCCCCCCACCTGTGCCCCCCCACCTGAGCCCCCCCCCCCGGGTTCCCCCCACCCCCGCTCGTTCCATTCGTCAGAGCACCACGCCGCTGTCCACCAAGGAGGCAGCCCTCAGCACCGCCATCTCCCGGCCACCCCTCGCAGTCCCACGCCTACACCACCTGGCAAGCCTGGTTGGTGCTCAACCCATCCGTGTACTGACCAGGCTAAAAAAAAAATCACTGCTTAGCTGCCCACGGTCCGACGCGCTCGGCCTCGTTTTATTGCGATCATCATCCTGGTTGAAGGCAACGACACATATGATGATGCTGATGATGTTTATGATAATGTTCATGATGACATTGATGATGATGATGACAATATTAATGATTTTGATTATGATGTTTAGAACAGGCGTTGATGACAATGTTAATGCTGTTGACGATGATGGTGTTGATGATAATGTGATGATGACAATGTTCATGATGATCATGTCGATGCTGTTCATAAATGATGACAATGATGATGGTGATCACAATGTCTGGATTCCCCCGTCGTTTCGACGGATAAGTAATAAAAAATGGCAACGTTTATGGTGTTGATAGTGGCAGTGTTGATGATGATTTAGCTGATGATGTTGATAATGACAATAATGATGATGTTGGTAATGTATTTGATGATAATGTTAATAATGGCAATGTCGATAACGACGATGCGTTTCATGATGATAATGGAAATGTTGACGATGTTGAGTATGACAATGGTGCCGTTGATAACGACAACGTTCATGGCGACGTTGATGACAATGCTGTTGCTGATGTTGAAGATGATGTTGTTGTTGTTGATGATTATGATGATGCCATGTAATGGGAAGCCAGCCCAGCAGCTGAACACCTCACCGGTGTGAATCCTCTTGCTATTCACCCCTTGATCCGTCGCGTCTTCCAGAGGCCGCTTGCGGGACTCATAATGGATGTCCACCTCCACAGCACCCACGTCTCCTCCCTGCTGCTGCTGGTGGTAGTGCTGGTGAAGCTGCTGACTGGACGCCATGGCGCTGGTGCTGTCCGAAATGCGGTGCTCACAGTGCGGATTTGATACACGCGATCTGTGCTCGCAGTCTCTCATCATTCCATGTCCGTCATTGTATGGAAATCGCTCCTCCGCGTGTCTCCGTATGCGTGCGTTTGTGCCTTCCTCTCGGTGTCCCTCGATCTTCCTCCGTCACCCCCTCGCTGCGTCTGTGCGTTGCCTTCCTTTGTCGAGTCTCCTCGTGTGAGCTTCCTCTCTCGTGTATTCGTCTCTATGCGACCCCGCGCGCGCGCGCGCGTGTGTGCGTGCGCGTGCGTGCGTGTGTTCCTTTGTGCGTCTCTACGTCTCCGTCTCCCTGTGTCCCGCTTTAGGGGGTTTGTCTCCGTTTGTGAGTCCCTCTGCCTCCGCCTGTATCTCCCTCTCCCTCTATTGAGCCTCCGTGTGTGGCTCACTCCGTGTTTGTGCCTGCGTGTCCGTCTGGTCTGCGTGCGGTGTACGTGTGTCTCAGTGCGTATGTCTGTCCGTCTGCGTGTGTGCCCGCCCGACTTTGTCGTTCATCCGCTCAGCGTGATCTCCGTAGCTCTCTGCGTCCCTCCCGTCGATACCTCCGTCTGAGTCGATCTGCAGAGTCTGTATCTCTCCCGCGTGACCCACGTGTGTCTGCAATCCGCTTGCTCTGCGCAAACAGGCGCAGCGAACTGTGATAGCACGCGCGCCACTCTCCCCCACACTCTCCCTACCCCAGCTCCCCTTTTTGTCGCAAGATCTCTCTCTCTCCCTTCTCGCTCTCTCTCCGACGGCGGTAAGAGTTGTATACAGCTGGAGAGAATGCACGCACAATCAGTGCGCTCTGTTCCCCCTCTCTCTTCTCTCGCTCACCCCTATTCGCTCTCTCGCCTCACTCCAAGCCTCTCTCTCAAATGCGGACGCAACCTTTAAGAGAACGCAGCAACAGCAAAGAAAAACCACGCATAATCAATGAGCTATCTCTCCCCCTCTCTCCTCCCTCTCCTCTTATTTTCTCTCACTCACCCCCCTCTCCTCGCTCTATCATGCCTCACCGGCTCTCTTTCTCTCTCTTCCCCCACGTTTTCCACACTCTCTCCCCCTCTCTCTCTCTCTCCCCCTCTCTCTCTCTCTCACCCCCTCCTCTCCGTTCTCTCGCCTCTCTCCACACACTCCCCCCCCCCATCTCATTCGCTCTCTCCTCCCACTCGCCTCTCTATTCTCCCCCCCTCCACCCCTTTTTCTCGACTCTCTCTCTTTTGGCTCTCTCCAACTCTCCCCCTCTCCTGCCTCTATCAGCACCCCTCCTCCCTCTACCCACCCCCCTCTCTCTCTCCTGGCTCTCCCTCGCCGCTCGCTCCCCCTCTTTCAGCTCTCCCCTGTGTCGATCTCTCTCCTCCCTCTCCGCTCGTTCGCTCGTGAATTCACCAATCTCCCTCCAACACAGCGCCCTCTGCACCCACGCCAGAACACACCGAATACGAACAAAGACAAAGATCCTCCGTGTAGCCTTGACAAACTGTTGGGGCAAGTGCTGTTGGCGAGCACCTATGAAGGCCGGGGCGGCAGACGAGGGGGTGGGTGGCCAACAACACGCTCGGCCGCCTTTGTCTCTCCAGTGCTGATGTTTACATCCCGCAGCAGGTACTCATGGAAGGCCACTGTTATTGGTCGTGAGTGAGAGGTCGCTGTGTTCGTAGCGCGGTGCGCTAACAACTGCGCCACCAATCCGCGCACAAAGCAATCGCGCGTACGCGCACACAGCGTGCGCAATGAGATGCGAGCCACGTGCAGGCGTGATGACGCGTCTGTAGGGACGATCCCACGCATTCGCAGCACCGCGGCTCTGTGGTGATGTTGATCCCGTTGTTGTTGTTGTTGATCTGCAATGCTGGATTGGATAAATCAAATACGTGGAGTCGAGGGCGGTGTGTGTATGTGTGTATCGATGCGCGGGGAGCGGTGGCGCAGAGGTCAGCGAGCTCCGAAACCCCGACGATCCGAGTTCGATTCCCGCTCACGGTCAACACCATTGACGATTTTCTGAAAGGGTCCTAAGCCTGCCCTATGTCCACTCAGCCACAAATAGGTGCGATGTGTAAACGCCGCCCCTCGGGAGACAGAGGCGACCAGGCGTGGTGTTGGCCACTCACCCCCTCGTGTGCTATGCCGGCCTTCATACGTCCTCGCGAACAGCACTTGGCCCAACAGTTTCTTAAGTCTATACTCTCCCGGGGAACCTTTGTTTTTGTGTATCAATACTCAGAGCCACACAGACGTATCTGGGTGGCCCGGGGCTCATTTCCCAGGCGGGTGTGGGGGTGGTATGCCACGTGCCCCCCCCCCCCCCCCCGGATCCATGAGTGACGACAACAAGGTCCATCTGCGAGGCCCTCTTCTGTTTAAGACCCCGGGGCAAATTGTTGGCGGAGGTTGGGGGGCGGGAGGGCAGCGCATGCGTCCTGTGACCTGGGGGGGGTGATGGGGAAATATTCCATGAGAAACGAAAGCTCTGGATATATCCACGTACATACAAAGACAAACACACACACGTGAGCTAATCTGGTTGTAACCAATATCCGCGGTGGTGGTCCTTCTCGGGCGCGTTTTACTCTTCGGCATCCAATCCGTCAGCAGTCTCCGCCCCGAAGTCAACGCGAGGCCGGTCTCGGCCCTTCGATGCAGCATTGGGGAACGCGCTGTGGAAATCCATCCAACCGCGCACGGAAAATAAACCCGAATTCAACCTCCCACGGCGGCGACGGGACCTCGCCACACCGGATCCGCACGGGCCAGGGAAGATTGGACGACAAGGGAACCCTCGAACGTGATAATCCCGACCGGATAATGGAACAGCGATGGCAAACGCGCTCGCTCGGCTGCCCCAGAAAAAAACAAGCATGTTGGCAGGAGGCACGGCCGGATGACCCAATCCAGTGGCTGGCCAAAGAATGGAATGGCTAACCAACCAATCACGTGGTTAACCAACCAATCCAGTGGCTAACCAATTCAATGGCTAACCAACCAATCCCGTGGTTAACCAACCAATCCAGTGGCTAACCAATTCAATGGTTAACCAACCAATCCCGTGGTTAACCAACCAATCCAGTGGCTAACCAATTCAATGGCTAACCAACCAATCCCGTGGTTAACCAACCAATCCAGTGGCTAACCAATTCAATGGTTAACCAACCAATCCCGTGGTTAACCAACCAATCCAGTGGCTAACCAATTCAATGGCTAACCAACCAATCCCGTGGTTAACCAACCAATCCAGTGGCTAACCAATTCAATGGCTAACCAACCAATCCCGTGGTTAACCAACCAATCCAGTGGCTGACCAATTCAATGTCTAACCAACCAATCCCGTGGTTAACCAACAAATCCAGTGGCTGACCAATTCGATGGCTAACCAACCAATCCCGTGGTTAACCAACCAATCCAGTGGCTAACCAATTTAATGGCTAACCAACCAATCCCGTGGTTAACCAACCAATCCAGTGGCTAACCAATTCAATGGTTAACCAACCAATCCCGTGGTTAACCAACCAATCCAGTGGCTAATCAATTCAATGGCTAACCAACCAATCCCGTGGTTAACCAACCAATCCAGTGGCTAACCAATTAAATGGCTAACCAACCAATCACGTGGTTAACCAACCAATCCAGTGGCTGACCAAGCGAATTTAACATCTAAATGGCTGCTCTATATCAGCCAGACGAAGAAGTCTTTGTCCATCGCTCATCGCGTCCTCTCTAGCCACAAAGCTTCCTGCCCAACCCCTTTAACGCCCCTTGAGCCGATGCCGAACAAACCCAACACACTCGTCGATGACACCGTGGCCTCAAAATGGAATATATAATGTTGAGGCGACGTTTTGGGCAATGGCCCTTCTTCGCAGAGTTGGCCTCTACCTCTCTTGCCTTTCCATATGTGCCCTTCACGCCGCCTATTTTAAGGCCACGCAGTGTTACTCACGAGGAACGTGTCGGGTGTTGAGTTATTTTGTGCGTGCGCACGACCGCCAACGCAACAGTCGTAGCAATTTCCAAACAATGGGTGTAAGACTCGAATCGGCGCGCTTCCTCTATGCCCACGAGTTCCCCAACCCTCCCCGGCGCAGTTCCCAATGCGGCAGCGTGCACACCTCCGCTCGAGCGCCCCACACCTTCTCAACTTTACCGCTGCCCGCGTTCCTTTGTTTGTTTGTTTGACCTCCCGAGAAATTCTACCGCCGTCACTTTCCAGCAGCGGCCGCGGCAGCAGCTGCCCATCGCGAATCAATGTAACGATCAATTATCACCCGGCGGAGTGGGGGGGGGCCGTGATAGCCCCCCTCCCTCTCCCAGCCTATTAATAACGATCCCATCACGTGCCTGTGGGACTCTGGAGGGTGGAGGGGGGGCAAGCGGCGGAGATCAGTGCAGGGCGATGGGAATCCACGGTGCTCTTAGGCCGCTTCTGTGAGCCGCATTCACGCCGCAACCAACAATAAGCAGCCGCCGTTAGTGGCGTCACCACAGAGTTAAAATTATTATTTGGCGAGATGTTAACGACCTCGTTTGGTATACACGAAGTCGTGGGTTCGATCTCGACCCTGGCGCCTGTTGTATATTTGGAGTCTGCGTGGTCTCTCTCTCCCCGTGGTCTCGTGGATTTTTCTTCGGGTCCTCCGGGTTTTCCCTCCACATTTTACATCAACATGCGTTTGTTTATAAGATTATTTTGCCGCTATAAATGTCCACGTGATAAGCCACTTCCTTGAGCTATCGTTTGTGGCCAGGTCGCGTCTGAAAAATAAGCTAATAGCTCAGTGGGCTTTACCTGGTAAGATTAAAAAAAATTGTTGAGTTGTATTTGTATATATTTTGTAAATATGTGATAATTTTACCTATCCTATACTTTGCACTCCTATCGTGTTTTTCTATTGTTTCTTGTTGTCACGTGTTGACCTTTCCATATTGGATATCTGTAAAAAAAACTGCTTTATAACTCATAGGATTCCTGCAATATGGATGAATAATCTGATTCTGAGGTGCACCTAGAAACCGTCACGTAAAGTGTGGAAGACTCGCTGCTGGCACGTCACGGGACAGACCCAGGTGTTATGGGTTGCCTTCCTTGAAATGACACGACAGATGCACCACCTGTGCTCCCTACTGTGCCAACTTGCTGCGTTTTATCCGCCCCGCGCTCCACTCGCTGTTGTGAGCATCGCGCCTCCGCCCTCCGTTCCTGTTGGAGGGCCTCCAGCAGCGCTTGGGCGTTTTTCACGAACCTCCTTCACAAAGGCCAATCTTGACACCGCTGGTAGCAGTCATTAGCAAGTCCCCTTAACTCTACATTCTTCTGTACCACATCACTCCATCTCTTCTGTAGCTCGTACAGCGCCTGTTTAGTCCCCTCTATCCGGCGAAACAGAAGCTGTGTGGGCATGCGGTGGCTTGGCATGCGGGCCTGCATGACCCAGCCAACGCAGCATCGCTTGTCCAGATCTTTTAAGGATCTGTGAGCAACTCACACAATCCAGTCTGATTATATAAAGAATGGATCGTATGCAGGCCAGCCTGAATGTTTCAAACCGGCGCAGATGTATGTTGAACTTATTTCGCACCGTAAGTAACCAACCGTGCCAATCCAATGGGGTGCACGATCCGCAAGCATATAGAAACTAAACTTCTAAACTAGAATCTTTATTTTATTTTACCAGGCAAGGCCCACTGAGCTATGTAGCTTTTTTTCAGAAGCGACTTGGTCACAAATGATAGCCCAGTGAAGTGGCTTATATGGAAATGCAAAGCAGCCTTAGAGGTCGTCCATAAATGACGTCACGCACCTAGGGGAGGAGGGGTCAGACATTTGTGACGATGTGTGCCGAGGGGGGGGGGGGGTCGAGAAATATGACGTCACATCAAAATACGCAACTTTAAATAAATATAGACAACACGTTCTAATTAATAAAAAAAATGGGAGGGGGGGCACAGCTTTATGACGTCATATTTGAGGGGGGTCTGACTTTTTGTGACGCCGTGTGACGAGGGGGGGGGGTCAAAAATCGTCCAAAATTACGTGACGTCATTTATGGACGGCCCCTTAATGCATGTTTCTAAATGTGGAGTGAATAACAGGATGATCAGGAGAAAAATCCACACGACCACGTGAACATGCAAACTCCAAATATGCGGGTGTCATGGTCGGGATCGAACCCACGACCTCTACCTCCTGTATACCAGGCAAGGTAGTTAACATCTCGCCACCGTGGCGCCCAAGGAGACAAGCAGCTTCGTGTGGAGCGATAGTCGTGGTAGCTTCCACAGCAGGAGTCTCACTCCTACTGCTCAACCGGAACCGGTCGTTATTAGCACGCTACCCAGGTATGGGAACTCCTCCACTCTCTCCACAACTGCTCCATCACTCGTGAAGGGGGTGGGGTGGCGGTGGAGTTTTCGCATTCACGCCGAACCTTGAGAAACGCAGCAGCCAAGGAGGGTGGCGAATAGGCATCCACGGACGTTCCATCCTCCATGCAACAGTAACGACACCACGAGACACGCTACACGCGGCACGTCGTAGTTTTGTAACGAGAACCAAAGAATATTAATCATATTTTTATTTAAAGCTTTCGTGACTGCAGGGATTCATATCCTTAGTTCTTTCGGTAAAGTCACCACGTAGAAGGGAAACAATAAAATAATTAAACAAAATGAAAATCTAAAACAATAAAATTCTCTCGTGAGAATTTTATTGCTTTTCCGAAAGAACTAAGAATATGAATATTAATTATATTATAAAATATTTGTCTTCAATCAAATTGAACCAACACTTCAAAGCTATACTCACTTCAGGACGCTTCGTAAGAATGGATGCTGGATGGCAGTCAAGACATCGTAATAACGGAGTGGCAGCCGGGGAATGGAAGGGGTCCGAGAGGACATCCACTGTGGAGATGGAGCGATGTAATCAGCTGCTGTGCGGCTGCTGGGTGGATTATCATATCGCATGATCGTGAGAGATGGCGTACGCTTGGAAATTCATTCATCCAGCAGTGGATTGACCACGGCTGACGAAGCTAAGAGACATCAGGCTAGCTGTGTACGTTATTAACTTTAACCAGCTGCTGTAATGTGATTAAAAGCTCATGTGTCGGTGTTGCGTGACGATTCCTTTACTGATCGAGTTTCCTCGACTCCATCTCTGGCAGGAAATATCTACTATACTCTCCAGTTTATTGAACGCTATAAACATTTATATTTACGAGATCTAACTCAGAACGAGATGTATTATGGCTAAAATTGGCCGCGAAAGCTTACGTGTTAAACTTGAAAAAAAATGTGTGTTGTATAATCGGAAGAATACGCTATTTCAGGAGACGGAGCGATTAAATCAGCACGTTGCGGGTAGATGCTTATGTGGATTATTACACACGGTCGGAATGTGAGAGGTGGCGGTTTCTAGATTTAAAGCTTTCGTGACTGCAAGGATCCATACTCTTTGGTTCTACTCGGTAAAGTCACGTAGGTAAAAAAAAAAATCACGACGTTTCGGCCACAACACAAGTGGCCTTCATCAGGTGAAGGGACCGGACTGTCCAGAGGACAGCGTTGGAGCGAAAACAGCCAAGCCCAGGTCGCGTCCTTTAAGCTGTATATAAATAGGTTAAGGGGGGGGGGAGGAGTCAGAAAGGGGGGTGGGTGGGAGGGCTGAGACAAAAATGGTAGGCTGTGGTGGACTGTTGGCAGACTGTTGGCAGTCCACCACAGCCTTCCACTTTTGTCTCAGCCCTCCCACACACCCACCCCCCTCTCTGACTCCTCCCCCCCCCCCCCCCTTTAACCTATATATAAACCCGATCGTCTCAGAGCTGTGTACTCTACACAGATCTTTTGCTGTGACTATTCCACCTGAAGACGGAAGCTTGCGTTGCCTCCGAAACGTCGTGATTTAATTATTGTCTTTTCTTTCATTTTGTTTTATTTTATCTACGTGACTTGACCGAATAAAACCGAAGAGTATGAATTACAGGAGAATTAATTAATTTCAACTCGAAAGGCGCCACCACACAGGATTTGCCGCTCACTCTCGAACAGAGAAGACGACTCAGAGGCGCAAGCGGGAACCACAGACGAGCAGGAGGAAGTCAAAACCCACGCGGCGACAAAAAATTGCCCAGGTTCTGCGGTCCTTTACTTATGCTTACTAATTGCCTGTGTCTGGCGGTGGCGGGTTTAACGACAAAATATTACCCAATAATCTCTATTGTTAATAATATTAGTCGCCAAGGACTGCGTGTTAAACTATTATCAGCCATATTCTTGGTTCTTTCGGTAAAGTCACCACGTAGAAGGGAAACAATAAAATAATAAAAAATATAAAACAATGAAATTCTCACGCCGTTTCGACTGCAACACAAGCAATCATTATCAGGTGTGAAAACCACAACAAGAAAAGAAAACAACACATTTTCTTGTTGTGGTTTTCACACCTGATGATGATTGCTTGTGTTGCAGTCGAAACGTCGTGAGCATTTTATTGTTTTATATTTTCATTATTTTATTATTTCCCTCCTACGTGACTTTACCGAAAGAACCAAGAATATTAATCCCTGCAGTCACGAAAGCTTTAAATCAAAATATTATCAGCCAATTAATGAGTATTCACTTGTCTGAGAAGAGCGAGTATTTTGGGGACCGTATCTCGATCTTTCACGATCAGATTTTATATGCATTGACCGTTCTCTTGTCTTTTTTTTCCATAACAAAACGTTATCATCTGGGAGCCTCTATCCCGCACTGGAATGGCACACAGCTGCATCGTCCCACGGGCACAACCAATTACGCCCGAGGGTTTAATTTAGAGCCCTCTCTGCGTTATCTTATCGTCCTGCTTTGCTTGTCCAGATATCAAGCGGGCAGCTAAAGTTAGCCAACACTTGCAGACTATCAGCATACGGGTCTACCAATCTTTAGCCTTAAAAAGGGAAAATAAATATTTAATGGGCGACGTCTCGAGAAATGGCTCTTCTTCATGTCACATCAAACAATGTTTAACACCGTTTGGCGGTGGGAGGGGAACGGACAACGCGGAACATTAAACTTCATTTGAAAATTATTGTACAATTTGTACTCCCCGTGCATTTTCACGGGACATAACTGAAGTGAAACGCAAGCGACATGGATTTCGTATGACCCCCTCCTTCAATTTATATCGACTATTCGTGCGACACGTATACTGCCTGTATTTCGCTAAGGAGCATAAACCATCACGCGAACTGGGGTCATCCTCGCATCGAACAAGGACGACCACTGCATCGCGCGCTTTCAGATGCCCTTCTGCGACCGCCTGGAACGCTCTTCCTTCCGATATTAAGAAGCCACTGGAGATATGCACTTTTATGTCTAGAATTGACAAGATAATTATTTATAACTGCTTATTGTATTCCGTTTATTGTCCTTCCCCCGCACCTCCGATTATCACGGTTGGCTACGTAGGGTGCGAAAGAAGTTCAACATAGATACGTATGCAGTATTAATGCACACAAATAATTTTGTATTGTACGTCCTACACCCCAAACATTTCCTAAACAAAGTCACGCTACAGGTTTGGGGTCGATTGGATTTTCCAGCAACAATTGTATATCTACAGCTAAGAAAGGGGATTTAATACGTTGGGAGCCCTGGCGGGGTTTGCCAATGAATATTCTCGAGACGCTAAGTGGAGGCGAGACTTGGGTTTGATCGAGGCGTGTGCGGAGAAGTGACAAAGGAGATGCGATGGGAAAGGGGCCGTGGAGATGCCGCCGTTGGCAGGGCAGAAAGGAGCAGTGGCGAGAGACCGAGTGTGAGATGGGATGATGCGGTGGAACGAGACACGGGGACAGTGGATGCGACGAGAGCACAGGCGTGCGGTGCACGTGCAGAAATAAAATCCATGCAGCCGCCCCCTCGCAGTCGTGGGGCATTCGGTTGTTACTCGATGCTATTTGTGCAAGTTTATGGGTCTTTGTCTAAACCTATGGATCTCTATGCAATTATATGTATCGTGGAAGTGTATACGAGGCTGTGGGTCTCGATGCGAGGGCAGTGGATGTGACGAGAGAAGCGGCGCAGAACAGAAGCACGTGGAGGGAGACATTCCTGGTAGCCGTCTCCAATGCAAACCTATATCTTGAATGAATGTTGAACTTTTTTCGCACCGTACGTGACCAATCATGCTAATCGGAGGTGCGAGTCAGCTTGTTGAAGCAGACTGGATTCTAGGTGCCCCAACAGTCTCGAAGACTAAAGGGGGTTCTCTGTATAGGTCTGTGCACAACCACAAGATGACTAATATCCCCCAAATATCCACTATATTTATCCAATGTCGGGTGCTGTGTGGGACCTGCACGGAGCAGAAAGGAGTGCGTGGCCATGAGTACCCATGCCCGGCCGCCTTCGTCTCCACATAGTCGAATCAACTTCGGGGGGATGTCTATCAATTATAAAGATAACCGCCGAGGATGTCAGCCGTGCTGTACTCACGTCGCAGGGTTCATAGCGCAGCGCGCTAACCACCGCACCACCACCTCTAGACATTGACAAATATCCCCCGTATAGCCTGAACAGTCTTTTGGGGCAAGTGCTGTTAGCGAGTATTTATGAAAGCCGGCACGGCACGGCACACGAAGCTGGTGGGTAGCCAGCACCCCCACGCCTTTGTATCCCTAGTGGGGATGTTCACACATCGCACCAGGTACTCATTTGAGGCTGAGTCGACCTAGGAGAGGCTCAGGACCGGTTCAGATAATCGTCACCGGTGTTGGTGGCTGTGAGCGGGAAATCGAACTCGTCTGGCCGGGTTCCCATCGCAGCGCAGCGAGCTAACCCCCTGCACTATCGCTCCCCAGACACGCGCACACACAGGCAGACCACCTTTATTTGGATTTTATTTGATCTAAAATCTCAGCAAACGAGCTCAGGAACACCTGGTGTTTTGTCTGTCGACCACAGACGCCGTGAGGTGGGAGGGGGTGTGGTTTTGTTCTGCATGTTGAAATATGGTGATTGGATGATAATGGATGATGTGTTGGATGTGATGATGGTCTGAGTATTGGGGGATGATGGGAAGATGATGGGTGATGTGTAGGATGTGATGATAATCTATGATGATGATCATCGCATCCATGGGGCGACTGCAGAGAGACGTGGAAGGGAGGGAGCGCTGTGTGGATGGAGCATGAGTCAGGGGATGGGCAGGAGAGGGGAATGGGTGGGGAGGGGAGCGGTGGGGAGGGGAGGAGAGGGGTGGGGAGGAGAGGGGAGGGGAGGAGAGGGGAGGGGAGGAGAGGGGTGGGGAGGAGAGGGGAGGGGTGGGGAGGAGAGGGGAGGGGTGGGAGAGAGGTGGGGAGGAGAGGGGAGGGGTGGGAGAGAGGTGGGGAGGAGAGGGAGGAGGCAGGGAGACGGGGGAGGGGGAGAGAGAGAGCTCAGCTGTGCCGAGCGCTTCGTCTCATTACGTCCCGAATGATGACAGCTGATGCTGCGCTCACGCTCACCACGACGCGCTATTGAAGTGCAACATTTATGAGCATTATATCGTGAGTGAATAATAATAAACAATACTATGCGTGTACTGGAGCATTAATATTGGTTTAACACGTAGACTTTCGCGACCAATATTATCCACTAGCTTTTTTGCCCGTCCAAGGACGGGTGTATAATGCGGTAAATCTGAAACATTCATTCGAAAAGTTGTTCAGCTCATGATTATTAATGAGGGGGGGATTGCCCCATGTGGAGTGGCGTCACCAGATAATGGTTATTGTGGAGGGGTGCGGCATGTGGAGTGACGTCATCCCCTCATGGTTATTGTGGAGGGGTGCGGCATGTGGAGTGACGTCACCCGCTCATGAATATTAATAAGGGGAGGGGTGTGGCATGTGGAGTGCGCGACCTTCTTGTGCTTTCGTGTAAATTGCCACGCGGGCATGAATATTAACGAAGGGGGGGGGGGGCTCGTTTCCAGTGACGTCACGCACAGATGTAGCAGTGCTGCATATATTTATTTTTTACCGTCACTTTCTGTAAAGAAACGTCATATTTAAAGCGACTTTGTGTAACACATTATTTAATTCAGCTCGACCTTCCTCTGCGTTCGTGTAAAAATCCATCCACTCATGAATATTAATGAGGAGGTGGGCCTATTGTGGAGTGACGTCACGCGCGGGACGGACAGACATTTCTGGGTGATTATAATAGGTAATAACAGAGGTTGCACTAGTAACGATATGGAATGTTTTGTTTACGGAACAAACCTTAATAATTGGCTGTGTCGGGTGGTGGCGGCGGGTTTAACGACACATTTATACTTACGCGATCTAACCAAAACACCGCTATTGTGGAGTATTAATATTATAATAATTTTCAACCCTATGTCGATGCACTGGTGGACGTCAGCTTAGACCACCACGGCGAGGCGGTCATAGAGGATTCGTTGACCGTGACCTTGACCAGGCTGGTCAGTGCGGGTTGGTGAAAGCGTGTTGGGTTCGGGGGGGCAGTGACCCCGAGGTCAGATATCATCACACGCTCGCCACCGACGTTCGCCGTTTGGCTACTGGGTTTATAAACCACCGCGACCCTAAACGCTCCAAACCCATACGCCCGAATGCAATGACTTCCAAGGTTTCCACGCATATGCCATTGAATGCGTGCAACGGAAAGTATTTACCAAAAAAAAATATTAAATTGATGCCCTGGAAACGCGGAATAATATCTCAGAAATATTCCGTTTAGCTGACTCACGCTACAGGGAATGTCTTGGGTTTTTTTTTGGTCTCTCCCTGCTTGTGTCTGTGTGTACTCCGTGTCTGTGTTTTGTCTCTCTCTCAAATTTAGTTCTACCTTATGACGGTTGCTTGTGTAGCAATCGAAACGTCGTATTTTATTATTTAATTTATTTTCTTTCTACGTCACTTTACCGAAAGAACCATAAGAACAATGATTGATGTTTGTGCAATATTTAAACATTTCTCACGTGACACAGTTGTGTTGGCTCCGATTCCTATTTTCTTACATTGCTGTACAGTGCTTGATTTGTTTTGCTATTTGTTTATAATTTTGGTGACATTTTAGTAAATAATGCAAATGAGACGTATCCTGCCTGGTCTCCTGAGCCCTCACCTGGTTAATAAACAAAAAAGAAACGTGAACTTGTAACTGCATCGGGGGAACGTCCAAGTGTCGCTCGCTAGAAGCGCAGGTGATGAATGTTCCCCCTCGCAATGACAGCTTCACGTGAAACAGGAGAAATCTGCGGCAGCGGGAGCAGCACCTCGGCACTCACCCCTGGCATCTGATCCGGACACGCGTGGGCGCTGCCGCAGATCTCTAACACTGTTCAATTTAGTGTAACGTTATTTGAAAACCTGGAGAAATCTGCGGAAGCAGAAGCGAGCCGGCAGCCACTCGGCGTCTGGCAGATGAGCCAGAAATGATTACACGCGTACTCCCGGAGCAGCTCCTGCAGATTTCTAAATTTAAAAAAATTCCGGCAACCTCCCAGCGAGAGCGAAGCTGCCACCCCACACGTGGAAGTCGTGCGTCTTACGGCTCCCAGCCAAGTGAATGTTTAGATTTGCGACCCGTATAAAGTATGTACAGTACCGTATGTTGAACTTCTTTCGCGGTCTACGTAGGCCAACCGTGCTAATTCGAGAGGTGCGGGGGAAGGGAAGGACAGCAAACTTAACACTGAAAGCAGATCTAAAGAAATGAGTCTTCCAGTGAAGACGTTTGGCCAGCCCTGTTCTATGCCGTCTCAACCATTCAGCATTTGAATGCCTTATTTGGAGTGTATTGACTATCACTGTTTCTAAAATATGTTTTAAATCAGAGGCGGATTTATGGACTCTCCGGGGGTGGGGCCGAAATATTTTTTTTAATAGGGCCTTCAATTCTCTACGTTCAACTCCATTATTTTTTAGTTTTTTACAGATTTTTTTTGCTGGAAGATTCCCATGTTGCGTCGTAAATAAATAAATGAATGCTTCATAAATTGGATAAACATGTACGGTACTGCTTTGCCATGTACTCGTTCATTGTGTGACTTTTGTGAAACTGTGGTCTATAAGTTTATATTGCTACACAGTATTAGGTACCCGTCATATTTAACCAACGTAAAGTAGTAAAATCGATAGACGACTTCAAGTAGCACGTGTTTTGGGGAGCCTTAACCCTGAGACCCGGTGAGCTGACTGCACCGCCCACTTTCACTGAGCCACGCCCACCAAGCCACTAGCCCCGCCCATCCAGGGAGTGGCTTCGCGCTGACATTGGCACCGCCTACTGCTCTCCCAGCCCCGCCCCATTGTCCAGATAGCTCCCCCCATTGTTCAAGTAGTTCCGCCCATTGTGTCCAGTTAGCTCCACCCCATTGTCCAGGTAACTCCGCCCATTGTCCAGGTAGCTCCGCCTCCATTGTCCATGTAGCTCCGCCTCCATTGTCCAGGTAGCTCCGTCCACTGCGTCCAGGTAGCTCCGCCCACTGCGTCCATGTCGCTCCGACCATTGTTCAGGTAACTCCACCCATTGTTCAGCTAACTCCACCCATTGTTCAGGTAACTCCACCCATTGTTCAGGTAGCTCCCATTATTGCCGACATCAGGAGTTGGGCACGAGGTCAGAAACATTTGAATCCCGGACAAAAAATAAATCCTGATCTTCACACCGGGTCTTCACACCGGGTCAGACTGTAAAATGAAACCCACCGGGGCTGTCCCCCAACCAGACCGGGCCGTGGGGTGGGGTGGGCTCACTCCGAGGTATGGGGCCATCCATTTAGTAGGCACGCAAAAATCTATCAAGACTTGACCCCCCCCCCCTCCCTGTACGCAAGCGTACTTATTTATACTCCCCCCCCCCCACCGCCGCCTGACAATATCACTAATTTGAAGTCCAATGTCGACAAATTATTATCGAGGCTTCACCCCCCCCCCCCCCTACCGTTTCCTATGCGTACGTACATTGTTATGAACCCCCCCCCCCCCATACGCAAGTGAACGCATTTGGGTTAAGCCCCCCTCCCCCCTCCATGCGTACATACTAAATGGATAGCCCCTATGATGGCTCGCCGAAGGTCGATACTGACAATGCAGGGGGGAGAGAGAACGCGCCGGACCGGAGATGAGGCCGTGAAGATTGCGGGATGGAGCTCAGCTCTTGGGCAACATGGACCCTACAATACTGCAAATAGAACGTTACGATAAAAGTGAGACTACACTGATTACCGTGCACGCGTAACCGACTCGTGTCTTTAAGGAGATTTAGTGGAGGTGTGATCATAAACATCAGCACGAGGGAGACAAAGGCGGAAAGGGGTTAGCACGTGATTCCGGACACACACACACACACACCGCATCACAGGTGTGCTCTTTTATATTGTTCATTTTAATAGGTGCTCGCAAACATTTATGCCAGGAATTTATTGGGACGAAAGAGCGTGTTTAATCTTTGTGTGCAGTGTGGCACATATATGGTGGTGGGGGGCGCTCGTGCCGGCGGTTCGCGCGCTGCGCTTTCGAACCCGGCAACCCGAGTTCGATTCCCGTTCAGGGCCAACACCGGTGACGATTATCTAAAACGGTGCTGGCTTCCCCTGGAGCGTCGTCACTGGGGAGACAAAGGCGGTCGAGCGTGGTGATGACCGTCCCGGCCTTCATAGGTCCTTGCCTTACAGCACTTGCCCCAACAGTCCGTTAAGGCTACACGGGGGGTCTTTGTCATATAGTGTGAGTGCATTCCTTCTGTTAAAAGCAATCTTCAAAGACTGTTATTAATGTTTAAAATTCACCTTATCAGCCTTTTAATCTCACGCTTAATAGCTGAAGGCAAGCAGCCAACATTAATGCACCGTTTTGTGCGAGTTCGGACCTGTTCCTCAATTGTTTGTGCACTTCGGGGAGGCGGGGAGCGGTGGCGTAATGGTTCACGCGCTGCCCTACGCACTTGGCTCACCGCCAACACCAGTGACCATCATCCGAACCAGTTCTGGGCCTCGCCTAGGTCGACTCGGCCTCAAATGAGGGGCCGTCCATAAATGACGTCAAGCGTTTTTGGACGATTTTTGACCCATCCCCCCCTCCCTCGTCACACGGCGTCACAAAAAGTCAGACCCCCCTCAAATATGACGTCACAAAGCTCTACCCCACCCCCCCCCAAATAAAACATGCTTCAAATCGCTTTAAAATATTGTCATTGTAGTGCGTATTTAATGTATGCGCTGCACTCTGATGTTGTAGGAGAAAACATTTATTAAAAAGTCTATTTACGTTAAGTAGAACGTGTTGTCTATATTTATTTAAAGTTGCGCATTTTGATGTGACGTCACATTGCTCAACCCCCCCCCCCTCGTCACACATCGTCACAAATGTCTGACCCGCCCCTAGGTGTGTGACGTCATTTATGGACGGCCCCTGAGTACTTGGTGCCCGGCGTGGTGCTGGCCACCCATCCCCTCGTTCGTGTGCCGTGCCGGCCTTCACAGGTGCTCACTAACTGCACTTGTCCCAACAGTCTGTTATGGCTACAGGGGAGGGGGATCTTCGTCTTCATCTGGGGTTTATGTCCACCACGGAGATGGAGTGATGGATGATGACATCAGTTCGTGGGCAGGACCGTTAAAGATGGCGACGAATTGGGGAGGCCTTCATCCAGCAGTGGAATTATTGTAGCTGGTAACGAATGCTATGACGTCATGTTTCGGAAGCTAATCTGCGTTAAGCATGGTGAGTACACAAATGGGAGACTGTCTGTGGGGACATGCTTAAGTGCTGTAAATTTCGCTTGCGAGTTGGCCAAGAGATATTGGGTAGCACATTGGATTATTGAATACATCTGTGCGGAGCTTTCAGTGTTACCCGCTTGAATGCATGGGGTTTTTCTCCTGGCACTCCAGTTTTCTTGGTCCCGACATCAAGCCAAATTGTATGCAATTTTGAATCGTCAAAAAATTCCAATGCAGGACCCTCCTGAAAAAAATGCTTTGAGACTAGACAACGCTTTTTTTTTACCAAATCGTAACCAAATCCTTCGGAACGCGTCCGATATCTCGTCAGACCTTGCAAGCTGAACTGGACAGAGCCTCGACGGCGCTGAGAGCGACCCGCGATGCATAAAACCTCTTGTCACGAGTAGGCTGCTGCGGAGCTACGCTGTCAGCAAGCGCTCACCGCCCTCACCAACCCGCACTGCGCAGCGTGGGGGAAGTATGGTCAAATAACCACAACGACTGACACACGGTATTGGACTGACATAAATGTACATCTACGCCCGTGTGCATTATTACATGTATGGAGAATGTCTGTTTTTTTTACTCACCATATCAAATTTCCAAAATCTTTTTAACTCAAAACAAGGAATAATTAAAAAAAAACCCCGCCATGCACGTGCGTGGATTCTGTAACGCTTTCCAACATGCGCGCTTGTCCTCAGATGTATTTCCCCAGCGAGAAAGCGGAGGAGGGGGGGGGGCGGAGTGGGGGGGAGGGACTGGAGGGGCTGGAGTGGGGGGCGCAGACTACGGAATAGATACCGTGCAGGGAAAAAAATGTGCGCGGGGAACTCAAGCATGACGATTCGACGACAAAAACGCACGACTATGTACACAACACGAAACAAAGCTTACTCACTTCATTGATGAGAGGCATGGACGCGTGATCTCTCTGTGCAGCGTGCCTTTTAGTTGTCTAGGGAGGAGGGTGTGGGCTGGGATCAGTGGTCTTGATGGGGAGGGGGGGGGGTGCAGCCTTTCGCCAAAAAGAGATGCAGCACTACTTACTGCCCTCGGTAAAGTTTAAAATCCATGGCCAAACGACTCTGTCTGTCAACATTGGCTCCGCTCTCTCTCTCTCTCTCCCTGCCTCCTACTCTCTTTCCTTGGGTGCCCGCCGCTTCTCACCGCCCTCTCACCCCACCCCCTCTCCTACCCACTCCCCTTGGGAAGCCTCGACACAACACAACGCGTCGTGCCTGGCGCGGCCTAAAGCCGTGGCAGCTGCCGCGAGGTGTGGGCTGATGGGATGGGGGTGATGGTGGTAATGGCCTCGGGAACTGTATTGAGGTTTTTTGACATTCTATGTCCAGAGACTGCATCGCATTCAATGTAGGCTTCAATTATTTTGTATTAGGGGCGCCACGCTCGCGAGATGTGAACTCTCCCACTTGGTACTGTATGCAGGAGGTCGTGGGGGACGATCCCGACCCTCACGCCAGTATATTTGGAGTTCGCATGTCTCTCTCCCCGTAGTCGAGTTAATTTTTCTCCGGGTCCTCCGGGGTTTTTCCCCTCCACATTTATAATACGTGCGTTTAAAGTATTTGGTCGCTATAAATTCCCACGCGATAAGCCACTTCGTTGAGCTATAATTTGTGGCCAGATTGCCTCTGAAAAAGAGCTGTAGAGCTCAGTAGGCCTTACCTGATACAATTCAAAAGTGAGGATAGCATTAGCTTTGTTTTGGTCGTGCCCGATCTTGTCAGATTTTGGAATGCTAAGCTGCGTTCATTCTGGTTAGTACTTGTGTGGGAGCCTGTCTGAGAATACTCAGATGGTGTGGGTCGGATCGGGCCACGAAATGGAACAATGAAAGTTCGGCAATGGATTATTTAATCTATGAAGAGCTTGGCGTGATGCCCTCATGGAGTTGGGTTTTCTCCGGGTTCTGCGGTGTCATCTTACAAAAAAAATCCTAATTCATGTAATTGGTCAAAACATCCCAGCGTAGCAACAGGACTCTCCTGAAAACGAGTCTTGAGACTCAACTGAAGTTTCCTAAGGTACAGCGCATGATCACTATTATAATCTTCGCCTACCCATCTGGAATGAAACGTTGAAACAAACCAGTTTGCTGGCCTCACGCGGAGGAATACATTTGTCTATATTTCCCGTAATTGGCAGGACTGCGCCTTGGCAGCATTCACGTCCTGCAAACTATGAACACCATAAAGGCAAGGCTAAAGATAAACCTTCCTTCCAGTGGTATAGCCCAGGGACCTGGGCCCCCCTCCACAGTCCGTGCAGCCCGGTGCAATTGCACCCCCTGCACACACTGGGCAGCTGATCCACTGAGGAAATTGTTGGTGGGGGGGGGGATGCTGCTCGCCAACTGCTTTTAAAGGAGCAGCAACGAAAAACAAGCAGAAGTTGTACGTTGCAATACGAGTGGCACAACAGCCAACCAAACACTAGTAAACAGTACAAACCATACAATTAATCCTAACCAACGAGCCAACCAGTGACGATGCTTATCCTTCTCACTGAAACTAGCCCGAAATAGCCAATCAGTCGCTAGTGCTACCCCTAATTAACTTGCAAACCAGTCACTGTCATTGACCCTCTCACCGATACTATTCCTCAACAACCAGCTGCTTGTACTATGCCTACCCACTATCCCTAATGCCAATCAACTAGCTAACGAGCTACTACGAACCCACCAATTGACCCGAACCCTACCCCTAACCCCACCTTTACCAGAGCCTCTTTATCCACTGTTAACTGCTAACGGGGTTGTCAGCCGGAGCTGTCCGTGTTGGGTTCCGGAAAATATATCCCTTTCCACCCCACCCCACCAGGGGTCCTGGAAATGTCCCAGGGGAAATGCTACCCAGGCTGTAAAGTTCTGGTGTTCAAAGTCGCCCCCCCCCCCACACACAGAGGGGGTAATTTAAAAAAATAACTATGTATAGATCCTCGTCGTTGTTGTTGATATAATCACTCATCTGGAATAATAATAAAAAAATCCCCCAGTACTGCGTGGAGTGATTTAATGGACGAGGGCACAAGGGTTTCAATTAACAACCATCTCGCGTTGCATAATTTAAAAAGCCAGTTTCTGGTTCAGTGGGATGGGATTATGCGAACTGGGAAATTAGACGGCTTTTTTGGAAGTCGCGAGTCTACCATGAGAGGCGCGCCCTCTAGTGGCACGCCCAGTGAAGACAAATGACCCAAGCGCAAACCCTGCTGGTAGAATGCGTTGAACGTAGCCAACCGTGCTGATCGGAGGTGCGGGAGAACAACAAACTAAACAGTCCTAAAGAAATGAGTTTTGCAATCTAGATTTAAAAGTGCAAGCCTCCAATGGCTTCATACTATCCTAAGAAAGAGCGTTCCAGACGGCTGCAGAAGCGCATCTGAAAGGGCGCAATACAGTGAGTCTTTGTTCGATGGCGATCCAAAATACGCTGCGAGAATGACCGGAGTTCACGTGATGGTTTATGCTCCTTGGCTAACACCAGCAGTGCCCGACCTATTAATTTATCCCTGCCACTAGAACGTGGTCATGCCATCACCAGCCCAGGATTTCCAAAATAAATGCAGAACCGCCCAACTTTCGTTTGAAAATTAAACATTGCATGGCAATATTATCATTCCACTACTGGATAAGGGCCTGCCCAGGCTGTGCACTTCGTGGGGGTCTGTTTGGTCATACTTCACCACGCTGGTCAATGTGTGTTTTGGTGAATTGCGGTGCCCAGGACCGGTTTAGATGTCACTCGCCACCGCCGTTAACCGTGGCCGGGAATCTAACTCAGGCGTTTTTTTTTTACTCCGAGCGCATTGTGCTTAACCACTGCACCACTGCTACCCTCTCTTCCTCCCACAAGGGTATGCGTGGTTTCACGTGTCAGTATGTCTACATGTGTAAGGTGGGGTGGGGGCATAGTTTCGGGAGCATGTAAGAACAGTGAACTATAGCGTTTGCTGCACAACAGTAGCCTCCCGCAGCAAACTACGAAACCTGAGTGCGTGTTGGTCGCCCATCCAAGCACCGTTTAACACGCTGTAGGGCTTTCGCGACCAATATCATCCACAATAAAGGTTTTTTGGGTTAGATCGCGTAAATGTGTCGTTAAACCCACCACCACCCGACAGCCAATTAGTAATGTTTGTCACGTAAACAGAACATGCCAATTCGTTACTAGTACAGCACACCGGTGTGTTGGAGAGCAAAGCCACAGCATTTACAATCTGAGTACGACATTTCGCCATTAATTACAAGCTTCATCAGGCGACAGCCAGATTTTCTGGAGAAATCCTTCTGTTTCCTTCATCAAATATCCAAGCACTATCCAGGTTCAGTCTCGATGAGCTTCCGAGGTGTCAGATTGGTCGCATTCCGGGCAATTGTGGTCACAGGGCTCTGGCAAAAACGCACGTGGAGAACTCAACGAGCTTAATCTTGACTCGACGGCTACAATCCACTGCCTTGACAATGCACCCCATTATTGGTTATGGGGGCATCGGCGCATTTTCATCACAAGGCATACCAAACTGAAATGCTTTTGTCAGCTTCTACGCAATAAATCAACTTATAAATACTTCATAATAAAGGTTTTTGGGTTCGATCGCGTTATTTATAAATGTGTCGTAACCCTCCACCAACCGACACGGTCAATCAGCAAAAAAGTGTCACGTTGACAAAAGACAATTAGTTCACTACTTTAGCCCACCGGTGTGTTGAAGAGTGAATCCACAACATTTACAGTTTGAATACGACGTTTCGCTGGTAATTACATCCAGCATCATCGGGCAATTCGCCAGAATGGTAAAGCCCTCACTTGCTCCCGGTCTTAAATAGAGCAGCAGGGTTACGTCATCATTTAACTCATTCAGGTGCAGTAATTATATAATCGATTGGTAATCAATGGTTATGATTAGTAATGAGTTGTAATGTGTTATTGTGAATATATGCTACGTTAGTAATCCGTTCATTAGTATGTTTCCCCTATAAGGAATTGTAATATGTATTATTTAATAATACGCTTCCAAGCTGCACTAAGCCTATAGCTATCAGAGCGATTAAAGTTATTTCTATTCTCTCAATTTCAATGGATTCTCTAATTAGTCTTTGCCAGTAATAATTAGTTTTACACAACACTTCAACGTTATCAAAATCAATTGAGTGTCCTTGTTGACAAGCATGTTCTGCCACTGCCGACAGTTATGAGAAATAGAAATAACTTTAATCGCTCTGATAGCTATAGGCTTAGTGCGGCTTGGAAGCGTATTATTAAATAATACATATTACAATTCCTTATAGGCGAAACACATACTAATTAACGGATTACTAATGTAGCATATATTCACAATAACACACATTACAACTCATTACTAATCATAACCATTGACTGATTACCAATTGATTATATAATTACTGCACCTGAATGAGTTAAATGATGACGTCGCCCTGTTGCTCTATTTAAGACCGGGAGCAAGTGAGGGCTTTACCATTCTGGCGAATTGCCCGATGATGCTGGATGTAATTACCAGCGAAACGTCGTATTCAAACTGTAAATGTTGTGGATTCACTCTTCAACACACCGGTGGGCTAAAGTAGTGAACTAATTGTCTTTTGTCAACGTGACACTTTTTTTGCTGATTGGCCGTGTCGGGTGGTGGAGGGTTGGGACACATTTATAAATAACGCGATCTAACCCAAATACCTTTATTATGAATATTGGTCGCGAAAGCCTACGTGTTAAACTTATAAATACTTGGTTACGTATATATTCCAACTGATTGTCTTAAAACAAAGACATTTCCTTTTGAAAAGTTTCAGTGAGCAGTGCATCACTCGATGTCAGAGAAAGGGCATTGAAAACATAAGATACAGTACTCCTGCATTGATTCAATATATCTCTTTTGCCACACAATGGGCATATTCTTTAAAGCCATGAAAAAAAGTCTAACAAGACAAGCTGAAGTTGTTCAATCTCACCAGTCAGAATTTTGGGAAAGTGGGAAAAAATCTAATGGAACGTTTTGTTTTTCTGTGCAGGCATTAGAGAACGATCTGAGGCTATTTACTCATTATAACTTGAGAAATCAATTTAATTACAAACGGCTGAAACCAGGATTCAAACCTAGGATTTCAGCAGCGCAGGCTTAGTGCTAAATACTAAACTATATATATATTTTTATTTTACCGGGTAAGACCCACTGAGCTATATAGCTATTTTTTTATACGTAACCTGGCCCTAAAATGAAGTGGCTTGTGTCGAAATGTATAGCAGCAAAATACTCTAAATGTATGTTGATTCTAAATATGGAGGGAAAAACCACATGACCCCGAGAACAATTTACGCAACTGTGGGGAGAACATGCAAACTCCAAGTATACAGGCATCAGGTTCGGGCTTGAACCCATGACCTCATGTATACCAAGCAAGGTAGTTAACATATCGCCACCGCTCAGACCCCTGAGTCAAAGGGCTAACTTTCAGATTAACCTATCATCTAAGAGGCATGTCAACTCAATGGGATATCATCTACCAGATTTAAATACAATGTTTAATTTGGAGGAGCTAAAATTGTAAGTTCTTATTGAATATTTTGCACAATCACAAATGTTGCATACAAAAACAATAAAACGGTTCTCGAACGATAACAAGAATAATCGTTAATGGAATTTTTATTTCATTTACGTACTTGTGAACAAAAAAATGAAAAAAATGCTGATGCAGCAACTACAAAAAATCCCAATATACAAATCTGCACAGGTAAGGGAGAGTGTGAAGTATCATTCATAAACAGGCGTGCATAACACAGTAGTAATAATAATAAACAGGACATCAACATTACATCATCTCAAGTAAATATTTAAACACGTGGGAATTTGTCTTTAAGCTACGAGTGACTGTTGGTCTGAGTGGCCGTTTTGGGCAGTTATGCTAGTGGTTCATCTGCCTGTCACTTACAATACATATCGTACATTTTAAAAGCTCATGTTCACTCCAATGAGTTAGAATCCCAATCGAGCAGCGTTAACTTCTGCAGATGATCACCATCAAATAATGTACGTGAAGGCGCAAAGTGTTTAGGTTGCACTGCATGGACAGATTCAAACCCACCCACAATAAATTCCCAAACAGAGGGCATGTATGATACATTTCTCAGCATGTATAAAAAACAAAAAGCCATTTAGAGAATACGATGTGGCCCGCGATGGCATTTTAAAAGGCAAGTTCTCTTTCAGGACCTCAGCGTGCATTATTTGACAATTCTGTTTTCAATAAGAAATGAAGATGGCTTTTATTTGGCCTAAATAATCCTACGTAAATCAATTCAACAATCTGAAATTCATAGGTGATACGTTCGGGTCAAGGATGGCCCCAACCCGTCAAAACGTATTGCTAGAATAAAAACAGATTGGTCTCCATGATGAGGCCACACTCGCTCTTTACTTTTTGCCTTGACATTTTTTTCTCTCTCCTGTGTTGGCAATAATTCCATTTAAAAAAATGCATGTGGAAAAAAAAGCTTTAACGACCTGCAGCATTAAACATGTACTAAAGCATCGTCCCTTCAGCATAATTTTGTCAGGTCTGGCTCAACCGCTCTAGCCGAATGAGTCGACGTTCGTAGGGTCAACAGAGCGCACACTTCGAATGCTTCAACCCAGCGGGTTCTCAATCCCAAGGGTTGCACCCTGCAGCCTTACAGGAAGGGATGCAAGCTACGGCATGGCCGACTTTGCAGGCAATATACATTTTGAATGTGCACAAGGATGGGGGAGGGAAGGGATACTTTACCAAAAAAAAGACGGGAGAACCAGGGGTTTTAACCAATAAGAGAATAAACTTTGCGACAACTGTTGCGACGAAGGGAGGAATGCCGATGACATCACACATACAAAAAAAACCCTCCCCAAAAGCCAGGGGCTGCATGTTGTCAACATTAATAAGAGAAATACTAAGTTTTACACTATGACTCGCATCTGCATTGCTCCTGCTGCCGCCGCCACCACGGTTAATAAAGATGGTACAGCACTCCTTTTAAAAACTGAACCAGAAAAAAACCCAAATAACTTAAATCTTGAAGATGTATATCTTAGCTGTCTGACAAAAGTTTGAAACTTTAATGGGACTTTAACTTGACTTTCAAGGTTGCCACTGCAGCACTCAAAGTGACATCACGATAGTGAAATATTAAGACGATATAGCACAAAAACTGTGGTGTACACCACTACCATGGCACCCTTGAAAGTGGCTCAAAATTGTTTTGTTTTCATAAAGAAATTCCCTAATGAAGTTGCAAAATTATCTAAGCAAGGGTACGGATGTGCTTAAGTATCTGCAGGACAAGAGCTATGTTTTTTGGGGGGTAAAGTATGGTCAAATAACCCCTCACAAACGGCACTGCATGGGGGGGAAGGCCTTCAACCAGCAGTGATTTGACCAAACGACTGTACACATGCATGTACGATTTTAAATGAAACTGTATGGTCAGGATCTGAATATCCTTACAATGTTGGTACCCTGTTACATCACTAACCAGCAGAGCCCTGTAGCTTATATCTGCGATGACGCATCCGGCATCTTACCATTTAGTACAAGAACACTCTTTGGATGATCTACGCGAGACCAGTGCTTGCTGACGTGTATTTTTGACGTTTTTTTACTTTTGTGTACCGACAGCCAGGCCGAATAAAATCATTTATAAAGGATATTCCAAATAAGAAACATTTAACTTACACTGCAGGACATTTTAAGAATTGGCCACCATGGCAATCAACAAAGATTAAAATTCATCGCATTCACGAAAAATGTTACCCTTATAAATCATGCCGTAAAAACACTATTTTTGTTTTGTTATTAAATGGCCATCAACAAACATGGGTGTTCATGAGACCTCGTTAAATGTCCTCATCTCTCATCAAATTTGGTTCCAACATCAACGTAAACATTCAGCAATCGCTCTACAGACTTCACAAACCTCTACACCGTTACAACTGCTGGCTGCTCCCGCCTTGTGTCGCGGTTGGCAATGCGATGGGATTGCCTACATCACAAGGCGCTTGGTCAAAGTGGCAATAGCTTCATGTTGCCGACAATGGCCAAGAGCTTAACTAACGGGGATCACCATTATCCCATACAAATAAACACAACCGATCATGGGAATACCTATTTACATGTGGATATTCATTTAAATGGATGATACAAGCGATGCCTGTGATATATGTATTCCTCAAGATAAACCAGGCATCAGGGTGATATCTGCCTTCCCCACAGCTAAAGTATCGCAATACACACCCGTGATCGCCAGCGCATCTATCACAATGGCATTATAACACACAGCTTATTGATCACAAGTAGCAATTTATATTCTTTGGGTATTTCGGTAAAGTCAGGTAGATAAGTTCAAATAACAAAAAAACGACGCTTGTGTTGCGATCGAAACGTCGTAGTTTTTTGTTTTCTTTGAACATATCTGTGACTTTACCGAAAGACCTAAAGAATATGCATTTCTGCAGTCACGAAAGCTTTAAGTCAAGATTTAAGTAGCAATTTGTGAATGAAAGCACACGCCCCCTTTCCTCAACTGCTCCATGAATTCAGCAAGTGGCCAAGCCTCACCGTAAAATGCTTCCGCTTTACTTTAGCCCTCCAAAATTGTACCTTTTCGGTTAATGTGCCCATGTTATTTGTAGGATTAATATGAAACGGATTTTTTTAATCTACTTGTGTGAGGTCGTGTAAATTTATGTTAACGGCAATGAATGTAAAAAAACAGGGACATCTAAAATCTGGCAAGGTTATGTCGGAAAAGACAAAGGCAATGGAGAGGCTGTCACAGAACACTAAAATATAACATTTAGCCACGTAAAGTTTCAACGCATTACATTCAGCATGGCAACAACAAAAATTATGGCTAATGCACTTCCAATTCAAACTCACGCAGTGATAAAAACCGTGTACCAAAGATGAATTTACCGATAAGAGGCGCAGTGAGCTACAGCCACCCACCACCGCCCCCGTCCACTGGGAGGTTATGATGAATTATCACAAATCAGGATCACAGTTCAAGATTTTTTTTTTCAACAGAGGCGAATGTAGCAATGTTAAGTTAATGGCTGCAGCAATCACATGGGACCCCAATTACATAGAAAATGATTCGTGATAAAAATAAATTACAAACTAGATTATATGCCGCATATCGTGAACCTTTGAACCAATAATGTTAAATGCATCTCTACCACTGCAAAACCAACGTGTTCCACTCGGCGAGTTTGGTCAGGGTTTACAGACATCAGTAGATGCCGCAGACTATACAATTTGCTACAGACTGCACCACTATTTCCTGGGTGAGTGGTACAGCAATGTATATAGCTGCTAGCTGCTCTATAGTGGCTGCAAAGGTAACATGAACCAATTAAATACAACACATACACATTGAAATGAATCGAGTCTCGCACGCAAGATTCAATGCATTTCTGGCGAGTGAAAAGGCGGGTTCCAAGCCAGTTGAGCAACTCGGTCGTTTATACGTTGCCGTCTCTGCAACCAGAAACGTTCACTTGTGAAGAGGCGATTAAGGTGTGCGATTCCGAGAGTGATTCAGTCATGTGACTGATCGCTCGGGCATGGACCTGCCTGAAGAGCAAATAGATGACTAAATGGGTAATTCCACCTATCATTTTTTCGACCTCCTCACACATACCCAGAAACCAACAGCAGTCTCCCCACCTCATCCAAAGAAGAGTGGCAACGTGTTTAGTACAATACGACAAAAAAAAATCACGTTAAGATCGATGCCTTCCTCCATCTGTGATTATACACGGGACCATGTTTCTATGCCTCTCGTGTGTATTATCTCTGTAGCCAATAACCCATGGGAGACGTTCTCAGTTCACGTGCTGCACACGGTGCAGTTACTGCACCTCTGTGTTTTGTGCAAATATTTTGTGCAAAAAAAAAAAACCACCAAACAAGCCGGCCTGATATTTGCTAACGGTGCTGCGTGGCTCACACGTGGCTCGTCCGGTCGGCGTTCAACGCTGATTTTCAACGTCTGGAGACACGACCCGCGGCAGCAGTTTGAGATGGGAGTGCATTGATACCGTTTTATTTTTTTTTTCAACCCCTCACCCCCCACCGCCCGCTTTACAGAGGCTTTCCCCCAACGACACAGAAACTTGGGAGATACATTCAGTAATATATGTGTGTGTGTGTGTTTGATACACACTCAAAACGGTTATATGATGGACGGGTCACAGACACGCGTTACATCGATTACGCTTATAAGCGCCGCCATGGGTGCACTCATGCCCACCCGGGAAAGCGGACGTTGCATTAAAGTAGTCCTTTAAATATTTATTTTTAAAAGCCTCCTCTTTTTTGTCCACCTCATATCCCTCCCACCCCCCCCCCCCCCCAAGAGAAAAGTGCTGACGCATTAACCGAGAGAGGCCAATGCGTGTACAAGACGACCTTGACTGCGCAACAAAACGTGGCCACTTGGGTCGTAACCTCTCAAGCGGAATCGGCGATCCCGTGGAGAAAGGCGCCGAAAACGGGGATGATGCCGAGACTGCGAACACCGAAGCGCTTTCAACTATGGCATGATGTTTTATTGCCGGAGTTCACGTGATGGTTTATGCTCCTTGGATAACACCAATACTGAGCCGGCAATGCTGAGAACCTGGCTTCAAAACCAGGTCCTCAGCAGCGATTAAACCAGGTTCGAAAGTGAAGCGCCTTCATGTCTCATGCCGATCGCTAATGACAGAATGCAAGATTCTATTAAGTAAATGTTGTTTTTCACTTAATTTTGAAATATCCCAGCTCTGAGACTTAAAAAAAATTACTTCTTTGACTGTAATGTGATGGAACAATTCATCGTGGGAAAAGTTCTCAGAACAATTTCCGTGATATCATCTCCTTCCATGGAGCATTCTCGAACACGGGGTGACGCACTATTCTGCGAGATTGCCAACGGACACTTCATCTCATGCCATGACGCCTGGGGAAAACAAAAATATATTCTGCACTATTCTATGCTTCCATCGGGAGTGTAAGAAAAGATTTCAATACATCACTAAACCACGTCGTTTCATGCCTTACCACTGTAAAATGATTGGTATGAGGGATCTGTTCGCTGGATTTTCAACTGGTCAGAAAGGCAAAATAAGTCGAAGCAGAATTCTGCTGAACTAAGCAGTGGGGGTGGCACTCACCTCCCATTTACAACCCTGAGCCAAGGGTGCAAATGACACATTCCTGTGGAAAGGGGCAATTAAATCCATAGGAAATCCCCTAAAATGACTTCCAACACAGTAGTATATATTGTGGACCCCCCCAAGAGGGATGAAAAGCAACCGAGATTTGAACTCCACACCTTCTGTTCTAACGGCCGTGTGTGCTTGGCCGGATGGTTACACAGCCAGACGTGCATTAAAAAAACCCAACCTTCAAATCACAGCCAAGTTGGAAACACTCCCAATTCCAACTGAAACATACATTAAAGACAAGGTGCACAAAGTCTGCACGCCCTGCAGCAGATTAATTTAAGGACGGCGGGCATGGCAATAATACACTTCGCTACCCCTTGCACTCACACGAATAGAAACGGGAATGGAGAACCCCGCGTTTGTGCCACCGCCTTCACAAACTCACATGGCACCAATGGCAACCACTCCTTCGGTCTAAAAACATTCTTTTTTTTAAGACGGACTTGATGTAAAAAAAACAATTCGGAATTTGAGGAAAAAAGGCGAAATAATGTATAATTTCCTCATTGGCAACTTCTAGTTTTTGGTGCAAGATTCTAAATCTTGGGCACAACCGATGTGGCATGGATCGATCAGCACCCAGCCCTTTTCTGTTGCAAAGGTGTAGGCGGCTGTGGAAGAGAGTGGCGGTATTGGCGGCTGAGGAAGTGGCTACTGACGTGTCGCTACCATCAGCCATGGGAGAGGGTTCGGGACGACCACTTCGCCACGCGACCTCCCTGACTTCATCGGCCAAGTCTATCAATGCCTTCCTCTGCTGCTACACAGCGCACGCATCGCAACGGCATGCATCCCAGAGCGGATCGCAAATCCAAAATGCAATAGAAATAAAACCATGGAGAGGTTTTGCATTTCGATGTGTGCAGTAGCTCACAAAAGCAAATGTGTTTGCCAATTCGGGCCTGCAGGCTTCTGAACAGAACCCGGCTAATTTTTGTTTTTTGGCGATGCTTTCAACAACAGGCGGTTTAGCCACAGATACTTAAAGTCACATGCGGTGGGTGCGGTGTTGCCCCGTTGAGCAGTCACCGCTGGCTTTCTTGCGCTGCGTTGACATCAAACCCACGGGTGGGCGGAAGACTTCCACAGGCGTGGAAGGGGACAGGACACCCGTTTTTGCCAACTCGGCTCCATTCCGCCAAAATAAGTGGACGGCAAAGGTGAAGGGCAGCGCCACTTCCCCGCCCGTCAGTGCGTTAATATTCCCAACATGGCGCTGCTCCCAACAACTGCATTGTGGGCACGCTCTCTCCGATTCGATTTGGCAAGAAAACAAATAACCTTTCGTTTTTGGCCGAAGCACAACCCACAGCCATAAAATAACAATAAAAAGTAAGAATATGAATAACTAAGGTGCAGCCAACTCAATCATCGGATCGACAGCCTGATCATTTTTAGCCGCACCAAAAGTGACAGTGGCATCAGGTTTTGATGGACGTGCCCTCGCGATCACATGGGGGGATTACTGAGGGAGCAGGGTTTTTCTATGAGATGAAAGGAGTGGGAAAATGGGAGGCGTAGGGTCAGAGATTGGAGGTAATGAGTTCCAACGTCAAAGTCAAAAGGTCAGGAGTCAAGGTTTGGCCAGAAGGTTGATGCATACGCCGCACGGAGAGGGGGGGGGGGGTCGCTGGAATGGAGCGACTCCTGGTCCTCGCCGTTTCCTGCAAGTCTCCGCAGCCGAGCACGGAATTCAAAAGCTTTGGGAACAAAACAAAATATTCATTAGGGTCGCATTTATTACTTATTTTAATCAAGTTATATTAACAGCAATGTCGGATTAAAATAGCACCTTTTAGTGATTTTAAATAATTAACAAAGAATATATATTTAAGAGCATGAACAAATGGGTTTTTTAATGACCCAAACATTTCTAGCATTTGATTACGCAAGAAAACCTTGGATCAGTTCCAACCTCTCCGATTCTCTTCAACAGGGGGCGGCCCGTTAAATAAATGCTGTTGGGCTGCCTGGTCTTATAAGCAAAAGCCCTCCACCAGTACGGCAGGGACTCAAACCCAGGGCACCATGATCATAATTGCAGTGTATTCTAGTATGTGCCACTGCTCCCCATACATAAATACACACCAGGTACTTATTGAAGGCTGAGTCGAGGAGGCCTAGGACAAGTTCAGATGCTATATGCCACTGATTTGTTTAGCTGGAATTCGAACAAATGTCGCTAGTACACAGAACAATAACAACTGCCATTCGCCACTAAGTGATGGCGATGTCACAATAACATTTGCACCAGATTTGGTGCACTGTGATGCAATGTGAAGTGTCAGAGACTTCATGGGACCTATTTTGCCAGTACCAGTCTGCATTAACCACAAGTATTGTAGTGAATGGAGACATGATTCCTTGTAAAAGGTCTTTCAGTTTGGTGTTTTAACATCTTAACACCTGTTTTGTTGCCAGAAAAAGGAGAAAAACCTATTCTCATGTCAAAGACTTGCTGGCAGGAGATCACGGAGCAGACCAAGGTATAAATGGGTTAAACTAAGACAAAATTACACGCACAAACTTGTGTAATTTCCACATACGCACCTAGCAAGCGCAGTCAGGCTTGGCTGGGGCCTGCACTCCCCGTGGCTGCCGCAACTGTCGAAGCGTCGAATCTCCGTACTGGATTCCCGATCCCATACGCTCAGGGTCCAACTCCCCTGTTGTGGCAGCACATACATAAACACAGCATGAACAAACAAGATATGGAACTCCCATTAAACAATATAAAACACTGAGGAAAGGACTGTTAGTGAGTCCCTATAATGGTCAGTCCAACGCACAAGGGACTTGGTGTCCAGCACAATGCCTTTGTTCCACTGCTCATGTTTTAAATACTACACCAGGTACTCAAGGCTGAGTTGACCAACGGGAGACCCAACACCGGTACAAGATATCAGTTGCTACTGGCTAGGAATCAAACTCGGATTGCCAGGTTCATAGCACAGTATACAAACCACTCTACCATCACTCCTGACATGTGTTACACGCATAAAGACAAAGATCCCCCATATATTCATAATAAAGGTTTTTGGGTTAGATCGCGTTATTTATAAATGTGTTGTAACCCTCCACGTCCCGACACGGCCAATCAGCAAAAAAAGTGTCACGTTGACAAAAGACAAATAATTCACTACTTTAGCCCACCGGTGTGTTGAAGAGTGAATCCACAACATTTACAGTTTGAGTACGACGTTTCGCTGGTAATTACATCCAGCATCATCGGGCAATTCAAACTGTAAATGTTGTGGATTCACTCTTCAACACACCGGTGGGCTAAAGTAGTGAATTATTTGTCTTTTGTCAACGTGACACTTTTTTTGCTGATTGGCCGTGTCGGGTGGTGGAGGGTTACGGCACATTTATAAATAACGCGATCTAACCCAAAAACCTTTATTATGAATAATATTGGTCGCGGAAGCCTACGTGTTAAACTTATCCCCCATATAGCCTTAACATACTTTTGGGGCAAGTACTGTTAGCGAGCACCTATGAAGGCTGGCATGACACACAAGGGGTGAGGGAGGGGGGTTCAGCATTATTCCCGACAACCCTTGTCTCCCTCGTGGCAATGTTTACACACCGCATGAGTACTAATTTGAGGCTGAGTCCACCTAGGGGAGGCACAGGACTGGTTAAGATAATCATCACTGATGTTAGCTTGAGCAGGAATCGAACTCAGGTAGTCGGGTTCGCTAACCACTACACCACCGATCCCCATACATAGACACCTACGCACACCCACAAACACCCCATATACAGATGCAACCCTAAGACACACACCCCCACAAATATACATACATTGTACCCTTTTTTAAGCTATGGAAGGACACCAGAGAACCCAGAAGAAACTCATGCATAACAAAAGGGCGGAATATACAAACTCCACGCAAAAAGGCACCCGAGGAGGGAATTGAACCCAGGCCCTTCTTGCCAAGACTGTACGAGCGCTACCTCCTATAAGGTGACTTCACCAGTGGTAAATGTGACACGACTGACCAGACTCGATCTTGTTGAGGATGGTCCTCGCGCACTTGAGGAATGCCTCTTCCACATTCTCGCCCGTCAGCGCACTCGTCTCCAGAAACATCAGCTCTGTGAGTGCACGCAAAAAAAACAACGGTTAAGAAAGCACATGCATATGCAAGGATTTACATGTACGGAACCATCCTCGGAAATATTTAATTGGCACTATGCAAGCCGACAGTTAGCTGTCGGGGCAAAACGTGTCCTGTTTACTATTCTTTGAGTCCCTCCCCAGTTTCCACAAACCCTTGGATCAATATGGCCACTTTTCAACAGGGTGGGACAGAGCCTTCTATAAGAGATGCTAAAGATCATAACTGATGAAAGCATCTGTCACTGGACATCGGCCCTAGGTTACGAGGTTGAAACTCAACAAACGGGAAGTCCTTAATAACGACAAAACTTTACACAAACGTTTTGTTTATATTGCATCTTCTATACGAGATGTATGATGAACCCTTCCCCGTTACAGATGAATGTATGGACGGACAGAAAGAGCCAATGCATGCACACACTTTAAACCTTAGTTGTAAAAAAATCAAAGCACAGCTTAGGGTACCGCACCAAGTGGAGGTGCCATCAGTAGTGTAATGTACCCTATTTTAAATGGAACTACTTCTCAAAGCCCCCTTCAAAGGCCTCTTATCTGCATTAGGTGATGCACATTTTTATATACCCTGTAAAGAGTTACTCTATGCATGACAATCAAACCAAAATGTTTAATCCTTGCCATAGGAATATGCCGAAGTCAACATTTCATATTTTTATTATGCGTTCACCAGTGATTAGGCTGAGACCATCAAACCATGATGAAACTTGAGAACCCGGTTTAATTACGAGTGACACAAATCTGGATTTGAACCCAGAATGTGAGCAATGCTGACAGCTGACCATCTCTCAGTATTATACCTCTAAGCAGTACACAGACCAGTTGCCAGCACACTCATCCATTTCACTCAAAGAGTTAAAGTTTTTAGTCCTCATTCAGCTGCACAAGGAAGACTGCAGCTTTAACACCAAAGCAAAGCCATTTCCTGTAAGGGCATTAAAATACGCATGCAATATATGTGGGCATCATGGTCCGAATATAAGTTGTAATATTGTAAAAATATACAATTTTTGTCACCTACATCTGAAAAAGGCATTTCAATTTAGTGAGCCCCCACTGGGATTTACAAAGAGGAAAATTAACATCACATACACAGATGTATATGTTTGGTGTCACTGCTGTTATCGAGCCCCTATTAAGACTAGCAGGCCCATGACAAGAGGCTTATTTAGCACACAAGAACCACACATACCCAGCCACTTGAAGCCCATCTCCTTGACAACAGCTAATAAGGGTACATATGGTGTACACAGCCCAACCAATAATAAACATAATTCAAGCTGATTCGCCTATGAAGATCAATGGAAGAGGGGGGGGGGGGCAATTGCAGGAAGTGAGGGAGGGAGGTTCAAAGGCTGGGAGTAGCTGCTGGGAAGGTGGACGTGTTGAAGGGGAGAGGCAAACCATTCTCCTGGGCGAAGCGTGACGCCTCAAGGAAGGTGACCTCTCGGTCCGGTTCCAGGTCCTTTTTGTTGCCGCACAGGATGATGGCGATGTTGGGGCTGGCCAGCGTGCGTGCGTCCGCCAGCCAGTTGGTCAGGGCGTTGTACGTCTCCCGGCTACCGCGGTAGCAAAGGAATGGTGATTAGAACGAACGTAGGCGCACAGGCGCTCACACGACAACAACAGCAGCAAATGCCATTCGCCACGAAACGGCGGTGGAGAATGCAATGAGCAGGAAATTCGGCCTTAAGTTAAAGAGGGTTGTGGCATGCATGAGGTTTACCTGGTGATATCATACACCAAGAGGGCACCGGCTGCTCCCCGGTAGTAGCTTCTGGTGACAGAGCTATGAAGACAACAATTTTGGTGTGAACACCAAGATATAAAAGCAAACACGAAGGGGTGATGGCTGAGGTGTAGGGGTAGGATTAAGATTCATGACAGGGCTAGTACAAGAGGCTGGCTGTGGCAGGTTAGTTAGGCTGAAAGATGGCATTAGTTGATTAGGGTTAGTGGGAGGGCTAGTACTTGTAGCTGGTTGTCTAATTATAAGGGCTAAGGTTAACAAGAGGGCTAGTTTGTTTAGGGTTAGCAGTTAAAAGAGAATCTGGTTAGTTAGTTTCATCAGTCCAATGGCTTGCATAGCCTCTCCAGTGCGATGAATGACATTTTCAGTTTATGGCCACTTTCATTTCTCGTGTTCACACGGTGCCTCTTCAAAGGCAGGCCAGAGGGACATTTTTATATTCATCTATTGACCAGAGTCGTTTATTGGGCCAGGCACCAAACGGTGCAAAAGTCAATCCAGCCAATCACATAACAAGTCATTAATTAGTAAGAAACCCAGCCTCGCGGTTGATTTGCGGATGACTTGGCTGGCTTGATGCTAATTGTCAATTCACTACAAGTATAACAAGAGTTGTTGGCAACCTCTTAGCCCATTAACTCAACAGACATTTTGCTCGCCTAGCTCGTAAATACATCAGTGCTAAAGTAAAAAGAAACCCATCATAGGTGTACTAGGTGCATATTCATTTAAACATAACTATACATTTAAAAGTCGAAAATGTACACTTACTAGATAAAAGGAAAAAGGGCAAGCATAACAGCAGTCGCTGACACTCATGTATTATGAAGTGGTGTGGTGTTTACACATTTATTTATCAATTGTTACTGCTGCAGATACTTGTAGCTTATTGTTATGTTCAGTTGTGCAGTCAGTTCACACATTACAAATTGTCTCCGCAGGGCCGATTCAGGCCAAGCGTCTGACAGTACTAATTTCAGGCCGAGTCAGCAAAGAGGAGAACCGGACCAGGACCAGACACCAACGTGCCGGACAGAAACAAAGACAACCGCTCCCGTTGCTCACCGATGGCTAATTCCACACCGAAAGGAAGCATGACTTAAATACTGCACATCAGGGGTCGGCAAACCAAAATAACAAGAGCCGTTTTTTTCTAATTCGGTAAAACAACTCAATCTATCAAGAGCCGCAATGCATGTAAATAAGAGACGATCCTTAATGAGCTGCATGCGGCTCCAGAGCCACAGGTTGCATATTATTGCAAGTTTTACTGAACAGCGAATTAGGTTATTTTGCAGTGGTGGCATAAGCATGTGGAAAACACACACCGAAAGCGCTCTTGGCCCGCCGTGTCCCAGATCTGAAGCTTCACAGTTTTACCGCCAGTGTTGACAACTTTCGAGCCGAACTCCACTCCGATGGTGTGATTCGAGTCCTGCTTGACTACGCACGCACAAGCATCAGTCGCACGCATGAGGCACGCCATGTAAACCACAATCGTGTTTTTTTATTCCTACAAAAAGCTCTCAGCACATGCAGCGAAACGTCGGACATCATGCCGAATATCGATCGCGACAAACATACCAAACACACGTCACGGCGCTTAATTCCCCAAGCTGTCTCATCCCAGTTTTCTACACAGAGCAATCCAATAGATTGTATAATAGTCACCTCTCTATTTTTGGGCGGATTATCCAGGCTGTAGATTAACTGTGCTTGTGAAAAGGGAAAATACAGTATAGTATTCCACAGTCATTCACACATTTTACGTGCACTGGATCTACTATTAGCTGCTCCTCACTCATGACTAATTGCTTTCAGAATCAAAGCAGATGACACATTCTGTCTTTACCCCAATTATATGTAGGCAAGCAGTAAATATGTTCGTATCGCCTAGTTTCATGTTTTGCATTAACCGTATTTTCTATCATCTGGCCATTCCCTCCCCCCCCAGTTACAAATAAAATATATATTGAAATTTCATTTAAAACGTCTTTTTCATGTTTAGTTTGTTATCCTTCTCCCACACCTCCGCTTAGCATGGTTGGCTACGTACGGTGCGAAATAAGTTCAGCATACATAACATCTTGCTACAGTGGGAAGAGATGTTAACTACCTCGCCTGGTATGCAGCAGGAGGTCGTGCGTTCGATCCTAACCCCTGCATATTTGGAGTTTGCATGTTCTCCCCGTGGCCGCATGGAATATTATCCCGGTCCTCTAGAATCATGCGTTTAGACCATTTGACTGCAATAGATTTCCACATGATAAGCCACTTTCTTGGGCTATCATTTGTGGCCAGGCCGCTTCTGAAAAATAACTATATAGCTTAGTGGACCTTACATAGCCAACCAATTTTCTTTTTGTGGTTTTCACACCTGATGATGACTGCTTGTGTTGCAGTCGAAACGTCGTGAGAATTTTCTTGTTTTATATTTTTCTAATTTTATTGTATCCCTTCTACGTGACTTTACTAAAAGAACCAAGAATATGGTAAAATATAGTTTAGCTTAGTTTTAGTTTAGATACCCTGGATAACTCAGAGTTGATTGTACTTGCCTTGGCCACTCATGCACCCGAGCCAGCCAAGCTCTATCACATGATCTAGTAATTGTTATAGGAAGGACACGTAATGTGTGGTCACTCACACTTGTTCTCTATGAACTGGTGCAGGAGGCAGGACTTTCCCGTGCCAGCACTGCCGATGACCAGGAACTTGAAGAGGAAGTCTGTGGAAACACACACACAAAATAGACATTATGCAAAATGAGGCCTTGGCAATGCCATTGCAGACATTTCATTGTTTATCAGCAATGAAGTGCAGGAACCGAACAAAGAACTCTTGAGATTTTGGATTTGAGTCTGGGCAGCCCCTTGTCATTTCAAAGGGCTATTATATCAATATCAGCAGCAATAACAATGATCGATTCACTGCAAAATGAAGGCCTCCCCAAAGCTGTCGCCATTTTGCATGGTCGAGCAATGCAACAATCCATCTGGCTCCTGCACACAAACTGATCTCATTGCTCCATCTCTGCAATGGACGACCTTGCTGGCGTGTTGCTGCCTTTAGTCTAGCACTCCAACAAGCTGACCATTTCCCTTTCTAGCGACGATTTACGTCCAATCCCACTTAGTTAAGTCAATGCCTCTCGCTTGCGCATGTTCCCCCGCCTCCTATTTCTTTCTCGGTGTATTCCAAGTGTGCACCTCTCCAGGCTTCTTTGCACACTTTTGTTATAATTGTATTGTCTATGTTCATGAGTCTGATTCCATATGTCATAGCAGGTAATATACAATTATTAAAACCCTTGGGCTCTCACGTGGTTATACATCTTTCAACCCATTATATACTAAAAGTATGTGGCCAAGCAGCACAATTTTTGAGAGGGCAAGGCTCAAAAAACATAATGTTGTAAGTTAAAATCCAAGTTGGGGGGTTTAACTCTGCCCCTCATGCCTCTGGCGTGCATAAAATGAGCTGTGCTTTGTTAGGACAACCAGTGGTTGTGTAATGGGTTAACCTGCTCCCAAACCTGTCGCAAGAATGTGGAAATTTCACCATGGGCTTATAGCTGTAAACCCTTGAGTACTTGCGTATGCTCATATTTAGCTGAAACATACTTGGAACCTTTCTTCCCAGTATCAAAATATAAGAATCGGTTATACCCTCTCTTGCAATAAAACAGGAGTTAAGATGTTAAAACACTAACCAGAAACCTTTTACAAGGAATAATGTTTGCATTAACCACACATACTTGTGGTGAATATGCGAAATAAAACATGCTCTGGTATTGTGTTTTGCATATTCACCACAAGTATGTGTGGTTAATGCAGACATGATTCCTTGCAAAAGGTTTCGGTTTGGTGTTTTAACATCTTAACACCTTGGTTAAACCAATTCTTATATGAAACTTGATTTTTTTAGCTAAGAAGCTGCCATTGTAGCAATGCGACTTTAGGAAATCTCTTTTTTTGTCTTCATTGTACAGTCTCATTTCTACTGTTTCCCTTTGCTCAGTCTCACTTAAAAACTGGTCATTCACATCTTTTATGCATGTGAACCGGTTTAATGATTATCTGTTCATCTACTGATGGTCAATGATTCAGTGTCTGCAATCATTAATTTAAGAAGTAATAAAACAGAAGACACATTCAAACCTCTTCACCGCCACTCTACATAGGTAAACAATAAGCATGATTTAGTAAACAATTTACATGTTTTGCATTGTCTGCTTATATTTGTTTACGTGGGCTACCCCTCCTGTAATAAAATGGTAGGAAGTGAAAACTCTAGAGACTTCCCTTGTAAGACAAAAAATCATACTTGTTAATGGATGACGAGAAACACCATGTTGCCAATTTTCTCACATGCTATGAGTCACTACAATAATTACATGCATAATTAAATCGCGCTCACAACCATGCACATGTGTTTTTTATACATTTACATTTAAACTAGGCTCAATTCCGGAAGGACCCTTACCATATTCGTAACTATCTACTTGGATTCAGATAACGGATGGGTTACAGTCACTATGGTACTGGCAGACAACGAACACTAAAGGGGAGATTAGTTTTAAAGCTCTGGAGTCTGTGAGATCAAAGGGTTTCTTTGATCACACTTACGTAATGTACAAGCTCCGTAAAGGTTCTCAAAAGTTGGCTTTTTCTGTCAGCTCATTGTGATGTGAAGGCTCAAATTTTATTTTGCCATGTTTCTAAATACTGCGCGTTTAAAAAATAGGTGATGCAAATTCCAGTCACCCTAGTCTGCTCACCTCTAAAAACAAAATTCTGTTCAGTGACCTGCCAGCAAAACATTTATGTCTCCATGTGGAATCATGAAACACCTAGCCTGGTACAAGTGCAGTTGTTATGTTACCACCATGAAGTGGTCAATAGCTGATGTTGCTGTTCTGTGTAACGGTGACCTTGGTTCGATACCTGGCTACGCACATCAGTGGCAAATGGAATCTGAACCTGTCCTCGGCATCATTTTAGGTCAACTCCGCCTTAAACAAGTACCCGGTGTAGCGTGTAAACATTGGCACTGGGGAGACAAAGGCGGCCAGGCATAGTGCTGGGCGCAGTACTCTCTTGTGTGCCGTGCTCGCCTTTAATAGAGGCTCACTGACAACACTTGCCCCCGCAGTCTAAAAGGGATATTTGTGCGTTGCACTCTTAACAGTAGAGGTAGAACTGAAACGCACAACTCTCTCACAATGGAATAAGTTTGTGTTCACTCGGCCACAAAGAGGAAACAAAGTTTAGATAAAACTATTCTTAGAGCCATGAAGGACACGTTGAGATGTTATGAAAACGTAAAGGACAAATGACGGCAACCTTAAAAAAAACACTTTTCTCGAAATCACAATCGGCTCACTCCAAGCAAAAACAACCAAAGACAAATATAACTGCAGTCAGGATGGTACGTGATGAATTCCTCCAATGCAATGCAGAATTACACTCATAAAATACTGCGTAACATATCTCAACGGGGTCTCACACATGGTTGAAGGACAATGGATTGAACCATGCCATATTCATCTTTAGTGAGAGGCCCAACTCGCACTTTTGACTTTGCACCAATCCCGTGCCTTCTTATTGCTTACGGCCAAATCACGTTGAACGAACCTGACCATCAGATCCCAGAAGCTATGGAGGGCTAAGCCTGCTTAGAACTTGGATGTGAGACTGCCTGGGAATACCAGGTGATGTGTGGGCTTGGGTTGCGAGATGGCCAGGCAGGACGATAGCAGTATAGCAATGGACTATAGAACATATTTGTGTGGAGTTTTGAGTGCTTTCCCTTTGTGTGCAAAGGGTTTTCACTGGTTGCTACAGTTACTTCTCACTTGCCAAACACTCATTAGTGGAATTGGCCAAGCACCGTATTCAGGAACCTGTTGACAGTGAGCCATGGTGAATCAAGGAACCTCTTATATTACCACGAATCTCTGCAAACATGGGGTTTTTTCCCACTATATTCCAAGCAGTCACACAACACAGAATTAACCTTCAAAACCAGTGAAGGATTCTCATTGCGTGTTTTCGCACATTCCAGCAAGTGGCATGATGTGCACGAGTCGCCCACACTCCCCCAGCTGGCCAACAGCATTGTGCCTATAGGAGACAGTTTAGCCAGTAGGTTTACGACATGCTATCTGCATGGCAGTTCTGAGAGTCCCCACTCACATGTCAGAGTTCTCCAGCTACGCTAGTTTCCTCCCGCACCCTAAAAACTCTCACCCAAAACAACGCGCTCTTTAAATAGTTCTGGAAAACTGTGAGGTTTCCTCGGTACAAACTTCACGAAAAATGTTGCGTTTGTAATGTTTGAACAAATCAACAGAGTTTTAGAGGCGTGATCACAACCCCAATGAACAATACATTTTCCGATTCCTTTCCCTGTAGTCGCCACACAATGGAATAATTTTCCCTCCTGCCCTAGTGATCCTTCTGTTTTCACTTCTACATTATCGGGCACTCAAAAGCGAAGCGGAAAGATCAACTTCAAGCACGAACAAAGAACCAATAATTAGCAACCCTTCATTCTGTGAATCGACCCAAATGACCTACAGGAGAAAAAAATGTTCTACCCAAGAGCATTACTTACACAGGCAACTACTCACACCCCTCCCCAAAACATGGTTTTATCACGTGTGTATGTTGAACTTCTTTCGCACCATACGTGAACAACCGTTCTAATCACAGGTGATCGAATAAAAAAAGATACGTGCTATGCGAGCCTAAAGTTTTGTTTCAGAAGAGGCCAAAAAAAAATGACACAGCCGCAGTTGACGGTGCGGGAATAATATCTGACATGCGGTTGCAAATCTTTCGCCACTTCCGTACGTGGAAGATGCACGGTTACAAAATTCCAAACCAGCTCTATTCAGCTTGCATAATGCGGTGAATGATCCACCATTTCGTTACAAAATAACACGAATAAGTAATTTTGCTCTCAAAAAGTGAATCTACTGTGCAAGAGCACCAATGCGTTAGACAGCACCAGATAAAAAGAGTGTTTGGAACATAAGAGCCATAGCGTACAAGGTGAAATATTTATAATCTATTGAAAAAAATTGGGTTTAGTGTCCAAGCCTGGAAAAGGAAATATGGTTGATATCTGACCACGATAGTGAATACTTTGGTGAATAGCAACGCTACACATTATCGGGCCACTTCACGGGGAATCAAGACAGCAGGAGTACAGTATTAAAGCCGAAGAGCTCCCCGACTTGTGTTTTCTAGTTGAACCATGTTGTTCAGCCCAATGTCGCCAACATTTTTCTCTTTTTAACACGTAGGCTTTCGCGACCAATATTATTCATAATAAAGGTTTTTGGGTTAGATCGCGTTATTTATAAATGTGTCGTAACCCTCCACCACCCGACACGGCCAAACAGTAAAAAATGTGTCACGTTTACAAAGGACAAATAGTTCACTACTTTAGCCCACCGGTGTGTTGAAGAGTGAATCAACATCATTTAAAATTTGAGCACGACGTTTCGCTCGTAATTACATTTTTCTCTGCTTCCTGAACAAGCTCTAAGGAACAAAACATCGGACAAACACATATTACAGCCCGAAAACACATCAGAAAGCAATAGTTTTTTTTACTCAATCTTAACGTTGAACCCCAATTAACTTTTTTCAGGTGAAATATTCAATTCCTGATAAAGCTACAGGCACATAATTGGTCTCGTTTCACAGATTGATTTGATTGGCTTAGTCGGGTGGTGAAGGGTTATAGTTAAACAAATGGTATACCTATACGATCGAACCAAAAATAAACAAATTATGAATAATTTTATCGGTCATATAAGGCTACATAGAAAATTAAGCAACAGGCACAAGGAGCGAAACATCAGAACCGAACTATTCAGTTCCCTAAGAAGTTCCATGCACACGTTAACTATTCTTGTTGGCTACGTACGGTGCAAAAGAAGAAGTTTAAGTTATCTATTAAAACTTTGAGAGTGCAGTGCTGAGACTTTGGGCCTGCGCTCAGCAACTGCATATAAATATATGTCCAACATTATGCCAAATATGACGCAGCAGAATTAGATAACACACCGGAGAACTACAATGTACAATTCTAGATTTACAATGTACAAATCTATGCAATAGTTTAAAAAATGTAACATTCCCGTTTAAATTATGCTACTATATCCAGTTGACTTATAGTGATGAAGCAATTGAAATTATACTTAGAATTAGGAAATACATATGGGATCGTGTAATTCCATTATGGACTACTTACGCAAACTATATGCTCATGTGTCTTTAGGATGATCGAACAAAGGAGAGGTATGACACGATAGAGACAACGCAAATGAGACAAAGCACATAAGAGAAAGCCAACACAAACGAGAGAGAATGTTTTTTGGAGACAGAGCACACAACGAGGCAGCATTAACAAGACAAACAATCATTTATTTGTTCAACAAATCATTACAATCAATGAATTCTCTCGATGGGGGTCGATTTTGTTACATGCCAAAAATCGGATCATTTGTAAAAAGCATCCAATACCACAAGCAGCCATCCCCCCTCATTCCTCCCCATATCATCCCTCATTTTCCTGCACCACACCCCCCCCAACCATATCACCTCTGTATTGCCTGATCCACCTTCTCCCCTTTTGATGCTCATATCTCAAAGCTTTTAAGCAGGACGAGGGCGGCTGAATGAAACTCATTGTGAAGGGAAAATCTCCACTCGAAGTACGATGAATAATTAAAACGTGGGGAAGATACTTTGAGGATACGCATTGATATGGAAATGTTAACTCCTGCAATTCTACCGTTCTTTTAGCTTCAGGAAGAATTCAGTTGGGAAAAAACAGCTTGTGACGACCAAAGATATTCGACAAAATGCAAGGCATATCGATAGGAATTCTGTCAATGTCATTGGAAGACAATACCATTAAGTATACTGGCGCTGTAAATGAATCATTACGATCAGTATGTATGAAACAGAATATTTCCTATCGTCTCCACTATGACGTTTAACAATTAGTGTTATTGTAGAGCTTTGTGTCAAATAGGACTCATTACGAACATAGAGTGTACTTGCCTTTAAACATAGGGCAGTCAATCAACATTGTTTTAGGCAGGCACGACTGCTGATGAGAGAATGATTGTCAAAACCCTTCCAGACTTTTGCTTGTATCAAACCAATTTTATTGCAAAGATGCGCCACCAAACGGCCGTGAAGCCAATAGGACGTGCCAAAATACTATTATTTTGGATGTAGAGAGATGAATACGGGAAGGAGCTATTATTTCTGCGATTTATATTATCACAATCAGTTGTATGCTTGGAAATTGGCTGGAGACATTACAAGCGAATTTGTTTGTTAAAGCCCCATGTGATTTGGCTTAGATCATACACAATGCTTGCTGTTATTATTCCTATAATCACCAGGTAGAATGCTTTCAGTGGAGGACCTAACCCCTAGCACCAACAAATCATGGCGGCACTAAGTTTTGTAAAAATGTTCAGTGCATTTGTAATTATAATGAAGTATGTGCATGACACCCACACCAACCGTTCTCTCGTAAACAGCAAGGGTGAGAAACATGAGCCTTAGGCCGTATCCGGCCCCTAAATTCATGTCATGCGACCCACGGTCACATAACGCCTACTAAGTAAAAACTTCCCAAAAACGTTATTTATCCACGACTGCAAGCATCTTATCCGCACTAATTTGGTACTGGAGGGATAATATTTTCGACGTGGCAACACTGCGTTTATTAACTTCAGTGCACACCGTCTCTTCCGTCACTGCAAAGCATATTTCTACTCTGTCAACATGCGCACTATTGTTTGTGTTAATATCGAATGATGCTGAGGTATGTTAATGAGGGACCCACCAAAGGGATTATTTGAAAGCTTCGCCACTCTTGCTCTACAGTTACACATTGTCATTACCCGGCACGTAATGAATGAGTGTTTCTTATGCTCATGATATATGCTTTAAGCCCTGTGTGAAATCAATCAAAAATCAATCGTATAGTTATTTAAAAACAGGCGAGAGCCCATTGAGAAATAAGTTAGTATATCTTAAGGGAGACGTATATTACATATAACAAACACCGGAGTAAAAACATTAAGCAAAACAGAAAACCTCAAGTCAATAAGTGATTATCTACAGAGTATGCAAATCTTACCTTTAAAATATCGTAACAAACTTAACTGTGTGTACTGTACATAATATTAAAACAATATTCAATATTGAATAAAATCATGACAATTCATAGAATCGTATGGGGTGGGGAGGAGTGAATGCTAAAATGTCTTATCACTATGAACATCGTCAGAATCTAAAAGTTTTGAGAGATTCATTTGAGCATATTGGCCTTAACGAGTATCCAAAGTCCACCGATGGAGCCAAGATCTGTAATGCATTTGTTGCAAAGCACAAATTTAGTAACCGAACAACTCTAAATGTGGCCCTGATATCAGCATTCAGGGGCCAACAGCTCTGGAGACAATGTTACTCCGTCTGATGCAAGTTGTCACACCACGCACTTGTTCTATCATAACGTTGATGCAAAGCATTGTTCCAGGGCTGGGACGTCATATGAACATGGTCACATGGACCCAAGTGGACAGACACCCTAACTTGCTTTTACCGGCAGAAGGGAAGTTGCTGTATGCATAACATTAATAATCTGCAAACATGTGGTTAAGGGCAAGGCCAGCTAGATCATGCCTAAAATACACAATGATGATGCATCAGCAAAGCATGAATCCCCCCCACCTCCTTAAAAACCCTTAAGTCTCAGTTGAGTTCTTCTTGGGTAAACGAAGTCGTTATGTTATTTTTGTTCTGAAATCAGTCTATTTAATAATATTGGATGAAGTTTTAGTATTTGCTTAAGAATCTGGGCAAAATACAGAGAACCCCACAGAGAAGTCCAAACCAAGGCGCTAATAAAACAAAACTTACAAGAAGCACGTAGCTTTTAAATCACAAATCACAAGCCGTCAATCACAGGATTTAGAAGGTGCAGATCAGATGTTAACAAAGGCGGGAGTGCCAGGATTTTGGCGAGCTTTCTAATCAAGACAAATTGTCATAGAAGGCTCAGATTCAAATCGTTAAGATTACACAGGACAAAAACAATGTACCCCAAAGGTCACCACTGAAGTGTGACAACCGAATCAATTGACAAAAGCTCTGTTTTTCATAAACACAGGAGGGGTGTGGTTTGGACCAAACAGAAAACCCCCCCATGATCGGGATGTCCAGGTCGATTAAGATTTTAGAAGGAGAAAAAAATAATGATAAAACATACAAATCATTCACCACAGTGAGCGATAATTACAATACTGTCCAAACATATTACAATCGTCTCATAATAATACTGTAATGTTAACAGTGCATTAACAATGCATTTGGCGTCGCCCATGTTTACTGGCAGTCCAACGGAAAGTGGTCGAAATTCCACGTTATTATGGCAGAAGCAATCTACGCATATAACCAATGTTGATTTAGCGGTGCCGCCTAACCGGGCGGTGCTCCTTTGATCAACACATACGTAATGATCACGATGGAACTAAGTTAGAAGTGATTACGATGGTCATAGGTCCGCGATTACACTGATGATATTATGCTAATGACAGAGCTAAGGCAGCATTGACAGTGATGAAGATGGCGCAGTGTCATCATTGATGACGGCTAGGTTAGCACAATAGTATGATACCGATTATAGTGATTATGGGGACTGATTGTTACGTGGCTGACCCAATCTTGATGAAGAGGAGTTAAATTGGATGTGTGACGATTACCAATCAGTGGTGATGATCATGTTGTTGTTGCTGTTACTACAGCAGGTGATCGAGCAAAAGAGACAACTAAAGCAGACCTAAAGTCAGCACGGTTGCAGTCTAAAATGAACTATAAAAATACTAACATCGCGAAGACTACAACTACTCAGACGCTACTAAAACCACTAACATCAGTAATAAAAACACAAGACCATAACTACTAACACAACACCATTGCACGAAGACACCAACATTAACATACTATCAACTGTAAACACACTAACGTCGCTAAACCGTGACGAACGATAAAAAGCACTTACATCGACACAGAAACGCCAACACCACCAGCAAAAAACATCAACACATTAACACTAACTAAATACTACGTGTAATATTATCACAGGAACACATTATGTTCTGATACGGCATTGGCAGTGGTGCATACACAAATAATTCAACACGTTCGTCTATAAAACTGTGACCTTAAAAGTAACCGACGTTTCAAGCAATAGCTCTTCTTTAAGAGAACAAAGAGAGGCCAGAGCAATATAATAGTTGGAGACTGATAAGAATTACTTAAAAATGCTGTCCTGATTAACCGTTTTAAATTGGCATATGAATAGTTACCTATTAATAGCTATTTAGTAAAAGGGGAACTCCTTTAAGAATTAAAAAATGAATTACAACGGAAACTGATTTGTATTAAAATCATACACTTGCTGGAACACTGCATTATAGAAAAGTGTAGTACTCTACCACTAACTCATAGCAACATTGATCAACACCACCACTATTAACACACTACGAGCAACACCAATATACAGTACTAACAACCCCCCGGTGTAGCCTGCAACACTGTTAGCGCGCACCTATGAAGGCCGGCACGGCACACGAGGGGGTGGGTGGCCAGCACCAAGCCCGGCCGCCTTTGTCTCCCCAGCGGCGATGTTTACTACACACCGCACCAGGTACTCATTTGAAGCGGAGTAGACCTAGGGGGATGCCCAAGACTGCTTAAGATAATCGTCACTGATCTTCACCGTGAACCGGGATCGAACTCGGGTCGTCGGGTTCGATGCGCAGCGCGATAACCGGTACACGGCCGCTCCCCCTTACCAACAACAACACCGCTACTACCACCACCACTGACTACCATAAACTATCACCACCAACTACTACTACCAACAACTACCACCACCGCTAACAGCAAGTCCCCTGTGGCTTGTTTACACTTTTTTTTATAATTCGTGGTCAGACGACACCTCGGGCCTACTGCCGCAGGCTTCCCCCAGGCGACGAGTCCAGCCGCAGCGGAAGCGGTGAAGTCAGAACGCGCCTTCCCCAAACCGAGCGACCAAACAAGTACCACAACCACAACATCCAAAGGGGAGGGTAAACTGACCGTACGACTCAGACATCGCTGCTGACACAGTGCTGCCCCGCTCGTCTCTTGCCTTACGCCTCTTGCTGCTGCTCCTCCTCCTAACTCGGCGCTGATGGCGGACGCTCGGGTCACGTGATCGGTGGTAACAGTTGGGGGGGGGGGCGTGGGGGTTAGTGACGTAGGAGATAAAGGTGCAGCTCTGAAATTGCCACCTGCTCACGCCAATAGCTGTAGGTGGTGACTACCACCTCTTCCAAGACGTCTGGCCGGCATGGAAGAGTAGACCAAATACCCTCTGGATTTGGGGGGGGGGGAGGTAGTGACGTAGGAGATAAAGGTGCAGCCCTGAAATTTCCACCTGCTCACTCCAATAGCTGTAGGTGGTGAGTAACTCCCAACCTCGTAACCAGAAGGCTGAGTTTCGTTTTAAAGATTTCGTGACTGCAGGGATTAATATTCTTGGTTCTTTCGGTAAGTCACGTAGGAGGGAAATAATAAAATAATAAAACAATACAATTCTCACGACGTTTCGATTGCAACACAAGCAATCATCATCAAAATAACCAAGAAACATAAGGCTTGAGGTTGACGCACCGAGCCCAACCTACAACGCGTTGCTCACTACTGGAGTGGCAGCCAGAGGAGGTGGCGAGCCCGAGAGATGGAGCGATGAGATCGGTTCGCTTGCAGGTGCCGGTGGATTTTATTTTAGTTCAGTTTATTTTGGTATAGCTCCGTGAGCCATTCGGCTCTTGAATCGTGTGCAACCACAACAAACAAAAAAACAAAAACACGAACAAGAAAAACAACTTAAAGTGACTATGTGTAACTGTGCAAACAGAAAATCCATGGGGAAAAAAACCCAGCAAAAATATTCCTGAAAAAAGCACCGTACACCACCAACGCTGAGTGCAAAAAAATCCCAGTGGGATGCAAAGTGAAACAACAACAGCGCAGGACCGTGAGGTGATGGAGATGACTTGGGGAGGACTTCATTCAACAGTGCATTGATCATGGCTGTTTTTGCTGCTGCTGCTTCGACGGCCCAGGCACCGCCTCACCATTGTTTGTACCCACTGCTGCTTGCTTCGTGTCCATCAATTGGGCTACCCATAATAAAGAGTTGGGTTATTTTTTTTGGGGGGGGGGTTGTGTTTTATCGCGTTCACGTAAATGTGTCGTTATATTTACGCCCCCCCCCAAAAAAAAAACACCTTTATCATAGACCAGCATTTCGCCCGTCCAAGGAGACGTGCGTGCGTATTGCAGTAAATCTGAAACTTGTAAGCGCAAAGCAGACCGGGACGTGATATATTCATTGCATCAATGCGTGTGCAATTTGTAAGGGCGCGGTGACGCAGACCTATTTCATTTTAAGGTTACAATCCCTCGTTCATCACGACGTCCTTTTTACTTCGATGTCTCAACAACAGCGTCACGGAGATCACGTGATGACGTGAGGGTTCGGCCTTTGTAGTGAGGGTTGTGAGTTGACGCTGACGTAGGAGGGGGGAGGAGGCGCCCCGCCCACCATGTGGAGTGACGTCACCCGATAATTATTATGAATGAGGAGAGGGGGGGTGTCCATTTGGAGGACGTCACCTGCTCATGAATATTAATGAGGGGGCTGGTCGACGTGGATTGACGTCACGCGCGGGACACACAGACATTCTTGGCTCATTATAGTAGGACATATTGGTGTTTGCGGACGCGCCTGCGTGTGTTAGAGGCTGCCAACTGAGACGCCCAGTCGGGAAGGGGCGACCGGGTCGGGATCCCACAAACCCGCCCCGCTCTCGCTAAGGCACTGGGTCACGAACACGCCGTGTCCATCACAGTATAGACATTGCTACATTTTGACTTAAAAGACCGCTTGTGTAGCGATCGAAACGTCGTGGGGGGGGGGGGGGGTTCTTCTATCTACGTGACTTTACCGAAAGAACCAAGAATATAATAGTATAGAGATACTTTTCAAACAAGGCACACGAATCTAGTGTTCCGCATTGGCATGCGGCCCCCTGACAATACACAACGACACCTGAGAACATCAACAGACCTCCCCCCACATGGTGTCAAATGTGCGGCTGCCCTCACACTGATGTCTTATCGGCGAAAGTAGCCCCCCTCCCCTACCCCCCTCTGAAAATTAGTGAATTAACACTGCTCTAATCTATAAACAGCACACGAGAGGGCTGCAGGAGAGAGAGAGTTCGTGTGGTTTTGCTATCCATGCGTTGAAGAAGCGCCACACGACAGATAGAGAGAGAGGGCGCGCGTGCTGTCTGTAACTCGTTGGTTCACATGCGGCACTAATATTCGGCTTCGATGCGGGACTTTCCTTGGGTCACTTGTCTTCTTTTTACATAGACGTGACGAAAGGCAGACAGGCGAGCACACACTCATACACACATCACACACACACACCCCGACACGAGCGTTGTAACCAGAAGGTCAGGTTTATTTGCAGAACCCTACACCGCGATTTGTCGCAGCTCCGCGCTGGACAACTTGAAACATTTCGGGTCCTCTGTTATAACAGTTACCGGCGGCCCTTGGTGGTGCGTCACGGCCACATTCAGCAATTAAACACGCTCTTGGACTCAGCGTGGAAAACTCATATACCCGACCACACAACGCTAGGGTCAAGCATAGGTACCTCGTCGCATATAGCGTGGACTGCTGTTTTTACTTTTTTTTACATAGCACCTGCAGCTCAACAGCATTGAGTCTGCAGATGTCACGCGCGTGCTTAGTGGGTGTGTGGCATAGCACAGCGCAGCGCATGTAGAAGTCGTTGTTGACGATGTCCCCAAAAAGTAATGACACTGATCGTGATGATTAATAATTAATTTATTGCCATCAACGTCGTCGTCGTTATCAGTTCACCTGAAGTTTTCGCTTGATTCGTTTTTTTTTCCTCCACGCGTGGATACGTTACGATGTTGTCTAGAGATTGATGGGGTTTTTTAAAAAATCTCTGTTGCTGTTTTATTTCATGCTTTCTATGTCGTTTTTAACGATGTTGTTTTGACACCGCAACCTTAACTGCAATGGGGAGGAGCAGGCGTGGGGCCCTGTAGGTGACGATGCCGATGATGCTGATGAGTCTGACACGTGGCTCTCATCGGCAACGAATACCCATAGCTCACATATCAGATATCTCTGTGTGCCGGTGTGTGTGTGTACATCATGTAAAATACCTCTCTCCAGGTAAAGAGGTGTATTTGTGTGTGTGTGTATACATCTATGAAGGCGCCTGTATTCAGATTTCTACGTATACACCAGATATACTATGTATGCATATGGGAAGATGTCTTTCCTAGATCTCTTTGTGCTATAGTACATTATAATTTAGGGAAAGGTGTCTCTCCCTGGTATCACATAATTGAAACACTACACGCACACATATGTATGCCGAGAGGTATGTATTACAAAGGTCCCTATGCATATATTATATATGGGCAGATGTACATAAGTACACCACCATTCTGTATATCACACACATAATATATGTGTGTGTAGTGTATAACGTATGACACACACACATAAATGCACGTGGAGAAGCAATGAATGAGTGAATGCATGCATGCATGCACGCACATACAGCGGCGAGAGCGTGCACACACACACACACACGGATGAGAGGAACGCACACGGCTAGCCGCCTTGCAGCCCCCAAGGAGCAAAGGTCTGGGTTCGATTCCTTTAGAAGCACTTGCGATGGACGATGGAGGGGCCCGCCTCGTCGTACTCCTGCTTGGTGATCCACATCTGCTGGAAGGTGGACAGCGACGCCAGGATGGAGCCTCCGATCCAGACGGAGTACTTGCGCTCGGGAGGAGCGATGATCTGAGGTTTCGGGGGAGAAGGCGCACGATGGGAGAGAGAGAGGTGAGTCACGATCAGGTCGGGGCGGGGGGTAGACGGTGTGGGGGAGTACACGGGGAGAAGGTGGACGGGAGCAACGGAGGGACACGGGGAGAAGAGAGATATGGCACGCAGAATGGGGGGGGGGGGGGGGGAGAGGAGACGCGGGACATGGGGACACGAGAACAGGGGGGGACGCGGTGCTCGAGGAGGGAAGAGGTCAAGAAATGCCGGCACATGGAGACAGAGAGCGATGTGTGGATACAGAGTGATGCGAGGAAATGCCAATTAACTTTAATTACAATGGCACTCTACAGCTCTTGTATTAATCAACTGCTGGATGAAGCCACCGAGGGCGACTGAGTGGGAGTACGAAATGTCGTAGGAGCGTCGCCAGTGGTTAATGTCAGCCGGAAGAGTCACCGAGACGCTGTTACGCAAATTGTTATCACGCCACATCCATATTGCCCCGGGTCGTTGATGAGTGAGACTCATCCTGATCTCTAGAGCTCTCACCTGGTTAAACAAAACTTCAAACTACTCTATTACAAACTGTATTCATTTTGTATTAAATCTTCAGTTCGTGTCCTGCCGACGGTGTTCCTGCGACGCTGCTCACCTTGATCTTCATGGTGCTGGGCGCCAGGGCGGTGATCTCCTTCTGCATGCGGTCAGCGATACCCGGGTACATGGTGGTGCCACCGGACAGCACGTTGTTGGCGTACAGGTCCTTGCGGATGTCGATGTCGCACTTCATGATGGAGTTGTAGGTGGTCTCATGGATACCGGCGGACTCCATGCCTGTGTGTGCGTGCGATTGCGTTGTGTGTGTGCGCGAGCATACGATCAACAATCACGACTACCAATAACCCAGCAAAACCGCCACCTACCTACACGATCACCACTGTGTGTGTGTGTTGGCTGTGGGGGGGGGGGGGCGATAGTCTAGCGGTTAACTCGCTGCGTTACGAACCCGGCGAACTGAGTTCGATTCCGGCTCATGGCAAACAACAGCAGAGAATAATTATCTGAACCATTCCAGGGCCACCCCTAGGTCGAATCAGCCTCAGGTGAGTACCTGGTACGATCTGTAAATGTTGCTACTAGGGAGACAAAGGCGGCCGGGCGTGATGTTGACCACCCATCGTTTCGTGTCGGCTTTCATAGGTGCTCGCTAACAGCACTTGCCCTAAGAGCCTGTTCAGGCTATACGGGGTTTTTTTGTATACGTCTGTGTGGGGTGAGCAGTGGCACAGTGGATAGCGCACTGCAATACGAAACGGGCGCCTGATATCCATCCTATAGACAATAGTTTGAGTTTATTTTGATTTGTTACATGGATTATGGTCGCGTTTCGCCAGTTACCCGGCTATTTCCCACGGGAGATCCGTGGTGCTGCGTGAGCACAACATTGATATCCATCATGATGATCAATGATGTTCAATATATATCATCAACATTCTGATGACGATGGATTTTAAGCCTATGACGGCAATGTAATTGATAATGGTGATTGCAAAGTAATTCATCGTGATAATGAATAATCCACAATTGGTGATACATTTAGATTCAGTCATGATGGACATTGAATCGATGCTGATGTATACCAAATACATAATGACCATGATGATGAATGGGTGATTGACTCAATGGAAAAACAGCGGGTCACTGACTAATGAACGAGGGTTTACAACGAAGAACGAACGAACGAGTGCATGGTCACTGACCGATGAATGAGGGCTGGAAGAGCGTCTCGGGGCAGCGGAAGCGCTCGTTGCCGATGGTGATGACCTGGCCGTCGGGAAGCTCGTAGCTCTTCTCCAGGGAGGAAGAGGTGGCGGCGGTCGCCATCTCGTTCTCGAAGTCCAGGGCCACGTAGCACAGTTTCTCCTTGATGTCGCGCACGATCTCACGCTCGGCTGCGGGGGAGGAACAGGGACGGCGGCATTGGTGGTAATGATGATGATGATAGTGGTGGTGATGGTGGTGGTGGCAATGATGATAGCGGTGGTGATGGTGGTAATGATGATAGTGGTGGTGATAGTGGTGGTAATGATGATAGTGGTGGTGATGGTAATGATGATCATTGCAGTGATGTTAATTATGATGATCGTAGTGGTGTTGATGATGACAGCGATGGTAATGAAGATGATAGTAGTGGTAATGATGATTTGCATTGGTAGCGGTAATGATGACAGTGGTGGTAATGATGATGATTGCAGTGGCGGTGGTGAGAGTGAAACAGGGGTGTCAAGGATATACATCAAGACGGACGAACAGAAATATATGAAGTCGGACGCGCGGACAAACACCCACAGCCTCGCACGTGCGGTTTCAGAGCAACGTACAAAGACACCGACAGACGCGTGTAGACACACACGCGTGCGTGCGTATACGCACAGACACGCGGACAGGCAGATGCACTGATTCATTAACGCAGATACACAGGGATACGCGCACGTGTATACACGCAAGTACACTAATGAGTGATGGTGATGCTTATTGGATTAATAATAATGATTAGTCTTCATCTAATATTGAATTACTGCGTGTGTCCATTAAGACGAGGATAATGATGTCGTCTCAGCCAATGATGATGATGATGTTTTACCCCAATGATAGTGAAATCTATTGAAACGATGATGTTGATAATGACGATGTTCATCAAGTTAACGATTATGTAATTTAATCCAGTGATGATCACGACGACGACGATGATGACGATGAGGATCTCACCGGTGGTGACGAAAGAGTATCCGCGCTCAGTCAGGATCTTCATCAGGTAGTCGGTGAGGTCGCGACCGGCCAAGTCAAGGCGCATGATGGCATGGGGCAGGGCGTAGCCCTCATAGATGGGCACGTTGTGCGTCACACCGTCACCGGAGTCCAGCACGATGCCTGCGCACAGGTGACACGCGACCCGTCAGCACCTCCCGTGACAACGCGAATCGATTGGTCCTGTCGGCGGTGGAGGGTTATAGGAAACTACTCGACATTGTACCCACACGACGATCTGACCCAAAATAAACTAGTTTCGAATCATAATATCGGTGGCGAAAGCCTAGGTACCCTGCAAACGCATAAACGAGAATTTTGAAGCAATTTTAAGCATTTGCGCCAACAAGATGAGTGAAGCGTCGTCTCACCGGTGGTACGGCCGGACGCGTACAGGGACAGCACGGCCTGGATGGCCACGTACATGGCGGGCACGTTGAAGGTCTCAAACATGATCTGGGTCATCTTTTCACGGTTGGCCTTGGGGTTGAGGGGGGCCTCTGTGAGCAGGGTGGGGTGCTCCTCGGGGGCCACGCGCAGCTCGTTGTAGAAGGTGTGGTGCCAGATCTTCTCCATGTCGTCCCAGTTGGTGATGATGCCGTGCTCGATGGGGTACTTGAGGGTGAGGATACCGCGCTTGCTCTGCGCCTCGTCACCCACGTACGAGTCCTTCTGACCCATACCCACCATCACACCCTGCGCACCAGAAGAGGAGGAAGAAGGAGAAACAACAATACACAGAGTTTTTTTACTTAGAACGTTCAAGAGGAGCCGCGGTGGTCACGCTGGTGGTCACGCGATGTTATCCTCCCTCGCCCGGTACGCAGGAAGGTTCTTGGGTTCGATCCCGGACCCTGACGATGCCTGTTGTATATTTGAGGTTCGCGTGTTCTCTCTCTCTCTCCCCGGCGCTGCTCGCGTGGATTTTTCCTCCGGTTTTGACGCCCTCCGCATTTAGAATCAACGCGCGTTTATATTATTTTGGTACTGCTCTAAATCCCCACGTGTCATTATGATGATGGTATCAGCCTCTTTGATGAGCTATCGTCACGTGTAGCCCGGTTGCCTCTGTAAACGAGCTAACAGTTCAGTGGGCTTTACCTGGTTCATGAAATTGTTTTTATTTTTGTTAGTGTATTCATTGGTCCGCAAGGTCTTATTAACACTCTACACGCAGGGGCTTATTAAAAAAAACCGAATTGTCATTAAAAGCCATGACATTCGGTCATGACAATAATTGCATCATCAAGCGGCCAGGAGGTGGCAGCACGGTACAACAATTCAAGTGTTCAACCCTTCGCACCGTGCGGGGCCTATTCGCCGCGTGATGTGACCTATCCCCGGGAGAGAATTACTCCGCATGAAAATTCAATAACAATACGCGCAAAACTCCGTTCCGCGGCGGAACGCACGAATAAGATGTATGTTTTAGTCCATCAGCTGGAACAGGCTTGCCGGACCAAGTCATGAAACTCTGGACCAGGTCTCGGCCTTCTGGGTCTCATCAGCAGAGCTATAAGCTCGTTAAACGAATTTCACATTGATCGTGTATTTACAATGCGGGCGCCCCTTCTGAAAGAGAGTCTCGAGACTCCGTGAGACGTTTCTCCATTAACGCTTTTAAATTATCAATATAATTATGAATACTCTATGTATATGAGTAGTACGGACATCATTTGGTCAGCGTGCTAAACTCCCTGTGACGTGTTGCCAAGTACTCCCCGTGCTTTTGAGATGTTGATGACATTCCACTTTTGTAGTTTACAGCACCCGTTAGCGAGGGGGTGAGAGGGGGGCAGTGCATAAAAAATAGATTTGCTGATCTATCTGTTCGAAACTGGAGCCCTGTCCCCTTCGCATGCTCGTGTTTTTATCCAGGCATTCCACTAGCCACGTGTGAAACATATAAGCACACATATATATGTGTGTGTGTGTGCTCAGACCCTGCATCATGTAGAGCGTGCGATATGGAAAAGTAGAAACGCGCTTCTATCTGCAAGTGGTGGTGCCCCTTTGCGCCATAGTCTTCTCAGGACGTGAATAATTCCAATTGGGGGTGTGGAGGGTGTGGAGGGAGCGGAGGGTGGGTGGAGACAGCTGTGGGGGTCAGGGATAATTTTAGTTCTGGGGGGCGGAGTGGAGATGACGGGGGTTGGGGGAGTGAGCGTGGTGGTAAAAGGTCACTTAAGGGCGGGTGGCTGTCCCTTCTCGAGCTACCAGCCCTTACAAGTCGACACGTGCGTGTGGCAGTGAGGCCACGTGCCAACTCCACCGTTGGTTTAATCTTTTTTTAATTTAAGGTATCAATCTCTCAACTGGTGTCCTTCTGCCTAGAGGCCAACTGGGTGATTACCCCCAACAATATCACGTACAGCGCCTCTGGGACGAGGGCCTTCCCAGTGGGGGGGGGGCTATATGACCATACTTCACCACTCTCGGTCAGTTCCGAGTTGATGAAGACGTGGGCTCATGGACGTGGAGCAACAACAATTGATTGCTGCAGCACTGCCCCCTTTATTGCCCACCGTGTAGCCTCGCGGCAGCGTTTACAGGCGCCTTGTTCAACTGGGTATCGGCCCCGGGATGAGTGGGAATCGTCAGTGTGGCTCCACATCGGCGCCGGTGCGATCGGCCTCATCGCTAGTCGACGATCACCGGGCGAGCGAGTAAATCACGGTACCCCGATGTGTAAATCATGGTACCCCGGTGAGAATGTGCACACGCACAGTTCATTCACGTGGCTTAAATTGATATCCCTTGCCGGCAACAGACGCTAAAGGCTCTTGCCTCGATAGTCCCACGGATTGTAAAGCTAAAACCGGGAGGTCAAGGGAATTGCATCATTATTGGGGGTGAGAGGGGGGGGGCGAAATTGATGGGTGGGTGGCAGAGCGGGTGCGGATGGGGGAGTGGGTTCGGGTTATGGGGGACGAGAAGTGGGAGGTTTGGGGGGGGGGACTGGTGATTGACAGCTACATATGCAGTTGCCGTCTTACTCCCTTATAAAGGGACGTTGAGAAACGTCGGCTAATTTTGGAAACGCGAGCCGTCTGAGCATGTAAGGCAAGCATTTAAAATCGGCGCTCTAAGTCGGTCTCCTCTGGAGCAGATTGACGATTCACAATGCCCTATCATCATCATTAAATGTGCCAGTCATGCAACACATTATTTACACTTATGGTTGCAAATCAAACCCTTCTGGGAAGTTGGATCATGATTTTGAATTAGTATCAGATCAGAGAGGCCGTTGATATTTTTAACACTAAATTATCATTCGGATGCACTCCCAGAAGGCCGCGTGGATGATTGTGGTGAAACCCCCCCCCCCTAAACTTGTATTTGTTACGTGGTGCGACAGAAACGGTCATGAGGCGTGTTGTGTCTGGTTATGTAATTGATATTTAGCCATTTCCCCCACCCCCTTTTATGTGACAATGATGCGACTACTAAAACATCATTTGTTTAAGCCAGGAAGAACGATACCGACACACACACAAAAACCCGACTGACTCTCAAGGCTATTTTTCTTTTGCAGAAGGGTCATTGACCATTGCTGATGAATATGATGATGTTACGATAATATGATGATGTTACGATAATATGATGATGTTACGATAATATGATGATCATGCTACAATGCTAATATGATGATGTACCAATAATCGCATATCCTATTTCATGCACGTATTTAGGTGTTATGTAGTGTTGATTGATGGGTGGTGGGTGGCGTGGAGGGTGGTGGAGGATAGATGATGGGAGGAAGTTGGGGGCAATCGGGTCAGATAGTATTGGCGGCTCGTGGATGGGGGATGATGCGGGTGGAGGATGCGGGTGGAGGATGCGGGTAGAGACTATGGAATTGTTCCGTGGTGGATGGCGGGGGGTGGAGGTTGGGTTGTTGATGGGGGCATGTGGAATTGATGGAGGGGGTGGTGAGGGTGGGAGGGGGGGCTGGAGTGGCGGGGAGGGGGTGGTTTGGATAGATGTGTGTGTGTGGTATATGTAGAGTTTGGAGGGGTGGTAGGTGTGAATTTATAGGGGGTTGGTGGCATTGGTGGGAGGATGGGGGGGTGGGGGCTGGAGTGGGTGGGGGTATTTGCGTTAGACGTGGGTGGCGTTGTGTGTGGAGTGGGGCCGGTTGGAGGTGTGAGAGTGTGGGTGGGAGCGGTGGGAATTGATAAGGGGGTGGAGAATTCAGGGATTCGTTGTTGGGGGGCGTCGGGGGCAGCTGACCTGGTGGCGGGGCCGGCCCACGATGGAGGGGAAGACGGCGCGGGGGGCATCGTCTCCGGCGAACCCGGCCTTGCACAGACCCGAGCCGTTGTCGCACACGAGCGCGGTGGTCTCCTCGTCGTCACACATGGCGGAGTTCTGGACAGGTCACGACACCTGCTCGAGACAGGTGGGGAGGGGGGGGCACACGGGGAGGGGGCCAGGGAGGGCGAGACAATTGAGTGTGTGAGACAGAGAGTGGGTGTGTGAGTATCGAGTGAGTGTGTGTATTGTTAGTTGGTGTGTGTGTCTGAGTAGTTGGTGTGTGTGTGAGTACTGTATCGGAGTGTGTGTGTGTGTGTGAGTTATTAGTTGGGGTGTTTAAGTATCGGAGTAAGTGTGTGCAAGTTAGAGGATGTGCGACAGTATTGGAGTGTGTATGAGAGAAACACGGTGTGTGCTTGAGTTTTGGTGTGTGTGTGTGCGATAATTTGAGTATGTGTGAGTATTGGAGTATGTGTGAATATTGGCGTGTGTGTGTGTAAGTATTAAATTATTGTATGTGTGTGGATCAGCGGAGTGTTCAATTCCCAGCCATAGGCAACGTAAGTGGAAATTGGAATCGGAAACCTATCCTGGGCGCGCCACGAGGTCATCTCAGCCTTAAATGAGTACCATGGTGCTTGATGTGAACGTCGCTGAGTGGGGGCAAGTGGAGGTATCGGAGGGGGGGGGGGGCACATCGCCTCTCTTCTACTGTGACGGCTCTAACAGCTGTTCGACACAGGATTTTTGGTACAAATTAAATAATAAACTCAAGAAAATCCGCGGCCCTTGTTCGATCCACTGCTGGATAAAGGCTTCTCACGCCGTGCCTTGCGCGCCGGTCGTTTGGTGTGAAGGCGGGTAGCAAAGGATGCGGGATCATAGACGGAACTTACTTATTTTTTATTAACAAATATTTGTCTCTCGTTTAAGTTCTGCATGTGCCACGGAGGAGCGGTGGCGCAGCGGTCAGCGCGCTGCGCCATGACAGATATTGGAAATGTTATGAGTTCGATTTCCGGTCACGGCGAACATCAGTGGCAAGTGAGAGCTGAACTGGTCCTGGGCCTCCCCTCCCCCACTTCCCCAACCGGCAATGTCCAGTGTGGTGAAGTATGGTTAAATAACACCCACGACTGGCACAGCGTTGGGATGTCTTCATGCAGCAGTGGGTTGACATAATTATTAATCAATCATCTCTATGTTATGTCAACAACATCAATAATGAAAGCTTTTTGTTGAAGAAGATTTTAACAAATTTTTTTTAAGTTTCATGTTGTAAACTGAAGTCACATTCTTCCGTCAATGTTGCTATTTAATATGACTTATGACGGTATTTCACGACGGTCTTCTCAATCATAGACATATCTCAGGAAGATTCCCCAACTGGGGTCTAAAAAAAGAGCAGGATAATTTAATTAAACCGATTAGGTAATTGAACGAGTGATTGAATTCAACGACTTATTGACGACAATACGATACTGAATTCACTCGCGGGTACGGGGCCAAGGGACTCGGTTCTCATTGAATAATTCCCCGCGTTCGCTGCACGGTCTGGACCTCTGGAGTAGGCAAGTGACAGCTAAGTGGCCACGAGCCAAGTGGCCACGAGCCATAGCGGATGGTATCCTCTACTACTGGATGTGGTGTGCCGGGTGCAACACGTTTTTTGTTGGCTCGGGCCACCGTCCCGGACAGAGCCGGCTGAAATGAATCCGCGAGGGATAATTGAATACGGGACGCTAAAAATAATGTTGCCAACTCCTAATAGGGCTTCATCAGCTTCGTGCAAGGCTCCAGAGAGCCATGAGAAGACAGAGAGAGAGGAGAGATATCAGATCCGTTTTTGGAACAGTGCTACCGGCTGTACGTTGCATTTTTAGATAATTAAACCTTTTCCATGTATTTCCCCTTTTAAGAGAGTGGTAGCACAGCGGCTAGCGCGCATTGTGTTACGAATCTGAAAAGCGAATTTGATTCGCTGCCACGGCTACCACTCTGAGTGGCATCTGAAGCTCTTCCTGCATCTTCGCCTCCACCACTGCTATCACACATTGACCGGAGTGGTGAAGTATGGTCAAACAAATCCTCATGACATACACGGCATGGGAGGCCTTCATCCAGCAGTGGATCGAGGAAGGGTTTTGTGAACGTAACAAAAGTTATTTAAATGTTCAAATTACAGCGTCTTAATTATTGTAGAGGGAGTACATTATACTGTGCCACTTTATTTAATCGTCGTTTAAGTAATAGATCACATATTTAGATTCAAGTACAATAGCTGTGTTTAACGAAAACAACCAATTAAACAATTCATTTAAATGCTGGTTGCTGTTAGTTACTTTACTGCATAAAATCACAACTTATCGCGATCTAATTTTTACGTTTTGTTATACGTGCCATCACAACATTTGTACCTCCATGGCACAATTGGATTACTGCCGGCATAACTATTGGAAATCAACTGAAGCTTGTATGACTGCAACTATCCATTTCATTCTAACGCATTTCACAGACAATAACCCATTGAATCATTCAATGTCCGTTCCATGTATTTAATCACCGTGGAATGGTTACAATCAGACGTGCATGGTGTGTGAGGCTCATTGAGATGTGTTGGTATTTAAGCGAGAGCCATTATGCATGCAATTCCTTATCCCTGTGACCCAATAGGACACATTGCTACGTGTTAACCGTCGGTGCAGTGGTACCATGTGTTGTTGCACGTGTGTGTGATGGGCATATAGGTGTGTGTGTGTGATGGGTGAATGTGTGTTGGCGTGTGTGAGATGGGTTGTGTGCAGACACACACACGTGTGTGTGTGTGATTTCACTCACCGAGTGGCTGATTGCAAAATGTGGGGCCTTGCTGGACCGCGCGGGCAGTAGTGACCGGTTGACCGCCGGGGTCCAGGTTTTATAGGGAGCCAACGCGGTGGGCGAAGAGAGCAAGAGGCCACCCTGTCAGCCCAACCCTCTCCAAACCCACCCACCCACACACCCACCCACACACCCACCCAGCTGCCTCCACCTGCCCCCCCCCCCACCTCGTTCCCAAACCCAGCTGTATCTTCCCACACCCCCTCGCTTCAACTACCAACTCTCCACTCCCATCTCGGGGCCACAAGCCCCCACGATCACCGTGCTAACAACCATGGACCTCTTGATGTTCCATTCTTTTTTACTTCGTGCGATGGGAAAATCCGATTAATGGGACGTATAGTTAGGCACACAACTGGCACCAACCCATTATCCAGATGGACGGAATCGTGGGACGCATGCAACGTCAAGAACCAACGCCTCATCATCACTGACCCAACAGCAGATGTCCCCTTGCTTGTTCTATGTATGTATGTTGAACTTACTTTGCATCGTATCGGAGTTGCGGGGGAAGGACAACTAAACATACAAAATCAGTTCTAGATGATCAGTTTGTCAATCTAGATGATTTAAAAGTGCATAGCTCCAGTGGCTTCCTAACATCGGAAGCAAGAGCGATCCAGACGGCCACAGAAGCGCATCTGAAAGCGCAGCGCGATGCAGTGACTGCCTTTGATGGTTGAATGGACAGCACTTAACCGAATCCGCACAGGACACGGGGCGATGTGGCCATACGTTCCAGGCCATGGAACGTATCCAGGCCATGGAACGTACTGTATGACCTTGCTGACCTCATCAAGGAGCATAAACCAGCATGGTTAACCAGTCTCCCGCGCACGAGCTTATTTCATCACTCCATTTCTGCGGTGCGGAGGTCTTCCACGCAGAATCCGATGAATGGAATATACACTCAGTGGCTTCCCTGAGATGCTAAGCGGAGACATTAAGATCTGAGTGTGCAGGTTGTATGTATGTTGAACTTCGTTCACACCGTACGTAGCCAGCCGTGCTAATGGGAAGGGTGTAGAGGAAGGACAACAAACTAAGCACAAAAAACAGTTATAAAGAAATGATTTTTCAATCTAGATGATTTAAAAATGCATAACTCCAGTGGCTTCCTAAGCAAGTGACTGAACAAAATGCAACCATATCGACTCTTGCATCCTTTGGCAATCCGTCTCAGTCGAGTGACGGTTCTCGTCCACCAGTGTCTTATCCGCGGGTCCGAGGATGGCCGATGGGGCTGATCATGAAATCAACAGCCATCTGTAGCCGCAGCTCGGCCGTCGCGTCTCTCCGAGGTGGCCCGGTGGATTGTTGATTCTGGCCCCGCAAACACGCTGCTGTTTCTACAGTACCACTTCCCTGCCTTTCCTCCTCCCGTTGCAGGGTTTTCCAAGCGCTGAGATCCTTGCCGCAGACTTCTTCCTCCGCCTGGGACGATCCTGCGCAAGAGTCCTCCCCCCGCGAGTGGGCGTCGACGATGAATAGGTGAATGGTTGATGATGATGATGATCATGAAATGTCCATTATAAGAGCAGGTAAAAGCCAAAAGTTCAGAAGTTTATTGCCCGAGTAAAGCCCATTCATTAATTGAGCTACACGCGGCTCTTTGTCAAGGGTAACTCGGCCAACAGACAACAGCGGTAGCAAAGGTTTACCAATTGCAAATGTTTCAATGAATAAAAAGGAAATCGTAACAATATTTTCTTACACACAATTATGTTGCGCATTCACACTTGAAACTTTGTGATCTCAAGAGGGTGTATTTAAGGGCGTACACAGATGGCATCATGGATATCCCAAAAGAAGAAAAAGACACCAGACGGCAGAGCCGTCTCCCAAGGGTGCACGGCGAATCGGGGTGACCGCCCCGGGCCCCGCACTATGGGGGGCCCCGCGCTTTGACGCCACGGTGTCCGATCTGATACTTCCGGTTTAGTTTGAAGGCGTTGGGGGGCCCACACAGTGGGATTTGCCCCGGGCGCCGCATCCCAATATGGGGTGCCGCGGTGGCGAGATGTTAACTACCCCGCCTCGAATACAGGAGATCGTGGGTTCGATCCCGATCCTTATTCCTGTATATTTGGAGTTTTCACGTTCTCCCCGTGTTCGCGTGGATTTTTTTCCGGGTACTCCGATGTTTTCCTTCCATCAACATGTGTCTCGAGTATTTGGCTGCTATATATTTCCGCGTTGAAACGCCACTTCGTTGAGCTTTCATTTGTTGCCAGGTCGCTTCTGAAAAGAGAGCTGTATACAGTGAGGGAAAAAAGTATTTGATCCTCTGCTGATATTGTACGTTTGCCCACTGACAAAGAAATGATCAGTCTACAATTTTAATGGTAGGTTTATTTGAACAGTGAGAGCCAGAATAACAACAACAAATATCCAGAAAAACGCATGTCAAAAATGTTATAAATTGATTTGCATTTTAATGAAGGAAATAAGTATTTGACCCCCTCTCAATCAGAAAGATTTCTGGCTCCCAGGTGTCTTTTATACAGGTAACGAGCTGAGATTAGGAGCACACTCTTAAAGGGAGTGCTCCTAATATCAGCTTGTTACCTGTATAAAAGACACCTGTCCACAGAAGCAATCAATCAATCAGATTCCAAACTCTCCACCATGGCCAAGACCAAAGAGCTCTCCAAGGATGTCAGGGACAAGATTGTAGATCTACACAAAGCTGGAATGGGCTACAAGACCATTGCCAAGCAGCTTGGTGAGAAGGTGACAACAGTTGGTGCGATTATTCGCAAATGGAAGAAACACAAATGAACTGTCAATCTTCCTCGGCCTGGGGCTCCATACAAGATCTCACCTCGTGGAGTTGCAATGATCATGAGAACGGTGAGGAATCAGCCCAGAACTACACGGGAGGATCTTATCAATGATCTCAAGGCAGCTGGGACCATAGTTACCAAGAAAACAATTGGTAACACACTACGCCGTGAAGGACTGAAATCCTGCAGCGCCTGCAAGGCCCCCCTGCTCAAGAAAGCACATATACATGCCCGTCTGAAGTTTGCCCATGAACATCTTAATGATTCAGAGAACAACTGGGTGAAAGTGTTGTGGTCAGATGAGAACAAAATGGTCTCATCAACTCAACTCGCCGTGTTTGGAGGAGGAGAAATGGTGCCTATGACCCCAAGAACACCATCCCCACCGTCAAACATGGAGGTGGAAACATTATGCTTTGGGGGTGTTTTTCTGCTAAGGGGACAGGACAACTTCACCGCATCAAAGGGACGATGGACGGGGCCATGTACCGTAAAATCTTGGGTGAGAACCTCCTTCCCTCAGCCAGGGCATTGAAAATGGGTCGTGGATGGGTATTCCAGCATGACAATGACCCAAAACACACGGCCAATGCAACAAAGGAGTGGCTCAAGAAGAAGCACATTAAGGTGCTGGAGTGGCCTAACCAGTCTCCAGACCTTAATCCCATAGAAAATCTGTGGAGGGAGCTGAAGGTTCGAGTTGCCAAACGTCAGCCACGAAACCTTAATGACTTGGAGAAGATCTGCATAGAGGAGTGGGACAAAATCCCTCCTGAGATGTGTGCAAACCTGGTGGCCAACTACAAGAAACGTCTAACCTCTGTGATTGCCAACAAGGGTTTTGCCACCAAGTACTAAGTCATGTTTTGCAGAGGGGTCAAATACTTATTTCCCTCATTAAAATGCAAATCAATTTATAACATTTTTGACATGCGTTTTTCTGGATTTTCTTGTTGTTATTCTGTCTCTCACTGTTCAAATAAACCTACCATTAAAATTATAGACTGATCATTTCTCTGTCAGTGGGCAAACGTACAAAATCAGCAGGGGATCAAATACTTTTTTCCCTCACTGTAGCTCAGTGGACCTTGTCTGATAAAAAAAATATATTGTTTACATCAGTACTCCTGCCAGATAGTCCCAAAACTTTGGAACAGACCCAGTTGCTTTAAAACGTCCACTGAACCGACTCGCTGAACGTAACCAATTCACCCGGGATGTGGTCACAACTCCGTCAGACCTCAAAAGCTAAGCGGGGTTGAGCCTGTGCAGTGCTTGAATGGGTAACCGCCGCCGTGCGCATTTGTAGGCGCTGTGGGCAGTAGCTACCAGAGCAACAAAATGCTACGTGGTTCAGGTACCTGCCACACCTCCATCACCAACCCGCGGTGACTAGCGTGGTGAAGTATGGTCAGATAAACCCACACGACCTAAACGGCACGAGGCGGCCCTCGTCCAGCGGTGGATTGGCAAACGGGCTTTATGTTATGAATATAGATTATCAAGAGCCCACTGGGGACCGTCTTTCTTTCAACAGAGATCTGAGTTAAAACTTATAGAGCAAAGGGCTGAATAGAAATCACCGTGCCAAACAATTGAACGCGGCGCAAAAGCAACACATTTATATTTACAATAATGAGATTGAAGCGACAATCTGCGGCCCATTGTGACTCCGTTGAATCATTATAAAACTGTGCTGTGTGGTGGTGGTGGTCAGCAGAGGGCTGACCAGCAAAAACAAATCCATTGCAGTTGAAAAATTCCATTGTTGTGCTGTACTTATATGGGACCAACATCTGTGCTCAACCGCCTTCATCATCGATGTTTTTAGACTCGTGTGTGTTGTAGCGGGGCTCGAGAACGACTTCTTGGCGGTTCTGTAATTCACATTCATTTAATAAAACAAAAGACTCGATTCTTGAAATGTGATCCTAAACTGTCACAGTTACACCTCTGGAAGGACGAATAGTTCCATCGTGATTACATGACGATGATCGTGATAGCTATGACAGCCTAGATTTACCCAGACAGATCAAACCTTAGATAAAGAGACCACCGGACAATCCATGGATCAAGGAGCTTTGTAAAAATAAATACTAGTAGCCGGTAACATGTATTTATTGTTTTTAATTATGTATTTTTCACTCAATTATTATGTTTGTGAATCATATGCCCACGTTCAGTGGGTGCTAGGCGCTCTCACACGATCGGCAACGACAAATTTCAGAACGAAAAACTGAAAAGTGCGCACAGAAGCGTGAAGAGAGGCACGGCTTGGAATTACACTGCGAGACGGTACGGGGGACGCCAGGATTAGAGAACATGCGCGGGTGAATGGCATCGTTTTGCTATGAAACAAAACAAATAGTGGGGCATGAGCAGGGCACGTCACAGCCAGAAGCTTCGAGGGGCGATGGTAGAGAACAATAATGGAGTGGCAACTGAAGACTGGAACGCGTCCGAGAGGACGTCCACTGAGCAACAACGAAAGTCGTTCACGCGCGCAGCGTCACAAGAGGTGGCACCGGCATGGGGAGCCCTCCATGCAGCAGTGGATCGATCGTGGGTGACGAGTGATGCTGAATTCGTAACGGCCTTCAACCACTCTCACCTTTAGCGTCTAACGCCATGGGAGGCGAGTTACTTGGTTTACTAGTAATGGGAATCGTGATTATTTGTGAGTGTTTTAGAACGAGCTTCAAAGCCATGGAGAACGTTCTGCTGACCCTGCCCCATGAGCCAAACCAATCAACCTCCATACTAAATAATAATGCAATTTGAAAGGCGCATTTCATCCCTATGCGCCGTGTATGGAAAGCAGAAAATAAACAGAACCAGGGTAAGCGGTCAATTAAATTTATGGCAGGGCCCAAATTTCAAAATATAAATAATTGCATTTTCGTTCACCTATGATAAGCATAGACCCAACTATATTCTAGTTTTCCAGCCCACCTAGAACATCATTCGAGTTACATCAGCCACTCGTTATGTTCTATATTTATTAGATGTATCAACGTAAAGTTAGTAGCACTGCTGTGATAGTAACTGGATAATTGACAGAATGAGATATAATTGGATTGGTTATGTTCAAAAAATGACTTTAACCCTAATTTCCTGTATCATACACAGGGCTTAGAATCTCGCTGAATATATTCTGGATAGTTGGTAGACTACAGAAGGCATGTGACTAATAGCCACATCCATAGCACAATGTATACGCGATGTGGTGTGCCGGGTGCGGAAATATCCGGTCGCGGACCTGGATAGACTCGGCTGCAATTGAGCCCTGGTCATAATATGGCGCAGTTGACCAAAAGTGCGGACAAAAGATTCCCCATTTTAGCCGAGTAGACCTCTGGGGGAGGCCGCTGTTAGCGAGCACCTATTAAGGCCAGCAGCAGCCGCACACACACAGAGGTGTGCAAATGGGAGATGGAGGAGGGTAAAAAGCACAGGGCTGGGAAAGTCGGGGTCGGAGGAGAGGACCGGGGGGTTGAGAATGTGGACAGTCCATGCTGGTGGCCCTACACACTCTCTCTATCTCGTCTTCTTCGCCTCCCTTTCTCTCCCTCCCTCCACTCCCCCTCTCTCTCTCTCTTGGCCGCCACAGACACTCCGGCCTGCCCAAATTTGGCAGGAGGCATTGCCTTCACAGGGGAACCATTCATGGGCAGACGGGCACTCACCAACGCACAGATCACGGCCCATGTTTGGACACACCTCTGCCCTCCTCCTACCCCCCCCCCCCTCTCTCTCACACACACACAGACACGTGCTTTCTCACATTCACATACGCACACACGACAGGCTATATCTCTGCACACTATTCTTCCGAGCACAGCTCGCTCACAGATGATCCTCCAGTTTAGCTCGGTAGACTTTTGAGGGCAAGCGCTGTTAGCAAGCACCTCTTAAGGTTGGCACAGTGCGCGGTGCATGGGGGTGGTGTGGTCAGCACAGTTCAAACAGGCGCATCGGTCCTTAAATTAAACCAGGCGAAATCCTAGAGATTCAAAGACACTTTCAAGGGAGACCTGGGAAAGAACATCAGTACACACCAGCATATGGATTCGTAACACACCAATAGGGTCAAAACATTCAGGAATTAATACACAACCTTTAAAACCACGGACGTTTGTCTCCCCATATACGAATTTAAAATTGAGTGGATCTAGGATGGGCCCAAACCATGTTCGGATACTAATTGCCACTGGGGTGACCACGGAATCGAAACTGGGCTGCGTTTGCACACACACACGCGCGCGCACGCACGCGTGCTGCCATGCCTTAGTTTGGCTCTGTGAGCCCTCAGGCATGTTTCACCAACTGAACTATTTCAAGCTCATCCAAACGTTCAATATCTCACCGCACATTCGCTATAATCTCAAGCAGACTCGGCAATGGGTTTTCTTTTAACTGAACACGAGCGACGTGAACAAATACATACACACACAACCTTCGCTTGTGTTTATTTAATGTACTTGTTTAAATAAACTGCGCCGAGAAGTCAAAACGTTTGCTCCACTTCAAAACTAAGTGTGATGTTTATGTAGCCTCTGGATAACCATTTCGTGCAGATAATTTACAACGAGGCTAAACATTCCGACTCCGGTAGCTGCTACTGGATGTCACTTTGCGTTTTTCTCGTTATTTGTGGTAGGAGCCGAGCGAGGGGGCCCCCAAAGTATGGACTCCAAACGTGTTCTTTCCCATAAGCGGACCTGGCAGCGTTGAGCATCGGTTGACCATACTGTACTGATGAGCCCGAATAACGTTGAAACCAGACTACAGCTATTTCTGTCGCACTCCTGCTGCTGCCAGTCGGTGCGAACATCTGCTCACATTTTTACTTCGATGGTGATCCAAGACGAGAGAGTACCACAATGCAGTTCTTCAGGAACTGCTGACCGTTTTATTTGTTGTTGTTGCAAAATGCACAGAGGCTGTGGGATGTTTTTGTATGTTGTTGTTGCTGTTGTCTTTGGAAACGTTCGGGGTTTTTCAGCCTGCACAATTTTTTTCTGTCATGATAGGTTTTTTTGTCCCTTCTTGTTATTTACAGATCCGATTGCGGGACGGGCTCTGAGAGGGAATATATACCGGTTTAGACAACTGGGATTGAAGGACAAATTCAAGTTGACAAAAAAAAACCGGTGGCGCTTCCACGATCTATCGTGGAAATCACGCGAGTTGGGCGGCTCTGTAACACAATAACATTTCTGAGTAACACTTTCCCAGAACGATTTTTAATTTAAAAAAAGGCCTAGAATATTTCCCACCCGCCTCTGAACGTTTCTGAGAGCAACAGAGTTGTTTGGTGACGTGCGGCATGCAGGCCAGGCGATATCGGACCCGGAGGATTCAGACTGCAGCGCCAATTTATTAAGGAACCATGTACTCGTTCTCTGCAATATTGAATGTTTTGGGATTTATTTTGTTGTTGCAGTGCGGATTCTTCCTCTTTTTGCGTACAGAGCAACAACTACAATTTAATTTTCAGGTGGTCAAGCCAGACAACCGCTTCAGGAGCAGTGGAGTGTTATCGCTGTGATGTCTCCGTCGTATTTGTGGATGGGGTATTGCGTCGTTATACGTTGTACGGTCTGTTCTGGATGACCACAGTCGCACACTACTGGAGAGGTTTTAATTTCCATGTGTGCATCGGGTAATCCACATCTACTGCCGTGGTTTGTGCAGTGGATGCGGTTTAGGGTGGACTGCGAGACTCTGTGGAAGATCAAAACCAAAGGGATCTTCTTCTGCGTTGGTTGCTGTACTCACGCACCGCCACGGATCTCGCCTCGAAAATAACTGGGAAACTGGCTCAACGGGATCATCGGTGTACAAAAATCAAACAGTGACAAACTCACTGATTGAGATGTGGAAACGCACCACGGGACAGCCGTGCGCATCGTATCTGCATGGCTCACGTTAACTGGGCAGCAGAGGTCTAAGTGCATCAGCGTTTGCACAATGTACGTTCTGCAGCACAAAAATAGCAACAAGGATGGGATTCGTGTGTAGAAGAGCGCTCAAGGCCGCAAGGACATGAGTTTAAATCCTGATCGGTCATCTCAGCACTGCACCACCACCAAAGACAAAGATCCCCCCCCGTCTAGCCTTAACAGACTGTTGGGGCAAGTGCCGTCAGCGAGCACCTGTGAAGTCCAGTACGGCACACGATGGGGTGGGTGGGTGACCAGCACCACGACCGGCCGCCTATGTCTCTCCAGCAGCGATGTACACATTTGAGGCCGAGTCGACCTAGGGGGGAAGAGGCCCAGGACCGGTTCAGATAATGGTCACCGATGTTTGCCGTGAGCGCGAATCGAACTCTGGTCGCCGGGTTTGCAGCGCAGCGCGCTGACCGCTACACCACCGCTCCCCACCACCATCACCATCCCTCAGGGGCTCGGTCAATCGAGTGCCCACATATGGCGAGGCTGCACCAATTTGTGGTGCAGGATCGACAGTTGCCTGTCGTCGTGCTAAATTAAGGGAAAACAGGGCTAAGCCATAGGAATGTGTAATTTCCCTTGCTGGCTCAGGAATGCCAACTGTGTTTAGAAGTGCCCTGTGGTCAACAACAACAACAACAAAAACGGACACACTTTTAACTTTTAGAACGAATCGGCCGACCGATTGTGACCGTTTAAAAAAAAAATGGACAATTGACGCTTTTGTGCGTGTGGTGATTTTTTTTTGCTGACTTCCTGCCAGGTATCCCTCGCAAAAATAGGTGTTTTACCTGGTTAAATAAAGGTGAAATAAGTAAATAAATATCGGTGATTGTGGGGGGGGGGGGGGGGCGGCGGTAGAATCGGGTGGTAAGAAAACCGCGCACGCCCAAAAGGGAACTCCGGATCACATCGAGGTGGAGCAATTGTGAAGCACACGTCGAGGCGGGCATTGCAGTGTCGAGAATGAGAGCAGCGTCAACTGAATTAATAACAGCCCCGTGTCCTTTCTAATTATACCGCCAATGCTAAAATGCGGCTAAATATATCGCGATTCCGCACGCCAGAAGCGATTCCCTTTGTCACCCTAAATAGCATTCAGACTGTGCAAGGATGAATCGCGTCACAAGCCTGGTCACCTACGAGCCTCGTCTGTTTCGTTTCACCTACGAGCCCCACTCATTGCGCTGACAAAAAAAATATATACATTTGGTCCGATGTGTTTTGTTGTCTTGGTTATATACCAAAAAGGCGCCGATGTCTTCATATCACCAAAAACTGGGGCGAATCGGATCACCAAGCGGCCGTGTTTTGGGGCCGTTTGATCAACTCGTTATCTGGCCCCATGTAGTGCGGTGTGTGCGTGTATCTTTGTCAGTCAACCCATGGCACCCTGGGTCTGTCCCGTGAACGTCCTGCCAGCGCGCGTTCGATGCTTCAAGTGGCCTTAAAAGTGCACCGAGCCTGGCGGTTATCGTTGTTGTATTGTTGAGCTTATTTCGCACCGTATGTAGCCAACCGTGGTAATCGGAGGTTATCGGGGGATGAAGGACAACAAATGAAACGACTCTTATTCGAATGACATTATGGGATCTTTAACGTGCACCTTGGAAGCAGACTGAGTATTTAATGCTTAATACGCCCACCGTATTAACCAGGGTGACCTTACGGATTCAAACTTATGCAGAAATTGGCAAACGTGCGATTGCTGCTGGGCCACATCACTGCCCACGTGTGGGTGATAAAGCGTACACGTGGGCTACAGTGTGTATACGTGTGGGCTACAATGGAAGGCTGGGTGGGATTGTTGGTATCTCCGAACCAGTCCCCGTTTCACATGTTCAGACGCGACGCGAGTGCACACTCACATCACGCAGCAGGAGGCAGTCAGGCTTATGCTCTTGATAATAACAAGATGAACACTGGAGCGCGCGCTGACAGTGACTAATAAACAGCAAAATGTGCAAATTGCGACCATGAGATCGTTCCACCCATTATGCATTGCATCTCACGTGACATCTGCGCACTACGTTTGTGATTTTAAAAAATGTTTAACCAGATAAGGCCACACGGACCTATATTGCTCTTTTTTAGAAGCCACCTGACCACAAATAATAACTCAACGAAGCGGCCTATCATGTAACCATTTATAGCAGGCAAATTATCTCAATGCATGTTCATTCTAAATGTGGAGGGGAAACCCCGGAGAAGAATCCACGCAACCACAGGGAGAGATACGCAAACTTCAATCACACAAACGTCAGGGTGGGAATCGAACCCACAACCTCCGACATACCAGGCTAGGGAGGTGACATCTCGCCACCGCGGCAACGTTGTGGGCGTTGCTCATAACGTGATGGGAATGTCGGGTGACATGCACGGCACGATGGAAGGAGCGACCCAATGGTCACAGTCGTGCACATTGCCATCTGTAAGTGCTGTACGCGCGTGTACCATTCGTATTGTCACGTTTCCAGCCGGCACACTTTTCTGTCTTGCCCATTATTCATTGTTGAAGGTTTATTGATAACAAGCGGGTGGCAAGTGCTATCAGTTTAATGTCGCGAGATGAAGTGGAACGCTCAACAGGAAAAGACGCATTATCTTGCTGTTGGTTGTCAAAATTAGCTTCTATCGGTCTTCTTAGTTTTCATCCCATGGCCAATGATTCATGTTGGTGATGTACACCACCTTGAGTACCTTGCAGTAACACGCCCTAAGAATATCATTAATTATTAATATATATGGCATAACTACTATGAAGGGCGCCGCGGTGGTGAGACGTTAACTCCATCGCCTGGCATTCAGGTCGCGGGTTCAATCCCAACCCTGACGCCTGTATATTTGGAGTTTGCATGTTCTCCCTGTGGTCTCGTGAATTATTCTCCGTGTCCTCCGCGATTTCCCGTCCATATTTAGAAACATACGTTTAGAGTATTTGGCTGCTATAAATTTCCACATAAGCCACTTTGTAGAGCTATCAATCGTGGCCATGTCGCTTCTGAAAAACAGCTTTATAGCTCAGTGGGCCTTACCTCGTCAATTTTTTTTTTATTTTGACAATTAACAGTTACGCTAAAATGTTGAATCCTCTGGTTGGAAATACTGAACTATGTTGCTAAACAAATTGGATTTGTGCGTGCTGTCATTGGTGACCGAGCTAAGACCACGGGTCTGGAATGCTATTGCCAATAAACTGCAACTTGAATCACTACCTATGAGATCTTCACTCAAAACTGCTCTAGAGGAGTTGTACACCCCTAGCTGTCACTGCTATTCAGTGGCCTAAAATATGGCTCTAGATTTTGGTGTTATAATTTATTTATGTAGTTTATTGTTAAAAATTCGGTCACAGTCCCTATGATGACTGCTACATTGCATTTATGGCTTTTATTTTGGTGATTTCGAAAACGTTTTTTTTGTTTTGGCCATGTTTTTGTTTATTGTAGTACGGAGTTAGACTGATGGCCTTAATCTTAGTTGTCTTGTGGTTGTTGTTGTTTGACTTGCATCCCACTGGGATTTTTGCACACAGCGTTGGTGTATGGTGCTATTTCAGGAATATTTTGATGTTTTTTTCCTGGATTTTCTGTTTGCAGTCACATAATCACTTTAAGATTTTTCTTGTTCATGTTTTTGTTTGTTGCGGTTGCACCCGATTCAAGAGCCGAATGGCTCACAGGGCTATACCAAATAAATGAACTATGGAACTAAAAATAAATGAACTATGGAACCACGCGGCACTCGACGGCCCAGTTTAATCACGAGCAGATGAAATCCAATACGTGCACCCAGGACCTCAGTCGTACCGCTCAGTGCTCCAACACAATATCAGTGCTTATGAGTCACCCAGCCATCTCGGTACGACAGCGTAACGCTACCCATGAGTTTAACCCGTTAAGATGATTCAACACACACCGCTCTAGCTCGCCATGACGAAATACTGTTCCAGAAAATTAAACCCAACTAATAAAGTTGTCCTGTAAAAAGTCTCAAACGTCAACACTCTTCACATCGCATTTGCATGTCCAAAAGCACAATTGCAGCATTTTAATGTAAATAAATGTAAAATTAGACTTTATTTTAAAAAAAAAGAACCTTGCACAGGCAAACAAATAACAATAGTTAAGGTCAGATTATGTTCGATCTCCCATCAAGCAACATCTTACTTTGGGATCGGTAAATGGAAATGCGCATAACCAACACCGTAAATTAGTTCCTCCGAGAAAATGTGTGACCCCCCCATCAGCAGCCTCGCGAAAATCCGCGTTCAACAGAACTAAGTCGATATGTCAGCTCTCCAATTCTCAACTCGTCATGCAAAATCCATGCCATAATATGCCTGCCAAAATGAGACATTGATATATATACAAAACAAAGACACAAAAACCCAGAGCTTAAGTTCAGCCGGGTCTGTTCGGCTTGCAGACCTCGAAGATATTTCTGCACACATCACACCACATCAAATGGAGCCCCCGCTGTGACTGTGGCAACTTGTCATGTGCCTCTCCAGTCTACCAGCGCCCAATGAACATAGTCCTGCTTAAACATGTGTTTGAAAGGAGGAGCGGATGCATAGACTGCATGCACAAGGCATATTCGGTCAGAGGCGGGAACTGCAAGCTTAAGTCTGTTCCAAGTTGTGACCGGAAGAGGGGTGGGGTGAGTCAGTGCGAGCAGCGTTTACACCGGGGATCTTGTTCCGAACAAACGGCCATTTGATGAGAAGACCAGCAGAGTGGAGAAAACTTAAACGCAGATTCAAGTGGTCCCAACAAACACTGTGCGGAACCCAAAGCAGATTCCAATATTACTTATGGTAGAACTCCCACTGCTGTCATATATTTGGTCATGACCTCTGAAATGGACTGACCTTTATTTGAGTAGCAAACGTTGGGTGTCACTTATACAAGAATCAAGCCAGCCTTTCTATCAGGCAATGCTAACAGTCGGTGTACTCAGGGTAGAAATAATACTCGACCTGAATATTGCAATGTCGAATTTCCAGCACTGGCTGAGAATCAGCAAAAGAGATTAGCACTGCCCAGTGCTCATTTGGGTATTGAAACTCGCCGGCTTATCAATGTGAAAAAGATCAAGTTCACTCTGAACAGGCTAGGCCAGACTGGTGCAGTCAGAACTAGTGTCCTAATATAAACGCAGCTGCAGACACGTCATGGAAATGGGATCAGGGAAAACAGGGGTCGAGGCAATGTGATGGTATGGGGGTTGACAGTAGGCATTCATTGATTAAAGCAAATTCTTACACTCACAACAAATGCCATTACATCGTACGTATAACAGATGTTTCAAAATGCATGCACATTAATTGCAAACTTCAGGCTTCAGGCCAGGGATGGGACTGACCGGTCGCACTGCTGGGCGCAGACCGAGGTCCTCATTAGAAAAAGGGGTGATGACGTCATTGCCAAAGCGACGACGTCATTGCCAAAGCGACGACGTCATGTGCCTTGCAATGACGTCGTTACGCACGGCAGGGTCTCGCAAACTTACAGCATGTGTCAGGTGTGGTCTGCTTCTGCTTTAAGCTAAGCACATTAATGAGACCAAACGAAAGAACAAAACATACGACACAAGACAGCAAAGATGGGAAGATACAATCGCAAACCAAAAACGACGAATCGATCGTGACCCCACACCCCCCCTCCACACCCCCAGCTGGTGACGATGCACTGAATTGCCCAGGGAAGGAAAGAGGGGGGGTGAACGATAACCGCTACGAGCCGATTGAGTGAGGATACTCGCGTGGTCAGCTAAGATGTTGCGAGGTTAGAGAGTGATTGGAAGTGCTCGTAGTTTGCACGCAGCAGGAACTCGAAGGCGGGATCCGAACGCAGCACGCCCAGCGAGCTGCAGCCCAGCAGCGCTTCTGGTGCCGGCATCACCAGCCGCAGGTCCAGCCCTGCGTGCCACACCAAGGACACAGGAGCCGCCAGTTACATTCAAAACCGCGCTGCCGTCGCGAAATGAAAACACTTCCATCTGGAGATCTAGTGGCAACGTGCAATAGCAGCCACCGACCGACAAATCCTTTAGAGCTGCGACATGCTGCCGTGCCTTCTACTGGTGGCAGTGTGCCAACCTCTGCCCTCTAACCAACCCCCAACCCCGACCTCCTCACCATCTTGCAGGAGGAGCTCCATGAGTCTGGCGAAGACGCTGTCATTCGCCGCACGCACGGGGTCGTCAGTTCGCAACATGGCAGCCCAGCTATGAGACACACACACAGACAGGACAAACATTTCCTTATTGGGCCTTACAAATGGCAAGCACCTAATGAGGTTGCACAGTAAGGAACGTAATGATGCATTGATTAGAATCCTATTATTCTGATGCTGATGATCAGGGCTTAGTTTTAGCCAGAGCTATTTGGGGCTGAGCTCTGAAAAATATATTTCTCCAGTCAGTGAAGGGAAGGGAGGGGGGAGTAGCAGGAGATTTTTAGGGGGGTGCCCCAGAAAAAAAATCTGATGAGCAAAAAGCCCTGCTCGTGCAACTCACAATCATGCACAACAGAATCAATCATAACTAATGGAAATGATATTTGCCTTTAGGCTAATGGCACGAAACAAGACAGAGCACACGAAATGGACATTGGAAACGACACAAATAAAGATCTGTAGCCAGATCCACACTCGACCACCTTTGTCTCCCCTGCACCGATGTGTACACAGCGTTGAAGGCAGAATGCAATTTTAGATTTTATTTATTTCAGCATGAAGGGCCCAATGAGAGCTGTTAGGCTCAATTTCATGGGCATCCTGCAACTCATTTAAATACACTAATTTAAGGCCGAGTGAACCTAGGGGAGGTCCATGACCGATTCAGATATCACTCCTCACTTATAGTCAGCCATGGCCAGGAAACGAAGCCACCTCTCCTCACATAGCTATTGACCCCTTGTATAGCCTATAAAGACTTAGGGCAATTGCTGTTAGCGAGCACCTATTAAGGCTGGCATGGCGCACGACACACACACTACAGGGGCACGCAGCCAGTGAGTGACGCAGGGTACCCCCCTTTCCTTGATATGGGCAGCAGAAGGCCATCCGGGAATGCGGTGTTGGGTATTTTTATACGGAAGAGGGTGGGGGAGAGGGTGGTGGACAGGAGAGGGTTGGGCACTGCCAGTCAGCAATGCTTGCGCTCAGCACTTCCTCGGGAGGCCCCAAGAGCACACATGCCTGACCGAATTCTGTTGAAATGAAGGCCATGACACGGAGCAAGTCGACACGTTCAAGCGGCCTTTGATTGGCAGTATCAATTAAAATGAATGTTACATACAATTGTTGAACCTGTGTGAAGCTTTCAATGCATGGATGAGTGGGAGACGGTAGCCTTCTCGCAGTGGGCTCCACCTGTTAAGTGTTTGCTACCTTGAACGCTACTAATACCGTCGCAGTTAGGATAAATGGGTGTCATTAACTCAAATCCAGATGTGAGCAGTAGAGCCAAGTGCAAATACAAAAAGGCTCTTATAAGGGCCTCAAACCAATCGGATGAGCTCTTTGAGTGAACCAGCTAAACGATGAAGGACTCTAAAGACCTAAATTTTAATTCCTGGCCAAAACAACATTGACATCGTCACCTTGCAGGAGATGCAAGAATATAAAGCGCATGTTTGAAGTGATTGAATTTGCAACGTTTGTGCATTTCTTTAGCCAGTGTCATGTTTTCAGTTAATATTATCTGTAGCAGATTCATTTAGTCAATTCCAGCAAGTAAAGGTGGTAACAACAAGTAAATGTTCTAATAAAGGTTCTTAAGACGAGAATAAAATCACATTGGAAGGTGCTCGAACGTGAAAGCACCAGGGTGAAGACTGAGAGGAAGGCCTAGAGAGAGAGAGGTGGTTCAAGGTGGTGAACCAGGATATAAAAGGAATGTGGAGTGGACGTAGAGATGAGGACTCAGGACAGGAACGAGTGGAGAAAGAAAACCAGGTAGTAGTTAGTCGTAGTAAGACTCCATGTGTGTGGGAACAATGCCAGGAAGATGAATAAGATAAGTAAAAGGCTGTTTATAATTTACAAAACATTACTGATTTTTATTTTACCAGGTAAGGCCTGCTGTGCGAAAGCTCTTTTTCAAAAGCGATAACGCCATAAATGACAGCTAAACGAAGTGGCTTATAGCAGCCAAATACTCTAAACACGTTTCTAACGTGGAGGGAAAAACCGGAGGACCCGGAGGAAAATCCATGCGACCACGGGGAGAACATACAAACTCCAAATATACAGGCGTCAGGGTCGGGATCGAACCCACGACTTCCTGTATACCAGGCGAGGGAGTTTAAATCTCCCCACCGCAGGCGCCCGTATAAATAAAAATACTCTACACATGTACTTTTCACGTAAAAATGCATCAAAAAGTGGTGCGATTCAGCAATTTTAAACAACGCGCGTACCACACCACTGGCTGAAATCCCTCGATGTATCGCGCCTCCACTCTATATTACAGCCTCCAGGTGATTGGGCATGGAATAGTTCTTACCCCCCCCCCCCCTTATCCCCTCCCAACCCCACTCTCCAGGGGATTCAATGATTTGTCAACAAGCATGGCGAATGTGAATCAGCGTCGTGGTATGAAATCAACAATGTGGGATGCATGAATGACGCTGCATAAAGTGAGATTATTTATCCAAAGGAAAAGCACCACTCTATAAAATAGTACACCAAGAGATACGGTCTCCAAATACGAGCTACAACTTTTTCCTTTCTCGCCTACCCCACCCCACCCCCATCGTCTCTAAGGTTTTTGTAAACGCGCCAATGACCAAATCGTGAGCTCACGTTGTTATATACGTGTCAGTTTTCAAAATGAAGCATTTATTGTTGAAAATGACGGTGGCAAAGCATTGCCTGTGCTCCCTGACACTACCACAGGCTCAACCCTTACTAACTTCATATGAACCACCAACGAGAGTTCGCACCGTCCTGCCAGGGAGGTGAAGGTGCTGCTGCTGCCCTTGACGGCGGTGGCTCGTCCCGGTACTACCTTGCACCGTTATTTTGCCCCACTTAGAATTCGGAACCCCAGGGTTGGAAAATATCGTATTTCAATCCTTCAGCTTGTGGTAGTTGAATCAGTTTTGGGTCATTCTTCTTAAAAAATGTGTAGTTACGTTCGGAGTTAGTGTATTAGTTGTGTACTTTTATATAGACAAAAGATATATATATATACCATTCTGTCCCCAGGAGTAATTTTTCCATGGAGGAGGGATTCAAATTGCCATAATAGAAATGATACCACAGGGATCCAGTATTCGTATATATAGTATTCTGACTGCGGGGCTCCAAATTATAACTGTGACTCTTACACCACTAAGGATGCAGGCTAAAGAGACACGAAGGACCACTGCGTTGCATTACGCTGGTGGGCACCGAGGGTTTCAGAGAACCAGCTGAGAGGCGCTGGCGTGGGCGCTTAGGCGGTGGAAGAGGCCCAGTGGGTGAGTGGGGAACTCACTCGTTCCGAAGTAGCATCTGGCAAAAAATCTTCACTTTCAGTTCCTCAATGTCCACGTCCACACAGTCCTGAAGATGAGAAAAGGCGCGCGCGCGCAGGAGAAGGAGAAAAAGTGAGCCACGGCGATCGGAACCTCACACCTGACCCGCTGAGTTGTCGCCATCATTCTATGCCACCGTCAAGTGCGACGAGGAAGGCTGAGAGTACAAATAAAAATAATCACCACCTTTGTCATTGACACTGCAATAAGACAGAAAGGTACACGGTTCACTCTCGATTACAAAGTGAGCGGATTATCCGGGTTGCGGATTGACCGTGCTCATCCGTGCGTTTTGCGAGCACGCTGGAATAAGACGTCAGCTGCTCCTCACCCGTCGAAGGTCCGTGTGACTCGGCGTCCGCGTGACCGCAAACGTGTCGACAAGTAAATGGATTACTTTAAGAAGCAATAACAAGGGACAACGCATTCTCTGTCCTCACCCCCATTCGATATTGGTAAACAAAAAATAGATTAGAATAGTCTAATCATTTTTTATTATTATCTGTGGCCACCTGTCACCCTGATAACCCCCGATTAAGTGAGATTTGACTTTAAAGCAAGACGGCATTTGATTTCCTTTAGCGGGATGAATAGAGGCTCTTGGAAGATGTTGGTACCTCCTCAATGTACTGCAGCAGGTCGAGGGCTTTCTTGAAGTCAAATTCGTTGGCCTCTCGGTTGTCATCGCTAATGTACATCTGAGAGGGAGGAAGCAACACACACACACAAAGGTGACCCGATTGCAAAGCGTACGGTGACATGTACAGGGATGCTTGCAATTGAACTTGCACCACCAGGCATAATGATTGCGTGGTTAAAGATATTGTGAAGGAAGAGGAGGATTAAGAGGAAAATGAAAAGTAGATGGATGCTTAACTCTAGAACCCATCAATCGCCTCTGTATTCCTTCCCACCTGATTTAATCTAAGGTCAACCGCTTAACACTTTTGCATCTAGATGTAACCAATTACACAACCAATGATGGGCGTGACTGCTCTAATAATCGGTAACACAAACAGCACAACGAACCCCAACAAGCGTCGCCAAGGTATTTATGAAGAATAAAGAATACGACAACAATGATGACGATGGAGAAAAGATGGAGGTGGGCAGGCACACGTGCCGCTCACCATGATGAGCTCGTTGGCTGACAGCACTCGCATCGAGTCCACGTCCATCTCCTTGGCCTCCAGCAGCTTGAGGGGCAGCGAGTCCTGGTACATCATGAAGTCCTGCTCTGCGTCGATGTCTGCACCCGCAGGCGCACGTCAAAAAAACAACAAAACAATGAACCCTGCAATCCCGCTGGGCTGCAAGGTGACCGAAGGTGGCGGCCCGGCAGGTGGGTTCGTGAGCCTGTCTGTGTGGTTGTGCTTGCTCTGATTTATCGATTCGCTTTATTACTGTACAATAGTTTATTCCTCTTGTCATTTTTGTGACCCAGTTCATGGTTGTAAATGAGACTATATCCTGGTCTCACTGGTTAAACGAAATAAACTTGAAACATTGGAATGTGAAAACCTGCGACCGTTCCCTTGAATAACTCCCACATGAAAAAAAACACCTTAAAAAGGAACTGGACAAATCTGGCAATGTAGAATGCTCCTGAAAACAAACCTTCAGACTCAATGAGTCTTGAAACTCAATTAGAGTTTTTTGCATGAATAAATGTCATAAGAATCGCTTCAGATGTGTCATCAAACAAATTTTGAATTTGCCACACCGGACGCATCAAGCAGAGTGGAACAACCACGTTGGGTAAAAATCACCAGGGACATCTGCTAGGTGGCCATGCGCTGTGGCTATAGGCCACCTGGAATTGCATAAAAGCTTCACAGCCACAAACGAAACCTCTTAAAAACGTGGGGTGCACGCATATCAACACACCGATGTTTCGGAACACCTCTCTGCAAAGTGCAGAGAAAGTTTCGTCCGCCTTGAGGTCTTAAATTGCCTTCGAACCGGAGTCGGCTGGGTTCAACTTCACAACGTGCAGAATATGGGCTGCACCAACGACCACGACACACGTGACTGCGGTGAAACAGACTACGGAACTTTTATTGGCCTGAGCCTCGCAACGTGGAGGACCTCGCCAGCGCCACAAACTTGGCCGTATCACCATCGACATCATCTTTTAGCTGATAATGGTTAACACCTAGGCCTGAGGTGGCAGGACATGAAACGAAGTGGTCATGGGAAGCCTCTCCCCCAGCGACGCACTGTTGATTAAGGTGTGCGTGTCCTGGGGGCTCATGTCGGAAGCGAGGGCAGACAGCTTGCTGAGGCTCAGCAGCGTCTTCTTGCGCATGAAGTAGCACGCCTCCTGCTCCGCCAGTGAGCGCAGAGTCTGTGATGCCTGCACACGGACGCACGCACGCAAGATCAGGTGCGCGAACTCCTCTTGAGCTGTTGTGATTCCCTGTACATGTGTGGTACGTATAACCATTGTTGTCAATCCGCTGCTGAATGAGGGCCTTCCCGTGCCTACGCGGATCGTAGGTATTTGACCATACTTCACCACGCTGGTCAGTGCAGGTGGACAGTACAGTAATACATTCTGCAGCACTGCCCTCTGCTGCCAACCACGTACTTCTGCAGCCACCTTGGAACAATTCCTTTTGTGGTGGTCGCTCATCCAAGCACTATCCACTCTCAAGTCACCTCTTGTCCCAACTCCTGATCTAACGAATACGGTGTAAGCCAACCCCTTAAGACGCGACGCAACAATACGCAACAACACGCAACAATACGCAACACCCCCCCCCCCCCCCACCTGACCTGTGTGAAGCTGGCCATGTGTACATGGTGCAGCCAGCTCAGGTGCTGGTGCCCGATGAGGAAGGTGTTGAGCTGGGAGTGCTGGGCGGCCGGTTGTGTGAGCAGCTTGCTTCGCTTGCCTTTCTCCATGTACCAGCGGAAGACAAACTCAGAAAAATTCTGCAACAATCAATTGTAAGATTTTAGGTTTTCCACAGACCGACCCAGGTGGGTGAACGGGCGGGTGTGCCAAATGCATAACTCTCCAAAACACCCGATGGTGCTGAAGCAGTAATACATTTAGCACATTCAATTCACGCGACGCTTTTATTAATTTGCCTGTGTCGGGTGCAGGAGGGTTTACGATATGACGTTTGTACACGACCTAACCCCAAGGACACCAATTATTAATCGTGATAAGTTTAATTAGGCACGGAGTCACCCACCCTCGGCGGCTGAAGAGATGTTAATAATTTAACCAGCAGGGGTGTCAAGATTTTTCATACATTTTTTCACAACCACGGTTTATCCAAAACTCGGAACAATCCGCTGACAGATAGTTGAGACCCATAAGAGGTTTTTTTGGTTGGATTACATAAATATGTGCCGTTAAACCTGCCACCACTCGAACGGCACTCTTATTATATTAATGCAATCTAACTAAAAAAGGCCTCTATTGAAGATAATATTGGTCACGAAAGCCTACGAGAAATCTGGAGCCAGTTATATGCATGCACGCAAAAAGTGGAGTACAAGCGCACCTTGTCAGCAAACTGGGTCATGTAGCGCTGCAGGCGAGCCTGGTTATTGGTCTCCTCACACAGCCGCACCAGCACGTCAAAGTCCGAGTACTTCTCAGCAAGAGCGGCTGCCCTCTCATACTGCCGCAAGTTCACTGGGGAGAAAGTGAATGAATAAACCAACGGATAAATTAAAGTGTTCATATTGCAAGGGGCTTCTTTACAGTGATGCCAATGGTTGACACACTGCGCTGCGATCCTGACAATCTCTAAACATGTTATGGATCGTTGCTTGGTCTGACTCGGGTTAAAACAAGTACATATTCCGGTGTGTAAACATGAGCATAGGCTCATGACAACGGCTACCGAGTATGCCTACAAAACGTGTTTTGCACTGGTACACAATAATAAACCTTCAACTATTAGCAGAAAAGGGTTGTCTTTCTACTCACCCACACAGGCCTCCCCCCCAGGCATTACATCAAACCGATGGAGGTAGTGCGGCGTTGTACCAATCGCCCCTGGCAGAGGAGCCATCCATAGCGAGCGAACCGACCGCGTGGTCACCCCACGTAGGACGTGCGTATCTTGCGGCTCTTGGCCAAATGAAGATGTTGGTACGCAACTCAAAGGGTTAGGCGGTTTGGCCAACCCTGTCATATAACAACTAATGTCGGGAGACTCACAGTAGGCCCCTAGCAGCTCCGATCGTGCTCGCGCAAACTCTGCGTCCGCAGCCGCGTAGTTCAACTCCTGCTCTTGCTGCTGCCGCTCTTGCTGCAGCCCATGTCGGTACTGCAGCGCACGCAGGCGACTCTCGAACGCGCCGAGGCAGGCGTCGGCGATCGCCACCAGCTGGTCGAGCAGCGTGCGCCTTTCCGCGGAGTTGGCCTCAGGCAGGGCATGCTTCAGCACCAGGGCGTGTTGACGCAGCAGCAACTCTCGCACGGAACCGCTCGCTGTTGCAGGAGACGAAGGAGTGAGGAGGGACATAGCGGTAATGTCAGGAGCGATATTGGACAGAGAGAAGTCAGATGTCAGATATTAAATGTAAAGAAATCTTTTTTTTATTTCTTTCATATATCCTAGGGCAGTGTGCTTCTAAAAATGTAAGATTTAGGACTTGTGTAGCGATTGATTTTTGTAGAACTTGCAACACGCACATCTACAACAACCACGCAGTCCCCAAGAAACACGCAGGGTGCAGCGCAGCCGAAAAGGAGAACTCGATTTAGCACAAAGGGAACTGAGAATCTTCGGAGATTCCATACTGCGGCTGGGAATCGAGCAAGGCTGGTAATCGCTCCACTGCCATTGAAATCCCCCCCCCTGTGCCAGCCTGCACAGCCCCCCACCCACACCTGTCCAAGGCACGTGGCCCTCGTCCGAGAATCCCTCGGCGTCCTCGCTCTGGTACAGTGAGCCCTCCTGCTGTCGGTACTGCCAGGATCTCTGCAGCACGTCCTGCACATGGATACCGGACCAAGCGATAAAATATTTTTTATTTAAATGAAGAAAAATCATGCATATGATTGGTTTAATAATAAGAATTTTGTACATTTGGTATCGGAGCCTGTTCAGCAAATGCTGCTGGTATTTAAGTTAAGAGCCCTCCCCACAAACACTGTGGGATGCACCATCTTGATGAATCATGAGTAATAAAATAACAAATGGCTATGAGTGAAAATTCAGCCCTTTCCTCGGTAAGGAAAAGGTTCCCCACCCCTGCATTCGTGGGCCTTGTAGGCAATTATTTGAATGAGGAAATTACTTAATTGGGATGACACGTTAAATAAATCACCCCCCACAGTGAAACTACTACAGACTATATATGTGAAGCATAGCACATTCATGATAGCCTTTCTTGATATAACGGTGCAAAACATCAAATGTGGTGTTATTATTATCGATGAATGTAACCTCAGTCCGTGTGGAATAAAAATTAATGTTACGGATCTGCAGATGTTTTTGCCCCATGACCCTCGGCGTCACCGCACCCGGAGGACGGTGTTGACGGTGATGACAGAGCGCATCAGATCGGGTATCAGGAGGTGATCGTCCGACAGGGTGTCCTCCAACTCCCCCTGCAGCGCCGGGAGGGCCTCCTCGATCCGCGTCACCTAGGTTACGTGACAGACGTGCACACGTACGCACATCCAGACACGTACGCATGCACAGACGTGTACATAGACATACACGCACCCCACGTGCGCAAAAAGTACACATGCACAAGTGCACAGACGCAGGCATGTAGACGTACAAACACGTACACATATGCACACATGCGCAGACACGTACGGATACGCACACGAGCACAAACACACACGCACAAATGTAAACACGCACGCGCGCACATGCACAGTCACATGTAAGAATGATGAACATTACAACAGCAGTACATCCTGCATATGCGCAAAGGCCCAAGCAATTAAAATATTAGTTCCAAAAAATCATGCATATACAAAACTTACGTAACGTTTTCCAATATAGGTTCATCTTGGGAGAGTATTTAATTAAAAGATGAGATAGATTTTAGGGAAAAACATGTTTGCATAGGCATTTTCTTTTGATTTTTTTCCTCTTTATTGTCTCTCTCAAATGGTGGGCAACCATTGGAAATATTTGTCCCGTTTTCAATCGTGTAAGATCCTGACAGCAAGACAACTATGTGCTCAAGTTCATTTCACATTGGATCATCACAACGAGAGTTGTAGTTCCCACCCGCAAATGGAAGGACGGACAGAGTTAACACAATACCACTTCCAACCTTAGAAAACATTCATAACAAAGGTAAACGGAGTGTGGACCAGAGGTCACTTCCACGGGTAGGCCTCTAACAAAAAGAGTTGCCCTGCTGTACTGGAGATACCAATGTTCACATAGCTCCATGACGTGACGCCGACAGCGTAATCGGCATAAAACTGGGGAATAATAACCAAAGGAAAACAGAATCGCTGCAACCTCTCGAAAAAACAGGTCGGCAGGCGTGAGTGCCTCGCTGTGCCTCCTCCTCGTTCCGCCCTCCGTCTCGTCTCCCCGCGCCGCCAGCGCTCGGCACACGGCGCCGTTGAGCAGCGCCGGGTGGCGGGAGTGGTGCTCCTTGAGCACCAGCGCGGCGCACAGCTTCTCGGCGTGCTCTCGCAGCAACGCGCGCGTCGGCACGCTCGCTGCCCATTGGCGGCCGGTCGGGGGGGCGCCCTGGGACGGCCACGACAGGCTGCGCGCTGTTACCGAGGCCAGCCGCGGCAGGACGTGGCACTGCCGGGAGAGACGAGAGGGAGGTAGGCATTGCACGCGGTCATCAGGTTCGCCATGATATCGTTTTGCATAACAGGATATGACTTATCTACAATATGAGTTTCCCGTAACTTTGCAATTGTTTGTAGATTTTTTTATTGGGAGGGGAGGGAGATTGCACGCGGTAGTTAGGTTTGTCATGATATCGTTTTACACAAGAGAATCATCATCGGCCACAGTCAATCTACGGCTGGATCAAGGCCACCCCCCAAACAACATACTCGGAGCACATGCATAAAAACTGATTTCATTGCTGCACCTCCTCTCGGTAGATGTGTTCTCGGATGCGTTTAATTCCTTGGCAACCGCTCACATGTACGATGCAATTTCACTTTTCCTGATATGACGTATCTACGATAACAGTTTCCCGTAACTTTGTCAATTTTATGCAGAATTTCTATTGTTGTTGTGCTTTGCTGTACTTCTGAGTAAGAATGAAGATAATGCTAAAGTTTTTCGAAGCGTATTTCACTCAACGGAAGCCTGCCATCAGTGTTTTAATCATTGCAACTTTACAAGCGTTAATACGTATAATGCAGATGCTGTCAGTTATACAAGAAATATATTACATATACTATTATAAGCTGTAAATGGGCTACATTATATCCTCATGGACATTAGTAATTTAGTAAATTTTTATTGACCCGGAGGAGGACCTATTGAGCTAAAAAGGATTTATACCAACTATGACCCTGGGGTGGGAGGCGAATGGATAGAGGTAAAAAAGGGTACAGAAATAAAAGAGGAAATGAAAAGGATGGCAAAGAAGCCAGATATAAGGGGGGGGGGGGGGGGGGCAGGCACTCCACCACTGAATGAGCCCGGCATTTTGAGGATACACTGTACATTAATTCTAATGTAACGTGTGGCGCGCCACTGATAGCCGTCGGACCTGGCGGAGGAAGTTCATGTAGTCCTTGTGCACGAGCAGCTTATCCTCCAGCTGGGGAATCAGCAACAGCGAGGACTGGCCCAGGCCTACGACATCTGCAGCAATTGCAGGGCGAGGCAGTCACACATAAGGGAGGCATCGACCCTGAACCATAGCGGTAGCGGAGGTTAGATGCACAACGTGCGGTGTGGCGGAAAAAGTTTTACGTGACCCACGACCTTATGCCAACGGTTGTCGGCCCACTTGAACACGCAGGATTGTGTATGCCAAGAATAAAAATTGAATTAGTACTTTTGGTATACATTTGGTATTCGTGTATTTCTTACAGCAAAAGGCTATCACGAAGGTACTATGCTTCACAGAGAGTAGTTTTACAGAAAGAGGCGACGATCTCTATTTATAATCCCAATTGCATAATAATGTGGGCGATTTCAGATGCGGAAATTTCAGACCATGATGCCGGCACACAATGGGCTACTCATTTTGACCATTCAATGTGATGGCACGCATTTGTATGGTTAACAAATCCGCAGTTATGACCAGGGTGGCCTGCCTGATTCGAACCGTTAACCTCTGCAATCAGCGGCGAACGCACTACCACTGCGCCATGTTGATAAGGTTGAAGTCTCCATCTACAGGACATATTGCATGTTGCCGTATGGCCTATGGATCTAGATTTGGCCCGTGAGCAACTCAACTCCCCATCGCCACCTTATACCGTTAGGTAAGATGGCCCAGGGTTTAACAGACTTGTACCAGCTGTGCCAAGTTGGCATGAACACCAGATTGACCACAGCACTACACACATGCATACAACGCCACTATATACACAGACAGATGCAACAGCGCTATACACACGCACACAAAGCATAGGACGACATAGAGCACAACGTTACACAAACATCGAACCGTTAAACAAAGGCAGATAAATCACGGCATTAAAGACAAACAATTTTCAGCAAAGTACGACACAAATACATGCACTACACTGCCCTGATGTAGTCAGATCTTGTATTGGTTGTAACTTCCTCCAGCGAAACATTACCAATATAAAAGTAGTCCTCATGATGCAGCTACCACCACACCCAGCCACATTTGTCACCCCAGTGCTGATGTTTGTATACCACAATCGTTACTTATTTTTAAAGATGTCGACCTCGGGGAGGCCCAAGAGCGGTTCAAATATTCGCCACTGTTATTGGCCGCGAGCAGGAATCGAACTCAGGTCACAGCGCTCACAGTGGAACGCCCTCACCACTGCACTACCGTTTCCCACACACATTTACTTCGCACCAAAGACAAAGATCCCCCGTATAGCCTTAATAGACTGTTGGGGCAAGTGCTGTTTTCGAGTACCTAAGAAGGCCAGAACGGTATACGGAGGAGGGGGGGGGGGGTGGCAAACACCACGCCCGACCATCTTTGTCTCACCAGTAGCGATGCTTACACACCGCACCAGGTACTCATTTGAGGCTAGGCAAGGCCCTGGACCGGATCGAATATTCGGCACTGCAATTGATCGTGAGCGCGAATCGAACTGGGGTGGACGGGCTCGTAGCGCAGTACGCTAACCGCTAAACTGCCGCTCCCCACTACTTTGCACCACATGCGTACGCACATGCACGCACACATGTACCTTCGGGCACGGACTGCGCCCACCGCGGATCTGACGCAGGGAAGTCATCGGTCATGGCGGCGCTCAGCCGCGCCACGGCGACGTCCAGCGGCGAGTCCGTGCGTCCGTCCGTGTCCGTCGGGAATTTCTCATCCACGATGGCCTGAGCACCTACGTAGTCCTGCCTGCGCTCACCAGAGGGTGGGGGGGGGCAACCAGCAGAGGATTGAGAAAACTGGGTGATACAATACAATTTGCTTTTTATGTAGCTCTATGGGACATCTGTAAAAAAAAGCTTTATATCTCATCGGTATCCACAGTATAAATATTCAGATTCTGATATTCACGCAGTGCATCCCAGCATGTTTTGCAACAATAATGATAATTTAAAAAAAAACACTCTTATAGCCCTTGTCAAATCAATTCAGCCCTTGCCCAATCAATTCAGCTAGTTTGGCGATCCACACAATGGCTTCCTAAGATGCGAAGTGGAGAAATGAAGCGCCTCCCACAACAGATCTCAGTAGGCAGGTAGGCAGGTGATACGTTCCACGGTAAGGGACCCATGGGGTCATCCCTCGTGTTCCACTTGTGAAGCAGATGGCCACACCGTGTACTTGTGTCCTGTGTGGTTTTGGTTTTGGTGCTGTATACTGTTTTTGAGGGCCCAAACTAAACGTCCCCTTATAAGCATTTCTCATCATCCAACAGAAGAACAATGCAACCAGCTAAGAATGGGATTTTTTAAACTAATAGGTTTAAACATTTCATGTAAAAGTTTTTGTTGCGCAAACATTCCTGGTACGACTTGGAGCAGACTTCCAGAAGCAGAGCATAACAACTAAACGCCATTGTGATCCACCAGATGAATGCATCGCACATGCAAGAAGGGATTGGTAGTTTCAGTTGTTTTGTTATCAATAATTGCAAAAAATGTTTTTTAATCTATTATCTATTTGGCATGCATATGCAAATATATAACAATAAACAAAAAAGTCCAGCCCTATGCGTGTCTTTGTGTCTGCTTAAACGTACCGCGCAGTGACTGATTAACCTTAACATCTGGTGCCTTGCGGTGGCGGTTGCCGTCCTATCGCATTCCCACTCGCCGTGCGGTTTGAATGTTCACGCACGCCAATTGGTTCCATCGTTACTGTGACTGAACTTGATTCGATTATCAATTTCCACGATGATTAAAAATCGATAACCGATTATGAAAACGCTAACTGAAAAAAACAATTTACAACCTTCAAATCAATAGTCACGGAAACGCTCGTCCACCCCCACTGTCTGCAAGTGGCGATTGCTCACCGGCACAAGAGCAGTAGGGCGGCCTTCAGCGCCGCCACTCCCTCGTCCTGCCGCCCGGCATCAGAGCGCAACACCGAGCTCTCCAGCACCGACGTCTGGCAGCACCAACACCAACGAGCAAAGACTTAACATCGATGACGACAACAACAAAAGAAATACGTGGGAAAGTACACATCGTGCACAGTCTGTGCACTTGATAGTTACACCACTGGTGGGTCATATCGGGGTCGTGTTGCAAGAAATGTAGATGGGGCTACCCCCCACTGTTTTGTAGCCTGGTACCTTGGGCCCCTTTGATCCATCGGCGCAGGTGCATTTGCACCACCTGTAAACTCTACAGCCAAGTGACTTGTGGTTGATGAAAATAACTAAATGGGCCCCCACCCATCTCCTCGTAGTCTGGCGGCTGAACCCCTCAGGTCCAGTGGGCCACAGCCCAGTCGCAACTGGCTGCTCTGGCCGCACACTCAATACCTCCGCTGCTTCACCAAACGACAGGTCGACGTTAACCGTGTAAAAGCGAGTGTGCGCGCGTGCTCACCTCGGCTGTGCCGGGCCCCGGTGAGGCCATAGGCGAGATGAATGTCGAGGTGACATTGGAGAAGAGCGAGGCCTCGAGTGCCGGCAGAAGGGAGGTGGTGGCGTGGCGCGCGCTCAGCGACAGCAACCCCATGCGGCGCGAGAAGATCACAGGGACAGTGCCCACGCTACCACCGCCCAGCACACTGTCGCCTGCCGTACAGAGGGTAAAGAGCAACGAGTGTGTTGCCCACTCGAGCGTTCCGCGATTTCACAAATCGTCATCATTCGGAGTCACGATTCGGTTTCTGAATCAATCGTGTTGTTTGCTCAGCATCATCATCGTCGTCGTCATCATGGTAAAACACAATGTTATCCACTGCTAAATGGTGGTCTCAAATGCTTTGGCCATCCCTCACAATTCTGTGATGCCACAATCAATCTCACGCTTGCACATGAACTAATTTCATCGCTCGGTATCTGTAGTCTTCACCAGATTTGCTTTCTTAATTTGGCCACCATTTCATCGCCAGCCTCATCATCCGCTATCTTCTCGTGGATACAAATGGCACTTACTTAACAATTAATATGGAATGTAACATTTGCATTGGCTCCGGGATCCATGTATTCTCTCTCAGTGTACATGCAGCTATGCATCTCTCTTTGCTGCGCTGCGCATCCAGCTGATGGCTCTGTATAAACTGATCTCATCGCTTCACCACATGTGTACACAGGCTGACATATACTTCATATTATTCACACACATAAAACATATACACACATTTACATATAAATCACATTTTTCCTCGTCAACATTTTTTTATATCACCCATTGTCTACCCACTGCGAGAGGAAGGCCTCCCCCTGCGGTTGCAATACCTCAGCACCCAATCTCCATGGTGGTTGACCACAGGCGCATCCTTTGTTTTATTTGCCACTGTCAGCAGCTACCATTCCTTTTAGTACATTTTTAATCACAATGTTAAGTAGGGTGGAGCGGTGGCACAGCAGTTAGCGTGCTCCACTATGAACTTGACGATCTGAGTTCGATCCCCAGTCATGGATAAGATCAATGGCGAGTGGATATCTGAACCTGTCCTGGACCGTCACATCATCAACCTGCATTTGACCAGTGCGGTGAAGCACGGTCAAACAAACCCCATGAACCGATATGATACATGGGGAGGCATTTATCCAGCAGCACATTGAGATAGGAGTAAGGAGCGTTAATGAGCCACGATCGAGAAAATTACGAGAACCAGTGCGATGATGACAATGATGACAGTACTGACAAAACAATAATGCCCACACAGACGAAGATAATGATGGCAACTTCCATAACAATCAATCCATCGCACAGCGTTCGCTGTTGGCACAACACCCCTCACTCTACCGCTTCTCACCTGGTGTGCAGAAAGGAATTTTCTCCTGCTGCAGCCATCCACTGCCACTGCCGCCTACGATGGAGCACATGAACACCATGCCGCCGTCGTACAGGCACGCCAGCGAGCCCTCGGGGTCCGGCACCAACAGGCGGCACGCGGGCTCTTCACCTGCCTGTGCGAGTGGGCGCGAACAGGCACATTGCCATGGTTATGAACGCCCATGCCCATGAAGTAATTTGTCAGCTGTTTCTTTAACACTTTCCCATTCCGATAACGAACATGTACACGGTAAAATTTTTGTTCCAATTCCGTTCAAATGACGTACATGTATGGCACATTTATCGGTACGTCTTCCGGTCGGAAGATGCACCGAGGCTCCCACAAGGCCATGAGAGAGGGTGTGGCACAGTTTGGTGCCGGCTATCATCGAGTGGATTTGTATCGCTACAGTTCTCTGCGGTGACTATGTCTTTAAAAATAACGGCACTATGCCTCTCTAAATAAAGTTAATGCTAACCGCTTGTGCGTTCCAAGATTCAGCGGTGAACAGAGCTCACCCTACAACTTGCAGACATCTCAGAATGGGAAAGGGAGATATAACATAACTACTTCACATAGGCTGTTGGGGAAAGTGCTGTTTGCAAGCAATGATGAAGGCCGGGGGTGGGTGGTGTGGCCAGTATCATGCCCAGTCATCTTTGTCTCCCCAATGATGAGATTCACATACCAAATCAGGTATCACAGGGGAAGCCCAGGATAAGTAAATTTTGCCAATGATATTGCCCATGAGCAACAATCAGTCAGAGGATCGCAGCGCAGTGTACAAACCACTGCATGACCAATCCGCTGAAAACGCTCTCTACACATTAACAACAAGACAAAGATCCCTTTATAGCCGTACAGACAAGTGGGGCAGATTCTGCTCACGAACTCATATGAAATCCGGCACAACACCAGCATGAACACACACCCGCAGACCCACACGCTGACCTGCAGGGGCCGCTGGTAGGACAGCACCTCCACGGAGACGTCCTCGCTTAGCTGCTGGCCCTCGTCGACGAGGCTCAGGAGGACGTGGTATCCGAGGCACTGGTTGTCACCACGGTGCCACGCAGCCGCCAGCACCACTACGCCGCAGCTGCGGTGACGAAGTGACAAAGCGGTCAAAGGTTAGGCGTAAGAGGAATGGTTGCGTTAACCTGGATCTGTCAGCGACAGCCTACATGACGATGAGCAACGGAAAATTTGTGGGTTCCTGCTTGTTTACAATCAACTCCTGATTATCCGGAGCAAGGACAGGCAGGGATAGCAAGGATAGAACATAAACACAATGCAATACGTGTGTACGTTATGCTGCGGAAATATACATTTACCATTGTAAATTGGGGCCAAGACATAAAATGTGTCAACCTTTTCAATCGTTTTTATTTAAGTAATCAAATTATTTGCAAACCCAGTTATGATCACTGATCCTGAATAAGTATCAGCGAATAATGAAACCAGAGTGCATGTTAAAATATTCAATTTAGTTTTTGCACACGCAAAGTTAATAGGCAACCCAGATAACCCATTGGATAATCAAGAATTAACTGCATAAGGCACATAACAATAATCCCCATCTCGCAATTATTTGGAATTATTGTGATTCAAGGTGAAAAGATTAGATTTTTTCATGAGGATAGGGTGAATGCAGCGCCACAACAGGCCACAGAGGTCACGTGGACTGAATACATTCAGCAACGTTAATGAATACGAAACAATAAACTCTCGCACACACCCCCACAATATGGGATGCGTGTATCGTTACAATAAAAATAAATTGTAACGTATGCGTTATACATCAGGTGATGTTACTATTGGCCCAAATACGTTTTAAATTAGTATACGGTGTAACATGACTCAATAAAAGATCCAAAATTGTCCCTATAAATCAGAAATTTTAATTCCTATATATATCCCAAATTATCTCATTATTGATCCACCCCATCCTCCTAAACATTCTGGGTGATAACTCACTCTGTAACCTGCAGGTCCAAGTGTTTGATCTCTATGCGTTGCTTTATTTCCTCATAGTTTTCATCCGAGCCCTGCAATCGAACCACAATGACATGGATTTTTTACTGGTTCACTCTCAGACACTCTCAGACATAGTATTGAGAATTCACCAACACTACCTTTCTGGCCTCTATGTGCTGTGCAGAGGGGCCATTACACTAAATGTTGCCTCAAATACTTTTTCTTCTTAAGGCAATGTTAATGATTAAGGTGTTCATATTCTTGGTTCTTACGGTAAAGTCACGTAGAAAGGAAACAATAAAATTTTCTTGCTGTGGTTTTCACACCTGATGATGATTGCTTGTGTTGCAGTCGAAACGTCGTGAGAATTTTATTGTTTAATATTTTTATTATTTAATTGTTTCCCTTCTACGTGACTTTACCGAAAGAACCAAGAATATGAATCCCTGCAGTCACGAAAGCTTTAAATCAAAAGATTAAGGTGTTGGTAGTTTTTTGCTTGTTATTGGTGCTTGTACACCACTGCCAACGCAGCGACATCACCAAATAATTAGTTTGACAATTGAAATGAGAATTTAACGATTCATTAATACCGATGCTCACCAGAATCATATTTAAATTGTGCATGTAAGCATTGATGTACAATTTACACGGATTAAGTAGCTAATAGAAGGTAAAAAAAGGCAAAACAAGATGAAGCTGAACAAATTAAGCAAAGAGAAAATACTTTTCTTAAAAAGAATTATGATCCAAAAGTTCCACAATTAAAAGTATCGGCAGTGGCGCGAATCATTAACACTCAACTTTTGGGATGCACAGAACACTGCGGGGGGGGGGGAAATATGTACATGTACAGCACTTATGTCAATCCACCGCTGGATGAAGGCCTCCTCATGCCGTGTGGGCGATGGCGAGATATTTGACAATACTTCAACACGTGCGGGTTGGTGAAGGTGGGTCGCATAAATGTTGCAGTATGGTACAGTACAACAATGGATTTTACTGTCCTGACCTCTGCTGCCCACAACGTTGTCCCGTTTTGTTTATGGTGGTTATTCATGCAAGCAATATCCAGGCTCAACAATGCTTGGCTTCTGAGATCTGACAAAATCAGGTGCATTCCGGATGATTTGGAGAAAAAAAAAACCATTAAAGAGAGCGAGCATTTGGTTACCCAGATGGCATCAGTGATCATGCTGTCGAGGGACTTGTGGAGGTCGTAGGTCAGGACCAGCCTCTCGGTGTCGCTGGCCAGCGCCCACTTGCTGAGGCTCTCACTCGTGAGGCTGTAGAGCACATGGTCATCGGCCCACACTTGGGCTCGCACCATCTGTGGGGAGTTATATAAGGCAACCAAGAGAAGCATGGATCCCACAGCACTTTGATACTGAATAATTGTTTGAACATAACAGTGAATGCAGTGGCCTCGACTGGCTGCAAGAGTCACGTGAACTCAATTTGCACAACTTACACACATCGAATATGTTAAACTAATGCAATAAAAAGTGACGACTCGGTGTATTCGACACGACCATTATGAGATGTGTGCCAGTGATGGATAAATATCGTTGCCGATCCATTTAAAAGCAGTAAACTTCATGTGGCCACGAGCCAAATGACAATAAACTTGTGGGCTGTATTTGGCCCATGGGCCATATGTTCCCCACCCACTGCTCCAGGGCTGCCCTGTCAAACCACGCCCCCACCTCCCGACTGCTGCATTGCCGCTTACCGTAGCGTCGACCGCAACTGGCGAAAGCATGTTAAACATGGACGATACGCGGCGTCCGAGGCCAGACAGAACGCCCTGGTGCTGTCCCAGGAGCCTCGCCGCCACCGCGCCAACTCCGCCACTGCCGCCGCCTCCGCCCGCTCCTGGTGTTGTCCCCGTGCCTCCACTGCCACCAGGCTCACCGACCGGCGTGAGCACCCACAGCTGCCCGTGCACGGTCGCCAGCATGAAGGCGTTGCCCGGTGCGCGCATCAGCGAGTGGCACAGCTCGGGACCGCAGCCCAGAACGGAGTCACTGAAAGTCGCGTCGTGCATCAGCACGGGCCAGTAGCGCAGCACGCCCTCGGGAGACGCCGCCAGCACAGACACCGCCTGTGCGCATTGGTGACGTTTAATGGTTAAGATGCAAGCGAAGAAATAAACAGCTCTACAACTTCACAAATATGAGCAAGGCTCTGCCACAGCATCACTGGACTTTCTAACCAAATAAAGAAATATTATTAATCAAACTGATTTATTGCTCAAATGAGCATTGAGGTGGTGTTCATCTCCAGTTTATAGCCGAGCCAGGGTTGTCCAACTATTAAAATAAGAGCCCAACTCTGTGCGTCTTTGTGTCCATTTGAAATTAACACACGGTATTTGATAACGCCTGCCACCGGTGGCTTATGATGGCTGCCGCTGACCATACACATTCGAACGTGCCATGTGGTGTGAACGTTCATGTGTGCTTATCAGTCTTATTTCTACGAGGTCAGCTTTCCAGAGTTCCCTCTAGTGGTGGGCCTTCCGCCAGCAGTGGTATGAGCACGCAATTGCAGGGCTACACCTTTACATGTTACCTTTTTAAGCAATGGTTTAATGGGAAATGGGTTACGTGAGAAGTCAGCAATGCTAACAATTAGCTTGGTGCTTCCGAGTGATCCCTCACTTGCGCCGAAGTGTCGTCCTTGCTCCCAGTGGATTCGCGGCAGTGGATTGCCACGAGGTCGGCCGAGTGTGAAAATTCAGTGGGTGGCAGCTTAAGCTCCTTCAAGACTGATGGCTGAGCGGCACACATGCAGATACAGCAATGAGACAGTGATGACACAGCTGTTGTGGGCCAAACACAACTCTCCACAAAACCTTTCCATGAATTAGGCATCTTCTTGGTTCTTTCGGTATAGTCACGTAGAAGGGAAATAATAAAATAATGCAAATACGTGACTTTACGGAAAGAACCAAGAAGATGAATCCCCGCAGTCACGAAAGCTTTAAATAAAAATGTATTAGGCACATAACTATTTGAACCCCGACAATTCGATGAATTGTCATCATTTGGAGTTCTGATCCCATTCAAGAATAGTATTGGTAGTAGATATTAATTTTGAACTTCAACCTATTTCCATTAGAAATTCGTCTTTGAATACATACCAACAATAATTACAATATTTAGATTTGAGTGTTTATATCAGTTTTTTCATCTTACACTTGCACTATTTTTGACTTGCTTCTGTCGTTATCAGTCAAATACCGAATTTGTAGTGTCATGTAATATTCCTCAAAGATCTGTACTCGTTCTCTGCAGTATTAATGTTTTGGGTTTGTTTTTGCTGTAGCACCAAAAATCTCCCATTGTTAAAAGAGCCAGGCAGCTCTCCAAACGGGATAAGTCGTGTCACAAATCAAAATAAACTTCAAAAGCTTAAACTAATGATATTTCTCAAATTTGACAATACAATTATCGTGGAATTTATATCAAAAGCCATATAATATCATATTGTGCTAACCCTAGTGAAAGACCGCCTTGGATTCAGCTGCCAGTACATGAAAGTGAGAGATATGTCAATTATTTTAAACCACATATGTCCTGTGTCTGTCGTGCTATATACCTTTGAGAGGAAGGAGTGTCCAATCTTCCAAATAAACAGACGATCACCGTAAACGAGCCAGGCCCAGCCGAGGGTATCCAGCCCAACGCTCAGCTCCTCATTGGCTAAACGACAATAAGAGCAGGATGAGAGAAACTACAAAAAATTAAGATTGTTGGGTGACTCAAGAGGTTGGAAAGATATTTTTTTTAAATCCAACATTGTTTTTTGACAATAGGAGGCAGCGGCGGAGATGGGTGTCATTACCTGAAGCCATGGCAAGTGCCTCCATGACGGCCACAGATAGCGAGGAGCCGAACCCCTGGAGAACGTAGCTGGCACTGCCCTCCAGGAGCATGGGGCTGGGCTGGAAAAGCACCCCGCAACTTCTAATCTCCACGTCGCATAGGCAAGAAAGGGGAGGAGGCATTCATTAGGCAAGAGATTCAAGGATTCGATTTCAAGTGCTCACTATCAATGGATTCATGCGGTTATGGATGACTCCGATTTAGGGTCCAGTCTGGAGGAAAGTTTTTGTGCCAAGAGAATCACAAAGATATAATTAAATAAAACAATTAAATACCGTGTTGTGACTGGTACGTGAGTACACATAAAAACCACAACACAGCGATCATTAAGTCACGCAGCTGTCATTAAGGGGGGTAAAGATGTTTTTATCTTGGTATACCGCCTTGTTTGTATTCGCTAAATGTGCAGCCCTGCACCTCAAGGGTATTTGGCCTGCTCTTCCACGCTCTTATTGATAGTTTATGTTGTCTCATTCGTTATGTCCGATTCATCCGATTAACATTAATCCCGAGCTCGCGGGACAATGCAACCGCGGCATTTCGACAGGTGCACCAAGACAAAGATCCCCCGTGTAGAATTAACATTCTGTTGGGGCAAGTGCTGTTAGCGAATGCCTATGAAGGCCGGAACGGCACACAAGGGGGTGGGGGTGGCCAGCACCACGCCCGGCCACCTTTGTCTCCCGACACATTGCACCAAGTACTCATCTGAGGCAGAGTCGACCTAGTGGAGGTCTAGGACCAGTTCAAGATAATCGTCACTGGCTGTTGGCCGTGAGCGGAAATCGAACTCGGGTTCCTGGGTTCGTAGCGCAGCGTAGCGCTAACCGCTTCCACCACCGCTTTCCACACGGGTACACAGCACACACACACACAAAACGTCACGTTCCTTAAACAAGTTCAATGCCCATTTGCCAACACTTAAGTCAACACGTCACTTGGCCATCATTTTCAACTTGAATTGCCCGGCACCGGTAATGTAAACACAACATCGTCCCAACAGACAGGGCGCACAAACTCGCCACAATTGGACTGGGGACCCCCATGCATGCTGCTGCGTGATGGGCAGCAGACGGCACTCCAGCGAAATCCAATGTTGTACTGTACTTGCCCTGCTCCGATATCTATGCTCCCCGCTGTCACCCAGTAACAGAACGGATTGACAAAGACCTATAACGTACATACAGACGCAACAACAACGTCACCTTCTCATGAGCGAACGGCGAGGGCTGACGGTCAGTGGCGATATACCGCGGGCCGGGCTCTGGGCCTGGCTCTGCGAGAGGAGCGAAGCATCTCGCCCCGCCGCTGCCCCCGCGCTCCTCCGGGCAGCGCTTCTAGTCAAGGCCGTCACGTACGGGGAGCTCGGGGGCCGACGGGAGGCCGACGACCGGGGTGAGTACATTACTCGTTCGGCTCAAATCCCCTTCAAAAGGAAGGAACGAACGAACGTAAGGGTTAATAATAAATTCTGTAAGAACTATGAGGAGAACTTTACGAGTTTTAACGGCGTGCAACAAGGCGGGAAACGAACGGTACGGACGCACGCTGCCGCTGTAGCGACGAATCGCGTGCGGCCCTCGTTCGCGGTCACGTGCGCGTGTAACCGCCAATCGCGAGGCAAGCTGTGGCGAGCTACGGCGAGCCGGGAGGGTGGGGGGGGCTTAGTCGTTCGCGATTGCTTAATCGCGCGTTAGCCCCCGGGCGGGGACGCCGGGAGGGAGTGGGGGGGGGGGTAATGGGGGTGGGGGGGAATGGGGGTGGGGGGAATGGGGGTGGGGGGGAAATGGGGGTGGGGGGAGAATGGGGGTGGGGGGAAATGGGGGGTGGGGGGAATGGGGGGTGGGGGGGAATGGGGGGTGGGGGGGAATGGGGGGTGGGGGGGAATGGGGGGTGGGGGGAGAATGGGGGTGGGGGGAATGGAGGGTTGGGGGGAATGGGGAGTGGGGGGGAATGGGGAGTGGGGGGGAATGGGGGGTGGGGGGGAATGGGGAGTGGGGGGGAATGGGGGTGGGGGGGAATGGGGGTGGGGGGAATGGGGGTGGGGGGAAATGGGGGTGGGGGGAGAATGGGGGTGGGGGGAGAATGGAGGGTTGGGGGGAATGGGGGTGGGGGGAATGGGGGTGGGGGGGGAAATGGGGGTGGGGGGAATGGGGGTGGGGGGAATGGGGGTGGGGGGGGGAAATGGGGGTGGGGGGGACGGGGGTGGGGGGAATGGAGGGTGGGGGGAATGGGGGGGGATGGGGGTGGGGGGGAATGGGGGTGGGGAGGAAATGGGGGGTGGGGGGAATGAGGGTGGGGGGGAATGGGGGTGGGGGGAATGGGGGTGGGGGGGAATGGGGGTGGGTGGGAATGGGGGGTGGGGGAAATGGGGGGTGGGGGAAATGGGGGTAGGGGGGGAATGGGGGGTGGGGGAGAATGGGGGGTGGGGGGGGTGGAATGGAGGGTGGGACGGGGAATGGAGGGTGGGGGGTGGGGGGGGGAATGGGGGTGGGGGGGAATGGGGGGTGGGGGGGGAATGGGGGGGAATGGGGGGGTGGGGGGGAATGGGGGGGTTGGGGGGAATGGGGGGTGGGGGGGAATGGGGGGTGGGGGAATGGGGGGGTGGGGGGAATGGGGGGGTGGGGGGAATGGGGGGGTGGGGGGGAATGGGGGGGGTGGGGGGAATGGGGGGGGGGTGGGGGGGAATGGGGGTGGTGGGGGGAATGGGGGGGGTGGGGGGGAATGGGGGGGGTGGGGGGGAATGGGGGGGGTGGGGGGGAATGGGGGGGGTGGGGGGGAATGGGGGGGGTGGGGGGGAATGGGGGGGGTGGGGGGGAATGGGGGGGGTGGGGGGGAATGGGGGGGGTGGGGCCTGTTCCGGAAGACGTCTTCCGCGCGTTCACTTTGACCGTCTTCCGAATTCGGAAACCGGCCACGGAGCGAAAGACAAGACAGAGCAGGCATATCACACCGCTTGTTGTTGTTGTTGTCGTTGGGGGGGTTATTCGGCCTTTTGTTTAACTCGAAAGGGATTTAGACTCCTGCTCCGTTTAAACGGGGGACGATTTGACTGACCCAAAGTCGAATCACGTTGGATAATCGCCGTGTCGAGACAACGCGAGATGTCAGAAGGTACAGCATCAGTGTAATGGGCGTTCTGTAATTAAATAACAGCGGCATCGCTTCCTGATGGTGCCATTTAAATGTATGCTGTAGTTATATTTAAAATTGTATTGTTATCATCTCCCACCGCCCCTTACATTTGCATGTGCGTGCGTGTGGTGTCCATTTGCCTTATTTTTTGCAGTGCAGCGTGAGTATGAATGTGTCGCCCTGTGGGCTGTACCGCATTTGGATTAATTCGTGCTTTGGATGATAAGGTACTGCCCCTCCGCTCGCCGTCATAGTAAGGTGGAATTGCCACCTCCGGCTCAGGCAGATGAGCGTCCCCGGCATATACCTGATTTGGTCGGTGTCAACGGTTCTGTTCTGTGTTATACTTTGCTGTGTTAAACTGCGACCACTGAAATCTAAAGCCAAACAAAATGCACGTCCCATAGCAGCAATTGGCAAGCGTGTGGGGAGATGATGATGAGTGACCTCGGTGTCAAAGGCAGAGATGGCAAGGGTCGTTGTAAAAATATAGCGTGGGAGAGAGGACCCAGAGAAGATCGATTAGATTTCACAAGTTCAGAAGGCATGAAAATGAACGTTGTGAGAAGCCCATGTCGAAGTGACTTGATCTCTCAGGGACATGACCACAGATTTGTCACAGATGTCTGTCGTCACCTGGTTGTTTTCTTACTCTTGACCCTGGCATAATAATGCGCAATTTACACCTCTGGCTTAGGCCCGCAGATAGAGATGAGTGGCGCCCTTTTTGGCTATAGATTGTGAATCTTGTAATACGTGTAACTGACAAATCTGTTTTTTTTGTGTTTTTCTATTGCAGAAAAAAAATCACCCACGCACCCTTCTGCACGCAAGTCAGACAGGGTTCATCACCAGCAGGTTTTTATTTCTTTACATTGCCCTGCAACTGCCGGTTTCAACATCATCACCAAACACAACATGACACCCCTACACAAACACGTGGCTTTAATAGGCAGAGGAATGCATTTGTGTTGGCATTGCAAGCCCAGATTTGAGCAATTAAATGTTCCACAAAAGACAAGTGTTGTCACTATTGCCGGCAATGACCATCGACGATGAGTTCCCTGATGGTGCCGCGGTTGCAATCGCAGCCTTAAGCTTCTGCAGTGTGGTGACTTGAAGTGTCACGTGACTCATTGTCCGTATTGTTTCAGGATGTCGACTGGGACAGCGAGGAAGACGAAGGGGCGTCTGGATTCTCGGAAAGTACGACAATAATGGCAGCTGCTCATCATCGTAATCAACGTCGTTGTCGATGTCATCATCACCATCGTCATCTACATGCTTTCTGCTTTTCCAGTGACCCGGATTTCCATTTCAGTTGGTGGCATAACTTAGCTTGGGTCTCCCTGGGTCAATTTAGCCTAAAATGGGTCCAGTACTTTCGTGCTGAATAGACCTAAGCAGCCGAAATTGCGCGATACAGGTCAGATTATCCTCTCCGTGTGCTGTCATACTTTCAATATGCCCTATTATGTCACTCTCTGAAATGCTATTTCTTAGACAGAAGCAATTGCCAAGCAACTATAGCAATTACCCCAAATGTAATAACATTGACTGATTGTTTTAGTTGGCACGGTGGCTTAGGAGGGTGGCAGCATGTCAAAGCACAGAGACATTAAAATGTCCTTTCTGTGATAGATATAAGTGTAAGCTCTTAAAGCGATCGTTTTTTTGCTCATATTTTGCATTAATTTATTTGGGAAATGCTTTTTGAAATTCATCTTTGCTGATTTAAATAGTAATCTACAGCCATTTGTCAGTCCTCTGCAGGATTAAGGGATCCCTGCACCACATCGGTTCTGGCGGTAGGTGGGGGGTTTGCATACTTCACTCCGCTGATCAGTGCGGATTGGTGAAGGGATGGCTGAGGATCAGTTCAGATATTACCTGCCACTCATGTAAGCCACCATGGCTGGGAGTTCAATTCAGGTTTCTTGGGTTCATAGCAGTGTGAGATAGCCACTGTGCTATTGCACTTCCTCCCTCAGCTGATCAAACCTCTGCTTATTTTTTACAGCTGTGCTGGTTATTTTCCGCACGGAAATATTGTTAATTTTCACCACAGGTCTCCCTTAAGCCCTGTCACCATGGGCTCTCGCCTGACTATAGTTCATATGGAGTATATATACTGCATATATACAGTCCAATATAATAAATCGCCCAGAATGTGCCCTATCTTGTTAGACCTGCCACATCAGTTTTTGTTGACTGTTGCGAGGCTACGTGGTGGGGAGCAGAGGGCAGTGCAGCAAAATCCGATATTCTGTATTTTTTTTACCTAAATCTTCGCTTCCCGCCTTCACCAACCTGCACCGACCAACGTGGTATAGTGCGGTCAAGTTAAATAACTCTCATGTCAAACGTGGCGTGGGAGAGGCCCTCATGCAGCAGTGGATCGACCAAGGGCTGTGAATTGTTAACGTTGCAGTGGACGCGCTGCGGGAGATGCTGGCACGCAAGCTGGAGTTGGGCTCGGCGAGTGGGCACGAGCGCGTGCTGGAGGAGCTGACGCTCGGGGGAGTGGCCAAGCACATCCTTGCCGGGAAATGTGAGACACAAGCTGACACCACCACAGGCAGTGGCACTGACACAGCACGGGCAGTGGCACCGACACAGCCGGGCAGTGACACTGGCACAGGACAGGTAGTGACACCGGCACAGCACGGGCAGTGTCACCGACACAGCACGGGCAGGGGCAGTGGGACAGCACGGGCAGTGTCACCGACACAGCACGGGCAGGGGCAGTGGGACAGCACGGGCAGTGACACTGGCACCGACACAGCCGGGCAGTGGCACCGACACAGCACGGGCAGTGGCACCGACACGGCACGGGCAGTGGCACCGACACAGCCGGGCAGTGGCACCGACACAGCACGGGCAGTGTCACCGACACAGCCGGGCAGTGACACTGGCACAGGACAGGTCGTGACACCGGCACAGCACGGGCAGTGTCACCGACACAGCATGGCCAGTGGCACCACCATTATTTTTATAGTGCAGCACAGCGGTTAGCACATTGCCCCTTGCAGTCACGCACCCAGCTGTACGCTTCAGAAGGAGAAAAATGGTTTTACTACCAAAAGTCAGAAGTATGTTTTCACAATTCAGATTTAATACCAATTACTAAATTATTCATGATTACTGAATTGCTCTTTTTCACATTTATTAAAAGTCTGAAGCTTTCGCCACACAGGACTGCACTCATCTTCAGGAGTTGAATCGATGCCCGCAGCAGTGTGTGGCCAAAGCTTGAGAGAAGAACACATGCAGCCCAACCCAGAAAATTACAGTTGGTTTACAAATGGCTGTGGGAATGCACCGGGTTAAAGAGAATAATGTAACGTTTGTTTTGTTTTCATTGCAGGCAAAAATATCGTATGCATGGTGGGTGCTGGAATATCTACCGGTAAGTTGCCGGTCATTTTTTTTCACTTGTTTGTATGGGAGATTAGCTGAAAATACCAGGTGTTATAGGCTTGGGTTGTGATATTGCCCGGAGATGGCAAGACATCAATGGATTTAATCCATCCGCGTGGAGCTTAAGTGTGTGTTCTCCCTTGTAAGGGTGGTGGTGGGTTTTCTCTGGATTCTGTCGTTCCCTCAAATCTAGAAATGCCCATTTGTGGCATTGGCTAAACATCCCAGTGCAGGATCCTCCTTAAAAGTGTTACGTTTCAATGAAGCTAAATACAGTCAACTCTCAATTATACGGGGTAATGGGTGCGGGGGAGGAGTGGACCAAATAAAACAAAACTCAAAGCATATTTAAATAAATCCATAAAACCTCATCTTTTATGAACCTTCATAAAATTGTGTGAAGACAAGCAATCTGTTCACTTGCTTGTGGAAACATGGGCACTGAGTCACTGCCCCTTCAATGAGTAAGATTATAATTAAACTAGCGCGTGCATTAAGATATTGGGTTTTTTTACAAGCACAATTAACAACCCGACTAACTGGCCCACAGAGCCGTCTCTAGGGTGCGGCGAATCTGGGCGACTGCCCTGGGCCCTGCGCTTTCAGGGACCCCACACTTCAATGTCACAGTGTCAGATGTTTAGTTTGAAGGCGTTGGGGGGCCCACACACTGTTATTTTCACCGGGCGCCGCAACCTCCTATGGATGGCCCTGCTCACAGATAATCCAGAGTTAACAATTTTATTTATGGGTGATGAGATGGGCCAAGAGGTTTGTTGCAGAGGTTCGCTGTTCGAATCCGGCCATGGTGGCGAGATATTAACTACCTTGCCTGGAATGCAGGAGGTCGTGGGTTCGATCCCGATCCTGACGCCTTTTATATTTGAAGTTTACATGTTTCCCTCATGGTCGCTTGGAATTTTTTCCGGATCCACCGGTTTCTCCCTCCACATGTAGAATCAACATGCGTTTAGAGTATTTAGATAATTTGGCTGCTATAAATTTGGCTGCTATAAATTTCCACATGATAAGCCTCATCATTGAGCTATCATTTGTGGCCAGGTTGTTTCTGAAAAAGAGCTATATAGCTCAGTGGCCCTTACCTGGTGAAATAAGAATAGTTTAGCTCATTTCAAAGATACCATGGAATTATTCAAAGAAGAGTGGGCCATTGCATGCTGGCGTTATGTTCCAAACTTGAAATAATGCTTGAAATTAACCTAATTGTGAAACACACAGCAATTGCAGTCCCTACTGCAAAAACTCAGCAGTAACTTAACTTCTAAAAAGGGAGCCTCGCTGAGTCTAAAGACTCGGCGAAGCTCTCCGGGATAAACAAGTGTAATAATAACAATGGGGCCTGATGGGTTCAGGACGCGCGCACCTAGTCATCGCCGTGTGGTTGCGTGGTCACGTGTGCAGCGGCCGGGATTCCCGACTTCCGCTCGCCCGGCACGGGGCTCTACGACAACCTGCAGAAGTACAACCTCCCACACCCGCAGGCCGTCTTCGACATTGGATACTTCCGGGTGTGTGTCCATCACAAACACAAAGATCCCCCGTATAGCCTCGACAGACTTTTGCGGCAGGGGCTATTAGTGAGCACCTATGAAGGTCGACACGGCACACGAGGGGGTGGGTAGCCAGCACCAGGGCCAGCCACCTTTGTCTCGCCAGTGGCGATATTTACACACCGCACCAGGTACTTATTTGAGGCCGAGTCGACCTAAGGGAAGGCCAAGACTGGTTCGGATAATTGTCAGTGGTTTTTGCCGTGAGCAGGAATCTCTCGGATCGCCAGGTTCATAGTGCAGCGCGTTAGCCATCATCACTACTGCTCCCCACCTTGCACACCCACCTAACAACAATGATCATCTTAATCATTTTCGAAGCCATAGACTTACGCAGAGCCTTACATAGAGACCCAGACCTACATTCAGTTGCATTGATTCGGTACGAGCTAATTCTGAACCGGTTTCAACAATCAGTGTCTCATCAGCAGTCAGGCTTGCTTGAATCGCGATTGAATTAATGCTGCTGAAATTATACACTCCCAGAAGGCCGATGGGTTGTATCATAATTTATTTTATTTGTTATGTGGTGAGACAGATACATGAAGAAGGCATATTGTCTACTTGTCTATTATATTAATTAATATTCTTCACAACTTTGCAATGACTTATTTACATTGGATGCGGTCGGCTGCTTGGATTTATTTCTCCATGTTCTACTACTCTGTCCTTCTTCTCTGATCAAAATCCACTGCCCTTACAGTGCAATCCGTAGACGTACAGTGAGGGAAAAAAGTATTTGATCCCCTGCTGATTTTGTACATTTGCCCACTGACAAAGAAATGATCAGTCTATAATTTTAATGGTAGGTTTATTTGAACAGTGAGAGACAGAATAACAACAAGAACATCCAGAAAAACGCATGTCAAAAATGTTATGAATTGATTTGCATTTTAATGAGGGAAATAAGTATTTGACCCCCTCTCAATCAGAGATTTCTGGCTCCCAGGTGTCTTTTATACAGGTAACGAGCTGAGATTAGGAGCACACTCTTAAAGGGAGTGCTCTTAATCTCAGCTTGTTACCTGTAAAAAAGACACCTGTCCACAGAAGCAATCAATCAGATTCCAAACTCTCCACCATGGCCAAGACCAAAGAGCTCTCCAAGGATGTCAGGGACAAGATTGTAGACCTACATAAGGCTGGAATAGGCTACAAGACCATTGCCAAGCAGCTTGGTGAGAAGGTGACAACAGTTGGTGCGATTATTCGCAAATGGAAGAAACACAAGAACTATCATTCTTTCTCGGCCTGGGGCTCCATGCAAGATCTCACCTCGTGGAGTTGCAATGATCATGAGAACGGTGAGGAATCAGCCCAGAACTACACGGGAAGACCTTGTCAATGATCTCAAGACAGCTGGGACCATAGTCACCAAGAAAACAATTGGTAACACACTACGCAGTGAAGGACTGAAATCGTGCAGCACCCGCAAGGTCCCCCTGCTCAAGAAAGCACATATACATGCCCGTCTAAAGTTTGCCACTGAACATCTGAATGATTCAGAGGACAACTGGGTGAAAGTGTTGTGGTCAGATGAGACCAAAATGGAGCTCTTTGACATCAACTCAACTCGCCGTGTTTGGAGGAGGAGGAATGCTGCCTATGACCCCAAGAACACCATCCCCACCGTCAAACATGGAGGTGGAAACCTTATGCTTTGGGGGTGTTTTTCTGCTAAGGGGACAGGACAACTGCACCGCATCAAAGGGACGATGGATGGGGCCATGTACCATAAAATCTTGGGTGAGAACCTCCTTCCCTCAGCCAGGGCATTGAAAATGGGTCGTGGATGGGTATTCCAGCATGACAATGACCCAAAACACACGGCCAAGGCAACAAAGGAGTGGCTCAAGAAGAAGCACATTAAGTCCTGGAGTGGCCTAGCCAGTCTCCAGACCTTAATCTCATTGAAAATCTGTGTAATGAGCTTAAGGTGCGAGTTGCCAAACGTCAGCCTCGAAACCTTAATGACTTGGAGAAGATCTGCAAAGAGGAGTGGGACAAAATCTCTCCTGAGATGTGTGCAAACCTGGTGGCCAACTACAAGACACGTCTGACCTCTGTGATTGCCAATAAAGGTTTTGCCACCAAGTACTAAGTCATGTTTTGCAGAGGTGTCAAATACTTATTTCCCTAGTTAAAATGCAAATCAATTTATAACATTTTTGACATGCGTTTTTCTGGATTTTGTTGTTATTCTGTCTCTCACTGTTCAAATAAACCTACCATTAAAATTATAGATTGAACATTTCTTTGTCAGTGGGCAAATGTACAAAATCAGCAGGAGATCAAATACTTTTTTCCCTCACTGTAAATACAGATCCATTGGGTTGCATACATTTACTTAATCTGTGCTGCCCACTTTCACAAGCCAGCACTGACCCGTGTGGTGAATCGTGATCAAATAACCTCTGTGACCCACGTGGCATGTGGAAGCCGTCATCCAGCAGTGAATTGGCAAATAGAGTTGGACATATACACGCATGTTTAACCTTTTAATTGAAAGCCACACACTATAATAACAGCACCACCTAACCAGGTAATTTTATGTCTTTATTATACATATTCCCTATTTGTAAAGAAATGAAATGTTCTATGCCTGTGATGTTTGTAATTTTCAGGAAAATCCAGAGCCGTTTTTTGCACTGGCCAAGGAGCTGTACCCTGGTCAGTTCAAGGTAAAAATATATTTTAGAAAAGACTCGCAACATACCGTACCCGACAGAATCACCATTCAAACAGACCCACCAGGTGAATCGAATTACCAATCACCAGCAGCCTTACCATCAACCAAACTTAGTAAAGGATCATACATTCAGTTGGCTATTATAAGGCAGTGTTCTCTTATAATGAATGTAAGAAAACAGGGGTGAAATTGCACGGTCTAACAATCGGGGTGGAAATAGTCACCCCACCCCGGCGATTCGATGAATTGTCACGATTCAGAGTCACGATTAGAGTCTATTAAAAAAATGTATATTGCAGAGAACGGTGGTTCCTCTCATGGCCGTTGGCATGACATAATATAGTATGTACAACAAACACGAATTTAAAAAAAAACTTAGATTCTTACCACGTGTGATGCAATGCGTGCATCGTGTGAAGCAACATGATCAACGAATCGATGCAGCGTTTAACCGCTTTGTGATCTTTCAACGAAAGTGCGCTGTATAATTCTAAGTTATCATTATGATTCACTCAAGGCTCATACTCCACACACAGCGGGGCAGACGCTACAGAAGCAGCGAAGTGGGTCTCAGTGTTGGCTGACTGTGTCCTTATGCTCCCTTGCAGCCGACAGTCTCTCACTACTTCATTCGATTGCTGAAGGACAAGGAGTGCTTGCTGCGGTGCTACACACAGGTGTGTGCTTTTGCCTAAGAGCAGGATAAACGACCGATGTTGTCATCCAATTATAATGCAGAAAATAATAGGGGCTCACCTTCATCGCACTAAATTCCACGCATGGGATAGATGACGCATGACTGAATGCAATGAATTAAGAAACGCAGTGCCGCCAGGTTGAAAATATTCGCCCTCCCAGTACGACAATTCAAAGTGATTTCCTGCTCAAATGTGCATTGAGTTGATGCTCGTTTATTTACAGCCCTGAGCCATGGTGTAAATTCCACACCGCTATGGTGGGGAGTGAGTCTGTCCGTAAGGACAACCACTGTGGACTTTCTCATAAAGTGGTACAATTTTATCGACCTTGGAAGGATGATCAGCTGAGTCAACTTCAACCAGGATTTGAACTTGCAATCTTCTGATTGCGAGCCGCTCACTCTACCGCTGAGCCACATGGCCCCAGTACATAATTGGTACAGCGAAGATACTTGCAGTGACGGATAAACATTGTTTGTGGGCCGTTTCGAAGCAGTAGGCCTCGTGCAGCCATGGACCGCATGAAATCAGGTATCGGGCCGTAGGTTCCCCACCCCTATTGTAAAGTGTCGCACAGATGGGGCTTTTGAGACACGGTGTCTCATGTGTGGAACGTAGAATATCGACACTCTGGAGCGCGTGGCCGGGCTGGAGAATAACGAGCTCGTGGAGGCGCATGGCACGTTCCACACCTCGCACTGCCTGGGCTGCAGACACGAGTACTGCCTCAGCTGGATGAAAGGTGCCTCCCAGAACAACGGCACAAAGCTCACAGCTCGCACGTTTGTAAACCAGGGAAGATGGGGACACCTCGTTTCAGCTCGGCTGTCATCGAATTTCCATTTAGAAGTGGCAGAAATGTATTTGAGTCAAAACATCTCTGTGGTTTTATGCAAACCGAGTTGAGTAATTTGCTGTTTTTTGTTAAGCGAGATTGTTTCTCTTTGATGACCAACGTTTTTTTGATGACCAAGCTGAGACCATCAACTATCTGGACTTTATCTCTAACAGTTGAAAGCTGGATTCGAACCCAACAAATCAGCGTTGCTGGCAAAGTGTCAATGACATTCAAAGTTGTAATCCCTCGAAGTAACCCAGCCACCTAAGGGTTTTGTTGGTTTTTTTTCTCCGTTTTGCAGAGCAGATCTTTAGCGACAAGGTGCCCAGGTGTGAGAAGTGCAAATCGGTTGTCAAGCCAGGTTGTACTGCTCACTTTAAAACTCATAACCCACACAGACACGTACACACCATGAATACCTGTGCATGACAAATCATTCCCTTAAGAGAACATTTAAAAAAATATTTTACCAATCAGCTGAGCAAAGTGTGTGCAGTTTTGTCAATACTCTCAGTTTCAGTTGCTCTGTAAATAATTTAACAACAAAAATGTACAAGTAAAAATTATATTCAGGAGGCTCCACATGTATATACACGTCATGATTTTTATGCATTTTTTTCTTCTAAGGGTGCAATCCTTGCAGATAAGGAGGCAATTTCGCGGTCCAGCGGCCGTCGCTAACCTGCGGTCTGCGTGTGCGTTGCAGACATTGTTTTCTTCGGGGAGGCATTGCCGGAGAAGTTCTTCACGTGCGTGCAGTCGGTACGGAGGAACAGCGGCATCGTCACAGCACTCACGGCTTGTCAATAAATACATAAGTAAATATGCAGGCCAGGTTAACAGATAAAAAGTTAATAAACGATCCTATCAGAAACCGGAGACAAGGACGACCGCTGATGTGTTGGAACCAAATGGTGCAGAAGATCATAGCATCTACAAGGGAAGGCCTCCAAGTGATGGCACAAGACCATCGCAAGTGTCAATAGCACGGGATAGTACTCAGCACTGTGAACCCAGCGACCTGAATTCAATTTCCGGCCATGGAGATGCAGTGATGAATCGTCTGGTGTGCAGGTGCTAGGTTGATTGTTACATCGCAGGATCATGAGAGAGGGTGACAGTTTGGGGAGGCCTTCATCCAGAAGTGGAATGGTCATAGCTGATGATGAGAGCACAATGAAACTATCTTTTATAAGGGTAACAGTGAAGAAAATAATGATAGTGATCCAATAAGCATCTCTTGCTGACTCAATGGTGGTGATACAACATGATGATGACGGTGATCTTGATGGCGTGATCTCTGACCGCGTGTATGTGTGTGTGTGCCTTAGGACTTCCCAAAGTGCGATCTCTTGATCATCATGGGCACATCCTTGGTTGTACAGCCATTTGCCTCCCTCACCAGCAGGCACGCACGCATACTGGCGCAACACCACACACGTCAACGCTACTCGATTCATTTTTAGCTGGGATTAATTTCAGCAGGGTCTGTCCGATTTTGTGGACTGAGAAAATATTTCCGCACCCAGCAAGCACATCCAGCATACCTCTCGCTGTGGCTGTGACGGCCTACCGCCATTCAAGTGCCACCTACTCCATAAGAGGCATTGTTACAGCCCACAGTGCAGAAAGGCTCACAGCTATTTTCAATTCTCGGAAAATGTAAAGGGTTAAACACGTGCTAATTTCATCCCATCGCTCACGTAGTCGGCCCATTATCACATAAAGGACTACCCCTTTGAAATGGCCCATAAATTACATTTATCCATCACTGAAAGCATCTTAGCTGCACTAATCGGTTGCTGGAGGGGAACATATTTGGTGTGGCAAAAACGCCGTGCTTATAATTTTATCGTGGTTGGTCATTTCTGTCGCTGTGGCAGGGCTTCTTGCAGTGATGGAAGTCACTGAAGCGTGTGGTTAAATGTGGTGGCCACTAGAGATGTCGGAGAGTCCTCTTCAGGCCCTTGGGAGGGTAAAGGTTCTCCACCGCTGTCCTCGACGGATGACGAGCTTGTGATTGCAAGTCGACCGATTAGAACCACATCGCCAACGGGGCCGGGTAAATAACGATACTCTTGTCACGTTGCAGGGTTCCTGACAGCACGCCTCGTCTTCTCATCAACTTGGAGAAGAGTGGACAGGTACATATGCGTGTTTTACCGTCTGGGTGTCTTATGTACTCTGTTATACTTGGCTAGTCGCATAGCTCTTTATCTGTTGACGCATAAGAAATAATGTGCCTTATCTACAGCATAGATAGTACTATATGTCTGCATGGTCCACCAACCGACTGCTGATCACAATGTAACGACAGGCTTGCATCACAGTCACCACCACCAACAACACCGAGTTCATTTCCCATCTGCCCCTCCAGGCCAAACTGCCACAAGCCATTACCAGTCGCTTATTCGTGTGGAGCGGTGGCGCAGTGGTTAACGCTGTGAACCTGAGGATCTCAGTTTGATTCCCAACTACGGCTAACATCAGGGCTGTCAGATATTATTGTCATCATTGTTCGACACGGGGGTGTATGGGTAACTCTGTGGATGCCGTCGCTCTTTGTCCCCGGCAGTGCGACCCCATGCTCGCTGCACTCGGCCTGGGAAGCGGCTTCGACTTCGACTCTGATGACGCATACAGGTGAGCTCTTCCGGCCAGGCCATAAACCTCACAGCCAGGTGTCTGGGCCGGCAACCCAGAAAATATTTCTACACCCGGCGCTCCACATCCAGGATACCCTCTCGTTATGGTTGTGGCTAATCATCACCTGCCTACTCCAATCTACCAATGATTAAAAAAATATTCGGCGAGATATTAAGCCCGTTGGGAAATGTTTTGGCTTCATAGTTCCGTCCACTCTCTCCTTTCTGCGTCTCCACCGACCACCGTCGCGTTGTGTTTCCTGTGCCCGTTGCGTCCTGTTTTGCATCAGCAGCTGCCGTGTTTTCTCCGCATTTGGTGGGGTGCTGAAGGGAGGTGGGATCGTAAAGCTGCACGTCCATGCTTGATGTGCCTGTTTAGGGATGTGGCGTGGCTGGGCACGTGCGACGACGGCTGCCTGGAGTTTGCGGAGTTGCTGGGCTGGAAGGTGCCACATTTCTACAGACACACACGAAAACATCCCCAGAGTATGCACACATATACCCAGCATCAGAGGCATAGCGTGGTTGAAATATGGGTCCTGCTACAAGGCATGAAATGGGGTCTCCTGTCCAATGTCCCCTCTTCGTAGTCTGTTGCCTGAACCCCAGTACAGTTGCACCGTCTGCACACACGACAGCCATGCCGTTGTCCAGCGTGCATATGCAGTGTGTGCTGCACATAGACAAAGATCCCCCGTATAGCCTTACCAGACTTTTGGAGAAAGTGCAGTTAGCGAGCACCTATGAAGGCCGGCACAGCACATGTCCGGCCGCCTTTGTCTCCCAAGTGGTGAAGTTTACACACCACACTGTATACTCATTTAAGGCTAAGTCGACCTAGGGCAGGCCCAGGACCGGTTCAGATAAGCGTCACTGGTGTTGGCCATGAGCGGTAATCGAACTCGTGCCGCCGGGTTCGTAGTGCAACGCACTAACTGCTGCACTGCCGCTACCCACACACACGCACTTACACCCCACGTTCAGCGGCCATTGTGTGTGTTGCAGGATGAGCTGAATGCTCTCGTGAAGGCAGAGCACACGAGGATTGAGGCGGAGAGTGGCACAACAGGGGACACCGTGGGTGCAGGTGTCGGCGTTTCAACAGAGGGGGGCGCTGCGGGTGATGGTGCTGGCGCTTCAACAGTGGGGGACACCACCGGTCCAGGTACAGGCGCTTCTCCTGAGCCAACGTCGAGCCCCAGTAAAATCTGAGCTGTCTCGACCGATGAAGACAAGCTCACCGTACATTGAGTGTCGCCCACTACTCCTAATAATAACCCACGGTTTTCTTGTCATTGGGCAGATTGGGAGTGATGCTGTGGATTAGCCAAAGCAACAAAAAGGCAAAACAGTTTAATAGCTGTACCTTCAAATGCACCTTTTAAGTTGTTGTATTTAAAAGGTATGAGTCATGAAATATAGGTCGTTCATGCGAATGTCAGTGTTTGATGGTTCAAGTTTATTTTGTTGAACCAGGTGAGAACTCAATAGACCAGGATGAGTCTCATTTGTGAGTGACCTTGTGGTGGATTATTGAATCATGTACACATCGGCTTAAGGCAGTGTTTGACTAAATCTTTAAGGGGTTTTATTAAATCTAAGAAAATAAAATGTATATGCTAAGGGCTGATTTAATTATTGCATTAGGAGACGACTGAGCTATTGAATGGTAAATTCAGCAATTTATTTAAACCTTGGTTTAAAAAAAAATGTTATTGCACCAGCCAGTTAAAAAAATTATACTAACACTGAGGTGGACAATTGTACACTTAGAGAACGAAGCTTACCTTGATATTGTTCGTCGCAGTGTGATTATTAAAAAGTATGAAACTTAACGCTAAATATTTTGCAGCTCATTTTTACTTCAAATAGAACTCTTGTCATTTGCCGAGGTGTGGCACTGTGTCCATTCGGAGTTACAATGCCAACAGATTGATGGTGTTTGCCAATTGACTGAAAAAAATCCCGTGTTTATTCATTTCGTCGTTCCCTGTGGCTTGTAATTATGAAGTGTCTCCTTTTGTTCACATATACACGCGTTGCTCTGAAAAACATTTTCAATAAATGTGGCTTGCGGAACTTTCGCATTCTCACGTCACTGCTTTCAGCCACAACTGCTGCAACGACGACGAGGACGACGAGAGTGGCAGCCGCTGAACTCAGTGGCGCGTTGTTTTTAACCAGCTGAGACCATCAATGGGGTTCTGGTTCAGGCTTGATATCAGCTTTGGGAGTGATTAAAACACGATATATTTTTTTAAACCCCACACCGCCCCTGTGCATTATGCAGAAACTATCAGAATTTCCTAAGGAACTGCATTGCGGTCCTCTTGTCCGAGGTCACCATCAAAATTAATTGAAAATGTGACCTAGAGTGATAGACAACTGTGGACCGGTTTTATCCCAATCAGGACTCGTCAGCACACTGTTGTCACCAATGTTCACTGCTGCAAAGTCTGCCTCTGGACACCATGTGTCTCTTGAGCACAATGCACTTGACGAAATGCTGATGGTTTTTTTCATAACACACAGAGGCTGTGTTTTATACGTGTTTTTACTGTTGCTTGAAACTTATGGTTTTCCAACCCACATGATGATTCTCTTACGATGGGCTTTTCTCATCGTCTACAAGCTTTGAGCTTAAGGGTGGAAAGCACGATTCTAAATCCCATCAATAGGGGGTGTTTACCAACATTTTCTCCGGGAATTAATAGCTGAGAGCTGTTTTACAGGCAGGATCGATTAAAAAATTAGCTGCACAAATAAACTGCTCAGCACTTTCATGAATAAGCACTGCCTTAAAAGGAAATAAATATATAACAAGTGGCATTTTTGGCAATGACCCGTCTTCATAGCACATATTAAATGTGCTATGAAGGGCCGTTTCTTTAAACATCACCCATTACGTATTTTCCTTTGTGTCTGCCGTGCCAATGGTGGCCATACCACCACACCTGACAATAATTTTAGGCGGAATTAAACTAATGCTTTTTAGGACTTAATATTTTGCCACTTTAACAGTGGCTAAGGATTGTCTGGCTCACAGGGCATTGGCCAACTACTGAAGCACTGGTGACCACAACACAGCACAGGTACACACGTCTTTGGGAGGTCCACCCCGTTTATTTACAAAACGAGGCATTTTAATTTGTCAAAAGTCTGCGGTTCTTGGGATTTCAGCCACGAAGTCATTGTCGATCTACGGTACTGAATAAATATAGCATCCTGCAGAAAATGTAATTTCCTTGAAGCTTGCAGGCATTGATATTTTCCTCGATCGCATCGCGGCAATTTATAAGCGGCATGTAATGAAGGTGTTGCCTTGGCTTAACGCACAGGCTGCACCATGGAATATGGTTGAATGCTATTATCTCATCGTTAAATAAACCCAACACAAAATACGTTGTGCCTTCGGTGGTTCATGTCTGCTCTCAGTTTGTGTTGCTCGGAGGTACATGCACAATATGCACCCTCCGTGCAATGAAGAAAGTTTTCAACTGCAAGATAGCAACTTGAAGTGAACTGGACAATTTTGTTGTACCAACACATTTTTGTAATGGACTTGAAAATCTGAAAAAGTAGATCGATTGAAATGCAGATAAAACTGTTCATTCTTCATGACTTATCCATTATGCGCCATACCCACTTGTACTGCTACTTTCAACAGCTCACACGAGCTTTTACGTTTCATAATCTATTGTGATTTTGAAAGTCAATTGATTGAGAAATTATTTGAATCCCTCTTTATGAAATGCACACAGCTGGAGACTGTGAATGAAAGAAGCTTTCCTTGATTCTGATGAATCTCCACATGAGCCCATACACCCAGTCTTACCGCAAAATATTGTTACAAATGTTTTTCACCATTCACTTGCATCAAACTTGACATTTGTGGCAACTGATGGACGACAGTGACCATAGTGTTTAATAACGTTCTCTTTAGTTTCTCAACCTAGCCTCTGCAATACTCATCTGCTCGCCTCTGCAGTACTCATTCGTTCGCCTCCAGTCACTTTTCGGTTGAGTTTCGCGGCCCCGAAATATTGCGTGACCGCCGTATTCATGGTGCAGCTGCATGCCGATGGAGAGAGCTGCGGATTTTCACTACGAGGACCGTGGACCGTGATTTCGTGGCGGGAAGACGAGGTTTGGGGTGGGGTGAAGAAGTGGAGGGGAGAGCGCTCGCCAAGAACCGCAGCCTTCGTTACTCGATGTCCTCGGGTCGCACGGGGTGCGGCAGTGGAACCACAGACTTTTTGTTGACGTCCCGCGACAGGGCTTTTCGCATGTCTGCGTGCGAGAGAGCGAGAAGTGCGGGGGGGGGAAGTTAATTAATGTTCGTGGCCAGAAAAATGCACCGCGTGTGTTGTTACTGGCAAATCAGTCAACGTAACCGAGGGTTTGGAGAAGGCGGGTGGCTGCGCGAGATTCACCGTACGCATCCTCGTCCGCCTCCCCGTTGCTGGCCGAGTAGTACTCGAGCACGGTGCGGTACACGCTGTAGCCCAGACGCCTGTACATGCTGACGGCTACCTGGTTGGACACCCGGACGAATAGGTCGACAAAGAAGCAGCCCTTCCTGCGTCATGCACACACAAGTACGAAAATGGTGACGACGGTGATTGTCACGACAATTAGGCATGTAACTATTCACTCCCACAGCGATTCGATGAATTGTCACGATCTTGGTTTGCAATTTTTGTACAATTTTCATTTAGTCTTATTTTCACAGTCTTGTTTGTATTGTTTGTCTTGCTTTTGTCTTGTAGTTTTGTTCGCTCCACCAGAGGGGGTTCACTTGAACTCATTAGATTAGACATTTATTCATCTAAAAACACTGCTTCTTACAGTGAGGGTTTTCCTGGATAAAGAGAACTGTTATTCACGACAAATTCAGCATGCAATCAGGTTTCTTTTTTAAGGGCAGTGTATGGGTTCAGTACTTCTCGGAGATCTCCTCCAGCAGCTCCATGAGCTTGGCAGCCAGGCCCAGGCGGCGGAAGTCAGGAGCTACGGAGAGTGCCGTTACGTGACCGTGCCACTCCTCGCGTGACACCGAGCCCTCCGCCTTCCCCATGACTGAGGGCATAAGGGGAGCCACGTGCCAGACTCAATAACTATATTCTACTCAAATTGCACTAGTCACTCACTCGATTGCACCAGTCACTTATTCTATTTTGCTGGAGTCGCTCACTCATTGACTTTATTGTACAAAACTCGCTTATGCAATTGTACAAGACTCACCCACTCCATTCCTTGCATGATCACTCACTTGATCGTATCACTCTCGACTACGTAATTCTCTCCCTCACTTGATTGTACTAGAATCACTCGCTCCATTGTACAACTCACTCAACCACTCGAACAATAAATCACTTGAGCTCGGCATCAAGGAATCACGCAGCCAAATAATTTACGCAGCAATAAGGAAAAAAAAATAGTCATTATTGATCAATGACTTCATATACTAAAATTGTATATACAATAGTGTCTATATGCAACCACATCTAAAGACACTCCTTTAATCATTTAGAGACATTCAGGTCTATTCTTCAATCATTCATTTCGTAAATACAAAAATAAATTAACCAAATTAACTATGATCCTGTGACCACCATTTCAAAAAGGTAGGTCAGTACATGCCAGTATTATACGCCTAATATTTCTCAAATTTAGAAAATACTTGCAAATGACAGATTACTATAGTCTCTCAAGTAAAAGCGCACAGGGTCTCAAAGCAAACCCAAAATAAAAATCAATTATAGTGAATAATGTACAGCTCTTTGTTAATACACTGGTGGATGCAAGCCTACGCATGCCGTGTGGCTTCTGGGAGTTGTTTGACCAGACCTCGCCACGCTGGCCAGTGCGGGTTGGCAAAGGGGGGGGTCCAGAATTGCACCGCACAGTATTCGCACACTCTCAGAGAGAACGACTCAAGCAGCCACAGACAGTGGAAAAAGCAGCTGGGCAGCAAGTCGGCGCCAACGATTTCCCAAGCTCTGCAGTCCTCTATATTAAGGTGTTATCGGCCAATTAATGTTTATACATGTGGGAGAAAACTGGAGCACACACAAAAATCCCACATATTCGAGGAGGAAACACTCTCCCACAGTTTTAACAGGCTTACTGTAGCCCATGATGTCACCCGACGCGGACTCGGCCAGCAGGAAGTACTCGGGCCAGTGAGCCAGGTACTGGAGGTAGAAGGGGATCCCATACTGTGCGTGATGTCAAGGATTCGACCAAGAGACTTGACACGACAGCCACAGCCACTGCTTACACTCACCACCGATTCCACTCTCGTAGGAAACACCTTTATTATTTTTCAACAGTTTACTTCAGCTGCAGTAGCAGAGTAAGAAATCGACAAGTGTTATCCGAAATGCCTGTACAGTGTATCAAATTAACAAGGGTAGATATACTGCGTCCCACATAAAATGGAGGATTTTAGGAGACCCCTTAATTTTGGGAGATTTTTTGAAAAGCACACTCCAAAGCAAGACTTATTGCAAGCTTCATCTCCACTCCAGAGACCAGGATGAGTCTCATTTGAAAGAGTGACCTGCGGCATTGGTTTGCCAGAAAGTGGTGATTATTGCCGCTGTGTGCATAATCCCAATTGAGTAATTTGCAGTATCATTCTCGAATTTGGTAAAGTTGGACGCTGATGTCGGTACACGATAATGGCCTACTTTTAGGAATGATGTCAAGGGATATATAACGTTCACTGTGAAGCAGACAACGCAGAGTGTTGTGGTTATTCCACCCAGATCATCCATCCGTAAGTGCCCTTTAAATGAAGTCATCATAATGGTAAAAGTTTCAAGATTATTTTTCATAAAGGTCTTGCATCGAGAGGGATATTATACCAATTGTTGTTTTAAGGAGTGCTTCAAGGAAGAAACCGGAGTAACCCAGATAAAACCAAGGCATACGAGGTACTAAGCGGACTTGCTGTACTGGCTGTCATTTTGTAGACCAATGTACGCATACATCCCCCGTCGCCTGCATCCAAAGCACTGGCAAGCATGCGCCACCACATGTTTTGAGCTGTTCAAGGATACGGTTTCTGTGAGAGGGTCCAAGTTTCTGCAACAACAAAATATATCCAAAAACACATGTAAATTGCACCTTTCGAAGTACTCTACATATATCTCATTGTTTTGATCAGATTGTATTAAGCTAGTAGTGTTACTAAAAACGACGAAAGTAAACCTTACATAATGTTTGACATGCAGTTATGTTCAGAATCAGAATATTGATTTATACTTGAGGAATCCGATTAGCTATAAAGCTCTTTTTCACAGCTGTCCAGTAGGGGCGGGTCAGAACGTTACAACATCAAACAATACAAAAACACGATAGGAGTGCAAAGTATAGGAAAGGTAAACAAATCACGTATGAAAATATATACAAATAAAACTAAACTATTTGTCTTACCAGCTAAAGCCCACTGAGGTATTAACTTATTTTTCAGGGGCTACCTGGCCACAAACAGCTCAACAAAGTTGCCTATTGTGTGGAAATGTATAGCAGCAAAATCATCGAAATGCTAAGCTGTCTGACACGCCGTTATGCAAATGATGTGGCGATGCTGCGTTGACAGTGGTGCAGAAGCACAAAGTAAACGAGACATATTCCTCAATTACACTGCGGCCTTAAAAATAACAAATATCCATGATACAGGTTTTTTGGGGCTGATCGCGTAAATATAAAAAATGTGTCGCTAAACCCGGCACCACCCGACAGCCAATTAGTAAGGTTTGTCACGTAAACTGAACATGCCAATTCGTTACGAGGACAGCACACGGGTGGGTGTGTTGGAGAGCAAATCCCCAACATTTACAATCGAACCCAAAAAAACCCTATATTATGGATGATATTGGTCGCGAATGTCTACGTGTTAAACTTAATTGAAATATATACGTAAACATTTGGGGAAATTGTCCTTCTTTATAGCAGAAGAATGCGCCAGGTCTCGAAAGTTACGCAGCTCTGAGCATGGATAAGTGCCTGGAATGGATCACCATCTGGCTGTCGCCTGATGATGCCGGTTCTAATTACTGGCGAAACGTCGTACTCAAGATTGTAAATGTTGTGCCTTGGCTCTCCAACACACAACCGGTGTGCTGTACTAGTGACGAATTGGCACGTTCTGTTTACGTGGAAAACCTTACTCATTTTCTGTCGGGTGGTGGCGGGTTTAACGACACAACATTTATACATTTATGCGCTCTAGCAACCCCCCCCCCCCCACAAAAAACTATATTATGGATCCACTGCCGTGTTGCACAGTACTTCAATGCTCCTCGCAAACGTCCAAACGTCGACGCTACGCGCCTTTCACCGACCCGCAAATGACACCGAGTGAAGTATGGCGAAACAAAAAAATGTACTACAACAATAACCCTCAGGAGCCGCACCGGCGTGCTAGGAGGGCGAGGAGGACGAGAAGAAGGCCCTAATCGAGCGGTAGCGTCATTTGACATGGAAGGGGCCTGGCTACGACTAGCTCGCTCGGTCACTGCCGTGCCTTCTAATTCCCCCGGCAACTCGCTCGCTCACTCGCTCGCGCGTTCGTTCGTTCTGCTCGCCACTCACTCACTCACACGTTGTTAAATTTGAAGAGATCGTCGCAAGTGAAGGTCCTGATGGTGGTCATGGTGAGGGGCGGTCTCCTTGCGCCTCAGCCAGAGACTCACCGCCCACCCCCACCCGCTTCGACCTCTGACCTCTAGCCCGGAAGTGGAAGCTTCACCCCCCCCCCCTTCGACCTCTAATCTCTAGCCCGGAAGTGGAAACTTCACCCCCCCACTACCACCATCACCGTGCAGCCTGCAAGCGCCGTGAGACGAGCAGTAAACCTGGCGATGTTTGCGCACCGCTCGTTTGAGGCTGAGTCGACCTAGGAGGGTGCCCAGGACCGGTTCAGTTAATACGTCACCGGCGTTGTGTTGGCCGTGAGCGGGAACCGAACTCGGTCCGCCGGGTTCGTGGTGCTGCGTCGCGCTAACCGCTGCACCACCGCTCCCCGCCGCACGGAGTCGTCATCGGCGGCGTAGCAATGCTCGAGCGCCTTTAACTCGTCGCCTTTTGGAAACTTAAACTACTGAACCTTCGTGCATTCTTATCCGCATTAAGCCAAAGTGTATTTCGATCAATGTGTCGAGTTAGTTTTTTAACGTTAATTAAAGGGCCACCCCTTATCCCAGCACCACCACTGCACGAGCGCCTTCGACTCGTCAGCTCTTTGACGATTAAACTTGGGACCTTCATGTCTGCTTATCCGCATTAGCCCAAAGTGTACGTCGAGTTAGTTTTTATTTACACACTTTTGTTGAACGTGCCGTGTTGCCTGTTTATATAATTTCAAATCTTTTGACGCTTAACATCTTCGGATATAACAAACCTGTCAACCCCGTATCAGTCCCCTAACTTAGTATAGAACAATTCAGACCTTATTGGCCACCCCGTGCCCTTGTCAATCTCAACGTTCATCCCTACAAAGCCCCATCACAAGGGAGAAACACAAACAAATAGACAACAAAACATTGTTTTTGCCCGCATTGAAACGGCTGTTACGCCGTATGGACCTGAAAAGTCAATGTCCCTGTACAAGAATGCGGGGTAAACCGTATGGGTTGACACGTGTGGTCATCTACGAAGCCTAACGAGCTGAGATTTTCTACCCACAGACTTTGTCTCTCGTGACCATTCAAATTTTTAATTAAAAAAAATATGCAGCCCTGCCGATCCTGGCCCTCTCTTTGTGTTCTTGGACTTAATTTTAATAATTAATCGTTTATTTTACCCCCCCCCGCAACAACAATTACAATAATAATTATTGGTAAAATTATTATAGTTATAATCTTAATAGTTTTCTCGTTTGCTTTGCCCACGCCCGTTCCGACGAGCGGAGGCCAACACGGTTATGCTCAAGTTGAGCGAGCCGGGTGAGAACCGTGAATGTTTTATAATTAAATACCCTAATGTTATCCCTATTTTGATTGACGACATTGTCTATTTATGATTTATGATAATAAATATGCTTTAAATTAAATTGCTAAACCTGTGCACGTTCAACAGGGTCTCGCGATGTGCACTGTTGTCCATATGCGCGCATTGTAATAGAATTGTAGTCTCCACGTGTTCCTTACCGTCTTTAATACACTACAGTACTTCATGATCGCAAACACGACAATTAAATGAGATTTCACGACTTTGCAATGGGCATGATCGTTATTCTCATTGTAATAGCCGTCATGCGCGCTATCAACATTTCATTACGTAGACTCTTGTTGTGTAGCAATGCGCATGACTTTCATTTATTGTACGAACAAGGGTTGACATAGGCAAAGCCATCGTTGTTATCTCTACAGGGTCAGACAAAAAGGTTTTAAAAAATACGGTTTTTTCAATGCACACGCTTTTATTTGCATTCTAAAGTACAAAATCAATAATTTTGACCCCAGGATTAATAATCACATGTGATGTGCTGAATAAAAGTGGGTGGCTTGCATAAAGAAAATTAAACATATCGAAAGGAAGCCACACACTTTTAATTAGTGACACGGGCTGGAGAAGAGATGGACTCATCTTCTTTGGTTCTTTCGGTAAAGTCACGTAGAATGAGAATAAAATAAAATAAGAGATGGACTGATGGGTGAGTGACACGGGCTGGAGAAGAGATGGACTGATGGGTGAGTGGGTGAGTGGCACGGGCTGGAGAAGAGATGGACTGATGGGTGAGTGGGTGAGTGGCACGGGCTGGAGAAGAGATGAACTGATGGGTGAGTGGGTGAGTGGCACGGGCTGGAGAAGAGATGGACTGATGGGTGATTGAGTGGGTGGGTGACACGGGCTGGAGAAGAGATGGACTGATGAGTGAATGAGTGGGTGAGTGGCACGGGCTGGAGAAGAGATGAACTGATGGGTGAGTGGGTGAGTGGCACGGGCTGGAGAAGAGATGGACTGATGGGTGAGTGGGTGAGTGGCACGGGCTGGAGAAGAGATGGACTGATGGGTGATTGAGTGGGTGGGTGACACGGGCTGGAGAAGAGATGGACTGATGAGTGGGTGAGTGACACGGGCTGGAGAAGAGATGGACTGATGGGTGATTGAGTGGGTGGGTGACACGGGCTGGAGAAGAGATGGACTGATGAGTGGGTGAGTGGCACGGGCTGGAGAAGAGATGGACTGATGAGTGATTGAGTGGGTGAGTGACACGGGCTGGAGAAGAGATGGACTGATGAGTGAGTGAATGAGTGGGTGAGTGTTGCACATTTAACTTCTTCACAAAATGTCGTAGTAATTATAACAATGTAAAAGTAAAATATCAATGAAATTTGTGTTTTGTAACACGCGTTTCGATTCAATTAACTGAATGTTTGTTCCATCACGTCACGTTCGCGTGGTTAGCTTGCTTGATTGTGTGTTGTGTAATTGCCTGCGGGTGCGCGGAATACGCATCAATGGCTGTAAAGGGGAATGAATGAAAAGCGAACGAGTGAGAATCGTGTGAGTTCATTCTCCTCGGTGCAATGCAACTTTAGTGCTGTGGGCTTCTTCTACGATTCAGAGGGGTTTGTCCTGAATGCATTCTTTTGATAGCTAAGCAACTGAATTGTACGTGTTGCATTAACCTTTCTGTACTAAAACAAAATATCACATACTTATCAGTTGTATGAAAATCAAATTGTGCCCCCCTTAGAGGCTCCTATCCGCACTATGGAATGTATTTTACATCTATACTTATACACTGTACGAAAACCAAACCGTCCTCCCTAGTGGCTCCTATCCGCTCTAGGGGAATGTAGAGTATTGTACATCTATACTTATCTGTTGTACGGAAACCAAACCATACCCGGTAGCGGCTCCTATCCGCTCTAGGGAATGTATAGCATCGTACATCTATACTTATCCGCTGTATGAAAACCAAACCGCGCCCTCGTATTGGCTCCTATCCGCGCTAGGGAATGTAACTCTGCGCCGGGCCCTGTACTCGGCATGGCGGCGCCGTGGCGGCTGGGCTCGTGTCTGCTGAGGGGGACCTCTCTGCGTGGTGAGTCCATTCGCCATACTTCACCACTCCTCGCTCTCCCCACAGCTGCCCCTCTTTGCTGGAGGATGAGAGACGCGGCCAGACGTCAAGCGGCAGCTGCAGTCACCTTCTCTCTCTCTCTGTGTTTCCCCCACGCCTCCTTTTGGCTGTCATTTAAATGCGTTAACTGTTTCGGCAGTGAACGAAGTAACAGATGTGGCCGCTTGTTGCAGAAAGTTGTTGCTGTACGTACTCGGGGGCTTGCGATTTAATGCTTAATAAACTGGAGTGAAGTACCCCGCAACCTCCCCATGAGCACGGTTGGCTACGTGCGGTGCGAAAGAAGTTCAAAATACCGCAACCCCACACTTACACCAATGGCTTGGGGAGGCCTTCATGCAGCAGTGGATTTGATAATGCCCCTTCATGATTAAATATACGCTTGTGTCTAAAGTGCTGCAGGGACGCGAGTGGCAGTCCAAAGAGCTCTGTCCTGAGCCAGTGGTGGAAATTCCACGTTCCTATGGACAATCACAGTTGGCTTCCCACCTTGTATGTAGTACGGAGTTAGACTGATGGCCTTAATCTAAGTTTTTGTGGTTGTTGTTGTTTGACTTGCATCCCACTGGGATTTTTTGCACACAGCGTTGGTGTACGGTGCTTTTTTCAGGAATATTTTTGCTGTTTTTTTCCCATGGATTTTCTGTTTGCACAGTCACATAGTCACTTTAAGATGTTTTTCTTGTTCGTGTTTTTGTTTTTTTTGTTTGTTGTGGTTGCACCCGATTCGAGAGCCGAATGGCTCACAGGGCTATACCAAAATAAACTAAACTGAAACTGAACTGAGGGAGCCTATTCGTTTTTTTTAATCAGTACCTTGATTGATTTACATCGCCGTGTTAATCATTGGAGTTTGCTTGACCATACTTCACCACGCTGGTCAGTGTGGGTTGAAGGGAACGTGCCGAGAACAGGTTCGACAGTGATGTTGGCCGTGGCAAGGATTCCAAATTGGGTCGCCGGGTTCATAGCTAAGTAATAATGTGACGATAATTATTTTATCCACGCTCGAGTATGGTGGTGGTGGTGTGCCACAATACTGTACAATATTCATGATGGTTGCGATGATGATGTTGGTGTATGATGAACATCACCATGGTAGTAGCGGTGATAGTGTCACGGTAAGATGGTTTAATGTAGAGGGAGACTTCCAGCAGCAGGGAGCGACGTTTTTGGTTGCAGGAGACGGGCATTCCGTGTCAACCCATACGGTTTACCCCGTATTCTTGCCCAGGGAAATTGAGTTTTCAGGTCCATACGGCGTACAGCCGTTTCAATACGTCCAAGAAAATGTATATTTGTTTGTGTTTCTCCCTTTGTAGGATGAACGTTTAAATTTACAAGGGCACGGGGTGACCAGTAAGGTCTGAATTGGTCTGTAATAAGGTAGGCACTGATAAGTGGTTGACATGTATGGACATGTGCCCTGAACATGATCGACAGGCTACAATAATATTGTTGTCCAATAATAAAATAACTATAATTAAACTACTCATTGTTTTTTTCGGTAAAGTCACGTATGTAGAAATAATATAATTTTATTGTATTTCTACATACGTGAATTAAAGTCACGTATGTAGAAATAATATAATTTTATTGTATTTCTACATACGTGAATTTACTGAAAAAAACAATGAGTAATTTTATGCAGTCACGAAAGCTTTAATACTTTATTATAATTAAACTGCCCGTTATTTACACAGAAATGCTAATCGGAAGAGTCAAGATTATTTTCCAGGAACGTTCTGCGTCGCTGTGTGACCAATGCTGTGTTTGGCTTTATGTGCCAGGAAACGAGAACCTAGAGAATAACCACCACGTATCTGGGGAGATAACACGTAACTATACCATTTTCTGGCTACTTCTCGCAGCCCATGCCCATAAAACCTGGAAAGCCCTGGTGGTCACTCTTCCAAGCTGCTATTGAATGTTTCCATTGCTTAATTTTGTATTTGTGCTGCGATCAGTCAAGCACTGGGGGAGACAAAGGCCGTACCGGCCTTCATAAGGTGCTGTCGAACAGCACTTGCTCCAACAGTCTATGCAGCCTACCACAATACAGGCACACGCAATTTAATGCCAGGTGTTTACATGTGAATAGGAAAGACCTGTTAATTGTTATTGCCCCTTACCTTCCTCTGACGAGTGTATTCCCACAGTAGCCCACCCCAGAGCAATTCATCTTTATACAGCATTATCCATAGTTCATAGCCGACGGGACCCATTGTGTTGTAAATGGGTACTTTTGAGACGTACTGCACTGTAGATCAGGGCACATTCAGATCGTAAACATTATTTGGAACAGGTGAGGTATATTTGTGACCCAGGGTGAGAAGAATTTTAGATAGGCGAGGGCTCATTGGGACGGGCAAAAAGGGTATGCCGAAGCAGATGAGGGCACAGGTACAAGTTGAGGGTTGGAAGAGGTGAGAACATTTTGATCCTGGTGAGGAGGGCACATTTGTAAACTTGTGAGAACACCTTTAGACACAAGTGTGGACACATTCAGACAGGTGAGAGTGCATTACTTGAAGGTGTGGGGTTTCTCGGATCTTCAGACATTGACCAATTATTTTTTTATTTTTCTATCTACGTGACTTTACCGAAAGACCCAAAGAGTATGAATTCCTACTGCGTACATTTTTTCACCATTTTCCCATAGTTTTATCCTGGTTGTGCTTTCAGCATCACGTTATGATATGGTTTGTCCTTTCAGATTTATTTCGCACAGCAGTACAATGCTTTTGTATAAACTGATATATGAAGGAGACATTATCTATTTTTAAAGTCTCGTGGAAAAGTGTTCGATGTGACGATAACTCCACCCAGATCCTCACGTCGCTGGGGCCTCTGCTGTGTGCAGGCGAGGGCCTCGGCAATGATCAGGAGCTGGACAACTGTGACACAATCCTGCGATGCATAGCGGAGGACTTGCGGGAGAGGCTGCCACCCTCCGCCCTGCTTCCTGGAGAGCAGCTCGTCCCAATGTCATCCAGGAATCCCAGCTCTCTCCGTTGCGCGGAAACACCCAGCGGGGTCGTCGTATCAAGTCCAGAGGTGCCTCTCTTACTTGTGCCGTCTGCGATCATAACTCAAGAGTATCTCGCTGCTCAAATGAGCACTGGGACAGCCGCTTGTATCTGTTGACAATTCTGAGCCATTGGTGGACATTCCATATTCTCATTATGGGGAGGAGTCGGCTAGATTTTCCATTGGATGGCCACTACGGTATAATTAAAACTGAATGTTCATACAGTAGATGTGTCCGTATGTCCTTTAGTATATTTATTTCAATGGTAAACACATTGGAATGACCTCTTCTTTTTTGTTATTATATTTATGCTCACCATCTTCACCAACCTGTAGTGACCAGGCTGAAGATTAAATATCCCCCACAACCGGCACAGCTTGGAAAGGCCCTCACCCAGCAGTGGATTAACAAAAGGGCTGTACATCATTTTTTTACTGCTTAAGTTGCTTAGAGTAATGTTCTTTGTTCATGAGTGCCAAAGAGATTGTGAAATGAAATGTTTCTCTTGCCCGAGGCATTTTCATGTTTTCCCGTTAAGGACTGGCATCCATAAGTATTATACTGGCCTTCACAGAAGCTTGTTCAACAGTTTACACCAGGGGTGAGAAGCCTTTGGGCCCACAATTGTATTTAATCAGGACTGTGGTCACACGAGTCCTACCACTTCAACATGAACCGAAAACAATACTTATCCACCACTGCAAGCATTTAGCCACACTAATCGGATGCTTGAGGGGAATATTTTCGACCTGGCAATACTGTTTCTAATCTTAGTACAAACATTAGTCACCTGGTGTCTAATGTTTGGCCCAATTAAGGCATTTAAAAACCCTATTCGGTCCTCAGTAAGGAAGAGGTTCCCCACCCCTGGTCTGCACTGGAATGAATATGGGGGGGGGGGCTTTGTCTTTGATATGTGCACACGATACAGGAGCGAGCGCCTGTGGCACACGTGGACGCATTTGTGTACGATGAACAAGCTCTGGAGGATGCGTGGGCAAGCGGGACCCTAAGCCGAGCTTATTGCATGGACTGCGGCTCTCATCGCACCAAACCCCTGGGTAATGACGATAACCGGTGGCGTAGCTATCGAGTGTGCAGGAGGTGCAAATGCATCGGGGAGGGGGGGGGCGCAGACCAGAGGGGACTAGGCGTCGGGCTATGAAGAATGGAGAAATACGACAGGAGCAAGTTAGATACGGCCGTTGATCACGCTGTTGATGATGGTGTAGACACCCTGGTCTCTGCTTCCTACAGAATTCATCTCACACTCCTTCTCAGCGCTGGAGGTGAAGTTCTTATTCCGTTACGCGCTTCCAGACCTGAGCACATGCACAGTGCTGGACGTGGGATCACGCTTGGGCCCTGTGCTTTATGGGGTGAGCGAACATACCCACGGCATGCTTGGTTAACCACATAATATGGAGATTGTGACAGCTTGTGGATGCCATTCAGCAGTTGAATGATCATGGCTTATGATAATAGGGGCGTAGCAGTGGCGCAGTGGTTAGTTACACTGTGCTATCAACTCGGAGCTCCGAATTCAATTCTCGGCCATGCCTCGCATCAGTGACGAGTGATATCTGAACCAGTCATGGGCCACCCTCTTCACTTCGGGGTGAAGTATAAACAATCCCCGTAACTGACGTGGCAAGGCCTTCCGCAATGTATTGGCAAAGAGCTATCAATTATTTTACCCCAATAGAGTTCCATGTGCATAATTACCTATATTCCAGAATCTGGAACATGCATAGGATTGGTTCATGGGTACCAGACCAGCATGCAAGTTTGTATGGAACCTGTGATGGTTTGCACTTGAGAATTAGTTAATTTAAAATTGGAAAAATGTTGTTCTTAAACTTCAGTCACAATCCACGTTCTCTTGTTTACAAAATACATCAACGGTGAATTTAGTCATACATACAGTGAGGGAAAAAAGTATTTGATCCCCTGCTGATTTTGTGCATTTGCCCACTGGCAAATAAATGATCAGTCTGTAATTTTAATGGTAGGTTTATTTGAACAGTGAGAGACAGAACAACAACAAAATCTAGAAAAACGCATGTCAAATGTTATAAATTGATTTGTATTTTAATGAGGGATATAAGTATTTGACCCCTCTGCAAAACATGACTTAGTACTTGGTGGCAAAACCCTTGTTGGCAATCACAGAGGTTAGACGTTTCTTGTAGTTAGCCACCAGGTTTGCACACATCTCAGGAGGGATTTTGTTCCACTCCAAGTCATTAAGGTTTTGAGGCTGACGTTTGGCAACTCGAACCTTCAGCTCCCTACACAGATTTTCTATGGGATTAAGGTCTGGAAACTGGCTAGGTCACTCCAGGACCTTAATGTGCTTCTTCTTGAGCCACTCCTTTTTTGCCTTGGCCGTGTGTTTTGGGTCATTGTCCTGCTGGAATACCCATCCACGACCCATTTCCAATGCCCTGGCTGAGGGAAGGAGGTTCTCACCCAAGATTTGATGGTACATGGCCCCATCCATCGTCCCTTTGATGCGGTGAAGTCCTGTCCCCTTAGCAGAAAAACACCCCCAAAGCATGTTTCCACCTCCATGTTTGACGGTGGGGATGGTGTTATTGGGGTCATAGGCAGCATTCCTCCTCCAAACACGGCGAGTTGATGCCAAAGAGCTCCATTTTGGTCTCATCTGACCACAACTTTCACCCAGTTGTCCTCTGAATCATTCAGATGTTCATTGGCAAACTTTAGAGGGGAATGTATATGTGCTTTCTTGAGCAGGGCAACCTCGCGGGTGCTGCAGGATTTCAGTCCTTCACTGCGTAGTGTGTTACCAATTGTTTTCTTGGTGACTATGGTCCCAGCTGTCTTGAGATCATTGACAAGATCTTCCCGTGTAGTTCTGGGCTGATTCCTCACCGTTCTCATGATCATTGCAACTCCACGAGGTGAGATCTTGCATGGAGCCTCAGGCCGAGGGAGAATGACAGTTATTTTTTGTTTCTTCCATTTGCGAATAATCGCACCAACTGTTGTCACCGTCTCACCAAGCTGCTTGGCAATGGCCTTGTAGTCCATTCCAGCCTTATCTAGGTCTACAATCTTGTCCCTGACATCCTTGGAGAGCTCTTTGGTCTTAGCCATAGTGGAGAGTTTGGAATCTGATTGATTGCTTCTGTGGACAGGTGTCTTTTATACAGGTAACAAGCTGAGATTAGGAGCACTCCTTTTAAGAGTGTGCTCCTAATCTCAGCTCGTTACCTGTATAAAAGACACCTGGGAGCCAGAAATCTCTGATTGAGAGGGGGTCAAATACTTATTTCCCTCATTAAAATGCAAATCAATTTATAACATTTTTCACAGGCGTTTTCTGGATTTTTTGTTATTCTGTCTCTCACTGTTCAAATAAACCTATTAAAATTATAGACTGATAATGTATTTGTCAGTAGGCAAACGTACAAAATCAGCAGGGGATCAAATACTTTTTTCCCTCACTGTAGCAGCAGTGTGGTTATTATGAACTGTAATAAATATTACGTGCTCGAGTAAATAGAGCAGAAAATTCGATTCACTACTTTCATTCAGTAGGAAACGGCTATCGAAAACACGTTTTCCATTTCCACAATTGATAAATTGTTGGATAAACTATTGTATGATTGCAAGTCATCAATAACACTGCCTTAAAGGAAACATACAATAGGTAATGTTTTCAACAAGAGCTCTTCTTTGGAGCACGTAAAAATAAGGGTGCAAATGCCTTTGTAAAAGGAGCATTGCACAAAACATTGCCTCGTATAGTTTAATAAGGCTGTGAAATTGACAGATTTGTGTATTTGTGCTTGTACACCACTACCAACATAAATGTATCAGGGATTGAGCCAAGCTACCTCGAGTCTTGAAGTTAGGTGCTTTCATACTGGGCCCAATGGTATATTGACCCAGTCATCTGCCAACCGACCTTCGTATAGCTTACAATGTAATGTACAACCCTTTGCCATACTTTTGCTGAAAGCCTCTACATGTTTTAATGGGGTAGTTTTACATATGTCACCACTGGTCAGTTGAGGTTGAAGGTCTTGCAAAGCTCAAGCCTGATTCATATATTTGCCACTGATCTTCGTCGTGTCCAGGAATTGAACCGAGGTTAATGTGTTAACTGCACGGTACTTTGAACTCTGCCCTGCTATAGCCTATAATACATAGCATCGTGCCTGCTAGAGCTTCCGTCCCCACTTCTCTAGGCCTACCTTTACAGCTCTGCAAGGCGCATTGTGGGCGTGGAGCTCAGTGGAGAGATGTGCGCCCTGCAGCAGGCCATGCTGGAAAAGTACCACATGGCAGACCGGGTTGAGGCGAGTGCAACACATGTGCATGTCATGTATCCATTAACGCATAGGTGGGGAGCCTATGGTCCTCGGTCCAGGGGGTCAACCACTTATAAATGGCCCACAGATGACATTTATCCATCACTGCAAGCATATTGTAGCTGCTAAAGACTGGTACTAGAGGGGAATATTTTAGACCTGGCAACACTGCGGTTCTAATTTTAGCGTAGTCAATTGTTTTCTTGCAGGTAATCCTGAGGACAATGCAGTCCTAGCGTGATCAAAGTTTAGTGTCACCTCTTGCGGCATGACAAAAATATTTTAAATCCCCTATTCAGCCTTCAATTAATGAAATGCTTCCTCCATCCCTTGCTTTTAACTTAATTGGATGTACAAAATATGAAAAGTCATTAAAAACCCTAACTTATCAATTCTGCAGTAGCCGATGGAAAAAGAGTGAAAAATATCACGTTGGACAGCACTGGCCGGATCGTCGACAGCTCCCAGTGTGTGTGTGGGCGTGTGCAGGTGGTGTGTGCAGACATCTGCACGCAGGGAGATCTGTTGCGCACGGCAGATGTGGTGGTGATGAACAATGTATTTGAGTACTTCATGGACTCAGAGAGCCAAGCCAGGTGTGATGAGTGAAGCCTTTATTGCTAGTCCATGTGCCCAGACCACATTTTTTTACCTGTTGGGTATCAAGTGAGATGTCAACACCAGTTGTACCAACATCTTTCAGTTCTGTAATATACAAGTATATCACATACCACTTATATTAGCAATATACAGAAACTGGTATTTTTAAGTCCTTTCCACCACCTGATACTAATTTGGATTCTAACCTATGGGCTGAGGCCCTTGAGTAGCTTTATTCTATGCTACAGACTGACAATAACTTGACTAGCTTAATACATACTTTATTCTGACTAGAAGCGATGTAGTCAGAATAAGCCTGTAATGATTCTCCTTTTCTCAATACAGGGTTGTGGTAAATGTTTATTTTTTAAAATTGTGAATGTAGGTCTAGTGGCAGCAGGGGATAATTTATACTTAAAACTATTCGGTGCATGTACTATTAACATAAACATATTTACATCTATTAATTTATGCCAACTATATTATGGTCACAATATTGAATTTTGCATTCAGAGGTTATTTCTGATTTCATTTAACCTGACAAGTGGATAATCTGCAGATACTGAAAGGGGCAACAAAGAAAACACTCGGCAGGACACGAACAAAAATATTTTACCTATTTGTTCCGATTAATTAAATAAATTGACAATCTAATCTATTACTCAACTTCAGTCAGCAACACCTCTCTTTCCCATACACAAAGATATTAAGATACGGCGCCTGTAGCCCTATCGTGCTGTGGCCGGTTGATCTACGTGGAAATGACAGCCAGTTCCGCAATCGGCTCGATGGAAACGTTCTGTAAAAGCTTACAATGCATAACCATAGCACTTTAACGATAACCTGAGATATTTGGATTAGAAAAAAGGTACTTATTTGTGTAAATTGTACAACTCACCTCCAATTTACACGACAACGGCTGAACTTACATCTGTTAATGGTGCATTTACCACATGGCGTATTGCTTTGTTGAAAGGTGCTGGCACTTTGTGCGGGAGCACGTGAGACAACCAGGCTGCCTTCTGCTCACTGTGCCCAGCTTGGAGGAGTCGCTTGGCCGCTTGCAGGTCAGAGCTTACAATGGGAATACTGAATGAACCCTTTTATGCCAGGACATTCCAAAAACTACCAGTTATGGAAGAAATCACTTTTGTGTCACTAAAAACAACTGTACAAGCAGTGCATGTTTTGTAGCATTTAAAGTACCTTGGGAGCAACATAGCAATTTAAAATCTTCATCCAACTAGCCCCATTTTCTATCCACACATTGCTCTTTTGCCAAGTAGACAAGTGTATGTCACTCGACAGCTATCATTTATTCACATGTAGAGATGGCACATTTGAATTACTTAGTGATTTTTTTAAAAACAAGGGATTTGAATGATAATGTACATGAAAGTTGACTAAATTACAATCCTTTACACTTGATGGAAGTACTATCATTATTTTAAAGCGATTAAATAAAACGCACATAACCTGAAACTAACTCATTGAAAATGATGCACTCCACAAGTCACTAGTTCACTGAAACCTGCGACATTCACTGTTCTCGTTTCACAGGTGGGTGTTAATGTAAGTGAGTGGGTGTGCGAAGTCCCACTCGACTACAGCGTTTATCTGGGAGAAGGCATGGACCACGAGGCACTGGAAAGCATCCACCTTTACCGTGTGCTCTGAGCACTCAACATCACATTGCAGATGAAGACTGCCACCAACTTCCTGCAATTCCACATCTTTTCAATACATATGTAAAATATACCTTTGCAAATGATGGGACTAACACGATTTGCAACGTAAGTTTGAATTTGCTGGACATTACATTGCAGGAGTTTGAGAGGGAAAAATGGTAGGTCACTTTATGACCTCCATGAAAGCTTGGCTATGTATATTGACGTGAATGTATTGTGCTGTAAAGAATAAAACACTTGCAGACGGTGTTCATTCGTATTATAACTTCCAGATGAATTGTATGCGATTGCTCCACTGCCAGGCCAGTATGACAAACTTGTAATAGCCAATTTTACCTCATTGGCAGTCCCATATTCTACATGGAATAACATTTCAAGATAAACATTTAAGTTCGTCACAGTGACATAATAAAAATTGGGGCATTGTTTTAAGAATGAAACCACAAGTACAAGAATAACAACGCTCTCCAACGTAAACACAGCACACTTTGCATGTGATTTAATTTGTTCACTCAGGAAGAACATTTGTGTACACAAAGCTGTTCCCTTTTTTCTAATTGCATCACTAGTCTTTGCACTAAGGCTTTGCACGTGGCATTGTGTGCACTACACCAGCAGGGCTGCTACACAAACCAGATGTGTTCTAAGAACCGGAATTGAATGCACAAGGGCTACATCTTGCTTAAATGCCATAAAAACCCCATCCCATTAACTGCATACTTTTTCATGGAGATAATCCCATGGGATAATTACAAATGGACTCAACCTGTCGTTTTGTTGTATATAATTTGACATGACATATGGACAGTGTTACATGCCAAAGCACTTGTATTTTCTGATTTTAATTCCCGATTACCACGGTATGTTGTAATTCTGTTGGCATAGAATTGTAATGTTTTTAAAACTCTAGTCCCTTGCCAATCGAGCGGCAACAGAATTAGCAACGCAAAGCAAGGACAGTGCATTACAGTACTTATTTTTTCCTTAAAGCAAATCGAAAGTGTTCATGACTAGTTAGGGTGGACATTTTATATAGTGTTAAGAGACTGGATGAAAACCACATCACATAGGCTCAAAATTTTTTAAGTGCTTTCACTCTCTGCCGAGTGCTGCCCTTTCAACGTGCGTTCAACTCTCACCTCGTGTATCCAAGGATAAATTTACACTTAAATTTTCCATCTTTGACAAAGTGCAGCACTATGCAGTCGGGAACAGGTCATCGATGGTTACCACTTTCAGTTAATGCAATAATTAAATGTTCTGTAAAATGTAGTGGTTGATTCATGTATTGACCAGGATTAATGACGAGCAATTAAAATGGCTCACTGCCCACTCACCCTCCACCTCTAAACTACACCTCACATGCACACATCTCCAGTTGGAGTAAATGTCATCACTTCAACATGTCAATGTACATTTTATCATAGTATTAAAGGTCCAATAGACTTCTGCATACCTCCTAATTCACCACCAGTTTCCATCACCACTAAATCAAATGGCATGCATGACTAGCAACGACCAGGCACCTAATTTGCAGATAAAGACCAATAAACATTAAATGTTAACTTTGATGGATCCAGTCATCAAGTTTAACACTGGATTGATGTATGTTTTCTGGATCAAAAGCCAAAACCAAATTGGGTTTCCATTCATATAAAACAAATAAAGTACAACGTTTGTTTATTTTGCTGGATTGTCTGCCAATGTTTATTCTGAAAATTAAAATATTTTAAGAACAAGCCGTTTCTCGAGATTTGTTCAATATTCCAACCCACGGAAAGCATGAATTATCTTTGCATTAGTGCACCACTACACTGACAGCAGTGGCTTTGTGAAGCCTAATATTTATTGTGATACAAATGCTGTCACGTTTACTGTATGAATTAAATTTGATGACAACAAAAAAACACGACATCCATGACACCTTGAATTTATGAGCATGAATTAATTGCATTGAGCCCACAATGAGTTTATCCCATCAGTAATAAATGGATTATCTGATGTCCAGGTATGCAGTTTTAATCTAACTTGCGCATGCCCAAAATATGCCACATTTAAAAAAAATAAGTGGAGTGCAGTTAAATTTGACAAGTGATGTACACACACTGGCATGCACTGCTACGTGACATAACCACCTGATCCCTTACTGGGATGGTTTACAAGACCTCGGTGGCATGGATGATTTGCTCTAAATCATAGAGCACCCCCAACCCCCCCCCCCCATCAAATTTGTATCACCCAGTTGTCAACATTAGCAGATGTATTACAAGTTGATACCACGTGGTGCATAACATTTAACAGCTGATCAAAAGTAACAACCAAACAGTAAAGAGCAATGCATTTTTCACCAAGGCATTGTAAACAGGTTTTGCTCTCAACAGGATGATGTGACACAGAACTAAGAGTGATTTAACTATTACGAGACAGCCGTTTAAACCTGATGAAAGGTCCTAACAACTGAAACGGACCCTGTAGGGAAATAGCTTTACCTTCTTTGCCCAGTTCAGTGCAAATCCTTCGAAATTCAATATTGCAGATTTATATATGTGAACTATTTTCTTCTAAATGCTCAAAAAGTACCTAACCCCCACAGTGACAATACCTAGCTGTACAATATAGCAAGTTTTACTAAAATAAACACTTTACTGTTGCATACACATTGTGGTTTCTGATATTTTACTACTGCAAAAACAATATTTGGAAGCAAGTGTAAAATTTCAAAAGTGTTTTGGCACAATAAATAAGCCCTCCCAAGGTCAAACTGAGCAATTTGTATCGAGTAGCAATTTAGGACATTCAATGGCTACAATCCTGCTCATAGCAACTGTAGAGTACACCATGTCAGATGCTTTCAGCACCTCTCACTTGCGAAAGGTCCGCCCCATACGAATTTTTGCCCATCAGTCAAACCTTGTGGCTGACGGCAGCCATTTGCTTAATCTTAACTTGCATACATACACTTGTGCAAAGCATTTGACACCGACTTAAATGATTGCACTGGTCTCATTATAAATTTCAGATTGTTGTGTAGGGGGTGAGCAGAAAACCAGTGGTGCAGGGTACCTTTTTAGGAAAAAACTGGTTGGATGAGCTAAGTCGTTGTCACCAACCTAAACCGTTGACTGCACCACACATCTCCTATTGGCTTCATTTTTTTAATCAAATATTTGAGTATGAACTAGTTTAACTGGCACAGCCCTATATAAGTGTGAACTAAGCTTTATACAAGCGAAACAAGATCCACATGACCGTTCCAAAACCACACCTGAAACATAACAGCAGTTTGGTGATTTGTATATAGATGTGGCGACACCTGAAGCAATGGTGTGTGCAGGTTATTTTTAAGGTACCTCAGTTGAAATGTAATTTGGTGACTTCTGGATAGATTGAGCAAGTCAGATGCAATGGTATAAGTTCACAAGTGAATTAAATTGCTGTCAGAAGTTTAACAAAGGTAGTGTTGTTCAGATTATGTGCACAAATATAAGAGGGCAAGATTGCTGGGGTTGCAAGTACCATTGAGAGATTAGGAACACACGAAAGAGATGCTGGAAAGGCAGAATAAAAATGTCATGAAATAATTAAGTGCAAGACTGCAGGAGAGGCTTGATGGCTGACTGAACTAATTCCCCTGCTCTTGGACACCAGTCAGTAAAAGAGATGCAGGATTTCATACGTGCAGGTGCCAATTATTTTACTTGACCATGCCTATATTTAAGCTTCTTCAAATTGTAAAGCTCACATTCAAATGACTCTCTACAAGCTCATGTCTGTAGTGTTAAAATAACTCTAAACAAATGTTGAAAGCTAAAAGACCTTATACCAAGTTGAAAAATAACAGTAATCATTACAGCAAAATAAACTGGTCAGTTGAAAGGAGATTAAAAGGAGGGGGGGTGTGGGCAGGTGAAGCAAAGAAGGGAACAGAGGGGCTTTCCACAGACAGGCAAAATTAAAAGCTGGCATTTTGAAGGCCATCCACAAACCAACAAATAATAAATAACAAAACATATATCTCACCGTAGCCACTATTTTATCACACTTATCCCCCTCCCCCAACCACATTGTTGTGAATGCAAAAAAAAACCCAAAAATAAAAATAGTGGGCTTTAGTTCCATCTTCCACTTGGCTACTAGTGGCATTCTTGCTGGAGCTTTCCTTAGAGAAACCAGTCAAGAGAAAATGATATACCCCCAGAGACAGACAATTCCAACTCCACTTCTGCCACATAAAGCAATGTAAGAACCGCAGATTGCAGAAACTCCCTGTTAGATATACCATTTACATGTGTAAATTAGAACATGGCTAAAATGCATGCTTGGCATTGCAACAACAAAATAAGCAATATGCAATGCTTTTGAACACTATGAAGGGCAATTTAATTGGACAACCACTCCATTTGTATTTTCAAATTGTTTATGGTCGTGGAGTTGGCTTCAGTGGAAGCTGCACATGGCCATGGTCTCTGGAGGTAAACGCTGATTGTGCAGTGCTCATTCCCCCATGCTGGCCTGCTCAGTACAGGTGGGAGTGTATTCCTTCCAGGGCGACACCTACAGGGGCTTGCCTTCCAGGGTGACCACAATATTTCCACCCAACTTTTCAGCCAGCGTCAAGCGGTCCCCTATGTCTTCCATGCCATTCACCTGCCATTCATGCTTGATGCCTGCATCGCAAGTGATTAAACGTCCGGTAAGGCACGCCGTTATGGGTATCCACAAAAATATTCCATGCTCATCTTTTTTTAAGTTAAATGAAAAATTGTCTTCACTTTGCTAAATAAGACCATATCAACTGATAAATAAATCACAAGTTAAATATCATAGTACATTAGATAAAGCAATTTGGCCAGTATGAAAGAGGAGACCAAATACACCCAAGGGCCTCTCTCTAATGGAGACCATCCCCCCCCCCCCCCAGCAATGGCGTAAACAAGCAATTACAGCACTACATATTTGCTTTTTACATTATGTAAAAAGAGGTAACGTTTACTAAATTAATTGTTACTTGTGTTTGTAGCTGATAACATGCTCATTAAGTTAACCTTTGTATTTAGTAGTGTATGAGCAGGCCTGGGTGCTGTGTTACCTGTGAACTTTTTCTTTATGGCATCCTTGGAGCTGGCATAAATCATCTTGCTCTTGAGTGGTGCGCTATCAGGTGCCCTAAGTGACAATGACACACAGACACAAGAATTTTAAAGCACAAATATTAAATTTTAGTGACCCAGGTTATGCTTGCAAAGGACACTGTCCTGGTTTTGTGAGTTCTCAGAAACATAATCTTTATATATCCTGGAGGTTAAACAAATAAACTCGACTTGTCATGAATACCAATCATGACATCCCATTTAATTTCATGGTAGCTCTCAGATCCCAAACCGTCATAAAATGTCATGCACAAAACAAGGATGTTAGTAATAACAGGACAATGTTAGGGGTTAAAGCAGGTGCTTATTGATGGTCCCAAAAAAAGGCTAGTATTGATTAATAGTGTATGAACCTCTATGTATATTAACCACTGCATAATCAAATTATTACATTAAGTTAGACATCAATGAATATGTTAACAAGATTAAAGTTCCAACTTCCAATTGCTTATTTGGGATTAATCCAAGGAAATAAAACACTACCTACAAACACATAATAAGATCAAGTAACTTGATCATAAATCGACAAAGACAACTTCCAGAATGAATATCAACTATAACAGCCCACAGCAAAAACAATGCTGCTGTTTTACCCACTGCTGGAATGACAGTTAACTAACGTACTACCCATTTCACGAAAGTACCAGCAAAATGGAGTAAGACGGAGTAAAATGCTTAATATTGCTGGACCCCGTGGGTTCACCCACCAGAAGACGAAGACAAGATCCTCTTTCTTGCTCTCGTTCGTCTCGTAAGTGGCGTCATAGAGAGCGTAGCGACAATCGTTGGGTGGCAACAGCTTGACAAAGGCGCCATATGGGTCATCGACCGACTGACCAATGTCGCCCACCAGGATCTCCTTAGCTGGCTCCACAATGATCTGCTTCTTGTCAGGACTCAGGCAGAACAGCACCGCTTTCTTGCGCTTCTTCACTTCCTCAGCTGAAGATGCCTTGCGCACCTTCATGTCATTGAAGACTCTGATGACGTCATCACTCACCGCCACACCCGAGGCCTGTACAAGCATTTACCACAAATTATACACCAAACGAATTAAAGCACAACAGAAAGGAACACACGGTGTGGCTCTTAATAAGATTTGTAAAAAATTTGAGGTTTTCGTGGGAAGAAACTTCACAGTGTGCTCACTGAAGCACATTAAATTAAAACACTAGAAAGGCGGTTCTCAACTCATGAGTCATGCTGCCCAGGCGTTTAGAATCAGAATATGTATTTATACTGGAGGAATACAATTAGCTATACGGCTCTTTTTCACAGATGTCCAGTTCACAAGGAGGGCACAGGCTGTAGCATGGATACCGTACAGAAGAAACGGCGAATGTGCGTAAGGAATATCAGCGCCATGTGTGGCGAAAAGCCACACATGACACAACAACACTAATACACAACACGTCAATCGAGAAATGAAGTTCCGTAAGTGGGGGCTGCAAAACCAAAACAGCAAAAAAACAAGAACCACTGCACCAGAGGGTTCAGTGGCATTCACTGGCACGGGTATAACAGGCAGCTGAGGAATGAATGGTTGCCTTGTTGGATGAGTCATACATATCTTGCTGTGCATTTAAACGAACCCAAAAATAGGCGGCTGATAAAGTTATTCGAAATACCACTGAACTCGATTATATATTAGTATTATTACACGGCGTCATCAGATTGGTTAATCGCAGCTTCAACAGCAATGACCAATTAAAGGGGATTCATACAAGATAATTGTTTGCTGCCTAACCAAATTTAATGTTTTCTGTAGAATGTAAAAAAAGTATTGTGAAAAATGTAATGAGGATAAAAAGATCCCGGCTCAAGTCGCAGATTTAGTGTCAAAGGCGAAACTGCTGTAAATCATAGTAAAAAGACGAACATGGAATTCATATTCCAGTACAGTTAACTTTTTAACCGTGATGAGGAAAAAGCACCCAGGTCAAGTTACATGGCTCAATTCTATTTTAACATTTCTTTATTTAAAACCAACCATTAAGTCTTTCATTTTTCACATTTTACATAAAATGTGTCGAGAAAGTTAAAAATAAAAGTACTTCAGCATCACTTTGCTGAGTGCACTCCAAACGGTTTGTCAAAATAAAAGTATATCAATGAGTGAAATTTCTTAAGACAGGAAACATCTACGAAGCAGGATATGCCATAATTTTAATCCTTAACATAAACGTGGTGTGTATTTTCTACACACACATTAAATTACATTGTTTTATATTTTCTACTCGTTTATCTTCATTGGCCTTTGGAGGCATATACAGCCATTTCCAATAAATTATGTTAAATCAACGTTTTGTTTACTGGGAGATTACCAATAACATGAAATGAGTGCTGTAGTTTATAAATTCACATCGCATGTAACTGTGCGAGTTCGAGTATACTACAAACACATTACTCATCAACTTTCGATGAGCTGCATGATGGTATTATCCTATTTTTATGCACTTGGGTTGTTGGCTTTATCCGGCCACTGATACAGAAGTACATGCTTAGTGTACTGGGTACGGTTATACACTGTACACAACGCCTCAACTACACACCTAGTAATGATTTCCTCATGCGATGACCTGATTGCAACTCATCAAATACAAAATGAAAAAATGTTGCCGCATTTTATTTGCATAAGCTTTGAGCGACATACAGTATAATCAAGATCCTATGCATTGTTTTCTAGAATATAATAATTTGTCGTGTTATCTTACAACATTATTGTGTATCTCCATATATAAAAGGCAAACTTGTGAATGTGTGTCTGTTCAAAATGTTTAGCGTACTTTCCGACATGCAACAAACTTGAAATTTGCAATGTGGGTACTTTCCAGACTGTACACCATGCCAAAATTATAAAAATACAATTTTTTTGGGGGGGGGGGGGCTCAATAATGCATATATTTTTTGCACGGCAAGTGTAACGCATTGTAGTGTTGTGGTTAGCGCGCCGCGCTACGAACCCGGCGACCCGAGTTCGATTCCCGCTCACGGCCACCACCGGTGGCGATTATTTTAACCGGTCCTGGGCCTCCCCTAGGTCGACTCAGCCTCAAACGAGTAACTGCTGTGGTGTATGAACATCGCCACTGGGGAGACAAAAGCGGCCGGCCTTCATAGGTGCTCGCTAACAGCACTTGCCCCCTGCAGGCTACACGGGGGATCTTTGTCTTTATCCTGTGTGGGGGGTGTGCAGCGACTGCGTAGCGATTCGCGCGCTGCGCTACTAACCCGGCGACCCGAGTTCGATTCCCGCTCACGGCCACCACCACCAACGGTGACGATTATTTAAACCGCTCCTGGGCCTCCCCTAGGTCGACTCAGCCTCAAACGAGTAACTGGTGTGGTGTGTGAACATCGCCACTTGGGGGACAAAGGCGGCCGGGCATGGTGAATCCAAGTCCCTGGCGAAGCCGGGTAGTTACAGCTAGTTGTAAAATAAAAATGCTACAAGGGAAAAGGTTACAGTAAATACCGTGATTACATGTGATTAAACATTTTAAAATGTAACAAAATATACATTTTGAATACCTTATACGATTTTTCACACCCAACTACTTTATCAAACAGTTAACGCTATTGGAAATAAATTGTCCAAGTATTAAACAATATACCGGGTTATAAATGGAAGGTAAAATACAAATAAGAACAAAACTACTCCAGTAGTTAACGACATTTATATATTTACGCGATCTAACCTAAAATACCTCTATTGTGAAAAACTAGTCCATTTAAATTAAAAGATAACTTTTTACTCACTCGGCACTTACGTATTATAATGAAGAAAAAAACGTGTAAATATTTGCCCTGGTCTTGCGTGGGATTTTTAGGAGATCCATTTTCATCCTTCCTCGTATAAGAATAAACACTTGTAACCAAGTGAATACGAGCGAAATTATGCATTACTAAAAACAAATTGAATTATTATGGTTCAGAAAAATGATCATTAACGAAAAATAAAGAAAACTGAAAGTGAGTAAAGAAGCATTGAGATTCATACTTGGAATTAATTACACTACGTTGACAGACAACACATGCAGTTTAACGACATCATCCAAAATATTGAAGGAAAGTGTACTTTGGGCAGCACATTACAAGAAGGGGTGGTCAAAATAACAGTGTGACAGCCAAGGAATGGAATGCGTCCAAGAGGACGTGAACAGAGATGGACCGATAAGCAGATGTTGGATGGATCGTTGCATCGCAAAAGCATGAAATGTGGTGGCGGATTGTGGGGGAATACATCCAGTAGTAGACAGGTCATTATTGAAAATGATGAAAATATGAATGTCGGTACTGTACTATCACGAATAATATTGTAGTAAAAATCAGGTCAATGTGAACACAGTAGCAAATATATTACAAATTATAAATAATTATGCAGTGGTAATGTGACAGAGGTAGTAATAATGGTGGATGTAATCATGCATTGTTAAAAAATGTGAGTACAGTAGTGAAAATGATGTGAATAAGAGCAGAGGAACATTAATTAATAATCGTGACATTAATGACGCCTATAATAAGTAGTAATCATGTTAAGTGGGATGGTCATAATGACAGTATTGACGATTATCATGTCGCTAAGAAGCAGCTGAAAACAGTGTTAATGATATAATCCATGTATTCATGACTATAATATAGAAATAACGTAATGAATGTTAATTAAAAAAAACATGTAAATGTATGTGCAGTAGTAATAGTAACTTGAACATGAGTACAATACTGCAGTTATATTAATCTGAAAGTGATAGTACAAACTATTAAATAGTAATGTTACCAATTAGAAATCATGTGAATGTATGTTATGTAGTAATAATTCTTTTAAAAAAATACATCCATAACGTAATAATGCAGTGATCTTTAAAGTGACTGCAGCAGAAATAACATGAACACGAACGACTGCTTGTAATGTAATAAAGTGAAATCGGTAGTAATGATGAGTTGCGTTCAGAATAAACAAGAGAAAAATATATAATGGCCAATGAAAATGTATGTGAATCAGTGCTGCCAACAGCAGCAGCAATGATCAATCCACTGCTGCATGAAATATTCTCCAAGCCGTCGCAATCTCTTACGATCCAGCGATATAATAATACTAATCTACCTAGCAACCGCACGAATAATGTAATACAGTATTATAATTACAGGACAAATGTAACGCTCAGAATAACGCGAGTGCGACAATAGTGACAATGATTATATAATGATTTATGGCAATGGAGTATGGTGTATTATTTTTTTTTAACGCGAGTAGACAAAGAATGTAATTTATCATGACAATGACATTGATATGCAATTACGTGAATGTGGTAGCAATAATACCACTAATATTCTTGTAAAAATGATCCTAATGACGAACATCAAAGTATTAATTTAACGTGTTTACTGTAATACGAACACACTAGCAATGTGTTGCAATGTGGTGGTAGTTAATAATTATTGTATTGCAATACTAATACAGTATTCACAATTGGAATTTTGTCGTGATAATATAGTCTTCTTTGGTTCTTTCGGTAAAGTCACGTAGAATGAGAATAAAATAATAAATTGATAAAATAAAATAACACAATAATTATAATAAGTGTCAATTATGCTGACCAATAACATGGTAATGTGACGGAGATTGTAATAATTACTGTAACACGATGAAACTAATACAGTAATGATGAAGATACAGTACGACATACTGTAGTGATGTGGACACGGTAGTTATTACTGTAATAAAATTACACTTTTCACGATGTGAACGTGTTGTAACAATGTACCGAAGTAACAATGTGAATGTGGGTAATGACTATAATGCCACTAAACAAACAATACGAAGAATGTGTTGTTAACGACTATATAATTATTAAACGTATGCCATTACTTTACTGTCCCATGTGGATGGGACAGTAAAATCACTATAATTCTACCACACGAATACTGCGGTAGTAATAATTACTGTATTACTAACACACAAACAAAAATATGAATGTGCCTTGTAATAATAAGACGAATAATCACCGCAATATTAATGATTATTCAGTACTGTAAATGATTCAGGGAAAGTGAGCGTAACACATGGGGGCCAAGCCTCTCTCTCTCTCCCACTCAAGTCCCGTTAACACACGCACGTTGCGATGATAACAACACAGCCATAATTATGACTGCAACATTACTAATACAGTAGAATAATGCTAGTTACAGTACTATAATAATATAAGGGGATGAGTGAAATATGTGAAGCCCACTGCCCTCTCTCTTCTCCCACCCGGGGGGTGGGGGGGGGAGAGCCCCCCTCCGGGTAAGGCGACACCGCCCGCCAGGCCACCGGGGCCGGCTAAGTAAGGCAACACTAACCCCGGCCATGGCTCAGAGGCTAAAATTAGCGGCGACACGAAAGACGGCAGAGGAGCGAGAGAGAGAGACATGTTGCGAAGGCAGTCGAGAGACACCAGAGAGCGGTGGTGGTTACTACACAAGGTAGAATATGGCCGTCGTCCTCACACAGTAGTAGATGTTAGGCCCCCCTTTAAATCACGCAGTCTTTACCAAACGGACGCGACGCTAATTGGTATTGACATCGAGTATCGTATTTATCATAGGGTCTCGACGATTGTTTTGTCGATTTGTTGATACAACCGTGCGTGCATCGGAGTCATGAGCGCAAATGCGCCATTTAAATAAAGTAGCCCCTCGACAAAGACAACAAAATAACACGACACAGGTCAGTCAACCATATTCTGGTTATGTATATTTCCCCCCCCCCACCTCCCTCCACTGCGTACAATAGTAAAGTCAATGATAACTGGCACTACATACATCAGTGTTAACACGTGGAGGCGCCGCAGTGATTTCATGACAGCTGCAACGATGACAAGGTGAAATTTACAGCACGCGAAAAATACCCCCAAAAATATCGGCAGTCCACCCCCCCCCCTAACCCCTCATAAAATTACACTTTTAATTAAAACCCACAGACGGCGTTACAATTAAAATTTCTTCTGAGGTAAAAGCCGCATCAAAATATTTGTTTTTGTCGCGCGTGTCCGTTATGATATAAATTTGCCAGCGGCGAAACATCGACGAGGACGCCCTCAGGCAAACCTCTCTCCCTCTCTCCCTCTCCCCCACCACCAAATCACCCAGCGCCTCACTCACCATGGCGGGAGGGAGCGAACGGACGAGCGAGCGAGCGGACGGTAGAGAGCGGGGGCTCGTGCAGTGTGGCAGCGGTGGCGGTATCGGCGTCGGGCGCTCTCCTCTCGACGGCGGCAGTGGCGGTGGTGGCGGGGGCAGCGGCGCCCGTTAATTACGCGGGAAAGCGCCCCTCGAGCACCACCGTTAGGTGGCCCCCCACCCCACCACCTCTCACGCTCGCCCGCCCGCCCCGCCATTGGACCAAACGCGCGCACGTGACTTCTGCTGGGGGGGGGGAGGGGTTCAAGTTGGTGGCCATCTTACGTAGGGGGAAGAGGCTGTGGTGGGGGGGGGGTCGAGTTTAGAGTTGGCAGCCATCTTACGTAGGGGGGGTGAGGCTGTGGGGGGGGGGTCCAGCTTCCAGTTGGTGGCCATCTTACGTAGGGGGGAGAAGCTGTGGGGGGGAGGGGTCGAGTTTCGTGTTGGCAGCCATCTTACGTAGGTGGAGAAGCAGGGGGGGTACAGTAAAGTCTAAGTGCTGTACTGTACACGGGGTTTTTTTGCATTTTCATGCTCGCTGTTTTGTTCACGTGGAGGAATCGACGAGGACTCGAGTCTTCCAGAATGTGCCATCTCATGCGTACCGTGTTCAATAGCCACACTTAATGTCGCAAAAAAACTCACCAAATCACCATTACTTTAGGTCACAATCCACTCACCAACTCACCACGCTGCCGATCACAACACACCAAGTCATACCGTGTCAACCCATACGGTTTCCCAAGTATTCTTGTACAGGAAAACTGAGTTATCAGGTCCATTCGGCGTACAGCCGTTTCAATACGAGCAAAAACAAAACTAAATGTTTGTGTATTTGCGTTTCTCTACACTGGTTCTTTCGGTAAAGTCACGTATGTATAAAATAAAACCATGAATTACGACGTTTCGATTGCAACACAAGCAATCATCATCAGGTGTTTGCTTGTGTTGCAATCGAAACGTCGTGATTTATTTTGTTATTTTATACCTACGTGACTTTACCGAAAGAACCAGAGAGGATGGATTCCTGCAGTCACGAAAGCTTCAAATCAAGATTTGTGTTTCTCCTTTGTGATGGGACTTTGTAGGATGAATGTTGAGATTTATAAGGGCACGGGGTGACCAATAAAGTCCTGCATTAGTCTGTAATAAGTAAGGTAGGCACTGATAAGGTTAAGCCAACTCATCACACTGCCTATTCCCAAGCATTACTCGATTCTTGAATTCCCTCCCATCGTCTTCCCCCCCCCCCAAGCGCTTATAACTTTACTCAATTCAACAAAGTCTTATCTATTCAAACTTTGACGGTGCTCATTGTTTCTGGCCGATTGACGTTTTTGGACCTGTGCTCGGCATTAAACAAAAGTCACCACAGAGAACAACGCTTGGTCCAAAATCTTTTAAAAGCGGGCTATCTTACCCTGACTTTCTAGTTCACGTTTTAATAATAATATATAGTATTTACTCGTTGCACTGCCCTTATTGTCACTTAACTCATGACGGCCTGTGTCCACGCCGGGTCACTCACGGGGGTTGTTTGACCATACTTCACCACTCTGGTCAGTGAGGATAGATTGAGTTGGGTGGGTTTCGATTTAAAGCTTTCGTGACTGCAAGGATTAATCTTCTTTGGTTCTTTCGGTAAAGCCACGTAGAATGAGAATCAAATAATAAATTGATAAAATAAAATAACAATAATATTCTCACGACGTTTCGGCCACAACACAAGCGGCCTTCATCAGGTGAAGGGACGAGACTGTCTGAAGGCCGCTTGTGTTGTGGCCGAAACGTCGTGAGAATATTATTGTGTTATTTTATTTTATCAATTTATTATTTTATTCTCATTCTACGTGACTTTACCGAAAGAACCAAAGAAGTTTGGTGGGTTTGCTCAGGATCAGTGCATATATCAGTCACCAATGATGTTCGCTAACCACTGCGCCACCGCTCCACACATTTCAATTAAAAAAAAATCTGTTTTGTGCCCGAGGACTTAATATATCTCTGTCATGGTTGCGAAAGACCAATTTAATACCAAACCTACATTAACACGTCGGGTTATACTTATATTGTTGTGTGCAATAATTACTCAGGAACTGGACAGAGAACATTAACGTTGCTGCACTTGGTCTAATTAACCTGGTTATGATGAATGATGATTAAATCCAGGTAAAATTTTAACTGCTTTTAGAATACAAAATTCGGTACTGGTATGGATAGTTTTGTTTTTGTACATAGCAGCTCACTGACTCGACTTCAGATGCCTCAAATAACTTTTTTTGTTTTATCACAACTCCTGACATCACAGAGATACTTTATACGGGGATCACGTGAACCACGCGGTGTTTACCGGAATACGTTTAGGGTGACACGTGGATGTTTGTGTTTTGAATGAGACGAGAAAACGTCCGTGAAAGATCAATGTTACATTCTTTTTTCCTTAAATACACGCATCACCGCAACATCTGCCATGATCAATCCACATGGTGATAAAGGCCTCCAAAGACGGCCTCTAACCCCTCAAACGTCTAGCCATGTAACAACTCAGCTCCTTTCTACACACGACTGATTTAATGGCTACATCTCCGAGAGCGTGGTGGTAGAGACGTTGCAGCGAGTGTTTATGGGATTTGTTTAATGCCGGGTTTTTTTGTTAGTATTTTTCAGGGTGTAGAATTAGTTGGAGAGTGTTTTGACATACTGTGAGCTTTGTGGGGTGTAGAATGTTTTGCAGGGTTGTTTGATAGATATAGATCATTGCACTGTTTAGATGGCTATTGTGTGGTCGAGGCTATTGTGTGGTCGAGGCTATGTTGTCAGCAGGGGTAGTGTCGCAGTGGACCAAAATCCAACGTGTCTCTGCTGTCCACCTTCATTCACCGGCACTGACCAGCGTGGTGATGCATGTCCACAAACCCCCCCCCCCGATCCAGCAGTGGAAAGGAATGTAAATGCACTCGTGTTTTAGAAGATGCAATGGACACGTTTTAGGGGGCATTTAGAACTGTTGGAGAACATATTCTTAGCGTTTTCGGTAAAGTCACGTTGAAGGGAAACAATAAAAAATATATAAAACAATAAAAAAATTCTCACGACGTTTCGACCATAACACAAACGGTCGTCATCAGGTGTGTCGGTTTGCATAAATTGTTGGAGAACAATTGAGAGTGTTGTGTATATATTTAGGAAGTGTGTAATAGACGTGTGTGTTCTAGAGGGTGTTGTAATTGAATAAAAAATAGTTGAAAGGGCACAAGTGTGTATTTGAAGATATAACTTGTTAATTTTAGACGTGTGTGTTAAAATTGAGAGTGGCTTTTTGAAGGATATTGTATATTTAAGTTGTTGGAAGATGGCGTTAGCAGCACAATATACAGAATGTTTCAAAAAAATGTTAACACTTACATGGGACTATCGTTTTTATTATGGAAAAAGAACGGATAATGCACTGCAACTTGATAAGAAATGTATGTTAATAGCTTCAAAAAGTCAAAGAGTCTCCACTTATTCGCCATCATTGTCAACACGTGGCCTGGAATCTTCTCCAGAGGGTCTCCAGAGCCCGGAGGCAGCACATTTCTTGTGGTTATTGTTGCAAATTCTCAGAAGTGTTAAAAAAACATTTTTAATTACTCTATATATTATTGTACTGTACCGTGCACAAAAGTATATGCCCCCTGCCTTTACCAACCTGCATTGACCAACATGGCAAAATATGGACAAAAACCCACGACGATCCGTGCGGCGTGGGGAGGCCCTCATGCAGGGATTGACAATGAATTTGAGAAAACGTGTTGGAGACATGCAGTGCGTTTTAGTTTTCGACGGTCTGTTGTGATGTTTTCATTATATTTCCAGGAGGGTGTTTATATAACATTTTAAGACGGCGGGGTGTTAATTATAGACACGTGGGTTGTTTGGGACGGTACCGTGATGGCATGTCGGGTTCTACAGCGAGGTTGCAGTGTTGCCAACTCAATCTCGTCGCTATATGGGCCTCAAGAAGTCGACGCTAGATGTCGCTACGAGGGAAATGTAATGTCATCAAAAATGCACCACTGGACAATTTACAAGCGCAGTATATCAACACTTGTGACCCTATACAGGATCCTGACTAATTCCATGGAATAATGACAAATAGTTTTACCACAATGTGGTAAACAAAGAGTGCATTTCAACAGGATCCTGAATGTTTCGATTTAAAGCTTTCGTGACTGCAATGATTCATCTTCTTTGGTTCTTTCGGTAAAGTCACGTAGAATGAGAATAAAATAATAAATTGATAAAATAAAATAACACAATAATATTCTCACGACGTTTCGGCCACAACACAAGCGGCCTTCATCAGGTGAAGGGAGCGAGACTGTCTGGTAGGACAGCGCTGGAGTGAGAGAGCCACGTTCAGATCACGGCTTTTTAAGCTGTGTGAGAGGAACAAAGAGCCCTCAAATTTCCGTACCACGGATAGCTACGGGCCCCGTTCAGACGGACGAGTTCGTCCATGGTCGGAACAGAGGAGGGGGAGAGAGACAGCTGCGAAGCCCTAGTATACTCCATGTTGTAAACCATACCATTAACCGTGGTGTGAGAGGTATTAAGAGGCAATGCTGGCGAAAGAGCTGCGGTATTGCCTCTTAATACCTCTCACACCACGGTTAATGGTATGGTTTACAACATGGAGTATACTAGGGCTTCGCAGCTGTCTCTCTCCCCCTCCTCTGTTCCGACCATGGACGAACTCGTCCGTCTGAACGGGGCCCGTAGCTATCCGTGGTACGGAAATTTGAGGGCTCTTTGTTCCTCTCACACAGCTTAAAAAGCCGTGATCTGAACGTGGCTCTCTCACTCCAGCGCTGTCCTACCAGACAGTCTCGCTCCCTTCACCTGATGAAGGCCGCTTGTGTTGTGGCCGAAACGTCGTGAGAATATTATTGTGTTATTTTATTTTATCAATTTATTATTTTATTCTCATTCTACGTGACTTTACCGAAAGAACCAAAGAAGAAGAATCCTGAATGCATACCTGGAATAATGTCACTAAGCAATTTACCATTAATTACGGTATTCGCCATAGGAAACTGATGCCAGATCTTTAATCCAGACCTGGAATCGCAGTTAAAACTGCATAATGTCCTCATCCCATAAAGTCACTCGATGTGTCGCTATCATCGCTGCGGCACATCCTCGCAGCAGCGGATTTTGGCTGGGCATGGAACAATGACGGTCAACTGCATTGCGCGCTTTCAGATGCGTCTGGACCGCTCATCTAATATTACGAAGCCACTGGAGCAATGTACTTTCAAATCTAGAGTGACAAACCCTTTTCTTTCCAACTGTTTTTATTACACGCTTTTATTTAACTCAGTCTGTCGTTGTTGTTGTATCCTCAAATCTTGTAACTCAATTTTAACCCACTTCCCAATGTGCTATCGACTGCAAACTTGGTATACTTATGTCATACTGATGACAATACTATATTATATAATTTTAAAAATTTAAAATATTTTTAAACAATCTTTTTTACATGTGATGTTTCGGCTTTGGGTCTAATTGTCCACGCTCAACTGGCGTTGGCTATAAATGACCAGGGTCCCTTACTTTATGGCAAACTTCGGGGCCACTTCCTGGAGTCGTGGAGTTCTGCCATTACTAGTACGGTACATTTAATTAAAGCGTATTTTTTTTTAAAACGTATTTTTTTAAATATTACTTATTTATTCGTGTTCAGTTTGTTGTCTTTCCCCCGCACCTCCGTTTAGCGCGGTTGGCTACGTGCGGCGCAAAATAAGTTCAACGTGTTCACACAAAAAAGCGACATTTCAGAATAAACACCTATTTCTGGAGCCAAACATCGCACTTCCTGGCTTAGATATTCCTCCTCAAAGACACTGGTCGAGCAATTGTGGCAACGCAACCTAAACTATGGGCCATGTAAACAAAAAACCTACAGAGAACCATAGAGATACATTAAAGACACGCGCCACAGTCGTGCCATTGTGGCCTTGCAGCCCAAACTATGGACCCGTACAGCAAACCCATAGACAAAAATTATCATCGAGACTCACATACGTATTTTCAAGACAAGCGCCGCCCAAGTACGATTGTGGACATGCAACCCAAACTATGGACCCATATAAAAATACAACTACTCACGAACTATATCTCTCTCTTCTGAAGCCCTCTCGTCATGGCCTAACATTTAGCTCTTAAAGAACACAATGCTGGCCACTCAAACTTGAAAAATAGAATCCGGCGATATGAGAAAAAAAATCGGCCAGGTTGGCAACGCCGCAAGAAAACAAACAAGCGGTGATGTCACTGCGGTCGTGCTTTATACTAGGTCGACTCAGCCTCAAATGAGTACCTGGTGCGGTGTGTAGTAAACATCGCCACTGGGGAGGAGGGGGGGTCAAAGTTCGGCCGGGCGTGGTGGTGCCGGCCACTCAACCCCTTCGTGTGCCACAGTGCCGGCAACCTTCAGAGGTGCTGCTCGCTAACAGCACTTGCCCCAATAGTCTCTTACAGGCTACACGGGGGACATTTGTCTTTGTGTTGCAGTGGGGGGAGCGGTGGTGTTGCGGTCAGCGCGCTGCGCTACGAACCTGGCGATCCGAGTTCGACTCCCGCTCGCCGCCACCAACACCGGTTGACGATTATCTGAACCGGTCCCTGGGCCTTCTCTAGGTCGACTCAGCCTCAAATGAGTACCTGGTGCGGTGTAGTAAACATCGCCGGGCGTGGTGGTGTCGGCCACAACCCCCTCGTGTGCCACAGTGCCAGGCAACCTTCATAGGTGCCACTCGCGAACAGCATTTGCCGCAACAGTCATAGTTTTCATAGTTTCATTTATTTGGTATAGCCATGTGAGCCATTCGGCTCTTGAATTGGGTGCAACCGCAACAAACAAAAAAACAAAATCATGAACAAGAAAACATCTTAAAGTGACTTTGTGCATGTGCAAACAGAAAATCCAGGAAAAAAACATCAAAATATTCCTGAAATAGCACCGTACACCAACGCTGTGTGCAAAAATCCCAATGGGATGCAAGTCAAACAACAACAAGAAAACTTAGATTAAGGCCATCAGTCTAACTCCGTACTACAATAAACAAAAACATGGCCAAACCAAAAAACTTTTAGAAATCACCAAAATAAAGCCATAAATGCAATGTAACAGTGATCATAGGAACTGTGACCGAATTTTTAACAATAAACTACATAAATAACATGTAACACCAAACCCTAGAGCCACAGCTGGCTGCATGAGTCTGTTACAGTCTACACGCAGGGGCGGGGATGGGGGAATCTTTGTCTTTGGGACCGACCATAAATGACGTCACGCCCCTAGGCGGGGGGAGGGGTCAGACATGTGTGACGAGGGGGGGGGTTGAGAAATGTGACGTCACACGTTCTACTTAATTAGACTTTTCAATTAATGTTTTCTCCTACAACACCAGAGTGCAGCGCCACATTAAATACGCACTACAATGACAATAGTTTAAAGCGATTTGAAACATATTTTATTTTCGGGGGGGGAGGGCGGGGGGCAGAGCTTTGTGACGTCATTTATGGACGGCCCCTTTGTTGTTGGTGTTGTTGAAACTTCACCACCGCGCCCCCTTCTCCAACTCGCAGCCTCCCCGTCCCCAGCTGCCGCCGCCGCCGCCGCTGTTGTTGTTGTTGCGGGTGACGTCGGGGCCGGGCTCAACATCGCCCCCCTCCATCCCTGCTCCACCACCACCCACACCCCCACCAGCCTCGCTCCTGCATCACAGACCTCGCCTACCCCTCGTGTGACACACACACACCACCATCACCACCACCACCACACACGCGCGCACCAAGATGATGTCCCGTGTGGCATCGTTGTCCCTCTTGCTGTGTGGCCTCTACTGCTGCTGCTGCTGCGCGGCGCTGCCCGAGACTCGCTGGAGGCCCATGCTGGGTGCTCCGACCGCCATCCAGCCCACGGATCCGGGCCTCCACACGGCGGCAGCGGAGGCCACTCGCCGATTCAACTCGGGCCTCAACAGCCGCACGGTCTACAGACTCGACAGGGTGACGAAGGCCACACGCCAGGTCAGAGACGGTGAAGGTGGTGGGGTGGTGGTGGTGGGGTGGTGGTGGTGGTGGGGGGGTGGTGGTGGTGGTGGGGGGGTTGTGGTGGTGGTGGGGGGGTGGTGGTGGTGGGGGGTCACAACGCAGCAGGCAGACGCCGGCGCGCCAGGCTAGGTGCACGTCGACGCCGCGTGAAAGTGCCAGCGCTCGCCTTTGTGTCAGAATTGTATTTTTATTTTGTATCCTGGAGGAATCTGATGAGCTATAAAGCTCTGTTTTTTGTTGTCATCACGGGATAGACCCCCACCACCACCCCGGCTGTGTCAGTATGTACCCCGGGGGAAGGAGGGTCGCATGCGACTCTTTAAGGTCTCATTCGTGACGATATTCTTTTTTTTACTCTTATTAAGGCCCGTCTCGTGCTCACGTGCACTGCGGCTCTTAAAATATAGTTGTTGTGTTTTTTGACAGAATTAGAAAAAAATAGCGTTTAATTGTTATTCTTTGTTGCCGACTCCGGGTATAGACGAAACAAAGATGTAATTGTCGTCTTGCTTAGCTGACTTGGGGGGGCGGAGGGGGCAAGTGCTGTTAGCGAATAGCAACAATTAAGGCCGACCCCGCAACACGAGGGGGTGGCCAACACCACGCCCGGCCGCCTTTGTCTCCCCATTGCCGATGTTTACACGCCGCACCAGGTACTACTGATTTGAGGCTGGGTCGACCTAGGGGAGGCCCATAACCTGTTTCAGATCAATCGGTCGCTGGTGTGTTGGCCGTGAGCCGGAATCGAACTCGGGTGGCCGGGTTCGTGCCCTCAAGAGGTCTTCCAGAATAAGCTTGCTCAACTAAAAAAAAACGTGTTAAATCTTATATACTGTATTGCAACTTCGATAGTGCCGTTTGTTGCCGGCCGCCCAAAGATTATGGCCTGTGCTCAGCAACTACGAGAACAGAACGATCTCATCGTCTGCTATTGTCCATAAAGGGTTGTCCCCACGCCCAACACACCAAATGTCACGCTGTCAACTTTTACACACACACACAGTCATGTATATACACAGAGTTCCTTACTCAGTAATCATGCCAACGTTGCTATGTGGTTGGAATTGTTGATTCAACGTTCCATATTCACTGGCTATACTATATATGCACGGAACGGATTGTCTGTGTGTGTTATTTTGATGTGTTTACACTAACATTGGCGCTGTTTCAGTGTTGTACATCACACCTTCGAAGGGGTGTGGGGAGCCTTTGCCTTAGTGCGGACCGAATACAACTTTCAGGCGGCATCTTTGGTGGGCCTCAATTTAACTCACAACATAAACATTGAACGTTGAGCCAACGTCGGCCCAACGGTTCCAACCACATGCCAACGTTGGCGTATTTGACATACGGCACAATATTTGACTTACAATGCTAGATTGAACATTCCCTGATGGGTACCCAATTAGTACGGCTAAGATGATGAGTGGCGGATACATATTGTTTGTGGGCTGTTTTGACATGGTGGGTCCTATGAAATGAAGTCGTGGGCTGTATTTGGCCCTCAGATCAGTAGATCCCCCCACACCTTAGAAGGATGCTTTTGTATAGAAACAGTACGTTTACCCTGATGTATCTAACATTCAAAATTTTTGGTTAAATTAAAACTTGTGCGGCTTAAACTTAAGTTAATTGTTGATGAGCAGTAATGCTATATACCACACAGCTATAGATAATGTTTAACAAAACCCACATACGAAGTGTCTTATTCATTTGCTCGTGACTGCTGTTAGGGTCGTAAATGCTGACCTTTTAGACTGGGCCTCATGCAAAACACAGGCCCCGGACTATTTATTTCCACACCCTGCTTATAGCCATCTATGACCAAATAATCCAAAATGATATCGTCAAATCTCGGAAGCTAAGCAGGTTTGGAGCCTGGATAGTACTTGGATGGGTGATCATTAATTCACAAATAGTTTGCATGGGCTATGGGGCTGTGTTACGTTGTGGACAGACGGCATGTGCAGACAAATATGTTGGACTACACTTATTTGCTGCTACGTCACCAACTTCCACTGACCGGGGCGGTGAGGCATGGCCAAATAAACCCAACGATCTACAAGGCATGGAGAGACCCTCTTCCAGCAGTTGATTGACAAAAGGGCTGTGGTTGTGCATGCTTTAAATTCAGCCCTGTGGAGACAAGAGTTGGTGGATATATATTTGTAAAACGTTCAAACCTGTTTGGCTGTGAAGTGGCTAGATGGTAGTACAGCAAGTGGGTTTATTAGCCTGTAGTTTTTTAGATTTGAAGCTTTCGTGACTGTAGGGATTCATATTCTTGGTTCTTTTGGTAAAGTCACGTAGAAGGGAAACAATAAAATAATAAAAATATGAAACAATAAGATTCTCACGACGTTTCGACTGCAACACAAGCAATCATCATAAGGTGTGAAAACCACATAATCAGGTGTGGTTTTCACACCTGATGATGATTGTTTGTGTTGCAGTCGAAACGTCGTGAGAATTGTATTGTTTTATATTTTTATTATTTTATTGTTTCCCTTCTACGTGACTTTACCGAAAGAACCAAGAATAGCCTATAGTTGTGTACTTTTGAGTGATATCCCATCGTATGCGTGGCAGGTTTTCCCAGGTAGAGCTATCTCTCGATTTACAAAAGGGATGCATTCTTCAAAAAACACGCAAAACGAAATTTTGTTAATCGGAATGGCTTTTATCATTAATTTAATAGTAAAAAATAGGGATGTGTTTCGGACAGTCATTTCAACTATACTCCTAACCTAAAAACATATACATATATAACTTTTCACGATACAAAAAGAATAAGAACATAAATATTAAAACTATTCAATAATAAGTAATTTAAAACTAAAATAATTAACCTTTTCGGGGAACTCCACAAAATATCTGCATGTTGGTTTGACTGCAAAGGTGATGTGGAAACCTGAATGTTGCGCTTTAGGGATACCGTGACACTGTCGTGGAAGAATGACACAGCCTCCTGGGCAGGGGTACTTTTTTATCTCATGGCACGTGCTGTGCGAAATTTCATAGCGTGGAAATAAAATTTCGAAAAGTTAATATGTCATTTGCGTTAATGCAAAATGTTGTAAACCGAACGTTCGTAAATCGTGTATTGTGATTCGTATTGTGATTCCCTCCTACACGAACCAAAGCAACACGTTAATGGAATTAGTCAAACGTCAAAATGCAGGATCCTCGTGCATTGCGACGTGTACCTGGCACACCATATACACTATACATTTCACTATAGCAGTGACTACTGGTAATGTGCCTACTCCAGTTCACCAGCCACCCAGAAATTATTCAGTGGCAGATTAAGCCCCTATTATTATTGCTACGAACTGATGTTCACTTTGACACTTGATGGTGCAGATTGTGAGCGGTCTCAAGTACATCTTTGAGGCAGACCTGAAGAGCACGGAATGCTTGAAATCGGAGGAACGAGTGGCTGAGGACTGCAACTTCCACGATGATGGCGTGGCCACTGTGAGTACAGCCAATGCTTGGAAAAAAAATTAATTCCCCTTATTGTGCAATCGGCAACACGTAATGCATCTCTTGCATAGCCGTGACGACCCTTCGTGTTTGAGAATGATCCGCAGAAGCGTAGATCGCAGAGCTACTCTCCAAATGACCTCTGGACTACAAAGTTGAGAGGAAGCTCCCGAAGGCAGACTACTCGCCAGTCTCGATATGACAATATAAACATTGCTGATCAACTCTCGACCATGAGAATGATAAAAAAATATATACATTTTGCCAACGTTTTGGCCCATCATTACCATTTCTCATTGCAATGACTGCTCCTTTATGAGCAATCACCAGTGGTCGTTATATGGTCAGACCGGCTCCTGTCATGAGAATGTGAAAGTTTCACCACCAATTAAGAGCCATGTGTAGGAGGCGAATGCTGCTCCACACTACTATGAGCAATAAGATGTTAAGTTATAAATGAGATCATTAAAAATATACATCAATATCGTTTTTTGTTGTACATTTTAAAATGTATAAATTAATTGTACATGAAGCCATAAGGGTCAACCACACAGTCACATAAGGATATGGATTCAGATGTTGTTTCTATTGTTATTGCTGTTCAGTGTAATAGTCTTGCTATACGTGGCCATCCTTTGCCAGGTTTTCAAGTGCCGCTTTGAGGTGTGGACAATCCCCTGGCGCAAGCAGACCAAGGTGCTGAGTCAGAGCTGTCAGCAAAACAACCCAATCAAACCTTCTACCATGCCAAACGCCTAATTTGGAACATCATCCAGCTGGCTAGGCAAATATAAACATGCATTTGGCCAGCCAGCTAATTATTTGGGCACACATACAAAAACCAGACATGTTCAGCTCGTCAGATAATTATTCAGGCACACAGCGAGACACCTTTATAATTAGCCAGACACACATACATCGAGTCATTTGGATGAGTCAGATGCACAGTTATCTGTTCAGGCACGCAGCCATTCTACTTGATGGCTTTGATGAGCACACTTCCACTCGACATTAATAAAATCAGTAGACACCTAAGTCCTCTGGGTAATGATTAATTTGCACATGTACGCAGCTGGACAATTAGGAATACATTAGACCGCGAGAAGACAAGGAGTTAAAGATTAATTTCCAAACATTTGCTTTTAAAATGACCAATACACACATGATATACAGTGTTACTCTATTTCAGAACATATTAAAAATAGATTTTTAACACTTAAATTTTGCATGTATACTGTTGTTTTCATTGCTTATATTAATATTATCTCTTCATTATAGTTATTTGATAGTGTAGCCACAGTTATTAATGAGAACCCTGTATTTTCACATCTCTTGCGCAATTATTAAAAACGTCAACAACTTGCGTAGGTTTTTCGCGGTTGTGTTGCGCAAATCGCCATTGTTTTCTGCGGTTGTGCTCACAAGCACATCAGCATAATGTCTCGCGTTCCACTCCACTGCCGAGCGGAAACGGCGGTACATCTTACCAAACAGCACGTGGTACAACCCAAAAACACACCGAGTGAGCTATGGTACTCTTTACACAACCTGCAATGGAAACAAATACAGACGCAAATTGTACTAAATGCAACTTTCATATCAAGACCGTTTGCAAATTGTGGCAAAGGAATTCAAACGTCCATGTGGAGTAATTGAAAAAGAGGTAAGAGAGGGAGTTTGAGGAGTTTTACCTTGAGTGAGGAATTGTGGCATAGACTACTAGGGGCCCAAGGGCAAAATTTCTACAATTTTATTGTTGTACGTACAGATGTAAACACTTCATACGGAGAGGCAGACAGCCTTGAGCCTCGGTCTGAACAGGAGGTCTCAAGCAGTGAGGATGGCCAGAGTAAGAGATAACCAATGGTTGAAGTAGCAAAGAAGGAGTGACCTCCCACTGCGCAAATGTTGACAGACTGGAGCAGAGGGAACGTGAGTACGTTGGTAGTTCCACCGGACAGGCGATCATGATGGGACATACGTTTGAATTTCAGTGCGACTGACACATTTTGACATAGACGATATTTAATGTGGGGTTTTTACACGTAGTTATCGGTTAGAATGTTTGCATGTTATGTACTGTCGCTCACCTTTTTTGTTTCAAATTCGAAGCCGCATAATCTAAATGTGTGCTCCACAATTTGCTTCTCTCTTTAAAACAATAATAGTATTAGCAGTATTAATCGCAAGATATAAGTAATAAAATATCGTATTTTGCATATCAACATTTAGTTGGAAATAAAATCAAGTTTATCTCACCAGGCCTGCGTGTGGGTACACTTTTGTTTACAGTGAATGTGGTTGCGGTTTTTGTATGACGTGTGAGAAATGTGTTTCCTTTGCACACACATGTAACTTCAATTGCAGTCCAGAAAATCGGGCCACCACTCACAAAAGATTGCATAACTATGTTTTTTTAAAAGCCACCCAAATGCAAACGTGACCATGTGATCGAAGAAAATAAAAACATGCTTTACGATGAATCTGCATTCTTCTTTGCCGTCGGTGATTTGATGAAATAGCTCCATTCAGGGCGGTGATTCAAATATTGAATAGATTCCCCTATTTTTTTTACATTGCCGTGAATAGTAGTGCCTCTAGTGGCTGCAAAGGACATTATGTTGACACAATTCAACACGTGTATTGTGAGCTCTAATATCGGTGTCCACCCCTTTTAGGAAGTTGCTGTTTGCGAGCACCTTTAACCCTACGGTGTCACTATCATGCGGTGGGGCGAGTGCTGCGCACACCGGCCCGTGTTTGTCCCCCCCCCCCGCCAGTAATAATGTTGCCCACAACATACAAAAGGCTCATTAAATATTTTGAGCAGAGTCAATCCCTGGTTGGCACAGGCTAGGTTCATGCAGCAATAGTTCGCTGGGCTTTGTTTTCCCCAACTCGTGCAGGAACTTAACCCAGGTCACACGAATTCTAAAGCGATGTGCCAACTATCCCTCTATTCACCACTTCCCGCACGTGTAAGCAACATTGCAACGTGGTGTTGTTTGTGAAATTGTGAAATGGTGAAACGCACATGACGAACGCACTCAAATGAGCACGTTTGTGAAACTGGATCAGCCACTTAAAGCTGTGACGGTCATGCGCACTGCCTTGACCGTCTTCTTCCCCTTCTTTGACACCGTATACCGTGCACGTATTTGTCAGCGTATAACCATATACTGCTACTAAAACTTGAATTTGGCGCTTTCGTGACTGCAGGAATTATTCTTTGTTTTTTTTTCGGTAAAGTCACGTAGAAATAAGACATAATAAAATTACATGATAGCGTACGACGTTTCGATTGCAACACAAACAATCATCATCAGGTACATAAGAGAGAGGAAACAACCGCAGATATATACAGACAGATTTAACGGGATATAGAGAGACGGGGGAGCACACTAAATCAAACAGGGTTTAGCAAAATTTGGAAACCATATAACGCAACAGACGGTTGGTCAAAACACAACGCATGGTCTGTTTTGATTACGCTATTTCAAAGATTGCTAAATTGCAAGTTAAGTGCTAACTCGTTCTGCTTGGATGTCTATATATGTGTATGCGGTCTGTATATTTTTTTTATTTCACACTTAACTTGCAATTTAGCAATCTTTGAAATAGCGTAATCAACCAGACCATGCGTTAATTGTGTTTTGACCGACCGTCTGTGTTGCGTTATATGGTTTCCAAATTTTGCTTAACCCTGTTTGATTTAGTGTGCTCCCCCGTCTCTCTCTGTATCCCCTGTTGTATCTGTGTCTGTATATATATCTGCGGTTATGTGTTTCCTCTCTCTTCTGTACCATGATGATGATTGCTTGTGTTGCAATCGAAACGTCGTACGCTATTATGTAATTTTCTTATTTCTACGTGACTTTACAAAAAAAAAGAATATACCGCTACTAGTTGCGTGCTAATGTGTGGTCCACCAAAGGTATTTGAAAGGCCTATTCGGCCCTCTGTAATGACATGGTGCCAGTGCTCCCTGGTATATGTATATATATTCTACAGCAGGGGTGGGGAACGTCCGGCCCGCGGGCCGTACGAGGCCCGCGAAATCATTTGGTGTGGCCCTGCCAAGGCAACCGCAGGCGGGACTCGAAATTCAATAAATCTAGGAGCAAACCTGGAAAAGCAGTTGCGAGTAGCGACATCGTCAATACCAGCTAACATCACACGCCTCGCCAAAGAGAAGCAGTTCCAGCCATCACGTTAGGGGCGAATTAATTAAACGTTTGACCAAATATAACAGGCCAATTTTTAAGTTGATAATTTTGTATGGCCCGCGAATGATGTTATAAATATCCAAATGGCCCTTGGCAGAAAAAAGGTTCCCCATCCCTGCTGTACACGGTTGAACCAGTCACACCCACAGCCCAGATGATTCTGTACGAGGCGATGCGTCCAAATAGTTTGTCTTTTGTTTTCGGTGGGGGTTTTCCCTCTTCAGCTAGGAGACAAAGAACATTTGTTTTCCCGACTTTGAACTGCTTATTTGTTTGAATGTACGAGACATTAAATGGTTCCTTTGTCCGCGATTAAAACGTTTGTTTCCTTCACGCCACGGCATGAGGGGTAGAGACGAGGAAGTTCCCGAGACAGAGGTGAGCACAGCAGGAAGGTGGGGAGGGGAGAAGGAATGACTGGGTCAGGATGTCGGGGATTATGAGAGGGGTGATGATGATGGAGAGGAGAGGGGTGAAAGGTTAGAAGGAGAGCAAACACGTCAGCGGCACGGAGCAGCGTCTGTTTTGACAGGGGGTGGGGAGAAGGGAGCAATTAAGTGGGGGTGGCCACACGTCACTTCATTTAGACATTCGCGTTATTTCATCATTAGAACAGTGGCAATGCAAAAATTAGTCGAGCAGTGGCACGAACACAAATATTGCCCAAGACGTCACTTGCAATTTCTCAACACAGCGGTGTGTTTTGTGACTGCATCAACTTTGTGTACCAACTTGGCTGGAGTCGCATCCATGACTGGACAACCCACAACGATGACCACTGCACTCCATGCTGCTATACAGAAATCCCTGGATATTCCCATGTTAGCTTGGCCGTTCAAGTGACCCGCGTTCCAGTTGCCAAATCTCGTTCTGATACTCGCTTTTGACACGCGCGTATCTCGACCATAGTTCGGAACCGTTTCCCGAAATCGTGAAGAGACATCCGTCTAAACGTGACTGTCATCAGGTCCGATGGCGTGAACAAGTGCAGTCTCCAGCTCTTATTGTCCACGATCTCTCCGGCCTCTGTGTCGGTATGGGGGGTATTGAGTGGTGGTTTTATAATCCCTTGTTCATCATGACGTCCTTTTCACTTTGAGGTCTCAATAGCGTTACGGAGATGGCGTGACGTGAGGATTCTGCCTTTGTAGTGAGGGTTGTAAGTTGACGCCGAGGGGGGGAGGCGGCGCATCAGCCCCCCATGTGGAGTGACATCAGGCGCTAATTATTATTAATGGTGGGGGGGGGGGGTGTCCATTTGGAGGACGTCATCTGCTCATGAATATTAATGAGGGGGGCTGGTCGATGTGGAGTGACGTCACGAGGGTTAAGGACATTGCTGAGTGATTATAGTCGGTATGGGAGTATTGAGTGGTGGTTTTTTAAAGGTCTGATTATTTGGGTCTACGACATTTCGATCACAACACAAGCGATCGATTTTTCCTTCTGATCACGATCGCTTGTGTTGTGATCGAAACGTCGTAGTTTGTTATGTTCTTTGAACCTATCTACGTGACTTTACCGAAAGACCCAAAGAATATGAATTCCTGCAGTCAATAAAGCTTTAAGTCAAGATTTAGGTATAATTCTCTTACGGTGGATGTGTTCACTCAGAGTCGGGCGTCAATATTTTAAAATGTAAACAGACCTGCCCCTACTGGACATCTGTGAAAAGACCTTTGTAGCTCATCGGATTCCTCCACTAACTATTCCGATACATTTATTTCGTTGTTCTACATTTGGATTCACCCTCCCCCGACTCCCCCCCCACCAGCCCACCTCCCTCCCGTCCCAACCCTTGAATGGGGGTCATTGTTTCACGGGGCTGGTGAATGCACCACTTCTTTCCTCCTTGCCCTGACGGCGCCGTCGGCTCCTTTGCTACAACACCATGGCGTTACAGCCGCCACTCTCCTCCACCACCACTCGCATGGCCACACCACACGGGAGTGGAGGACGGCGGCCTTCACGCGGCCCCATCTCTGCCAAGTGAGAAATCACGACGAACGCCATCAACGCGGCGACCCAACATCGACCCCCGGGGTCTCCAGAGCGACAACAAAGGACCACGCCAACGGCTGCGTTCGAGGGCCAAACGACGCGCCACATGGGGGGGGGCCTTAGACAAGGATCCTCCAACTGAACAATGCGGGACTCTTCCACGGGTGAAGTGCGAGTTTGTTGCCGCTGCTCTTGACGCGGTTGCACGACTCGACCACCTGAATGAGAAATTGTAGTTGCGCTGCATCTACATCAGCCATACGAAAGAAGCCATGCACCATAGGAGGGCCCCCTTTGCGTTCCCCGTCAACTTCCCATAAAGAATAAAATAACCAGCGCCCTTCTGCAGTCCTGCACGACCCCTGGGTCTACCGCCTTGCCAATTAAAACAAAGCTGCCCTAAAGCAAGTCTTGGGAATCGTCCATATACCCCTAAAACACAATCTTTAATTTTCCTGGAAATATCCAATGAGTAATGAAGCTCTCTTTCCACGATTCTCCAGCAATAATTTTGTTTTGCACAAAGACAATTAAAAACCACGGCTTCTTTCAATTGGCTTTAAAAGAACCAAACTAAATATACGCGGCTCCGCCGGCTGCAATTGTTACAGCCAATCCGATAGATCGAAGGGACACCGATGTCCGCGCCTACGCCTACACACGCGCATAAGGACCCATTCTACGATTAAAAGCAGTGCGACTATAATTAAGTCGCCGCCGCTATTTAAATATATTTCTCTCCCATGTCCGCTCAGTCACACACACAGCCCTTGGTCGCCACACAAAGCAGGTCCCTGTGCTGCCAGGGATGAATGGAAGTGGGGAGGGGGGGGGTCAATGCAGATCCATGCAGTGGGGGCGAGCGGTGGGGGCGGGGAAGTCGCTGCCGCAAACCAAGTGACTCAATGCATCGTCCGATACGAGAAAAAAAACCTTCCCAGGACATAGGCCCCGTTTGTTCGTGAAATGCATAGGCTGGGGCATTTCTTCAATACTTACCAGGGAGAGGGTCTCGCGATTGTGCCGCGGAGCTCTAAGATTACATTTTGGCTTGCACCGCGCAAAAAAACTACAGAGCGCATTAAACAAAAAAAAGTTTGAAATAGGCTTTGGTTAGAACGTGCAACAAAAAGTTCCCCTTTAACAATGTAGACACATCGCACACACGCAAGCCCGAATGGTGGTGACAATGGCCTTGGCGCGTTTGATGCTCATTGCAGAGGCACACGGTGCAATGCCAGCGATGTTGGTAGTCCAAATTTCCAGCTTTTTCCGCATAAGCTCATTAATTTTTTTCCTCCACCAGAAACACTATGGAAGATCACATTACACACACACGTTTGTTTGTCATAGGCAGACTTTATCAATCTTATGCCAAGCTGCAGGGCACCAACCACAACAGCCTCATCCCTGTTTACCAAACCAACGGCATAGTTTTGCCATTATTTTGCATATGATGCTTATCTACACATACCGTATGAATGCTATACACACAAGTGGGTGGACACAAATGCAGAAAATATTAAATAGTTTTCGTTGCATCAAGAAAAAATAACTGCGCTCAACTTCAGCCGGCACAGCTCAGTACGCGATTCCGACAATTATTTTTTGCACTTTGATTTGTCATCATTTGGCACTGCACCAACGGCGAGTCACAAACATGTTCATGGGATTAAAGGCATATTAGGGCACCAAAAACAAACATTTTCGGATAGACCCAACTCGTACCTCTAGTGGTGTTAATGCCTTACACCCCGGATAAGCTCCTACTCCAAAGCCAGAAAACAAAGCGAAAAATGGATCCCTGAAAGACGAGTCGTCGACCAACACGGGGCTTTTATCAAGGAAAACAAAACCATAGTTCTTGTGGAAGCACATGAAGCATCGCAGGCTAACGAGCAGTGGAGACATTACAAATTTTAAGGGCACAAGCGAGCAACGTCTTGGTACACGTCCATGATGCGGCGTATTATAAAGTGCACGCGTCACAACACCAGTGACATCGCCAGACTACAGGGCGTGCACCTGAAAGTCAATTTCAAGTCTTCCCCCCTCATCCACTATGAATGCCGCAAAATTCGTGGGACACGGGGCCTTAGAACACGCCTAGCAGGGCAAGTCGCGGTTCACCTCTACACCCCTGGCCAGCAATTCACAACAACCTGCTACGCGCGTCACGGTTTTACCGACTTGTTTAATAGTTTATATTCGGTCCTTTTTAGATGTTTTAACAACCTTGTCCACCATTATGCCGAATTATAATCGCACTGCGTGATTTGCATATCAAAGTAAAAAGGTGCAGCCCTGCAATGTCTTGCTCACGCTACTGCTAGCACGGGGGGGATAAACTTCACCTCGCAGCAGGGCTCGATGTCATTCAGCCTACTCTGCTACACTGGCTAGGAAGTTTTGGAAGAGGTGGGTGTACCCACACTTCGCCCCACCACACACAATATGCTGATCAACTGTCGTTGTGATCATTTATAAGGCTGGGTGGACAGAGGTGGGGGTGATTTAATGACTTGGTCTTTGTTTCAAGTGCCACGCCGGGAGATTGAATCAAACTAGCAATCTATAGATTTCACACAAGTCCAGCGTGCTAACCACAACACCAATGCAGCATAACATTTGTACGCATTAATCTATGCGACAATACGATCGTATGAGTACACAAATTACATACACAATGGTAAATCATGCCCAATTCCCATGGGAATTGGGCATGATTTTCCCCATGCTATTCAAGGTTGATTATTATTATACCACAGTCGATCGAATTGTGACTTCTAAATGAAAATCCATTCGTTTTGTGGGCCCCATCTTCAACCAACTCTTCACATCTCGGCGGTAAGAGGTGATGGGGGTGGCAGCAGTGGTGGCGGCGGCGGGTACGCCATCCCGGCGGCGCACGCCTCCTGCTCCGATCCTTCCGCCACAAGCTCTTCGTTCACGGTGGACACCTGCAGGTCGCCCCGACGCCGGTACTGCCCATTGTGGCGGCCCCGCTGCTGGTACCGGCCGCCCACGCCGCTCGCCAAAGGCTGGGACTGCGACGGCGGGACGGTGGCTTGTTCGCCATACGAGCGCACGGTGTAGGTGTCGCCAGGGCGCGGCGGGGAGCCGACAGCGGCGGAGCTCTCGTCGCAGTCCTGCCGACACCGTTCCGCGCGCCGCTTCTGCACGAGCGTGGTGAGCAGCAGTGCCACCATGACGAGCAGGAAGAGGCCGCAGGCGACGGCACCCAGCACTACCGCGAGCACGGCGGCGGACATGCTGCTCTCCTGCACCTCTGCATGAAATGAATATTTCGATATCTCACCTGGCAGATTCAAATCGTTCCCCATGCAGCATCACCTCATCCAAAAATAAAATAGTGCCTGCCCCTGGCCAATAACAAGTCGCCGTTCCAAGGCCAATTGTATAGGGGACAACGCCCACCAACCAACATTGCTGTCGCAGCCTTCAAAACTTTGACCCAGACACCTGCACCGCTGCTACCTCTCACAAACAAAAAACCCTGCCCCGTATAGCCTTAGACTTTTGGGGCTGTTAGCAAGTACCTAGGAAGGCCAGCACAGTACGCAGGGGGTGGTGGGTGGCCAGCACCTTGCCTGGTCACCTTCGTCTCCCCAGCAGTGATTTTTTTTCACTTTACACACTGTACCAGGTACTCATGAGGCCGAGTTGATCTAGGGAAGACCCAGAACCAGTTCAGAATCGTCAGCGATGTTGGCCAGGAGCGGGAATCGAACACGGGTCGCAGGGTTCTTAGCGCAGCACGCCAACCGCTACACTACCACTCCTCCCACTATCGCACGCACGCGCGCGTTTAGCTTGAGCGTGGCACCTTCGAGTTGCACAGTCGTGCAGCGCACGCCCTGCCACGCCGGGTCCACGTCAAGGAAGCCGTCGTGACAACTGCAGGTGTAGGAGCCCTGCGTGTTGCGGCACGCAGCGTTGGTGTCGCACAGGTGCTGCTCTGCCACGCACTCGTCCACGTCTGCACACAGAAAGAGCCACTCAGCCCCGCATTACCACCCCACCACACGCCCTCCATGTCGCCTTCATAAAAAAATAAAAATGGGACTTGACTAGACACTCTGAGACTGTTGCCTGCCAAAACCCACAGCTAAACATTTTTGGTGCTCGTGGCAAGGTGCCATCTCACACACCCTTGTACTAAGTTGAGGCATTTATCACCAATGGTTTGTCGTGAGCGGAACCTTAATTTCTAGTTGCCGGTTTCTTAATGCAGCGCCCTAACCACTATAATATCAATCCCTGTACACACTTAAAATTCCCAACGCTTGCCTCAGAACATACGAATGCAAGAAGGGGGCATTAACATGTTACATGGTGAAAATCTGAGGATGAAAAAGAACTTACTGAAACATTAATAAATATGTAGCATCATTTACATTACTGCATATGAATAGTCCAACTTTTCTTGCTATGAGAAAAAAAAGTGCTGGTTGGTGCATGGGTGGGCAAATGTGGTGATGACGTCACCCACATCCCAGAGGAGAGCCGGGTTCGAGCATACCGACGTCATGCCAACCCACCCCAACCTCCACCCTGGCCAGGGTATGCGCGAGCCGTGCTAGTCTTTACAAGGTGTGGACTCTTCTAAAGTTGTGGGACCTCTAGTCCCATGGGCCAGAGCAGAAATTGGTACCACCTTGGAGTTAAAACACAAGGTCTAGCATCAACCATTTATTTAGGATGGCCAACCAAGATTAAGTTGCTTGATAGCCCACACAAATAGAACCCAGAAGGTTGTTACGCCACTGCAGGTGGTATCGTCAGGCGAAAACTTCAGGGTGTACAGACTACTAGACATCTCCTGCGTCTACCCACCAAATCCAGCCATGAAGGTTCTCTCCTGGCCTCACTGGTGCCCCCCCCCATCCCCCGTAACTCCATCGCCACGCATACCCTTAACATGCACGGCCAGTAGCTCCAGACTCGTGCCGTTGTCGTGGCTGCTTAGGAGGTGGTGGTGGCCGTGGCCCAGGAAGGCCTGCAGCTCCGAGCGGGCCCCCGCGTGTGTGTGCGGGCGCAGGAAGAGCCCAAACTTGGTGAGGAACTCCGATTTACTGATCATCCTGGTGGTGTGAGTGGGGGGGGGGGGGGGGGGGACGGAAGACACAGAATGATGCAGAGTAAAAATCAACGCGTGTGGCTTAAATCGGTTAATACATTCTTAGTCACCGCTGGATGAGTGTTTTTCGTTTGCAAGACCCACTGGTGGCCTTTAGTGTGGCCCCTGACAATTACGCAAAATGTGATAATCCCTTAATGCTGTCAAACCAAACGTTCCAAAAGTGGCCCCACTCTGAAAATTAGTGGAGACCACCGTGCAGGATTGAAGGCATTCCCAAAAAAAGCTGCAGTCAATCATGGTTACGCAATGCAACAACCAACCCAACACCTGGCACACAAGCAGCATTCAAAGAGTTCCATCTCCGCAGTGGAATTCTGGGACACGTTCTTTCCTTTGGCTGCTAATCTGTGGTCACAATCTTACCAACCGGCGATGGCCCCCTCGCTGGCAACACGTCCCGACTTGGTGAAGCCTTGATGCCCCCCTTTGCAAGTCTACAGCTGGACGAGGGCCTCTACACGCCGTGCGATTCGCGAGGGTTATTTTACCGAAATTCATGCTGGTCAGTGCGGGTTGGTGAATGTGGGAGCTTAGAAGTACTGTACAACAATAGATGTCGCTGGACTCTCCTTTGCTGCCCACCACTTTGCCCTGGAGCGCTATGGACACAACCTATTGTGTGCTTGGTGGTCACCCATCTGACTACGGTACTAGGCAGGGTCAATATGCTTAGCTTTCAAGATCTCACAAAACCCGGTGATCAGATGATAACAACAACGCGGAGACTACGCACCAGTTGGAATGTCTGGGTACCACTCCGAGGAAAGTGTCCTTATTGACGCTTTCCAGCTCAGACTTGTGGATCTGCGATGCAAGCAGGGAAAAATGGCAGCACACATTGGAGCACCGCACAAATCAAGAGCATCATCGCCATTGTCGCCTTCATGTATTGCTCGATATCTTGTCGCGCAGCAGCATAGACCGAGTCGCATGGACCAGTGTAGCGGACACGCACGAATCAGATTGCTGCACTAGCAGCAGGTCGCAAAGCAGGAAACGCGACGCTCGCTACGCTGTATGCACTGGAGCATATAACTAACACAAAAGCAAAACGCGTGCAGCGACAAACATGCATGCACACGACTTGAATTACATGCCTCGGATTATGTTACAGATGATGGGGATTCAAGGATGTTGGATCTAGGATTGTTTGCGACCACTATTTTTACATTGTTTTACAAAGTAAACAAATAATGGCCTAACCAGGCGTGAAGCTCTCAGTCGTCCCGCCCCTTACCAGGTGCTCCAAGTGAGACTTCAGGAGCTGCACCAGCTCCTCAACCTCCACCTTCGTGTTGTTGCGACTCCGCAGGGCCGAGTGCACCGTCACCTCAAACCACGTGTACTCTGGGGGGGGGGGGGGGGGGGGCGACACATTGTGCACGCACACACGGGGAGACACCCATCCCACACCCCCCCTCCCCGGTCGGTATAGCAGGGGGAAGGATTCCCTTTTGAGGAGCCGAACAGGACTTCCAAATCTCTTTGGTAGGTAACCACTAACCAGCCACACATTACACCAGTGAGAAAAGTTCAACATACGTACACGTACATATGAGCATTAAAAAAATAACGTGATAAATAGCATGCACCCCCATCCAGTTCTGTATTAAGAGCCCCCGCCCCCCCCCCCCCACACTCACCAAGCGCAGTGCAAAGATAAGGCAAAGATTTTTATTCCAGGGCTACCTTTGGGTTTAAATGGCCCCGAATGTGTGCGGTAGGACGGTCCCTTTACTCCTCCGCGCTGCTGGTTGTTCTGGACGCCTGCGTCACGGTGATAGGGGACACGTCACAGCAAACAGGGCCAGTGGCAGGGGCATGGCCAAGGCGGCAGCAAGCTGCAAATTGTCACCCCAATCACCAAATTCACCACAAGTCAGATCTCAAAACCAAGCAGGCTTGGTTAGCGGTTGGAAGGGGTAACACCACAAGGCTTGCCGGGTGTTGTAGGTGTAGGGGTTACGAGGTGTGGCCAGGAGCTTGCAGTGCAGAGTGTCACCCACCCCTCCTTGTAGTCATGCGTGGGGGAGTTCAGGATTTCCTCCAGTATTAAAAACCCAAAAACACATTTCAAATAGAATCGGCCAAACATTTCAATTGTAGCAGCAAACTCCTGAAAACTAGTCTGGAGACTCGGCAAGTGTTTGTGCGAGTAAATATTTTTTTAAAATGGGGAATATGCAACACCTTTATGGGCGACACTGGCCAATCACACGCAGGTCCACATTGCACCACACCGTGTCCAGTCTGCACAGAGCCACCTCCACATGCTGCACTCGCAGCCAGTGGGGCATCCAAGCTGTTCCATGGCGAGCGTTTCTCACCTTGCGGTGTGGCCTCCTCTGCAGGGGTTCTTATCCTCTCGATGATGTGGTCAAGCGGGCCCCATCCCGGCGGAGAGAACAAGATGGACACCTCTTTGTCCACCGGCTTAAAGGAGGAATCAGAAAAGTCTTGCTCGGATGAAAGGGAACTTGTCGCGGCTCTCAAGGGATGATCTCCATCCTCCTGGGGTGTCCCAGTTGGACCAGTTGCTAAATTCATTCCCTCGTCGGTTTGTGACGAAGACAAATTCTGGACAGGCGGCTGGGTTTCTAGCTCCGAGGCACTCGTGGTGCCCGAGTAGAATTTCTCCAAACTTGGCCCTGGTGAAGTGAGCACAGCGTGACGCTCAGGTCCATTCTCCAGCAGAGGTTCCAGCAGAGGTTCCCGCTGCTCCTCTTCTTCCTCTTCCTCCTCTTCCTGGGCCTCCTCAGTGGGGTGGTGAGAATGGTCTTCATCGGCAATAACGTTCATCGTCACGGCATCTGTACCATTGTGCTCGCCGAAGGTCCACAGAGTGGGGGCAAAACCCTCTGCTCCACTGCTGGGATCTTCTGCCACACTGTCGAGTGGCAGCGGAGACGGTTGGCTGATGGCACGGCGCTCGGGGCCGTGCTCCGTTGATGGCTTTTCGAGAATAATTTTTTCCTCTTCGGCCGCTGCCTGGCTCTCGAGGTGTTTGGCCACTGCCAGGAGCCACATGTTCCCCTGCGGTAGGGCCGGCCTATGATTCAAGGGGAGATGCGGAGGGACAGGTGACCTGGACGAGGGTGCGGATGACAAAGTCGCTAGTACATCGCTCTTGGTGTCCGACCTCTGCACATCCGTGAAGGTCGGCGGGCGTCTCGGCGACTCTGCCACCATGGCCGAGTCTTCTGGCCGTTCGCTCCATTCGCGCGCCGCGACTTCCGTCACACCAGGGGACCGCGTGTTCATTCCACTGGGAAGTTCACCGCCGCCATCCACGCCTTGCGCCACAGGCGTGTGCGTAGAAACCATAGAGTGTGTGGAGACAGTGGTACGAATCTCTTTCAGCCGCATGGACCGTGTCGTTTCCGTGGTCGTCCCTCTTGAGCGTCCCAGGGTGGACTTCACAACCTCGCCAATGGACGCCGGTGTCAATGGTGCAATTGCACGGTGTTGCCCTCCTTGCTCCTCTTCCAGCTCCGTGGATTTGGCGGATGACAAAACGGTCAGCATGGTCGACTCCAACACTGTCAACTTCTCCTGCACGCCCTTCACTGGAAGTAACATCCAACGCCACAAGCGGTCCCATCGACCTTCCCCAGCAGCGTCTCCCTCTGGCGTCGCCTCCGCCATTGCCGTAGCTTCCACCGCTGCCCCAGTCGTCACTGCTGGAACCCCCTCATCCTCCCCAAAACTCAAAGAATCCTCGTTTCTGCTGCCATCACGACCTTTGTTGCCACCGTCACCACGATCACCGTCACAGCTCAGCTCCGAGAGGTTCACCACGTCATCTTTGTCCAGGATGAAGTAGCGTCCCCTGAAACGACGCGGTGACGCGGCGGCACCACCACCACCACCACCACCGCCGCTCTCCTCGTCCTCCCGCTGGCCGGCCATGAGCACGACGCTCACGCCATCGCCGCGGGGGCTGTAGAGGAAGGCGCCGTGGCCCCAGCACGCCAGCACCATAGCGCTCGCCGAGCCGCGGGGCACCTCCTCCAGCACGAGCTTGTCGCTCGAGAGGCAGCACTCGCCGCGCCGTCCCGCAAACCCGCACACGCGCACCAGCACGGCCTGGCCCGGCCGCGCCGCTCGCACCGTCCAGCGGCAAACTGCGCCCGCCGGGTAGGAGCTCGGGAAGCCGGGGGATGAGAAGGAGCCCGTGCGGCCGCGCAGCTCCACGTGGCACTCGGGCAGCGGCACCGGCTCCTGGGCGGCAGATGGACGCGACTCTGTGGCGGGGGGGGGGGAGGGGGAAGCCAAAAAGGGGGGTGGGGGGGGGTTGCCCGTGTAATTCACGCAACTGGTTGCGGGCGAGTGCTGCCGGCGAACACCTGTCAAGATCAACACGGAAACACGAGGAGGGGGTTGGGGGGGGGTGCAGGCGGTGGGGCAGTGTGGCCAGCACCATGCTTGGCCATTTTTGGTCTCCCCATAGTAGATATTTCACCACTCCATAACCACGTACTCATTTAAGATCGATTCGACCTAGGGGAGGACCCAGAATTTATTCGGATAATCGTCACTGGTGTTGATGGCCGAAAGCAGGTATTCAACTTGGGTTGCTGGGTTAGTAGTGCAGCGCACTAACCGTTACACTCCCGCTCCCCACACAGATGCAGCACGCCAACCACTGCACTCCCGCGCCCAAAACACACCGACATCCCCCCCCCCCACCCCTCCATCAGTGAACCACCCTCATGTGACCGCCCCACTGACCGCACTTGTGGCCATCGGCCGCGACCTCTTGGCTGCTGCTGCGTCTCTCAAACATGAGGAGGTTCTGGCCGCGAGGTCCAGCCGGGTCCAAAGGGCCGCTCGCATCGTCCGAGTGCAAGGGTAGGTCCACGCGGATGCGCAGGGACCTCATGGCGGGGCCCTTGAGGGGGGCCTGCACCCAGGCCTGACGGCTCAAGTCCCGCAGGGCGGCCACAAACCGGCTCTCTGCCTGCCCATCCTGGCCCGCGGGCAGCAGCAGGTGGAGACGAGGGTAGCCACTTCCCAAGTCCAGCACGCGCTCGCGGAACGGTGGAAGGAGCGAGGGCGGCGGCGACGATGGATGCCATGGGCTTTGCACGTCGGTGACGTCGGACGCCTTGGTGGCACGACCGAGCGGCGGGGGGAACTGTGGCATGGCCCCGTTGGGGTCAGAATCGACAGGGCTGGTTTTGGAGTTGGTCAACCGAGAGGTGAGAGTAGCGGCACCACCACCACCTGCAGCACCAAGAGCAGACCCAGCTGCACGACCATCAGTAGCAGCGCCGTTCTTGACACCTTCACTCAGACACTCAAAATTGTCGCCATTTTGAAGAACGCCGTATTCGGAGCACCCAGCCCTGATCCAATCTCGGAGTTGCCGCAACGTCCTCGTCCTGTCGTCGTCGTCAGCATTCGAGCGTCCGCGTGCTCCCACCTCGTCGCTGGCAGAGGCGGCGCCGAAAGAGACAGAAGATGACGAGCGGCGACTTCCAAACGCGATGTAACGCAGCCGCACGGGGCTCCGCTGCTCGCCACTGCCCGCCCCTCCGTGCCCCAGCGACTGCGGCACCACAGTGACATGCGCACCACTCCACGGGACGAGCAGCACGCGACTCGGGGCGCAGCGAAGAATGCAAGGTCCCACCGACACCACCTGGGGAGGAGGATTGGCCGCGGACGAGGACGACCCCGGCGGAAGCGTCTCAGCAGGCAACGCCGACACGAAGACTCGCTCGCAGCGGGCGGAGCGCGGGCAGGCCGTCGGGCAGGCCTGCACGAGCAGGCACGAGCGCGCGTCTGGGGAGCGGAGCGTCCAATTGGACCAGATGGTAGTGGCGGCGACGGTCGGGCCGACGTCGCCAGGACTTGCGGTAGCGGCAGACGCGGACGGTGCGATGGAGCAGCGCGGGTCCAGCCACCCTGCGCAGCCCAGGGCCGATCGCTGACAAGCGGCCTGTGGCGGTGACTGCGGACTGAAGCCTGGGGATCGTAGAAAAAGAAAACACAGGGCGTGGGCCGGGTGGCGCATGGAGACATTCCAGAGGTTGGTAGAAAAATGGTTAGAAACCAGCATTTCAAATTCGCCTGAAATTTTCCAAAACCGACACGTTGGCGTGGAGTAAGGGATTATCAGCATGAGGCATTTGGATCCATAATAATTATGTATTTCTTTGCAAGTGGTGGGGGGGGTACCGAAATCTCAAGCTCTTTAAATATGGCCTCTCGAGTAAATAACCTCGTATATTAATATGAACAATATAATTTCTAGGGAAAAAAAAAATCAATAAAACACCAATTTTCAGGGTCTCAATGGTGTCACTGGCAAGGAGATATGAAATCAAGTCGTGGGCTGCATCGGGCCCATGAGCTGTAAGAGGTTCACCTAACCCCCTCGCTCAACAGGTGTTCAAGTCCTCCATTCCCTCCTCACGGCCGCACCCACCTGAATTCATATAGAGAAGATTGAGTCCAGCTTGAGCCATAGACAATTCCACCTGTATAGACATAAGCTTGTTATAACTGACCACAATTACACACAACCACACACCAAGAGCACATCGAGGGATCTGCCATAGGAATGTGGAATTTCCACCACCGTCTCAGGGGCTACCGACAAAGACGAGCCCTCCCCACTTCGTTAAAGTGTGGAAACCGTCAGATTTGTCCAATGGTGTAGTAACATCAACTCGGGGAGTGCGGCAATTAGTCAGATGGGGCCCCAATATTTTATTTGGAATAAAGGAAAAAACGTGGAACGTAAATTGAATGAGCTCCATAAAATATATATATTTAAACTGCGTTTTACACCGTTGTTGAAAACATCATGGTGCTTGTCAAGGACCCCCCCCCCCCCCCAACTCGTAGCTTTGGCCACCAGGAGGGGGGGTAAGGCACCCCCTGCCCCCATGTTAGTTTAACTCTTCGAATCTGTCACATTGCTCAAAACGGCCAAAAAAACTTGCGTCGTCTCCTTTGCGATTCGCACCCCGCTCCCCCTTCACAAAATTATGGGCGACCAGAACAGTCTTTTTGACAGTTTTCTTTTACTTGGCAGTCCAATTTTACCAGGGCACCACGGTGGTGGGATGTTAACTACCTCTCCTGGTATACAAGGTCGTGGGTTCGATCCCGACCTTGACACCTGCTGTATATTTGGAGTTTGTCTCTCTCCGTGGTCGCGTGGATTTCTCTCCTGGTCCTCTGGTTCCCCCCCCCCCCCTCAACATTTGAGAATCAGCGTGCGTTTCACGTTTTTGGCTGCTACAGATTTCCACGCGATAAGCCACTTCGTTGAGCCATCGTGTGGCCAAGTCGCTTCTAAAAACGGCGACAGAAGCTCAGTGACCCTTTCCTGGGTAAAATAAAAAAAAGCTTAGTTTGTTTTATTAGTTTCTACCTGGACACACCCCGAACTCACCCGGCTCGGCAGCTCGGCACCCAGCGCTCTGACATCCACTCCACACTCCTGGGCAGAGCTCTGCGTCAGGAGGAGCAGAACCAGTCCCAGGCTCCAGACCCATGCTGGTCGTTCCATGACCCCTCAAAAAGCAATGGCACCCTGTGCTAAAAAAAAAAACCACCACGTTCATACCAGCGATTGGTACGACCGTCAAGAAAGACCTCTTGCTTAAGCCCTTTGCTTATACCCCCAGAATACACAAAGTTACCAAGGTCACAATACAGGAGGCGGGCACATCAGAATATGCGTTTATACTGGAGGAATCCGAGGAGCTATAAAAGCTCTTTCACAGATGTCCACACCTCTAGGTCGACGCGGTATTTTTGCAAGGCATGGTGCATGTTGTGTGTATCAGTGTTTTACAGAGGTTTTTGGGTTAGAGTGTGTAGAAATGTGTTGCTAACCCGCCACAGCCAATGAGTCAGGTTTGTCACGTAAAAACGTGCCAATGTGTTACCGGAAAAAAAAACAATGAGTAATGTGTTACTAGTTAGTTTAGCAACACCGGTGTGTTGGAGCGTAAACCCACATTTACAATTTGAGTACGGACGTTTCGCCAGTAATTGCAAGCAGCATTATCAGGCGATAGCCAGAGTTGGTGTTTTGTAGCCGCGACGTGGCACGTGCGTTCCACCCCCACCACCTCACGCACTTTTAGAATTAGTTCCTGTACATTACCGTCCTCCGCAGGCTGCGGCATGGAGTTTGAGAACCGTTGGTTTAAATGAGCATGGGTAGCACCCAACACCGCGACGAGCGAGCTTGTATGTATTTATTCATTTTTATTACCACCCCTCGTGAATCGATTAATGGGGTCACCAATTGTGTGTGGAGGGGGTCGCGGGTTCAATGATCGTGTGGAGTTGTAGCGCCTCCAGTGGCTGCAGGGGTCAGTGTGGCGCCCTGGACGGTACTCTACACTCGGGATGAACGATTAGGCTGCGATTTTTGGAGATTTGAAAAGTCCTATTACTTTCTTATTGGAAAGTTTTATTAGTTTTTATTATTATAACTTTATCCAATTTAACAATTGTTCCATGTTTGATTGTACTATTTAAATTAAAACATTAATAAATACATGTTGGAAGCAATTCATAGCTTTAAAGTGCTTCTCATCCTTGCATTAGAATATAGAGCAGTTTATATTTTGATGGTATCACGTGGTAATGCTCGAGCACAAAAAAAATCTATTACACAATGAATATTGAACTGAAGCTTGACTTTAAACAAATTTAAATCGCAAATCAACTCGCAATCTGTCAGAAAAATCGCAATTAGATGTTCCCCAAATCGTTCAGCCCTACTCTACACCCAAGACAATGTAAATCAAATAATTTGGTGCTGCTGCGTTGGCAGCGATGTGCAAACACAAGAACAACCATGTTCGTCAATAAACTGTGGCTTTAAAAAGGACAAAAAACAACAATGCGACGTTTCGGGCACTGCTCCTCCTTCATAGCACCTCCGATTAGCAACGGTTGGCTACGTACGGTGCGAAAGAAGTTCAACATTACACACACCACGTAAAAAGTTGTACACCAAGTCTTAACGAAGCGAAAATGTTTACGTCCTCGATAATGTAAAATAATGCACGATTGTCGATTGATCCGGAGAAACAAGAACATTTAAGAGCAATTGACACTTTATAATCGTCTTAAGCTCCTAAACAGGATGCAGTAGGTTAAAAATGCGGCCGCCAAGGTGCTAAGTGGTACACAACCGTTCAAGGATCGCACCCCACAACCGTGCTTGCTGCAGTCCCCTTCACCGGCTCCCTGTCCGTACCAGAATTGATTCTTAAAATAATTTTCTTGCCGGTATTCAAGGCCTTCAAATGGACGTGGCTCCTCCCTAGAGTCACCACACCTCCCCCCTTTAGCCGCACAGTCTAGCCCATCAAGATCATCAAGGCTCATCTCAGATTGCGCATTGCTCACGAAACTCTGGAATTCCTCGCCTCTTCTTGGTCAGAACTTGCGACACAAGGACAAAGCTTCAACTCTCGACGAAAAACGCGTCCGTTTAAAAATGTCTCCCTTCAGTTAAATTTTAAAGACGTCTTTCCCACTTCTTTCCATGGATGACATTAACTATTTACGCATTGCCATGTAAAGTGCCCCGATAACGATCGTTTCAATGGCGCTTTTTTTAAATGTAAAATTATTATTATTGGCGGAGCTCAAATATTAAAAGGCGACACGCGTGTTACCACCCTTAACGTTACTGCTATATCGTATTCTACAGATTACAAGGAGATCCTGGGGGGGGGGGGAGGGAGACCAAACCCCAAAATTGTGCCCGATGTAAAGCTACAAAGACAAAGGTCGCCTCCCGCCCCCTATAACCTGCAGAGACTATTGGGGCAAGTGAACCTGATGGCGGTACCCCAAGGTACCATAGTACCCCGGGGTACCATAGTAGTAATAGTGTAGTAATAGTGGAACCCCGGGGTACTATGGTACGAGAGCCGGTACTATGGTACGAGAGCCGGTACCCCGGCTCTCGCATCATGTCCGCGATGCGGTCACTTTTAGTCTGTCGATGGTCGGCGACGCGACAATCGACTCATCTCGACGAGCTGCACTCACGATGATGAACCACCACCTCCACCACTAACACGGTGTGTACCGCGAGCGTTCAGGTTTTCAGCACAATCGTCCTCGCTGCGTTTCGACATCGCGGAGTGTGGCACCGATTTCGGATTCATTGGTTACCCCCAGTCGCGGAGTTAAGTTACACCCCTGGGAAGGGAAAAAAAAGTGTCCCAGAAATAAAATATTGAATTGCCTCGGCCGTTTAGTATTATTTGGTACCCCGGGATACCGCCATAAGAAGCAATTGCTGCCGTTAGCGAGTAGCAACCTACGAAGGGCGGGCGGGCACACGAGGGGGTTGTTGTGGTGGTGGGTGGCCACCACTACAACCCTGCCTCGCACACACCGGATTGCAAGAGGCACAGACGGAGTTAAAAATGAGACAAAAAACTGACGATGCGTGTACGCAAGGACGGTTAACAAACAAAAACCACTTCGCCAATAGCAGTTGGACTTAAACATAATATCAATCATACGTGAAAATACAGAAGTGCGTCTTACAATCCAGAGAACACGACAATACACACGCACGGTTAACATTAAGGGAGCTTTAACTGTGAATAAACGCATCATTGAACGGCATAAATAAAACACGGAAGTATTAAAATGTTCAAATACCAAATACACCTATTAATGCATCAAGTCTGCATCAACCACAAACCGACGGTAATAAATGCAAACAAATAGGATTCGACAATATGCTCGCTCTCCTCGATGCCGTAATGTGGCGTTTGACCATCTTCCCGGATTCATGCCAGACAAGGTTAGATTATTTTTACGATTCAACTTCTTGATTCTGGCATCATTCCCGTGGCTGTGTTATTACCTTTCGGCGTCCGTATCTACGCTTGTGGTGTAAACGCACCGACCACACAGACAGACGGGCAAACTTATTTTCTCCGCGTGGCTCAGCACTTTGTGCACAAACGGGACACGTGAAAGCGACCCTGCCACTTAGCAAAAGCGAGAAGGGGTTTTTTTCTTAAATAGATGCGGGCGGTTCTTCCGGCTTTGGACGCAATTAAATTTGGATAATCATTTTTATAACGAGCTTATCAGTTGCACCTGGCCTAATGAGCTACAGGTGAGCGATTCAAAACACGTTCTTCTCTGATTAACTATTTGGGAACAGGTGGGTCCGAGTCCATACCTGTCAACCCCTTAATCAGTGCCTACCTTATTACAAACCGATTCAGACCTTATTGGTCACCCCGTGCCCTTATAAATCTCAACGTTCATCCTACAAAGTCCCATCATAAGGGAGAAACACAAACAAATAGACATTTTTTTCTTGCCCGTATTAAAACAGCTGTACGTCGTATGGACCTGAAAACACAATTTCCCTGTAAGAGAATCCGGGGTAAACCGTATGGGTTGACAGGTTTGTGAGTTTAACCACTTGCAGGGTCGCGTGCTCTCTGATGGGCGAGCTATTGAGAACACGTGGTCTGAAAGGCGATCTCATTATCACTATGTAACACAATTTTTGTCCCTGGGTACTAAGCGTTATTTTTTAACTGCTTATGCCTACAAAGTATAGAAAATGGTTATTATTCCCCACAAACTTTGCTTTTGTGACCAGGACTTTGTGTAAACGAAAGACACAAATGCACACCACGTTTTCTTATTGAAAATAGGTAAATTTCAAAATATCACTGTCCTGGTCACAAAAGGAAAGCTTGTAGGGAATAATAGCCAAGTCATTTTCTGCACTTTTGAGGCATAAGCAATTAGGAAATAACACTTACTACCCAGAGACAACATTTTTTTGTTACACAGTGATAATCATCTATTACGGAACACGTGATCGAGATGAGCTACTCACATCACGTGCCTTTGGCATGCGAGATACTAAAAAACGTTGTCTTCTTGGTTCTTTCGGTAAAGTCACGTAGAATTTCCATTCTACGTGACTTTACCGAAAGAACCAAGAAGATGAATCCCTGCAGTCACGAAAGCTTTAAATCGAAATTGAAAACGTTTGCTTAATGAAACGATCCGTCTAGGAAAACGTGTTGAGAATCGCCTGGTCCAGCGAGGCTTTGCAAAAACACGTAGTGTAAATTGTTTAAGAACACGGGGTCTACCATTTGTGAACTATCATTTGTGGCCAGGTCGCTTCTAAAAAAGCGAATAGCTAAGCGGGCTTTACCTGGTAAGTCACTAAAAAAGTTTAGTTTTATTTGTATATATTTTTCAGTGATTTGTTTACCTTTCCTATACTTTTCGATTTAAAGCTTTCGTGACTACAAGGATTCATCTTCTTTGGTTCTTTCGGTAAAGTCACGTAGAATGAGAATAAAATAATAAATTGATAAAATAAAATAACACAATAATATTCTCACGACGTTTCGGCCACAACACAAGCGGCCTTCATCAGGTGAAGGGACGAGACTGTCTGGAGGACAGCACTCCAGCGCTGTCCTCCAGCACTCCAGCGCTGTCCTCCAGCACTCCAGCGCTGTCCTCCAGCACTCCAGCGCTGTCCTCCAGACAGTCTCGTCCCTTCACCTGATGAAGGCCGCTTGTGTTGTGGCCGAAACGTCGTGAGAATATTATTGTTATTTTATTTTATCAATTTATTATTTTATTCGCATTCTACGTGACTTTACCGAAATAACCAAATAAAATGATTTCCTATACTTTGCAATCCTGCCGTGTTTTTGTATTGTTTGTTTTTGTAAAGTTCTGACCTGCCCCAACTGGACATATGTGAAAGAGCTTTATAGCTCATCGGATTCCTCCAGTATGAATATTCAGATTCTAATTATACATTGCAAACCGGTAGTGATAAAAAGGGCACTGGTATCCGATGTTTTTTTTTTAAACAAAAAAATCTGATAATAGCAAGTAGTCATGTATGTGACTACGTCAGCCAGAATGTCTCCGCTCTCGTCACATCTCGGAGGCTACAACAGAGTCGATTGCTTGGATGGACGACCACCACCATGTATTAATTTCTTGGCGATGCTGCTGTGTTGGCCGTGTACACAAAACCAATTCTAGACGAATGTGTCGAGGTTTTTGACAGACTGAAGGTGACTTTGAGTGCGCTAACATTATTCAACTTACATTGATTTTATGGCTTTATTTTAGTGATTTCGAAAACTTTTTTGGTTTGGCCATGTTTGTTATAGTACGGAGTTAGACTGATGGCTTTAATCGAAGTTGTCTTGTGGTTTTTGTTGTTTGACTTGCATCCCACTTGGATTTTTGCACAGCGTTGGTGTACGGTGCTTTTTCTGCAATATTTTGCTGTCTTTTCATGGATTTTCTGTTTGCACAAAGTCACAGTCACTTCAAGATGTTTTCTTGTTCATGTTTTTGTTTGTTGCACCCGATTCAAGAGCCGAATGGCTCACAAGGCGATAATAAATTAAACTGAAAAACCGAAATTGGCGCCAGGTGGAACACAATTCCCTCGAGTACCCAATTGGTGTGAATAAGAATCTTCCAGTGCAGTTACACACAATGGTTGTGGAACATTAAGCGGTAACGCTGTCATCGTTTTCCGAATCTATTCATTGGATTCTCCTGGAATTTAGTAGTACTCTGACTGGCACGTGTGAACATTCATATGGCAGGGCGGTCTAAATAAATTACCGCGTGGTACAATTTGCACTCGTTTCCCAGTTCAAAGGTGGAGCTCTGAACTCTCGTGCTTGCTCGCATCACTGCTGTCATAAATGCCTCCACTCGAAGTTATTTGGTCACCTCTTCCACAGGCCAGGACGTGTTACGAGCGGAAGGCGTACCCACACTTTACCCTACCACTAACGTGTGGTCTAGCAAGTTTATACTGACGCGGTGGACAACTTTCAATCTGATGCTTTTCCCGCCGCGCCGGGCGATCGAGTCGAACAGGCGCCCTCGGGATTGCAAGCACGGTGTGCTAAGCTCACCCTTCCGTCTTTTCAGGTTTAAAAAAGGTAAACATCTCAACAGTATATACATTTTTTTGAAGCTTTCGTGACTGCAGGAATCCATACTCTTTGGTTATTTCGGTAATGTCACGTAGTTAGAAATAATAATACAAATGTCTAAGTATATCAATTGCTGGACATGTGTGCGCGGCAAACCGGTAACCAGTTTAACTGTTGAGTTTTTTTTTTCCACGTGATTACCGATGACACTGGATGAGCCACCCAGCAAACATCGTCTGTGGGCCATCTGGGATCGCGAGGCCTCATGGGATCGCGGGCACCTGACCCACGCGAATAATGTCGAACACAATGAAAACGCGTGCAGAAGTTTGTTCGATAGGAGTGTGGCTTTAATGCGTAAACATTTTCATTCCACCTCCCGACATTCGCAGCAAGCCTCCAGGCCGAAGTACACACCGTGGCTTGATTTAATGTTACAAGTGGGACATTTAAAAAAAAATATACAATGGTCGACTTGGAAGCGCAAGAGGATTGTAAAGCACGACGTTGCCCCAGGCGCAACAGTTGTGGAGGATGGACAGAGATCTGAGAAGACTGGGTTTTTTAGACCAACATCTGGTATTGATTCTCAGGAAAAGAACTTGCCACTATTTAACCGATACCACCTCCACCCCCCCTCCCTAAGACTCGCCGCTTAAAATGGAAATCTTTTGACATGCCCTATCCACCCATATATTATATTAAATAACATAAATTATAAAATACATAAAATGTATACATGAACACACGCGAAGCTTGTTGTGATCACTAATGCAATTGTAGCGAGGCATATATACTTTTTTAGTACTTTTACCCTGTAGTATACTAAAATCAAGTTCAATTCGCTGTGCTTAAGTGCAAACATGTGGCGGATTCATGATATGGAATTTTGGCATGCTAGAGGGGCTTGGGGAGGGCCTTCATCTAGCAGTGGATGAAGCGCGGTTGGTGATGTAAACGGTTAATTCTGGTAAAGAATTACCCCTACCTATTTCGCATAATCAACAATTTGGTAGTGCATCACGATGTTGGGATCACGGTACATTGGATTTCAGCTGGTCTAACTTAACACAGCAAAGTGGGCAGTCATCACACAATCTGACGAATTCTTGCCATGAATTACCATTAGCGAGGAACGAATAAGAACTGTACAATGCACCAGGTGCAATTGGGTGGCACTACATGCTTCACCACTGTCATCTCCCACACAACAGATAAGAGCTGACAGTTGGTGGTCGCCCCTACATCCTGCCTCTCGAAGGCAGAAAACTGCCTGCAAGCCAAGCCCAGAGCAACACCACTGACGATGTCAGTGTTCACCATCCATGCAATAGTAATCCACATCCGTACGATGGCCCGTGACGAACCGTGGTGCAAGTAGCACATTTGCTGTTACCATCTTCCTACAAAGGCCGGCAAAGCACACGAGGGGGTGGGTGGCCAGCACCACGCCCGGCCACCTTTGTCTCCCTTGTAAGTGTTCACACATCGCACCATGCACTCATTTGAGTTGACCTTTGGGAGGCCCAGGACCGGTTCAGATATGGCTGTGTGCGGGGAATCGAATTTGAGTCACTCGGTTTGCAGTGCAACGGGCGAACCGCTACACTTATCGCTCCCAATAACCGCCATTCGCCACTCAGTGGCAGTGACGTCACCACGACGCTTGCTGGTAGGTCACGGGGCAGACCCAGGTGCCACGGGTCGACTGAGATGACTGGCTGATGCACCACCTGTGCCCCCTACTGTGCCAACTTGCTGTGCTTTAGCCACCTGGCGCTCTGCTCGTTGTTGTGAGTGTCCCTCCTCCGCCCTCCGTTGTTGTTGGAGGGCGACTGCCTCCAAATGCCCAGTAGCGTCCTTCATGAGCCTCCTCCACAGAAGCCGATCTTGACACCGCTGGTACTAGTCATCGGTAAGTCTACTCAGCTCCACATCCTCCTGTACCACATCACTCCATCTCTTCTCTAGCCCGTGCCGCGCCCATTGAGCCCCCTCGATCCGGCAGAACAAAAGCTGTTTAGGCATGCGGTGACTGGGCATGCGGGCTACATGGCCCAGCCTGGTTAAACCCAAGATGGATGGTAGGCAGGCCAGCCTAAATGTTTCTAACCAGTGAAGATGTTCCATTAGGGGGGGTCCACGTTTCGCAAGCATAGAGAAGGGAGGGAATGACCGTGGCCGAGAAGACCTGAAGCTTCGTGCAGAGCAACAGACCAGGTAGCTTTCACACAGCGTTATGCAACCGATGAAAAGATAATGCCACTCGACTGATTTGGAATGAGACCTCTGCTGTTAAACCGGAGCCGGTCATAAGCACACTGCCCAGATATGGGAAACTCTCCACTCTCTCCACAACTGCCCCATCACCAATTGGGCGTTGTAGGGGTGGAGTTTTGTTGGGTTTGATGGTAAGGCCCCACCTCTTAGTGACAAGCTCCAGGTTTAGCAGCAGCGCCTCCAACTCCTCCTCTGAGTGAGCAGCGATTACCAGATCATCGGCATACATAACGTGGTTTCGCAATAGGGAGCTCGCTCCCAACACACAACATGCATACAGGCAACTCTCATTTGACTCAAACATTTAAACTTAGAAAAACACAGATCAGTCTATGCAGCTGCTTCTTGTGCAAGGAATACAAAAAAACTAGAATAAAAAAACACATTTACAATCAATTCTAAACAATATATAGTAATAAAAACAGACATTTTTATAAAATGGGAATGGACGAGTTAACATTTCAATAATATAACGCAGATTTACAAATAAAAATCGTACAAAAAAATGAAAACGTTGCACAAGTTCGGAAGCATTAGGAAACATGTTGTCACGTTAAGTAGCGTGTGGGAGACTGTGTTATGTGGCGAGCGTTGTGCGAAGGACGCTTGTTTATGTCCACCTGGAGACAAATAAACTCGCGGAAACCGCACACTCCATGGGTCCGATTACCCAACCGGTCTAAATATGGATTCACACCTCCGGCGATCAGTAGCGCAACCATTCCTTCTTGGAATCGCACAACTCAATCGCCTCCTTACACGTGAACGTCCCTGGTTTTGAAGACGTCCGCATATAAGTAATTCAATCGCACACGGCCAAGTTGCGCAACCGATCGCTCAGGTGCGGACCTGTCTTAAGGCTTGTCGAGGACAATGTCCTTCTTACCCCTTAAAATCAAAGGAAACCGCCCCAGACTTGACGCGCCTACCAAACCTTCGAATGGCATTGCACGGCTAATCTGCAGTGCAGTTGCGGCTCGTGTAAGTTTACAATGTGGACTGGGTTTAGCAGACCGCAGAGTGCACTCGTTCTTGTTAGATTTAACAGTTGGGGTGAGGAAGGGAGCAAGGCAGAGGCATTTTGAGAAGCCCCCCCGCGATTGGGGGAGGCAGTTCAGCTGCGGCGCGAGTCTGTCTGGACGTCTAGACACACCTTGCCACTGATGGGACACTGCGTTGTGCAAATTGCATGTGGGCGGCCACAAAAGCGCTTCTCTGCAATTTTGCACCTCTTAACTATCCAAGGCATCAACGCCGTTACGAAGGCCACTGCATAACTGGATTCGCCTTTTAATTATGGATTGGTAAAATGGTGTGTCGATTCACTGCTCTGATCCATTACACCTTCAAGGTAGGGGCGGTTTGTGGTCTCTCCAAACACCTAGTTATCCTTCAGAAGAGGTAGCAGCATTGGCTGCATATGAAATTAACATTAGTGGTATTTTCTTTCCTTTTAATTTGCCAATGGCAGCAACAAATGGTGAGCAATAGAAATTGCAGCAGGCCAAGTATTGCCGCTGAAGCAAAAGTGCAGCTACAACACATCCTCAGCCGACCTCTTCTCACCCCTTACAGTCTTTCACACATCGATCCCACTAACTCCAAAGCACAGCTTGCAGAGACGACAACCGAGCGATCACTCCGTGCCGCACGCCACCCTCACGATCCAAGCCCAATACTAACAGCCGTGCAGTTGGTGGACATGTCAGGCTTATAAAGAGGGCCCACTATTCACAGTCTAATATCAAAGCATGGGAGGGCTTTAAGTCTGCACAAGGGGTCCCAATTTGAGATCCCCCCCCATGACAAACAATAAAAGTGCAATCTTTCCCATCCGCCCACCCATCATCCACTTGACATCCCCTCCCAGTGGGCCCCAGATCTGCATCATGAAACTAGCGCCCCCTAGCGCTTGGTAACGCAGCCACCTGTTCCAGTCAACGGGAAAAATTGTGCGGCTTTCGGTAGGAACCGTGTGTGCCGCGGTGTGGCGTGCGCGGTGCGATGTTGCGGTGTGACGTGGCGGGGCGGGTCGAGGTGGCTCAGAGTGGCGGGGGGCTCGCAACCCATCCGAAGGCTTGACGGATTCTCTGGAAGTAGTGGCGCTGCCAGTCATGGCGCGTTGCCTCCTCGTGCCTGAGCGGCACGTGCAGGCACTCGAGCCGCAGCTCCGTGTTTCCGCCGTCGGCCTTCCGCAGTCGCAGCGTCACGTCGGCGTAGTGCTCTGCGTCGCACCGTCACGTCGGCAGGCAACCGGGGGAGAGCGAGGAAGGGTAAGGGCGCGTCGATTCATCCATTTTCACGGTCAACGATACGTTTATTGAGAGTTTTTGGCCGATATAAATGTCCACGTGATAAGCCACTTCGTTGAGCCATCATTTGTGGCGAGGTCGCTTCTGAAAAAGAGCTATGTAGCTCAGTGGGCCTTGTCTGGTAAAATAAAAAAAATAGTTAAGTTTTTAGTAGTGTGCAAAAGGTAGAGGGGGCACGTGTTGCAGATTTTTTTGAATTAATCCCAAAAAAATCTGGCCTTAACACTCAATTTCGGAGGATATGCAACTCAGCAAACATTTTTAAATGATCTGAAGCTATGGTGACGTCAGTTCTGCTGCCAATTTACTGCCAAAAGTGGTGTCACATTGCGTAGGATTAGAGGTGTGCGTTGTATCCACCAAGCCCGAGATGACAGATGGCATTTACACTCACCCTCTGGCCACGTCTTGCATCGCCACTTCATGACAATTTGCTCGTTCTCAATCTGCAGGCAAACGCACAGAAGACACAGTACACACTCTTGTTGTTGACGCTGTTGTAATTTAGACTTGAGGGTTATGGATCATAGTGGGCGGTAAGTCGAACATTCGCGCCTGAAGTGAAATCCATTTCCGTTTACTCTTAAATGAATATAATGGGGAACAAACATCACTGAAGTGGTTCAGAGTTGAGGTTTAAGATTCAGTTTCGTACGGTGGTATATAGAGGTGATGATTTGTATTTCGCATGAGAAGTTATGTTTATGGGTAAGCATATTTCTCATCCCCTTGAAAATCCACTGCTGGATAAAGGCCTCCAAAAAATGTGTCAGCTGTGGTGGTTGTATTGACCGTACTTCATTATGCTGGTCAGTGCCGGTAGGTAAAGGTGGGGTCATGACCGGTTCAGATGTAACGCACCACTTAAGATGTCCAGGTTCATAGCACAGTGCGCTAACCACTGTGCCACTGCTAAAATGGATTAAAATATATTTATAATTTTTATGCCGAGTGTCTGCTGCTGCTGTATCCTGTACAGCGCATTGAGATCCTTGATGAAAAGCGCTACATAAAAGGAATTATTATTAGTGTCTAGAGTTTTGTTTCAGGGTTGTGGGTGAGAATTTAGGGGTCAGTATTTAGGGTTGGAATGAGATTTGGGCACAGGTGTTAGTTGGACCCGGGGCCTCACCAACTCGCAGAACTCGCCGCTCACGTTCCCGTTCAACATTCGGATGCGGCCACCCTTCTCCGGTTCCACCAACGCTGGGGCATTTGTGAAGAGGGACACCAGCTACACAGCAAGACACAAAGATCCCACTTAACAAACCTGTTGAAGACAAGTGCTAGTAGCCGAGGACCTACGAAGGCCAACAGCACACGCCTGGCCACCTTTGTCTCCCCAGTGGTCATGTTTACACATTGGACCAGGTACTCATTTAAGGCGACTTAGGGGAGGCCCACAACTGGATCAGATATTTTTGACCAGTGTTGGCCTTGAGTGGGAAAAAAAACTAAGGATGCAGAGTTCGTCGTACAGTCCACTTACCACTACACCAACCGCTCCCCCACAAATCGATCCATCACAATAACAGCAACCACCATTTACCATTAAGTGGCAGTAATGTTACCGCAGCGCTTGTGCCAGGCTAGTCCTCAAAGCTTTAACAGAATGTTGGGGCAAGTGCTGTGAGCAAGCACCTACGAAAGACGGAATGGCAGACGAGGGGGTGGGTGGGCAGTACCTTGCCCAGCCACCTTTGTCTCCCGAGTAGCGATTTTTAGACATCACACCAAGTTCTCATTTGAGGCCGAGTCGACTTAGGCGAGGCCCAGGACCGGTTCAGATAATCGTCACTGTTGGTGGCCGTGAGCGGGAATCGAACTCAGGATGCTGGGTTAGTAGCGCTACGCGCTAACCGTTACTCTCCGGCTCCCCACAGGCTAGATCCCCAACCCCCCTCGCACACAGGGGCGTAGTTATCTCTGGCCGCACCTCCTGGGAGGTGAATGTGCGGTACAGCTCCTCGGCGCACGTGGGGAACGTCTCCATTAGAACCACGGAACACGTCGGGATGCGAACTCCGACCTCCTGGCTTGGCCGCCGGGCACAAGCGTCTTTCTGCTGTGCAGAGACACAAGCAAACACAACACGCACATCATGCACCTACCACAGGCACAATACATAAAACACACGCATTACACTATATATATGCAAACACGCACTATACACACGCACCACATGCACAATGCATAACACACGCCACATGCCACGTACATACCACATACAACATAAAGACAACACACACATTACCGTATTTTCCCGCATATAGCCCGTATACGCATATAACCCGCAGATGCATATACCCCGCAGGGTCTTGTTTTGTTTGTAAAAAGTGGTATACCCCGCGGGTTATATGTGGGAAAATACGGTACACACACTACACGCCTCGGTAAGGAGACGGTCCCCCCAGCCGTGCTTTAGGTAATTTGAACACGACACTGGAGGTCGTGGTGCCACACCGACCCACCTGCTCGTCATGCCCGCTCGGCAACGTGGCGTCCGGCGTTTGGCAAGTGATGCCGTTCTTGGCAGGGAGAATCATGCCCTGCGTGAACTCTTTACCAGCGGCGAGCGGTCAGAGACGCAGAGAGGTGTAGGGGTGGAGACACAGTGAAAAGAGACAGGCAGAAACACAAAGATACAGGGACACAGAGTGTAAGAAAGACACAGAGAAGGAAACTAAGACAGAGCGAGGTTTAACCATAAGTGTACATGTTATTGCGAGTGTAAACCAGTGGTGTAGCTTGCACTTGTCTGTCCCAGAGGGGCCAGCAGGAAGCACAATAATGATCACTGTGGAAGTGAATGGCAAGTATTCAAAAGTACAATTGGTTTGGATTTTCTACTGTATTCACAGAACTTTGCTGTATTTGTACACTTTGCATTTAACGCACGACTATTAGAAGTAATATTATTAAGTGTAAATCATCGTCATCATGAGCAACTGTCTTTCCACTGCTAGATGAAGACCTCCCCATGTCATTACCATCCCTCACTGTCCGGCGATGCCACAATCAATCTCACTCATCGCTCCGTCTCCGCAGAGTGTCCTGCCCAGCCTTGCCGACTTTTTTTAACGGTTCCACGCGACGCCTCTGGTTGAACGAAGTGTCAATTAACTTCCAATGCCACGGGCCCGTGGGTCGCGGCCTCCTCACCGGACTTGAGAGTGCGAACGTAAGTGACCAGCGCGTGCTTGATGCCGTCGACGCCCGCGGTCCTCATCACCTCCAAGAGTGGCGTCTCCGCCTCATCCTTCTTGAGGCTCACTGCCACCTGCAGTCCCCCCCCAGATGACACGAACGTTTGGTATTAGCGCCTATCCTATTGTGCAAGGCTATAGCACGGTCGGCTACGTACGGTGCGAAAGAAGTTCCACACACATGCGTTTCACATATGTAGTCTCCAGCAGTGTTGGACGATGTTCGTTGCGTGTAATCCCAACTGGGTAATTCGGACCACGAAGCCGGCACACAATGGCTTTCTCATTTCGAATGACGACAGAGGGATCTTTAACGTCCACTTTGAAGTAGACAGCACGTATTATACGGTTAATACACCCGCAGTAATAACCGGGGGTGGGGCCTGATAGATTTGAACCGTGTGAACCTCTGCTTCAAAGCTCCTTGAGAATAAACGGGTGGGGGGGGGGGGGGCCGCCAGGGTCAACAGTGATGCACCTCTATCTCGTCAATGTCGTTCTCCTCCGAGAGGTTGGGAATCTTCACGATACCACTGTACTTGGTGCCCATGGCACTGCCAGTCGCTGCAGGGAAGCGAGACGGACACGACACACAGTTTAGAAAGAGAAACCAAAACCGGGGGACATAAAATCGGCAGCCAGGTGAGGTAGTCTTCAACGTACGAGTAAAAGGGCTGAAAACGCATCGCCCATCAAGACACCGAGGGATCAGTAACCCAACGCTCATTCAAGCACCTCCCGATTAAGACTGTTGGCTAAGTACGGTGCGAAAGAAGTTCAACAACCATATTGGTCACCTGCCCCAACCTCTTTCTGAAATGCAATCAATTGTCAGAATTTTGGGTTGTCATTCAAGAATGAATTCGTTTGTCTTAATTTTGTACATCTTCTTGGCATTATTTCTCACTCTCAATTATAAATGTTTCGTCTGCTCTACGAGCATACATTTCTAATGATCAAATTTACATATGATTTGCATAAACTGTAAATGACTTTCATCACATGCACAATATGATGCAGGTGTCAAAAATATAGGAATGAGTATAAGTTTTAATAATGCTCTTTAATTAGCGAGGAAAGCCTCATTGAGTCTCAAGAATATTTGACTCAAGAGGGTCCTACATTGTGGTGCTTGACCAATTCCATTAATGAGTGCTTGGCTCATAGTGCAGCATATATGTATGTTGAACTTCTTTCACACCGTTCGTAGCCAACCGTGATAATCGGAGGTACAGTGCGCCAACCCCTGCGATTTCACCCCACCTTTTTGTACGGCCGTCATAACAAAAGCGCAAACACAGTCCCACAACGGGGACTGCTACTGCAACCGGAGTTCCCATACCTGTCAACCCCTAATCAGTGCCAACCTTATTACAGACCCATTCAGATCTTATTGGTCACCCCGTGCCCTTATAAATCTCAACGTTCATCCTATCACAAACAGCTGCACGCCGTATGGACCCGAAAACTAAATTTCCCTGTGCTAAAATACGGGTAAACCGTATGGGTTGACAGGTATGTGTTCCTGTCGCTGCTGGCCCGCGCCACACCTTGCCAAGCGAGCTCCAGGTCCCACTCGTAGAAGAAGATGAGCTTGCCCTTGCGGTTGTTGCAGGAGGCCTCGCCCTGCACGCGGGTGACCTCCGTGACCTCGCACGTCCCGTCCAAAGAGGTTGCCCGCACGTCCATGAGCAGCTGCCGCAGCAGATCCTCTGACCACTTGGTCACATCGCGCTCAGTCCTGCAGCGGCGAGTCAGGTGGTGTTATAGGTCGGAGGTGGTGGCATCAAGGGAAGCCACACAAGCCAAAAATGTAATGGCCGTTATCCTGTACATTAAAGGTGTGGAACCTACAGCCGACAGGCTAATTACGGCACACAGCCACGAGACGTAAGGCCGGGTACAAATTGCTGAGCAGATCGATGCTTGAAAGCAGATCTCTCTATTGTAACCAACTGGTTAAGCAAACTGCTCACAACTGGTAGCAAAAATGTCCATGAGATTGAGATGCATGCAACTAATGTGAGCAACTGATTGCTTAAGTGTGGACCTGCATTTACACTTAAAAATGACCACTTTTTCAACGGTTTTACTTAACTTGATTCCTCTGTTTGTCGTGGTCACATCTTGTAATCAAATTTTCGTCCACTTCCCGTTGTCCAACCAATTCCACATTTTGCACACGTACTCAGATCCGGTGACAATGCATGCCTGTATCAAAATCGGCATAAATTTGGTATGGATGCCTTATTATTTATATATTTGTTGTCAGTCAAAAACGCCGTGGTCCCTAAACTGTGGAATCAGCTCGCACAAAAAGCAGGCGCCGCATGTCTCAGGCACCATTGATGTACTTCTCGACCGTGAGTTAAACGAAGTTGTTAATAAAACTGTTGTTTTTTTACTCTTTTAAAGGAGTGCATGAGTTAAATGCTTCCAAAAAGACAGACTATAATACACGGAGCAACTTTATAAACGGCATGTGACCAGCTCCGTGATTTCAGGTGTACATTGGTGCAATCATTAAATCTCTTTTTTGCATGGGTCGAATGCATCAGACAATTAGGGTTATAATTACGATAGAAGTAACGTGTGCACCCTTATTGACACAGGAGACACGCTCGTGAAAATTCCACAGGGTCAGAGGTATCCAAACTGACTTGTTTTATTCATGCTGGGATGGTGATGGTGCATTTATTTTCATTTCTTTGTTAAACCATTGACTTTTTTCCATAAATAAGGAATATTTTCTAACGTAGTCTCCAAAGTTACTTCCTAAAACTGTCTAAATGACACCCCATATGCATTTCCGATGTCAAGGGTAATCTGCAATCAAGGTCGCAGTTTCAATTTCGTGGCACAGCCGTGGGCAAAATTATAAAAATTCTCACCCAGCAGTATAGATTGGTACACCAGTCAGTCGATCGGCACGTCAGATGCGGTGGGGTAAAGTGTGAGTATTCCCACGTCTGGCCACCGTGGAAGAGTAGGCTGAAATACCATCAAGAAGGGCTCTTTAGCAATTACTTGCACTAGCAGTGGAGCAAGTAATTGCTGGGCTGCAGTTATTTTTTACGTTGCTGGGATGATTTACATGAAGTAAATTGTTCTTGTAAACCGATTAGGGTACATCATTACCAGCACCACCAACGTCCGTCCCTTTGTGGTTGGAAAAATCAGCACCATTGAAGTGACTGAATGGTGGCAAGTCAGGAGTAATATAATACTCATACAAGCGCACAACTTTATCTGTGATGAACGCTGCACTTTCTGTCATTTTCATGCAGGGGGCGCTGCAAACCTACGCGCCCCCAGGAGGGGCAGGGTCAGACGTTCGATCTGCAGACGGCGGTCTTCTCGTACGGCCAGCTCTATGTCGCCTCATCTCGATCCCGCAATCCCAAACAGGTGAAAGCCCACCTCGAACCGAACCCCCAAGCAAGGCCATCTACTTAACGACGAGAGAAAAATCACACAAAATGTTGATTTCAATGAAGTCTACCAGATGTAAAATGATATATGCTTTTAATGAAGAAATAAAATGATCTAATTCAAAACAACACAATTCAAAGATGTTTCATTTTAAAACTTCAAAACGGAGCATCGGGTGCTTGCGTGAATGCGTCGTTCGTGTGCAGTTTTTTTTGGTGACTTTCCTGGCCGAAGGCCGTAAATGATTGTGAACAACTCCTAGTGTTATTATAACAGTGGATTAATACCTGTCATAGGAATGAGGAATTTCAACAATTTGCACCAGACCCTAGAAAAACCATCACCATGAGGCAAGAATATAACCCATAAACAGCCCTTTGTCAATCCGCACAACTGGAGAACAAGGCCTACTCACGCCGTTTCCGTCACGGGGCCTTTGTGACCATACTTCACCACGGTAGGGGCAGTGCAGGTTGGTGAATAAGGGGGGGTTGTAACGCAGCATAGCACATCTACTGGAACGTCTGTGAAAAAGAGCTTTATAGCTCATCGGATTCCTCCAGGATAAACATTCTGAAAACGATTCAACTGAAAAGAGCCTCAAATGTATTGCAATGTGCATTACTCGAAGAGTAGATTTTCTTTAAAGATTGAAAGTCACGCCTTAAGTTGCATCAGCTAATAGAATGCTGCTGTAATTAAACACTCCCGGAATGCCGCGTGACTGATGGAATGTGCATACTTTTGTAAATTACATGTTCAGCTAATTTTTTACATTACACGCTACGAGAAACGTCAAAATGGTAATTGTGCACGCAGCCTTTTCTCACTCCACTGCTGAATGAGGGCCTGGGAGAGAGTGGCAACCCCCCCGTGTCAGGGGCGAGAGGATCGCTGGACCATCCCCATCCATCCCTCACCACGCCGGTCAAGTGCACGGTCGGCGAATACTGTACACATGAGTTAGAACGGCAAGACGATCTTTAATGCAGATGTCGCACACGTCTCTTTAGCATCATCGCTTCACCCAGCTATACGATACAAACCGCAACGCTTGACGATAATAGCGCTAATTATTAATGAGCGGATGGTACACGCGAATTCATCATGGGTGTCACAATATGCATTTATACTGGAGAAATCCGACGAGCTATGTACATCACAGATGCACACTTGACGATAATTATACATTAGCGGATGGTACACGCGCATTCATCATCGGTGTCAGAATGTGTTTATAGTGGAGGAATCCAATGAGATGTAAAGATATATATTTTTTCCCCTTAGATGTCCGGAGACATCGGAGGCGATATGGGAGCGTGTGGTTTTTTGTTTTAACAAAGCTTATTCCGCCAAATTATCGTGCGCACGTTGCATGCACCACATTCCGATAAAAAAAACGATTTGGTGATGCTGCTTCGGTTAGTTGGTGCACAATCACAATGAAACGTTACAAGCAATATCGCCCATCAACAAACAATATCGCACATCAACAACAAACAATATCACCCATCAACAAATACCACCCATCAACAACAAGCAATTATATCACCCGTCAACAAACACTATCACCCGTCGACAACAAACAACATCACCAATCAACAAGCAAACAATACCACCCATCAACAAGCAAACAATACCACCCATCAACAAGCAAACAAAACCACCCATCAACAAGCAAACAATACCACCCATCAACAAGCAAACAATACCACCCATCAACAAGCAAACAATGCCACCCATCAACAAGCAAACAACATCACCCATCAACAATCAAACAATACCACCCATCAACAAGCAAACAATACCACCCATCAACAAGCAAACAATACCACCCATCAACCGTGTCCAATCCACTGCTGGATGAAGGCCTTCCCCTCACCCCCCCCACCACCACGACCACGGCCCAGCGACATCCACGCAACGCAACCCCCCCACAAATCCGCTTCGCAAATGTCGCCTTCACTCGGCAGGAATTGGGTTGAAGAATGCCGGTGGAGGAGTACCTCGGCGAGCTACGCACCAGTGCCAGTTGTTGACGTTCGTGGCGTCGGCTCTCTCCTCGACGATCCACCTCGGGTCTCCCTCGCCCCACTTGGCCATCGCGAGCGCCTCGGCGGCAGAAATAATTACGCAGCGAGGCGATGCGGGGTTTTCTTTTTTGTACGGGTGAATTTATTTGTGTTGTGTTGTTTTTTTTTAGAGAGAGAGAGAAAGAGGAACGACGGCCGCCACCGCCACCGACAGACAAACAAACAACAACGAAAAGACGTGGGGGAAGAGTTTGCAACAAAATTTTTAAAAAGGCTGCGCTCAAAACATAGTTGATCGCTCGCTTGAGCGCAGAGGGGAGAAGGGGTGGGGGAGGGGCCAGAGCCGTGAACCGGAAGCAAAGAACCTTCCAGACGTGACCCCCCCCAAAGGTCCCCCGTGTAGCCTTGCCCACGGATTGTTGGGGCAAGTGCCGTCGTCAGCGTGCAGCGCCTATGAAGGTTGCCGGCACTGTGGCACGCGAAGTTGGGGCGGGGGGTGGCCAGCAAACAACCACGCCCGGCCGCCTTTGTCTCCCCACCCCCTCCCACACACACAGAGCGGAGATGTTTACTACACACCCGCCACCGGGGTGCTTATTTGAGGCCGAGTCGACCCTAGGGGAGGCCCAGGACCGGTTCGGGTATTTCTCCACTGGTGGTGTTGGTGGCCGTGAGCGGGAATGGAACAATGCGGTGGTTTTACCGGTGTCGGGGGGGGTGGGGGGAGGGGTTGCGTAACGTGATGTCATCGCGTCGTTGTGACGTCACGCGCGTGGTGTCGGGTCAGTAAGAGGTCAACACTTTTCCAAGGGCGTGTATGTTGAACTTCTTTAGCACCGTACGCGGCCGAAAGCGCGAATCGAAGGTGCGGGTTAAGTACAACAAAACTAAACACACAAAAACAAGCAGCTGGAAAGACACGAGTTCGTCAATCTAGGTGATTTAAAAGCGCCTAGCTCTGGTGGCTTACCGAAAATTGGAAGAGCGTTCCAGACGGCCGCAGAAGCGCGTTCGAAATTGCGCGCGACGCAGTGACCGTCAACCCCAAGGGGTTTCAGAGCAGCGAGACCCCTTTACTGAAAACCGAGAAATAAATCCAAGAAACCGAGGCACTGAACCATTTAGCCATCACGTAAGGGGCCGTCCATAAATGACGTCACGCGATTTTGGACGATTTTTGACCCCCCCCCTCGTCACACGGCGTCACAAAAAGTCAGACCCCCCCCCTCAAATATGACGTCACAAAGCTCTACCTCCCCCAAAACCATATTTCCATTTTTAAAATAAAACATGCTTCAAAACGCTTTAAACTATTGTCATTGTAGTGCGTATTTAATGTGACGCTGCACTGTTGTAGGAGAAAACATTTATTAAGTCTAATTAAGTAGAACGTGTTGTCTATATTTATTTAAAGTTGCGCATTTTGATGTGACGTCACATTTCTCAAACCCCCCCCCTCGTCACACATCGTCACAAATGTCTAACCCCCCCCCCCCCCCAGATGCGTGACGTCATTTTTGGATGGCCTCTAAGGCAAGGACAAGTACTTTTGGAGAAAAGGGTCTACTGGTCTTGTCTACTTATAGGTGGACGGGTTACGAATTGAGTTTGCGTAACAGCAACACTCATGTCAAGCACTTGGTGAACCAGCTTTGCCCCCCCCACCTCCATAGCAAAGGAAATGAGAAATACCTGGCTTGGCTCTCATACAAAGGCTGAGTGAAGACAACACTTTTGGAGCTGACCCTTATGTGAGACTTTAACCACTGTCCAGTTTCCTGGGTGAAAAGTGGGCCGAGTTTTGTTTCCCAACCATGCCCAGTTGGCTCACAAACTTAAGAAACGAATTCTATTGTTTTTAGCTATGGGAGGGGGGGGGGAACCGAAAAACCGGAGGAAACCCATGCAGAACAGGAGAACTCCACACAGTACGGTGTTCAAGGCAAGATCGAAGCCGAGTCCTTTCTGTTGGGGCACACCTGTCAACCACTGCACCACAATGTTACCACCCAGAAAAGCTTCGGGATAACCAGGACAGCCTTCCTTAAACCACCGGGATGGTCGGGGCCAAACCTGGACTTTGGGTATCATTACCCCAAGCACGATTGTGGTGTACCCCAGTATTAAATGGGTGGTGGAATTCAACTGCTTGGGAGTCTGGCAGTGATGCTGAGTTTTACACTTTTATTTCAGCGAATGCCAACGAAAATTACGAGGGCGCAACACGCACTTGAAATGTCCACGAGGGCATTGATTTTATACACGTAAATTACTGCAGGCCCACTCTCCCAAGCGAAGTTCAACAACATGACAGATGCATGATTTTACAACTTTGCTTCATATGAACACACTTCACTATATTTTTGTACAGTAAACGTGAGCGACATATGCATCCATCTTACAACAACACCAGTGCTTATGGCTGTACACGCCTTTAAGCCGTGGAGGGGCAAAGGGAGGGAAGAGAATGGGCAACAGACGTGCGCTAAGTCGAACGGAAGGATGAAGGGGGCAGTTAATGTAGGATCACAGAGCTTCGGTAATTGTTGGCGCCAGTTCGTTGTCTTCCCGCTTGTCCGTTATTTCCTGCGCTCCTGAATCATTCTCTCCCGAGATTTAGCAAAATCTGCATGCGTCACAAATGCAGGTTGATGGCCCATTGATTCTGACACATCATCTGTTGAGTTATGTTTACCAATGGCCACTGCAAATCAGCTCCCCGATGTGTTTTCGGGGTTGTACTGGCTGTCTGTTGTCTCCACACGGAGCATGGTGTCCCGACGTCTTCGTGCCATGTGCAGAATTCAGTTCCTGAAGCTCCCAGTACTTGGGAGCAAAACGTCCGACATCGTGCCGAGCAAGCGGCACAACCCAAAAACACATCGCAGAGCTCTACAGCACATCTGTGAAAACCTACGCAGTAGGGACCATTGCAAGTAGAACTTTGTACCCGCTACAGTGGTCTGCTGTAGGACACAGTAGATCTATGAATCCTGAGCAGAACCACAATTATTAAATGAAAAGCACAAGAAAGCAGTGAACGTCCAGAAGTTGCCTACACATGGAACCAATTATTCAATAAAAATAGCTTCAATTCCACCCGTGCAAACAGCCATTATTGCCAGTTCTTGAAAGATCCTTTCTCATTAAGTGGAAAGTCGGCTGTCGTATAAATACCTTTTTGGTTTATACTCAACTCACCTTACGTCATTAACCATCACTTATTTTGCTGAAGGGAGCAAGACGACAATTTTGCGTTCATCCGGTGCTGCTGCTGCTGTTGAACATGTCTGTGCCTGTACACCACGTGCTGCTCATCAACACAGCGAATGTCATCGTGAGGCCACCCTACGTCGGGCACATGTATCTCCCACTACGATCGGCTATCAGGAGGACGCTGGTGCGGTCCTGAATGCCCGTCCACTTGCTTCCCCCGCATCGGAGACTCAAGGTGGCCGCGTGTCGGAAGGCCGTGGAGTGGGGCTACGTGGCTCCTGAGTGGTGGTCTCGGCTCAGTCACGTGGTGTGACTTATGCGCCATTGAGGAAGATGGGAGCCAAGCGCAGAAGCGTATGTGGTGCCAGCCCGCGCAAGCGTAACATGAGCTCCGCGAATGTCCCCATACCTATTGGAAAAAAAAACAAGAAAGAATAATCGTGCACATGCATGAATTCTGTGCCACTTTCTAACAAAGCTTGATTTTATTTTCCATGTCAAGTCTTCTTCAACTCTGAATAATTACACTATGTAACACAATTTTTGTTCCTGGGTAGTAAGTGTTATTTCGTAATTGCTTATGTCTAAAAAGTATAGAAAATGGCTATTATTCCCCACAAACTCTGCTTTGTAACCAGGAGTGATATTTTGAAATTTACTTATTTTCAATGCAAAAACGGGGGAATTTGTGTCTTTTCATTCACATAAAGTCAGAAAAAAACAACATATGAATAAAAATTAACATGTAATTATTCTAAAGTAATACAAAAATTACTACAAAAGATTTAGAAGTGAGTCGTTTTTCGAAATTGTTCCTCCCCACAGAGAAATCGGTCCGGTGTGGCCAGTCCCGCATGTGGTAGTGCGCCTTGGTGTCTAAATCTTTTGTAGCGTGACCTGGGTCACCAACATGACAAATGCACTAAACACAAGCACAACAGTGCAGCAAATAGAAATCGCAGCAGAGAAATGACACTTTGCAGGTGTAAAGCATTGTCGTGAAAATATTTCTGCTCAAAATTTGAGGTTCACGCCATTCTTAAAGCACACCGCTATCATGAAGGCACTATGTTTCACATAGTGTGCAGTGTAGTTTCGCAGTAGGTTGCGACGTTGCTATGTCTAATCCCATTTGAGTAATTTGTGGGGGAACTTCAACCATGTCGCCGGCACAGAATGGCCTGTTTCGAATTATGCAATGGAAACTTTCATATTCACTGTGAAGTGGACAGGTTGTGAGTAATTTTACGGTTAATATGCCCATAGTAATAACCAGGGCAGCCTGCCGAATTTGAACCGCGAGATGTTAACTACCTCGCGGGGTATATAGGAGGTTGTGGGTTCAATCTGGACCCTGACGCCTGTATATTTGAAGTTTACCTGTTCTTCCCATGGCCAAGAAGATTTTTCTCCGGGTCCTCTGGTTTTTCCCTCCACATGTTTAAACATGCGTTTAAGAATATTTGGCTGCTATAAATATCAACATGATAAGCCACTTCCTTGAGCTGTCATTTTTGGCCAGGTTGCTTCTGAAAAAGAGCTACTGTATATAGCTCAGTGATCCTTACTTGGAAAATATTAAATAAAATAATTGTAAGGTTCCATTCTGAACGCATATATATTTTTTAACGCTAAATTTAACTCTGAACTCCTCACCTTCCATAACCGCGGGGCCGAAGGAGGCCGACGTGGGCAGGTCGTGCATCACGAGGAAGGCGGCGAGCATCCCAAACTGCGACCTGGCCACCGTCTTCCCGAGCAGGTATGACTTTACAGCCGCTGCTCCTGCTTGGGCTGCGCACACAGAAAGGGATGACCGGAAAATTAAACAAGTCAGGTAAAAATGGTGCACGCGCCGGGAGCATGTCACGCTTTGTCTGCGGAAGTATCAGTTCGTTCGTGGCACCGGAGCTGATGGGTAGTGAGGGAAAAAAGTATTTGATCCCCTGCTGATTTTGCACGTTTGCCCACTGACAAAGAAATGATCAGTCTATAATTTTAATGGTAGGTTTATTTGAACAGTGAGAGACAGAACAACAAAAATCCAGAAAAACGCATGTCAAAAATGTTATAAATTGATTTGCATTTTAATGAGGGAAATAAGTATTTGACCCCTCTGCAAAACATGACTTATTACTTGGTAGCAAAACCCTTGTTGGCAATCACAGAGGTCAGACGTTTCTTGTAGTTGGCCACCAGGTTTGCACACATCTAGAAGGGATTTTGTCCCACTCCTCTTTGCAGATCTTCTCCAAGTCATTAAGGTTTCGAGGCTGACGTTTGGCAACTCGAACCTTCTGCTTCCTCCACAGATTTTCTATGGGATTAAGGTCTGGAGACTGGCTAGGCCACACCAGGATCTTAATGTGCTTCTTCTTGAGCCACTCCTTTGTTGCCTTGGCCGTGTGTTTTGGGTCATTGTCATGCTGGAATACCCATCCACGGCCCATTTTCAATGCCCTGGCTGAGGGAAGGAGGTTCTCACCCAAGATGTGATGGTACATGGCCCCGTCCATAGTCCCTTTGATGCGGTGAAGTTGTCCTGTTCCCTTAACAGAAAAACACCCCCAAAGCATAATGTTTCCACCTTCATGTTTGACGGTGGGGATGGTGTTCTTGGGGTCATAGGCAGCATTCCTCTTCCTCAAAACACGGCGAGTTGAGTTGATGCCAAAGAGCTCCATTTTGGTCTCATCTGACCACAACACTTTCACCCAGTTGTCCTCTGAATCATTCAGATGTTCATTGGCAAACTTCAGACGGGCATGTATATGTGCTTTCTTGAGCAGGGGGACCTTGCGGGCGCTGCTGGATTTCAGTCCTTCACGGCGTAGTGTGTTACCAATTGTTTTCTTGGTGACTATGGTCCCAGCTGCCTTGAGATCATTGACAAGATCCTCCCGTTTAGTTCTGGGCTGATTCCTCACCGTTCTCATGATCATTGCAACTCCACGAGGTGAGATCTTGCATGGAGCCTCAGGCCGAGGGAGATTGACAGTTCTTTTGTGTTTCTTCCATTTGCGAATAATCGCACCAACTGCGATTATTTGTTTGGCAATGGTCTTGTAGCCCATTCCAGCCTTGTGTAGGTCTACAATCTTGTCCCTGACATCCTTGGATAGCTCTTTGGTCTTGGCCATGGTGGAGAGTTTGGAATCTGATTGATTGATTGCTTCTGTGGACAGGTGTCTTTTATATAGCTGAGATTAGGAGCACTCCCTTTAAGAGTGTGCTCCTAATCTCAGCTCGTTACCTGTATAAAAGACACCTGGGAGCCAGAAATCTTTCTAATTGAGAGGGGGTCAAATACTTATTTCCCTCATTAAAATGCAAATCAATTTATAACATTTTTGACATGCGTTTTTCTGGATTTTGTTGTTGTTACTCTGTCTCTCAATGTTCAAATAAACCTACCATTAAAATTATAGACTTATAATTTCTTTGTCAGTGGGCAAACGTACAAAATCAGCAGGGGATCAAATACTTTTTTCCCTCACTGTAGCTGTTAGGGCAAAAAAGTGTTTGCAATTTATCAAATTTTCCATTTCTGCTATGATTTTATGTGTCCTCAGTTTTGGGAAAGAGATCCACTTTCACAAAGGTTCATAGGTGAATGATCAAAGCAGGCAGTGGTATCACCACGTGGACCATCGTTTGAAATTGGCGACCACAGTCAGTGTAGGAGGAAACAGCCGGATCTGCCATGTGATGGGGAGACCCGTTCTGCACATGTGCAGACACGCACGCACATCCACATGCGCGCACTCACTCTGCAGCCACGTGTCCAGTGCCTGGTCCACCACACCCTTCATGGCATCGAGGAACTCGGGCACGATGAGGGGACGTGCCTTCCCGTCCGTGCCGGGGCAGCCCTCTCCAGCGACGGCTGCCGCGGTGACCCCGGGCGACCCTGCGACTCCATGCCGCCCGCTGAACTCCAGCAGCAGCCGGAGCTGCCAGAGTGCGGTGGTGTCCGGGATGCTGCGTGACTGTAGCATGCGTGTCGCCTGCCCAGTCGAGGGGTTGACCCACGGATGAGGGGGGGGAGGGGGTACAAGCAGCAATACGTGAAAACAGCAGAAAACCACTTCGTGTGTCACCTATGGCCAAGACCTGGCTGATGATCAGAGGTGGTAATTGTTCTGGGGGGTGATAATGAAGGGGGCTTTAGATTTAGGGACTCAAGTTGAGTTCAAGGTCCAGGCAGGGTTGACTCTTGATTATCGTAACCATCATGATCGTCTGCAAGCAGTTTCAGTTTCCTTGCAGTTACAGATCCACAGCACCGTTTTTCACCAAGGGCATCTTGTTCATATGAACACATCGTGCCTCAGAGATGAAGTTTCACCGATTAAACCTTTTTTTGTTACCAACCCCACTAGGATTAAACGTACATAAATTGAGCTGAAATTTAACTGAAACCAAATGTAAGAGAACAGTGGCAACTCTAGGATGCTTTTCTGTGGTTGTAGGCAAATACAATGTGGATTTGAATATCATCTACATGTGACAACGTTATCATCATCATTATATCCTGTGTAACTAAATCATGAATCATTAGGTTAGAATAAACAATATTATATTCATGATTATCATCACCATCATCTACATTATATGTGATGGTAAAGCGAGTACCACCACCACTACCATCCACACAGTGGTGGTAGGCGGTTGTGTTAATGTAGTCTGGCGGTCAACTTAGAAAGGAAAAATCTCCACCGTTGGCTCCGGATCAACAGTGCAGATGACCGCCATCCAATCAGTGTACGTGCTGAGCTGTGAACGTGCTTAATCATCGATCCCAATACAAAAAAATTGCAGCAACTGAATCGATTGTCACGTGCAAATGCTAATAAACGCTTGGCGCATTCCAATGTGATTGGTCAGTGGCAGCCTTCATAAGGCATCAGTGTCAGAGCTCATCAATCACCACGTAGTTTAAACACACACAAGGACACAATACAGGGCTGACCAAATTCTGTCAGACATCTTGAAGTGCGCGAGGCCTTCGCTTTGCTCGTATTTATCCTGAGACCGACTTCGCAGTATTTTTTTGTTGTCAGACATATCGATAACATGTGCTGAAGATCTATTTTAATCCGAGTATTTTTGTGTGTACGCAATAATTAATCGATAACGTTAAAAACCATCATGAAACGTAACAACGCCGGTGCTGGCACGAGCGGGTGGCGATTGACCCCCACCTGGTATGCGGCCATGTACGTGGGCAGCAGCTCAGGCTTCTCCTGCGTCACGCACTCGTACAGGACGGACGACAGCATGTCGCACGCCGCGCGGCCCTGCCAACGGCAACCGCACGACACGGCACGCGGTTACACGGCGTCATTAGCCCAGGAGATACCTTGTTCGAAGACGCCACAACCAGAGTCCGATCTACGAGTCCATTATTGTGCAGCCCTATCAGAGACTTGGTCTGTGACGTTAGTGTTCAAAGACTATGAGAGAATCGTCAGTCAGCTGTCTAAAGGCCCTTTCGAAGATAGTCATTTAAAGATCCCAGCTGAAACAATTACTGTCAGAGGCTCGTCATTTAGGACCATCATAGGATGGTCTGTCACAGTCTATTGTACAAAGTCTGTCGATCTACTTCCTGAAGACCACATCAGAAACTCTTCTGCCAGGCAATTGTCCAAAGACCCCAACGGAGACTGATCTGCCAATGTATCATCTAGAGGCATGTCCACAGAGTGGTAAAGAGTCAAGCAGGCATCTCTCACCTCTTCAGAGCTCTCGACCGCCTTGCAGAAGTGCTCTGCAAATGCCAGGATGGCTGGGTCGGAGGAAAACGCTTGGATGGCTTCGGGCTGTAAGAAAAAAAAACAGTTTTAGAATCATGCCAATCAAGCTGACTGCAACACACCAAATGTACGACTACAGTTCTGCGCTTCTATCTTACACAACCATTCCTCAACGTGATGAAGTAAGGCGCTGATGCCTGCAGGATTTGTGAAAGGACATTTTCCTTACACGAGCGGTGAGGAATCTTTTCCTCACTGAGAGCCAAATAGGACGTTCATATACCTTTGGCGGGCCACACATTAGCACCTCCGATTAGCACGGTTGACTACGTATGGTGAAAAAGAATTTCATATATATACAGCACACATATCAGTCACATCATTGCAAAAGTCACGCAAGTGACTGAGCACGCTATAATTTGAAATACAGTGTTGCCAGATCGAAAATATTCTCCAGTAAACTCGATTTGGTGCTTTCGTGACTGCAGGAATTAATCTGCGGTTATGTGTTTGTGTTTCCTCTACCTGATGATGATTGCTTGTGTTGCAATCGAAACGTTGTATATTATGTAATTTAATTTTTTTCTTATTTCTACGTGACTTTACCGAAAAAAACCAAAGATTTATTCTCCAGTATCTGATTAGTGCAGCTAATATGCTTGCAGCGATGGACACATTTATTTTGCGGGCTGCTTGGAAGTGATATGCCTGAAGTGGCCGGAGGCCATATGAAATTAACTCACGGGATGTATCCGGCCTGCAGGCCATGGGTGTTTCACCCCTGTGTTAGTCACTGTCTTGTCAATCGGTTGCCTACTTGTTTGTCTACTACTGCTACTTTCATGTTCATCACTATGCCCACTCTCTCATTGTTTATCTGCAAATTATATTCTCATTATCGTTATTTACACCATGTCACGAAACCAATTACTCAATTGGGATTACACACAACAATCATCGCCCCCCCCCTACTGCCAGAGTGAAGCCCGCTTGCAGGCCAGGTGCCGAGTCACCTTGTGCCGCACAAGGACAGCTGTCACTGGAGATGTCCTTTCAATTAATATTTAAGATGAGATGTTTTGCAAGTCACTTATCACGTGTCAAATGCTTCATGATGCCACGGCATAAAGGGTGCTATATAACAAACTAATTATTCTTCTTAGCAGAATGAAACTGCAATGGTCACCCGGACTCTCTGTAGCTCGGGGCTCTGATGAGTGAAGGTCTGGGCGAGGAGGCTGCGGTAACCCATGGGGTCCTCGGCAAACGATAGGTGCCCAGCGCGTTTCTTCACGTACAGACGCCCATCCCGCTGCAGCATCGACCTGGGAAAGGGCCAGCGACGAACCCACGTGGCGTTGGTCAGAGCAATGAGGGATGGTGGAGGTGGTAAATGGGCAGACAATTGTTTAAAGGACGAGTGCAGGAATATTCTTGTTACCGAGGGCACAATAGGAAATTTCGAATACCTTTGGCGGCAGGCCACAAACATTAGCATACACTTTAGCGTTATACAATTATAAAACTAAATATAATTAGGGATCATGTAAATCTCACGAATGCGATGCCCTGCCCATGTGTTCGCTTTCCTCACACAAACGCGTTGATGTCGGGTCCAACGATATCTCAGAAAGATGATCCAATATAATTACACGTTAGTATAAAGAATTTGCCCTTTAAAAAAACGGCCAAATTGGACAAAGGATTTTCCAAAACTTGGCATGACGTGAACATGCCATGCACACAACTCCGCTTCTCCTCCTCCTCTTCTACCCTCCCAATAACGTTATGACGTCGTCTCGCAGCATCACACGAACAGCTCTACGTGTGACGCCATCGCGTTTGTGCGGCTCAGAAGGTAACATTTTTTTTATCAGCCATTAAATACTTTCCTAGGACAAAATTGCACAGGCATGATTTTATCTCCCCATTTCCTTCCCCCCTCGTTTTATAAAATGTATTCTCGCGTGCGTTCAGGTGTGCTCTGGCAGCTCGCGAGACGCTCACCTGAGCTCCTGCGCGCTGTTGCTCGTGTCGATGGAGATCTCCCAGTGACGCGGCCCCTTCACTTTCACCTGCATTGAGAGAAGAGAACACTTGAGAACACAACACACATACCCCTCCCCCATTTACCCTTGAGATTACTGGGTCCGTGATGTTAGTGAGCACCTATTAGGACCAACACGGTACACAAAAGGGGTGGCGTAACCACCGACACGCCCAACTGCTTTTGTCACCACCATATCACTTATGTATTTTATGCTCAGTAAACCTAGAGGAGAATCAGGCTAGGTTTTATATATCCGAAATGTCACCGGTTGTTATAAGAAAGTAAAACCCGAATTATTGACATTGTAAGGCAACATGCTCATCAGTACTCCCAATTAAACACAAATACAAAGATCCCCCATGTAGCCTTCAACAGACTGTTGGGGAAAGTGCCGTTAGCGCGCCCCTATGAAGGCCGGTCCCATAACACACACACACGCACAGCCCCGAGGGGAGAAACTACAGCCCAGCTGCAGAAGTACCTCCTTGAGTAGGTGGAGCTCGGGCAGCAGGGTGGGAGCCATGAGGTCCACGGATATCTCATCGTACCACATGGTCGCCTGCAGGTCACGGAGTCGGGAAAGAACAAAAAACAAAGGCGCGCATTGCTGATGAGACCCTGGAAAGTCAAAACCGGTCCAGATTTTGCCTGTTTCCAAACAAATGCCACTGGAAAACACTGAAGGTGAATCGGCTGATGGTTACAATGTTAGACATATCGACTCTTGCTTGTCTGGTTATTGCTATGTGTTTCCCAATTAAGTAGTTTGCAATTATTTTCTCAAATTTGGACCATGTTGCCGGTGCACAATGGCCTACTCTTCTTAGGATTACATCACAAGATCTTTCAATGTCCACCGCGAATCAGACCAGCGCGTATTTTATAGCTCGTACGCCTGCGGTGTATTAGCCGGGGCGGCCTGTCAGAATTGAACCGCAAACATCTGTATAACAAGCGGCAAATGCTCTACCGCTCGGCCGTGCATGCCACCGAGTAAGGTGCGGAGGGGGGGGGGGCGGGGGAGAGCAGCTGCGCCAGCGTGGGGCTGCCGTGCCTGGTACGTGGCGCGGATCTTGGCGTAGCAGGGCATGCCGGTGTCCACATCGACAGGCACCAGAAGCCGCGGCTCCACCGCCAACACGTACAGGTGGCGCAACGCCTGTAGGTGGTACCTGGGGTGGCACGCAATGTCACGTGTCAACCACTTTAACAGTGGAGCTGCGTTGATTAGTCGATCAAAAAAATTACGAGCAACTAATCTTTTTGTGGTCGATTACACGTGCCCCTTTAAAAATACCCCTTCCCACAACATGCTGCCTGCCGGAGGCAGGAAATATGCAATGAGCCATGCGCAGCGTGACGCGTCCGATGATGGGATAAGTTGGCAGCCACCGTTATTGTATGTGTGTACGTTGAACTTCTTTTTCACCGCACGTAGCCAACTGTGATAATCGGAGCTGCGGGGGAAGCACAACAACTAAAGACAAAAATCAGTTCTGAAGAAATTAATTTCCATGATTAAATAAGCCTGAATATAATTGGTGACGTTTTTCATCGCTTCATAGGTTAAAATCGTACCCACCTTTAATAAGCTGTTTCAATTTCACTCTACATACGGTGATTGTTGAGCCACGTAGTTATCGGCTTTGAAAACGGGTCTAGGCTGGGAGTAGTGGCGGGTGGGAGGATGCCCTCTGACCTGTTGTCGGTGCTGTGGGCCGGGAAGCGTGGGTAGAGAGCACACAGAAGGGCGGCGATGGCAGAGTTGGACGTGCTGAGCGAGCACCTGCAATGGGACAAACGGAAACTTTCAGTGTCCACTCCCGCGTGGAGATCTCTACACTCCACCGGGATGCTGGTACGCAAGCTGCGGATACGGCTATGACTTTGGCACGGTGCTCAAGGAAATGATGAACCGGAATAAAATATAGTGAACGTAAAATCCTGGAAATTATTGTCGAGGTGGTCGTTGGGGGAGAGGTGAGCCCAGGACCAACTCAGATATCACTCCACTTACATTAGCCGCAGACAGGAATCAAACTCAGGTCGCTGGGCTCATAGTACAGTGAACTAACCACTGCACCACTGCTCCAACAACACATGTACATAAATACAGTCCTTTGTCAATCCACTGCTCGATGAAGGCACCGCAACACATTTTGGTCATGGGGGTTCTTTGACCGTACTTCACCAGGCTGGTAATATGCGGGACGGTAAAGGGGGAGGATCCCAGGGCTGGTTCAGATATCACTTGGCAATGATGTTAGACGTTGCTGGTAATGGAACTCATATCACCGGGTTTGTAGCGCCACTGCACTAACCACAGCACCACCTCTCCACCCATGGCCACTAACCCTAGCCCTTTAGTATTTCTCTCCGTGCCGCCACTGGCTGTGTAGCGAGTCGCTACGGGCAGCGGCAGGGTGACCGCACTGACCTTCCGGCGCCGAGGAACAGGAAGCCCAGCGCCATGTGCGAGGCCATGTGGGCGCCGTAGTTAAGCTCCCCGCCTGTGCGGTAGTGCATGAAGCGGCACAGCTGCAACGCCTGCAGGTTCCCCGTGCCGGCCATCACGAGCGCCAAAGCGAGCAGCGTCACCGACAGGCACGACTCAAGGGTGTGCCGCCCAACCTGTGGTGCACGCCACACCACGGCCAAGTGGGGGGGAGTGGAATCAGGTTTGGTGAATGTGGCACAGGCGGCAGTGAAGATGGGGCGGCAGCACGGCACACTGTGACAGTGACAAGAGTGTCGAATGCGGCCGTCTGGAACGCTCTTCCTTCCGAAATTAGGAAGCCACTGGAGCTATGCACTCCTAAACCTAGATTGAAAACTCATTTCTTTAGAGCTGCTTTTTTTGTTTAGTTTATTGTCCTTCCCCCCGCACCCCCAATTAGCACAGTTGGCTACGTACACTGCAAAAGAAGTTAAACGTATATACATAAATATTAGAATCACAGTTGCTGCCAAAATAAATCGCATCTCGGGTACCCGATTAGAGCAGCAAAGATGGCAACAGTGATGGATAATGGTGGGAAGTAGTATTTGGTTCGTGCGCTAGATGTTCCCCACACACACCCACTCATCCATTCCAGCATCAAACACATTTCTGAGGTTCCACCACAGGGAATAAAATCATGGGTCGGTAGGACAAACGCTTACCAGCTCTACGACGGGGTCGCTGGTCATGCCCAGAAACCTCCGCGCACATTTGTACTGCAGCAGGGAGAGATCGCACATGGTTGTGAGCACACGTGATATGAAACCTATGACAAAAATAACGACGCACTGGCTCAGGGCCTCAATCCTCACTGAGCAGGAAATCAGTTACTTTTGAACACAGGCCATGGAGGTGGTTGTGTGGCTATGGGGACTCAATAGCCTATGAACAAATCACCTGGGGATTTGCCCAATCTTATCAGATCTTGGAAGCTATGCAGCGTTGAGCAGTAGAGTGCTTGGATAGGTGACCACGATGCACGTCAAATTGTCACAAGTGGCTGCATGGCTGTACTACGTGTAGGTCAGCAGTACAGCAGGCAAACACATTGCTGTACTGTATTTCTATGGACCTAAGTCTACGCTGCCCACCGTCACCAACCCTCACTGAGCAGCAATGGCCAAGTATGATCAATTAACCCTCATGACCCGCACAGTGTGGGGAAGCCCTCATCTAGCAGTGGATTGACAAATGTGCTGGGCATGAAGAAATTCTTCAGTCAAGTTTCCAAACCACTGGATGAAATCGCGACTCCAAATTGTGACAATTTCTTACATTGTGAGGGGGGAAGATCTGTTACAGGCCTGTGTGAGACCAAAAGTAACAATGTTAACAAATAACGCACGCGAATGTGCGTGTGTATGTATATGACAACGTACCAGGCAGGTGCAGGCAGAATCGTTGGCCGATCCGGCAAATCGAAGGCCCATGGCCATGCACGCACCAGCAATGATGTTAACATGGGCCTGCCTGTGGATAGAATACCCGTAGGTTTGGAACGAGTGTTCACAAATGCATGTTTGCTAACAAAGCGGGTCATTTTTCCCCCAAGTCATCACCATCATAAGCCAAGGCCTACCCCCAAGCTGCTGCCACCTCTTAACATCCCTACGATGTAATAATCTGCCCACAAATGAATTCATCCTTCCATCTCCTCGGTGGCCAAGTGGTTCAGTGATAATACCATGTCAGGGACACTGAGCCAACACTGCTGGGATCCTGGGCTGGATATTAGATCCAGCTACTGTGGCGAGATGTTAACTACTTTGCCTGTTATACAACAAGTTATGGGTTCGATCCCGACCCTTACACCTGTATATTTGGAGTTTGCATGTTTTCTCCGTGGTCGTATGCGTTTTTCTCCGGGTCCTCCGGTTTTTCCCTCCACAATTAGAAATGAACGTTTAAAAGTATTTGGCTGCTAGAAATTTCCACATGATAAGCCACTTTGTTGAGCTAGCAATTGTGGCCAGGTCACTTCTGAAAAAGGGCTATACAGCGCAGTGGGCCTTACCTGTTAAACGAAAAAGTTGTAGGTTTTTTTTTATAGATTTCAATCACTCATGATTCTCCGGCGTAGCGAGTTTCTGGTCTCGGTATATGTGTTTTTTTAATTTAATTTGACATATTCCAATTCTGAAAATTAAAATCCTTGGTTTGATCAATTGACATGGGATGAACATCTTTTGCAGTGCATACAGAAGGTGCGTCCATAGTGTGGATTCAGGGGTGGTTGAGTCTTCTTCTTCTTCCTGTGTGTGGGGTCGTTATCTGACCCAAGGTGCTTACTCACTCCGAGAGATCCCAAATGGAGACCTCCTTCGTCTCATGACTTGATACAAATCGCAAAAGTTGAAGACAATTGATTTGAAAACATACATCAACAAAAAATGGTTCTAAGGCACGCTCATATTTCCCCCCCCCCAAATAGTGGCGGCTGTACTTTTGAAATCGTGGCGAGCTCACCACATGGTCTGCAAGTTGACATCATGTTCCAGGACCTGAGCTGCTCCGTTCTCCACATCGAAGTCCAGTCCGTACTGCCGAACAATCTGTAAGCAAGGGAACAATTCGGGGGGGGCTGATTAATTACAAGTACAATGGACACACTTGGTCTTGGCGTCATTCCTACAGCCTCAGGGCTATCATGAAGGCGCTGTGTTTCACAGACTAATAAAGTCCGCAGTTGTTTCACAGCAGGTGGCGGTGGTATGGGTTTCACGTTAGTATTCGTACTGCCGTACAGTTTAAAAAGAGGGGAACACAAGGGGCAGATATCTATATTGCCATTAAATAGGTAATAAGTTGTTAGTTCAGAGGAATTCAAATACACTGTACACACCGAAAAGGCACAACAGAGGCGTGTAAATAAAATAACAAAAGGTCAAGGAAATGTGGTGACAATTGTAATATAGCAAAAACACAACACACAAAAAAACGTACGCCCTCTAGTACTCAATCAGTGCGGCTGAGTTCCTGGCAGTGATAGATAAATATGGTTTGAGGGCTGTTACGAATCGTAGGTGCCCCCTCTCTGTGCTAAGAAAAGTTTTCGTGGAGAGGTTGCTTTGTGTGGTCTAACGAACGCATCAGAAACCAGCCTGTCTGTTTTTAAACAACCCTGATGAGGAGGCCAATCTGGGGTGACCTCAAGCCATATTATTTCTTTTCCTGACCTACAGAGAGTGCTTTGTGGGGCAGAGTGTGTGGTGTCTCCAATGGTGTGGTGATAGTTTCCCTCTCTCTGATGTAGAGATCCTTGCTTGTGGGGGGGTGGGACAGGCTGTGGTGTGGCGTTTCTTGTGGGGTTGGTGGGGAGCGGGATAGACAGCCTCACCGCTGGCACGTTGCTGTTTATCCACGCCTCCGTGGGCAGCACCTCGTCCCACATGATGAGACCCTTTGCCAGAATCTGGGGGGTGGGGGGGTCAAGGGTGAAAAATCAAGGGCAGTTGCCTCTTCCAAAATTTAACAACTGTTTGTTTTGCGATACTGCGTTGGCAGTGGTGTACAAGCACACATAATAAACGCAACACAATCGTCAACAACAAATGCACGAATTTCAATTCACTGTAGACAGTCCTGTCCCATATTTACTCTTCTTAATACAGATTAAGGAAGCATAGAGGGATATAGATGTGGGACAAGACTGAGCATCTAAATTGAAAACTCATTTCTTTAGTACTGCTTTATGTGTTTAGATTGTTGCCCTTCCCCACACCTGTGATAAGTACGGTTGGCTATGAACGGTGCAAAATAAGTTTAACATACATACATACAACACTGCCATAAAAGAAAAAACAAATACAAGTCTACGTTTCTGGCAATGGCCCTTATTTTATTTGGCCATAGTTCTAAAATATATATACTAGAGCCGGGCCGTCATCTTTTATACAGTTTTGTTTCGCTTTTAGGGCAGTGTTATAAAAACATATTTTATGGATATTGGTCGCGGCAGCCTACGTGTTAAACATTGTTATTGATCTACATCATTGGACCTCCTTTGCCAGTACCAAAATATAATAACAGGGTTTTTCCCCTTTTTTCTGGCAAAAAACTGAAACCGCCTGTTGGCGTCATCTGGTCTAGCACCAATTGAGACGAGGCTCTAAAGAAAGCTGTCTCTGGTGTGGACCAATCAGTTTCAAGGACAATGTATATTATTTTATTTGTTTGCATTTTGACTGCAAGTATTGTGGTTAATGCAGACATGAAACCTTGCAAAAAAGGTTTTAGTTTTTTGTCAGAAAAAAGGGGAAAAACCATATTATTATAGTGTTATTGATGTAATGTGTTGAATGTGTTCCTCTTTCAATGCAATCAGCCCCCACAAATGATTAACAAAAAAGCTCATGATGCATTGCTCTGGTGCATGATGGGTCATAACATATAAACAGAGCTCAGAATTGCGTCTTCACGTACAAAATACTTTTGAGTCATCAGCTTATTCGTGTCAATAGCAACCAAGCAGCATTTTGTTTAACAAGCCTGACTGATATTCTTGGTTCTTTACCGAAAGAACCAAGAATATGAATCCCTGCAGTCACGAAAGCAGCTTTAAATCAAAATTTAAGCCTAACTGAGTTTGCTTTCTTAAACAAATATTGCTGGATAATTTTGGTCTGGAAAAGAAAATAGGCCGATGATATAAACAGAGGCCTGTTTATATCACTTAAAAAAAACCACGACGATCAACTCCAAAAAAACCTGGTAATATAAAGGGCACAATGTGGACTCACCCGCAGCATGAGGAAGTCCGGCTTCACGAAGTCTAGGAGGTACTGGGTTTCTGGTGCCTCAAGCCAGTCGGCTATTGACCTAAGATGTCAAGTATCGCACACATGTTGGTTAAACGAATAGCGACACAGCCATCCAACTACAAGCATTGAGCATGTTTGGTGGAAGGAAAGCCCTGTCTGCATCAGCAGGCCAGATTCACATCTTGATGAAACAGAGAAAGAAAATCCCCTTCGGTGGTGCACCCCATTGTCGGTGATGGGGACGTGGGACACTTTTCGCCTAAATGCTGCTGTGGACAGATTGCTTTGTCAAGACCGTTGTCAAGAGGACGCATCAGAAACCAATCTGTCTGTTGTTTACAGACACTATCATTGGCCAATCAGGAGTAGGGATATCGGGCCATTGGTTCACAATCCCTGATTATGAGAGGACCGTGATTGATTGGTGGTGCAAGGTGTGTGCGGTCCCTCCGATGGGGTTGGTGGGGAGTCGGGTAGACAGGCCAAGATGAATAAAAATAAGATTTTAGGCAAGATGTAAATCAGGCCACGATGGAGATTTTGGCTGGCGTGTTTTGATAACTGTGTTGCAACGTCCTTCATGGTCACTGCTTTCCATTGGCCATCCAATCCTTCTCTCTCAGAACCTAAGCTGAGTTGAGCCTGGGCAAACGCCATGCACAGCAGGTTGTTAAAGGGTGCGCAGTGCTATGCGGTGATCAGCGATGGGCTGTGCGACGAAATAGATTCCTGCTCTGTGCTTCTGCACTTCCATGCCTATGCTCCACTGCCTTCACCAACCAGCACTCACAAACACGGTGAAGTATGGTCAAATAATCCCCATGAGCCGCACGGCCTGGGGAGGCCTTGATCCGGCAGTGCATTGACAAGAGTGCTGTACACGTGCACGTCCTGTTAATTGCGGTTTGGCAGTACAAAACTTTTACGTACTGAAAATCATTATGCAACAACGTTAGTACTATGTCAGTGTGGTCACCTATTGTTGGTCTTCAGGTAGATCATGGCCAGTGCCAGCGTGGCCCCTGGGCAGGTGACATCCACGTTTACGCTATCTCCTTCCTGCAGTGTCACACACACACACATAGCAGCACATATCTCCATCCACAATGAACCCAGCAATCTGAATTCGACTCCAGACCATGGATGAAATCAGTGGCAAATAGTCTCTGAAGCTGCAATAAGCCTCCTTTATGTCAACTCAGCCTTAAATGGTGCAATGTGTAAATATTAGCATTGGGGAGACATTGGCTGTCGGGCGTGGTACTGGTATAATTTGTGCCATTGTGTTTTGTAAGCCTGTGCGTAAGAGCGTGGGTGAACGTGTGCGGGCATGTGTGTGTATGTGTTTGGGGAGTGGCAGCGTTGCGGTCAGGGGACAGTGTTACGGATCCGGCGACCCGAGCTCAATTCCAGGCCACGGCTTATATCAGTGGCGATTCATATCTGAACTGGTCCTTGGCCTCCCCTACGTTGACTCAGCCAATCACCATCCCAAAGATGGCCGGGCGTGGTGCTGGCCACTCCACCCGCCCGTGCGCCGTGCCGGCCGTTGGTAGGCGCTCGCTAACAGCACTGGCCCCAAAACTGCGTTTACAAGACTGTAGCGGGCACCTTTGTGATATGCTTGTGTGCGTTTATGGACACACGAGGTGGTGCTGCTGCTGCCAACCTTAATCTGGTAGCTTGGCGACTTGTGGCGCTCCCGCGATGCCCCCGACGTGCTCCGCCGGTGCCCGCCCACCATGTACTGGTAGAGCTGATCTGGCACATTCAGGTCCGACATGCCGATGAGGTTGCTGCCGTGCTGAGCGCCGAAGAGCAAAGGGCCCGCAGCCACCGCGGGTGAGAAGAGGGAGCGGCAGACAGGAGGAGGTCAAACATCCAAATATAGGACAACAGAGGTCGGGTAATTGTTGGCACTGGTTCTGGCTGCCGCTTATGAAATCTGCGCGCGTTACATTTTCTAGAGCGTTTTTGAGATGATGGAGTTAATAAACTAAAATAAATAAACAACAAACCATTGCAGCACGGAAGTGTGCATCACTCACCCCGAGGCACACCATGCCAAGGCCCAGTCCGGCGGTGAGCGAGTACGACTCCCGGTCCGTGCAGTTTTCCATCTCCGGCCCGGGCGCCCTCCCTGCCAAGAGTCCACGGGTCATCGTGTTTAAACATCAGCGATCCAGGCACATACGCGAAAGACATATGACATGCTTCAGAGCAGGGATTTCCCAGACTCCAGTCCTTGTGAATCATCACAGCACACCTTTGCACATTGGCCAATCAAATGCAGATGAAGTTGACACACACTGCATGAACCTAATAGTTGGTAAACATATGTACGTTGCGGGACAAAGATCCCTCTATAGCTATACAACCATCTGGGATAGTGCTGTTAGCGAGCACCTAAGAAGGCCGGTACAGCACACCAAGGATTAGTGTAGCCAAGACCATGCCCTGGTACCTTTGTGTCCCCAGTGTGATAATGTTCCCATGACACACCACGTACTCATTTGAGGCTGAGTCGACCTAGGGGAGGCCCAGGACCGGTTCAGATAATCATCACTGGTGTTGGCCGTGAGCGGGAATCGAACCCGGATCGCCGGGTTCATAGCGCAGCGTGCTAACCGCTACACTACCCACACACACAAACATTCACACGTGCGCCCGGCCCCCCGCACATGCCCTGCCCTACCGATCTCGTTGAGTAGCGTCTCGGTGATGTGGCGATATGCCGTGCCCTGGTAGACGAGGCCCACGGCCATGGCGGCCGCCACCTGCACACCGTGCGCCACGTCCATCTCTGTGGTGGATGGCGGCAGCAACGCGGGCAGGTGCACGGCGAGCAGCCGCGTCACTGCCATGTCCATGGTGCCCAGCTGCGCCGCCGACACGCCCAGCAGCAAGCCGATGGTCGTCATCTCGTGGCCCTGCACACGACGGTGAAAACGACACAGCCTCAGCTGCCACCTCCGTCGTCATCATCGTCATCATATTCGTCATTGTCCACACTCCAACTGCCACCGTCGTCGTCGACACCGCCATCACGTTGGTGCTCTCACCATCAGGACTACAACTAGGGTGCTGCGACCCTTAGACGTGCACTTTAAGGCCGATTCACTACGGCGGCTCTCCCTCACTGCCGATCAATCGCCTACTTGTTTCTCCACTACTGCTATTCATTATATTATCAGACGTGGAGCGGTGGCATGGTGCTTCGTGCCCTATGCTACAAACATGGCAACTCGAGTTAAGATTGATGGCCGTGCACCGGCCTTCTTAGGCGCTCGCTAACAGCACTATCCACAGCAGGTTGTATGGCTACGAATGTGCGTGTGCGTGTATGGGGAGCGGAAGTGTAGTGATTAACGTGCTGAGCTACGAACCCGGTGACCCGAGTTCTATTCCCGCTCAGGCCAACACAATTGATGATTATTTGAACCAGTCCTGGGCTTCCCCTAGGTCGACTCAGCCTCAAATGTTACCTGGTGTGGTGTGTAAACATTACCACTGGGGAGACAAAGGTGGCCAGGCATGGTGCTGGCCAACTACCCCCTCGTGTGCCGTGCCAGCCTTCATAGGTGTTCGCTAACAGCATTTAATCCCAGGCTACCACGGGGGATCTTTGTCTTTGTGGGTTTAAATTGTTGAAATTACTCCCAGCCTCCGCCAGGTAATCCGCCACACTCCCGCCGTGGTTGTCCCCACCACACCTTGGTGAGATAGTCGTGCACGTGCATGATGGGCAGGTCGTTGAGGTGGCCACTGAGCCCCAGCGCGAGCAGCACGCCGGCGTACTCGGGGATGGGCTCGCCGGCCTGTGGGCGGTTGTTGTAGGAGAGCCACGGAGCGTGCAGGCGCAGGCGCTGGGCCGGTGCGATGCGCAGGCCGCACGCCACGCCATTGTGGAAGCTGGGCCAGCTTGCCATGTTGGCCGGCATGTCAATGTTGCCGCTGCTGAGGTCCACGATCATGTTGCGCGGTGGCGCGCGGCCTAGTTGGGACGGGCCGGGATGGGATGGTGTCGATATGTGATTAGTTCGTGTGTGCACCGAGAAGCGGGAATTGGTATGGCCAGAGGTGGCAATGAGAGGTTATAGTTGCCGTTTTCTTCGGATTATGAGATGCTCCAAAAAGTAAGATGCACCCCAAACTTGTGCCCGGTGTCAATAAAAATCTGGTCTCGCACACACAAAACGCTTTTTTCCAATATTAGCCAGCCACTGGAGCTTTGCACTTTTAAATCAAATTTGAAAACGAATTTCTTTAGAACTGCTTTTTGTCTTAAGTTTGTTGTCCTTCCCCTGTAACTCCGATTAGCACGGTTGGCTTTGAATGGTGCGAAAGAAGTTAAACATATATACATACACACAGAGCGGATTAAAAGACGGATTCCCAACTGATTAATCCAGAGAATACAGTATATGTAAAGCCTTTTGTCAATTAGATTCAGCTCCTGTTCTACCACTACAGGGCAGCTGCTGATGTTCGTGACAACGGATATAATTCTAGAGCTGGAACTATTACGATCCGTTCAATCGTGACTACATTTTTACTGGATTCGACTATGACGTCCATCACTTTTGAAACGCATGACAACAACGATTGAACGAAGCACCCACCGGCGATCGAAGAACAACCCCAACTGGAGGCACTGACCGGTGAGGTTGAACTTGGTGATGGGGAGCGGCTCCGTGGGCAGCGGGTGGTGGGTGAATAGGGTGAACATCCCCCGGCCCACAGGAAGAGCCATGGTCCTCTGGCAGAGCTGCAGAAGCCTGCGGCGTCAGCGACATGGCGGATGGAAAGAGGCTTAAGAGAATCCCTGTGATCCACGGACTGACTCAAACCCGTTTGAGCCGGGGGCGAAGCGATGACGTCACACGGCGGCATGACGTCGCAAGACGACGCGTCACGCCCGGCCACCTTTGCCTCCCAAGTGGCGATGTTTACACACTGCACCAGGTACTAAATTGAGGCTGAGTCGACCTAGGGGAGGCCCAGGACTGGTTCAGATAATCGTCACCGATGTTGGTCGTGAGCGGGAATCAAACTCGGGTCACCGGGTTTGTAGCGCAGCGCGCTAACCGCTACACCACCGCTTCCCACACACGCACACACACACACACCGCATACACACTCACCTTGCCTCCTTCTCCTCGATGAAGTCGTGGTCGCTGACCTCGGGCCTCTGCACAACGTTGATGCGCACGGGCCGAGTGCTCTGCAGCAGCCGCCGCACCTCCTGCGCGCGCAGGTCGCCCGGCCACACCAGCGACATGACGCTGCCGTCCAGGTCGCCCATGCCATCGTCGTCCTCCTCCTCCTCCTTCGTCATCGTCGTCGCTGCTGCGGTTGTTGCGCTCGCCGCTCCGAGGCCGCCGCCTGCTGCCGGGAGATGACGGATCGCCGGGTTGGGGAGCATCGACCGCGGCACCGTCCAGAAGGTGGCTCAGCGGTAAAGCATTGAATCAGAATATTTGTTTAAACTGGAGGAATCGGATGAGCTACAAAGCTCTTTTTTCACAGATGAGGAGATGGCTCTGCATTCGAGCCAGAGGCTCGCAAGTGAAAGGTTGCGGAGTTAAAATTCTGGTTGAGCGCGACCCAGCCCATCACGACCCCAATGGGGTCGATAAAATGGGTACCACTTTCTGAGGAAGTCAAGAGTGGTTGTCACCCATTGTCTTTGAAGTGGTTTTGAGCACATGGTCAATGCATATAGTCCTAGCCAGATCAAGAGTTTCTCATCAAGCAATGTTCTGTTGAAACTCCTATTCAGCCCTTAATTAGGAAAGGTTACCCAACCCCTGAATTAAAGAAAGGTGATTCGTCATTTTGGGTCTCCAAAATGACGAAATAAATAAAGTACTACAATGAAGAAAATAGAAAATAAGAGAAAAAACAAGAAAACCACATTACAGAAATGATGCGACGCTATGCCGATTGCGAGCCTAGTGGACGTGACATTTCTTCATGTCGCCCGACAGCAGAACTACGAAGCAATCAGCGATAGGAGCGAGCGAGCTGACGACCCGGCACACCAACTGGGTCACACACCCGTGTCCGCACCGCCCGCCGTCCCCAAGCCCCGACCACTGGCGCCGTTTCCGTTGCTCCAGCGCTCGTCCCCTTGAGAGGTGAAGCCGCTCGTCTGCGCCTGCTCCCAACGGCAACAAGCACACCCATCATGTCACAACGAGTGAGAAACTATCTGGGAGAGAAGGAGTCCAGATGAATGTTATAAATGTGGAGTTTTATGCCTCATGGGCCATGCAGCCACATGACTGTGAATTTCAGCCAGATGGCGCTGTGAAGGATTCCAAAAACTGAAGAGGCTCTTAATTACACTCGGGATGGGGAGGAGGCAGTCTGTGGGCAGAGTACACGAGCCAAATGTGAGCGCTACCTCTAACCCGAACAGACTAGCCAACCAACTAGCCCTCTCTCACCAACCGTATACCTAACCGATAGATTGCCATGTTACAGCGCAAAATAAGTTGCCGTTATTATTATTAACTAGCTAACCAGTCATTTGTACTCACCCCATTATTGACTCTAACCCAAACCAACCAGTCATATGAACTAACTGAATGGCTGAGTCACACTCAACCAGAATTTTAACTCGCAACCTTTCACTTGCGAGCCACTAGCTCGACTGCAGAGCCATCTCCTCATCTGTGAAAAAAGAGCTTTATAGCTCATCCGATTCCACCAGTTTAAATAAATATTCTGACTCAATGCTTTACCGCTGAGCCACCTTCTGGACAGTGCTGCGGTCGATGCTCCCTAACTCGGCGATCCGTCCTCTCCCGGCAGCAGGCGGCGGCCTCAGAGCGGCGAGTGCAACAACTGAGCCTAACCTTAGCCATAACCCCACCTCCAATGCTTTGGTAGGATCCCTTTTCACAGTTTGTTGTCTTTTCCATTGTTTTTCCATCGAAGTCCTTGCATAGCAATGGTTAGTGCATACAACTTTCAATTTGAAAGTCTCAAATCTGAGAGTTGTGCTTAGGGGTCGTGCAAAGCGTGCCAACCAAGAAGCGGAACCCCCTTATCTTCCCAGCCTTGGAAAGGTACACGGAGAAGGACGATGCGATGGAGGGATGGAAGGGTATACAAGCATAAAGGACAATGCTTAAGATTTGAACTCACAACCCTCCAATTGCAACCCATGCTTTCGACCCAACGTGTGCCACCCAGCAAAAGGCTCATTTTGCTCCTCTGGGTACCGATTTCTCGTGCTCGCTCGCGGTGCGGGCCTGCAGGGAGAGGTCCTGGCGGCCGACGAGGGCGTACGCGGCAAGGGGCCAGCGCTCCGGCGGCGCTGGGCGGCAGCGGCAGATGGCCTCGTGCAGCGGCAGGGCCACGCCGAACGGCAGTGACGCCAGGTCGTGCAGCGTGAAGCCTGGGGACATGCACGCGCGGTTCCCGCTCGACGATTATCCGTGGGCAGACGATCCGAGGAGCAGATTAATAATGACGGTAAGAAATGTGTACATGTGATTCGATGCTCCTCAATAAATTCGCGTCCGTCGTACCAATGTAGTCAGATCGTCAATGACCAATTGTGAGCGTCGGAACCACGCACAAGGGTAAATTGCCCAGCTTTATACTAAAGGTTTCTCCTCTTGTATCATCTTTCATGGAGTTATCGTACCAACTCCCACCCCCCCCCCCCCATTATAGGCAGATGAAAAGACAGAATAGCTACACACTTTCAACCTGGGGGCAAATGTTATTAACAGCACCCATTAAGGGCGAAACAGTTACGGAGGTTTTGATGTGGTCAGCACCTGGCATGCCTCGCCACCCTTTGTCTCTCCACTGTTTATGTAAACACAGGCAGTAATTTAAAGCCACATTTACCAAGCGGAGGCCAATGGCAGCTTAAAGCAACATTTTTAACTAAACTAATTTTATCTTAACAGGTAAGGCCCACTGAGCTATATAACTCTCTTTCATAAACGACCTCGCCACAAATACAGGCGTCAGGGTCAGGATTGAACCCACAAACGACTGTATACCAGGCAAGGTAGTTAACATCTCGCCACCACAGTACTCCATTTCATGGATTGCTCGTACACTCGCTCACAACAGCGTGTTTAGCATGGGTCCTGGTGCAAGGAATGGAATGGGGTCCCTTGTCCAATTTCCACCCCCAACTTCGTAGCCCGGTGTCTAGGCGCTTCCGACCCATGGACTTCCGTGCAATGGCACAGCCAGCACTCAACAGCTGCGCTTCCGGATGTCGGTGATACGGTCAGGGGTGCGATTCGCACGTTGTTGGATGGAGAAATAAAATCCTGTCGGAGCAAATCTGCCAATGCGTTTTCCCGGCTGATGACGATAAGCTTTGCTTGTGCAGTCTCACTGCCTGCACACTGCTCGCCCGCTCGCTCACCCATGTTGGCGAGGAAAAACACCAGCTTCTCGGCCGGGCTCGGAAGGGACGAGAGCTGCTCCGTGCAAATTCTGAACAGAAATCGGCATAAAAACCACACAAAAAAAACCCACAAACGCACAAAAGTTAAATTACACGGAAAAATATTTTTTGTAACAATAGCAGCTCAAGATGCTGTACAGAACAGAGGGACGTATGCATCGCGGGGTATAAAAAGTGTACACTGGAGGTGACCAAATACGATTTCGTCTAATGCAGGGCTAGGGCAGCTACAGCTTGTTACGGCCTGGCAAACAGTATCCATCTGTTACTGCAAGCATCTTAGCTTTACGAACTAGGCACTCGCGGTTGATTATATTTTCAATACTGTGTTTTGTAAATTGAGCACATTCAGTAACCTGTTGTCTTTCAGAGCACGCAGTCCTAAAGAGTGCATCATTGTTTAATAATAATAATTTCAACTGTTATGCGCCACCGCACAGTCTTCTGCACTCTAGGAGAGAAAGAGGTTGTGACTTAAGAGGCGTGAGGCAGGAAGGCAGCAGCCAGATGGTGATTTGGTGCCAAAAATTGCCCGAGCTCTGCGGTCCTCTGTACATTGAGATGTTTTACACCGATTAATGAGTGTTACTAAATGTGGGAGCACCCGTGGCAAACCGACACAAATTGAACAGATGGAGATAAGTCCAGAATTGGCTGAATTTCCTTCTCCTAGCAAGCCAGGGTATGTATGAAACCTCGCCAATGGGAAGAGAGTTTAGTAACATTTGTGCGATCCACCAACCCTCTCATGCACAGTGCTGCATTGTAGGCGTGCGCCACTACCGCCCATTAACTCACCTGCTGGTCTCCTGCTCCGTCTGTGACCAACCATGTCCTAACAAAACATTAAAAACAACACACACATACAATTACGCACACATGCATCACAAAAACAGTACTGTGATGTACAATTCACTGCTCCATGAAAGCCTCCCCAACACCAGAATCAGAAGTGTATTTCTCGAGTAAAGCCCATTGATCTCAGAAGCTCTTTTTTTTTACCCGGCCGGCAGACAACATCACACCGTGTCCTTCACGGTGGCTCTTTGACCATACTTTACCACCAAGCTAGTCAGTGCCAGGAGGATATGGACAGTGCCATGCCTGGCTGCCTTTGTCTCCCCAGTACTGATGTTTTTACACATCAACTGAAGTTAGCTGTGGCCAGGAATCACACTCGGGTCGCCAGATTGGTTTCGCGTCACACTCACCGCTGCACTGCTACTCATCCCGCGCTGTCCTTACCCGCGGGTATCTTGTCGAGGTATTTGCTGGGCTCCAGGAACGCTGCGCTTTCGTCTCCGAGGATGTAAATGGCGAAGCTCTATGGGAACGCCCGCACGGTACAGAGAGAAGGGTTGGGTGCGCGCTCACTGTGTTCCGCTTAGGGCCGTAAAGTGTTTTGTGCGTGTAAACGGTGATACAAAAAAAATATACATCAGTTTTCCACACATATCGAAATGTCCGTTATCGTAGGAGTAGCGGTGCCGGTCAAACGGTTTCTCCGTTCCAACTTACCAGCACCACCAGCCGCGTGCGCTCACACACTCCGGGCACAGATGGGAAGGGTGGGGGCGCCCCACCGGCGCGCCACCCGATCATGTGGCACAGCCAGCGGCACACGCAGGGGGGGTCGCGGGTGACCGCGTGGTACTGCGCCATGGTCTTTAGCTGGGCTGCACCCATGCACATACACACGCACACACGCAAATACAAAGATCGCCCGTATAGCCTTAACAGAGTGTTGAGGTAAGAGCTGTTAGCGAGCACCTTTGGCGAAGTTTACACATCGCACCAGGTACTCATTTAAGGTTGAGTCTACCGAGGGGAGGCCCAGCACCGGTTCAAATAATCGTCACTGGTGTTGGCCATGAGTGGGAATCGAACGCGGGTTGCCGGTTTCATACCGCAACGTGTAAACCGCTAAACTTCCGCTCTCAACTACATACACACACACACAAAAACACACACATAGCAATGCATTGGATGGGTGTATTGTCGGTTGCTGTGCAGTACCTTGGGGCATCAACACCGCATTCTGCCCGAATGATTTCAGCAGCGTTGGGTTGTCGCGGAGGTAGTGGTCGCAATAAGAGGTCAGGCGGAGGTCGCTGTGAAATACAGATTAGGTCAAGCACAGGAATAATGACAGGGTTTGGTTTTTAAACGTTCGTTTATGAAACCACACAGGGCAGGACATTCATACAGTGCGTCGACGTGATCATCATCATGTACCTCCTGTAGTTTGGTACAAGAACAATGTGCATGCATAATGTACGTTTATTACCATGAATAACCAAACCGGCAATTGATGCCCACTGTAATTTATATGCATTAATTAATCCCCCCCCCTCCCTTCCCACAAGGGCTCACAAGTGACATCTTCACATATATCCCTCTATTCTTTTGTATGGCTCATGTAGATGCAGAGTAACAACTTACAATTTCACATTCAGGTGGTCAAGCCAGATAACCACGTTGGGAGCAGCAGAGTGTATCGCTGCGATGTCTCCTTCGTATTTGCGGATCAGGCATTGCGTCGTTATGCATTGTACGGTCTGTTCTGGATGACCATGGTCGCACATTGGAGAGTTTAATTTGTGCATCGGGTATCCGCATCTGCCATTGCTTGAGCGCCCACCTAGCAATCTGGTAGAGCAGCGTGCCAAGCGCGCGGCCCGTCTCGGCGAGGGCGCTGTCCAGCTTGGAGTCCTCGTACACCAGGTGCAGCGCCCAGAACACAGTCGGCAGGTGCGTGAACAGCGGCGCATCGGGGTTCAGGATGTGCACCCGGGAGAAGGGGCCCCTCTCCGCCTCGCCGCGCTGGGTGGGGGGAGGTGGGGGTGGAGGGGGGGCAGACACACGAGGAGGAAGAGGAGGTGGATGAAAATGAAGAGGATGAGGAGCATTAGGATGACATTTAAACAAATAAAAGTCGGCCACGTGTGCTGGAGACACGGTCCAACTGGGAAAACGTATCGTAACACCACCCCCCCTCCTTTCAAACTACCGCAGACTTTACTCGTCCTGGAAACATCGCGCCTTCGTGATAGCCTTGCACCGTAAGAACAGTGCGAATACCAAATGTACTCATAATTTGATATAGACGTGACTCAAAAGTTTCTCGCTGCGGGAGAAACTAAAGAGGTTGCAGAATACCTCCCCATACCTCTTCAACGCCACCGTCGGGGTTGGCCGACTCGGACATATCGAGACCCAGCATGCCAACCAGCGGATGGGACAGGAGGCTCTGATGGTAGCTGCTGTTCAACAGAAACTCCCAGTCCTGTCAACAGGCAGCCACATACACAAAGCAATCAGGCACCCTGCAGTAGCGTGGCATAGTTGGTGTCGGCAGTGTTTTTTTGTCTCCAGGTCTTCGTGCAAGCCTTCGACAAAATGTGACCCGTTTTATCACCGGAGAAGTCCCCAACTGCCACACGAGGTTATATGAAAGTTCCGCTCACAATGGATCATCCTTTTGGGGGGAGTGATCGCGCTTCCCAGTTGACGTTGTGCGTAAACCCTTCCTCCATTCACGGACGTCGTGACCGCGTGACCGTGAACGTCTCGGGAAGGTAACAGATTTCTTGAAGAAATAAAAATAAACGGACGACACGATTCTCCCATCTTCAAAATCATCCTACGTAGGCAAACGTTGCACATAATTTTATCGCCTAATTTATGCTTCCCGTTTAGAATTCGTTGGAAAGCAGAAAAAACGTCCAAGCTGTACTCTTAAGAAACCAAAGTAATTCTTTATCAGCGGAGGTGACTTGCACCACGGCAAGCGCAAAATGCAGCGTCGGCTGCCGTTTTTGCTTCTCAACAAAAATGGTGATATTTAAAGAAGAAATGTGTTTAAATACGTGGAAGACTGAGAATGCATCGTGTGTTTGTATTGCTTGTTAAAGTAATCGGTCACTGTGTTGCAAGCGAAGAGCAGCAAATTGTAGAACCAGTGTGCGAGTAAAGAGCCGCGAATTAGCGTGGAAGAGCACATTTTCTATTTATACCCCTCGTTCCCTAGCACGATTAAAACTGCAACCAGGATAATCCACCACGGATAAGCAAGAATTAAATGTGCGCGTATTTGTATATATATATGGGGGGGGTATCACCTCGTCCGTTCCCGCGTCGGAGGTGCGAGGCTTCTTGGGTGTGAGAACAGGCGACAGGCACGGCTCCTGCTCGGCCTGGGTGACACAAAGCAAACGTTCACGCACGAATCCACAAGCAGGTGTGTTCGTACGCGTGCGCACGTACGCGTGTACACCGGCATTGTGTTAATACTGGCGCGTGGAGCGGTGGCGTAAGCGGTAATCGCACTGTGCCATGTGAACCCGACTACCCGAGCTTGATTCCATGTTACGGCTAACATCAGTGGTCTCCATGAGGTTAACTCAAAGCCACCGGGTATGATGCGGGAGAGTTAACACTGTATGTGGTTTCCGGGTCGTCTACCAGGGCAGAGCTGGTTGAAATTAAGCTCTGTTTAATCGGTTTGTCCCTCGTGTGTGCGTGCGTGTGAGCATTATCGACAACTTGTGCTCATGGGTGTCACTCGTACGAGCTGTGCCCAGGGCAGGTTCTCCATGTCGTATCCGCTGGCCGTGAGTAGACAGTCGCGGAAGAGTGCCCACTCGCTAGCCAGGCCCGGGCTGCCCATACGATTGCGTGCCGTGTACCAGCGCAGTTGGAGCTGCAGCGCCGTGTCCCGCGGGAGGGCGTAGCACGCCGCGCCCAGGCACATCCGCACTGGCGCCACCAATGCATTCCATGACACAGGCAGAAAGAGAGATTAATCATATGTGGCACCGCCACACAGGCACAAAGATAGAGAGACAAAGAGACAAATTACAGTGGCCTTTACCACACACAGGGAGAGACAAATCCACGTGTGTACGAGTTAAACATACAAAGATCCAGCGATTCCTCGATAAACTTTGTTTCTTACACTCCAACACGTGGATCAACTGTACATGTAAAAAATGGTTGTTTATGAATTGTCATCATCATCGCTTGTAACTTATACTGTGTCTCACATGTAGTACATCTCGAGCTGCACTGCGGCATTCTAGCCAAGGGGACCCCCTCGTGGCAACTGTCCCTGTGTGGTACAAGGTGAACACAGCACAGGCCTACAAGTGGGCATTAGTTTTCCTGTAGAGGGTGACGTTGCTATTTTACTTTTCCTCAACTATGTAAATTGCAAACAAATGATCAAACGTGGAAAACAAATCTGGCTGTCGCCTGATGAAGCCAGTTGTAATTACTGACAAAACGTCGTACTCGGATTGTAAATGTTGTGGCTTGGCTCTCCAACACACCGGTGTGCGCTGATTACATTCCAAACCTTACTAATTGGCTGTGTCAGGTGGTGGCGGGTTTAACGACATTTAGATATTTACGTGATCTAACCCAAACAAACCTGTATCATAGGGGAAAATCTGAGATATTTAATTGTAAACGGAGATAATGTCAGAAGCGGGCAGTGCGGTGGCAAAATGTGATGTTGTACTCTACTATGCCCCAACGCCTGCAGCAAAACAGATATGGGAACTCACCCAGTGAACAGCTCGCAATTTCCGGGAAGGAAACTCGCCTCATCGTTCCCCCAACTAACTCCTGTGGACAAAACACAAGCAGTTCTTATGTTCCACATTAAACGCATAAAATAATGTGGCCCTTAATCAGTAAACTGTTGGATGAAGGACCGCACATGCCGTATCAGTCGTGGGGCTTGTCAGCGAGGGCTAGTGAACTGGGGGGGAGGGGGCCCATGAACGGTTCTGATACCACTCGCCACTGCCGTTAGCCACGGCCAGGAATCGAACGCGGATCACCGGGTTCTACTGGACATATGTGAAAAAGAGCTTCAAAGCTCATCAGAATCATCTGAATAAAGATTGTGATTCATAGCACATTGTGTGAGAACCACTACTCTATTTTTGTTGTTGTTTAATTTTTACGACGTTTAGGGGTTTCTCAATAAAAAGATTACACGGAGGACAAGGTATACCTGCCCACATGATTTTGAGGACAAACTGTACACCTGAAAATAGATTGCAATGATTCGTTGGGTTTTTTCTTGCACAAAACATATCAGTGACATAGGCCTCGGGGGTGTATCTACGCAGCAAACAGCCTTGGGTGTGTACGCTCGTACGTTGAGATGGCACCAATTACGGGGACCGGATTCCTGTGTGACGTCTCCCGCGCGGTGCATGATGCTCACGAGGGTGAGGCGGGACAGCACGGGGTCGCGCAGGCCGGTGATGCAGCTGGGCCTGCTGGTGTGGAAGAGCGAGTCATCGAGGTCGGACTCCAGCCGCATGCCCATGGACTCGCTCATCTCGGGCACGGGTGACACCAACATGGCCTGAACACGAGGGGGCAGGTGGAGGGCACGCGCACACACAATGTCAAAGTGTGAGGCCAGCTCTCAGTTGAGCTATTTTTTTCGTGTGTAATTTTTTTTACCAACTGCCTCCTGTTTTATCGCCGTACGAGCGGAATGACTTTAGCAGATTCTATCAAAGGCATCTCCGACCCATGTCTGTCAATGACAGTCCATTACCAGTTGCGCTCAACATCTTTTTAAAATCTATCATTTTTAGGAGAGATTTAACCGTCAACTATAGCAATGTTTCAATAATCTATAAATTCTGTGACAACTAACGGAATAAAACATTGTAAAAAATTTGCATGTAATTTTCTGAACTATACAATATCTACACACAAGGCTCAATACGTGTGTTTTAAGCAAGGGATTTAATGTACTTGATTATGTCATCGCTGTTGCCACGTCACACCCCATTGTAGGCATTGGCTACGATCTCTTGGCAATCGTGTGTTATGGTATCTCATAGTGATGTAGGCCTAATCAGGAAATTGAGGTTGCGATGGGTAGGACACGTGTGTGTAGGATGGAGGACAGATAACAGCGACAGGTACTGGAGTGGCAACCCAGAGGCCTGCAACAATGAGGAAAAGGGGAAGGCCTAAAGCCAGACAGTGGCACACTGGAACAGCATAATGCCACTCCTTAACAACTACGAGATCTAACAGAATAAAGGAAGTGAAATATAATTTGCAGGTCAAAACATATTCGGTCGACGGCCCTGTAGGTTCCCCCCACTGCGCTGTTGAAATCGTCACTGTTGTTGTTGTTGTTGCTGTACCGACCTCGTGCATTGTCACCGCCGAGGTGCCGTACGGGCGAGCGGGCGTGCTGTTGCTGTCGAGCGGCGTGCTCGGACGCAGCATGGGCTGCAGCAGCGAGTGGCAGAGCGACGGAGTGGGCAGGCCGGTCACGTACACCTTGCTCACCTGGGCACCATAGACAAAAGCAGCCGCCACACACGAGAAACATTCACCCTGCCGTCCCCCTGCGATGTGTTGAATTGCCACGCATTATCAAGATTGGTATCGTCTGTTGACTCAAGAATCCCAGAGGCACCACAACCCTTCCAGAACCTTCCGCCTGCACCAACACCACACTGATCAGCAGAGTTAATTATGGTAATATAGCCCCCACAACCTGCACGGCGTGGGAAGGCCCTCATCCAGCAGTGGATTGACAAAGAGGCCGCAAGTTGGACGCATGTACACGACCCAGCTGGCCACACCGCCAGTCCATACCCAGTGAAGCTAACGCCGCATAGAACGGCACAGGCAGTGTGGGAGCGACAAAGCCCTCTCACCTTGATGAGGCCGGTGAACAACACCAGGCTCCTGGTGTCATCCAGCACCAACATCATGTTCAGAGACTGCAGCAAAAACAGCAGCAACAGCAGAAACATTAGTTCGGTGGAGCAGAGACATTGCCACGATTTCGCTAAAAAGTGGACTAAGAGGAGGAACATTTTGCAGCACGCGAACGTGGGCCCCGTGCCCGCGACGGAACGAGAGGCGAGCGTCACCTCCAGCGGGGCAGCGTCGCGAGCCGGAATATCGGTCACGACCCCGAAGACGAAGCTGGAGGGGTTGTCGTTGCTCTCCTCGAATTTGACGCACCTGCAGGGGGGGGGGGAGGGTAGGGGGATGGGGGGGAACAAAGCCTTGAGCTGCTCCACAGCTTCGAGAAGTGGACAGGTGTTACAAAACAATCGCGTGCCGTTATCGCCTCCTTTGGTCGTGATTGGGGTTTGTTGTCATCTATTTTATTTGTCCGCTATCAATAATCGCGCACAAAAAGAGATTAAACATCGGTTACTGGTATACCGCACTTATCGAAATCCAAACATTTATTTAGCCTGGAGGAATCTGTTGAGCTATAAAGCTATTTTTTCACAGATGTCCAGTAGTGTCTAACAATAAAAGTAAAGTCCAGCCCTGTGCGCTGTGTCTATGGTTGTCTAAACGTACGACATGGTGACCAATGAGCCCTGCCGCTGGTGCCTTACGATGGCTGACGCTGACCAATTTGTATTGTTTCTAAAAAAAATTGTCTCATTTGAAGTTTTTTTCTAAATTAGCCTTCTAATAACGTAAAAATATCAACCGCATACACCTAAAATAATAAATTATTGAGTGAAATAATGAATACACCATCATATGTCTAATCATTACAATAATTCTGTAGCTTTGACTTTTTTTCTGTTTGGCAATACACAATTTTTTTAATTACATTTAATTGTAACTCTGAAAAAGGTCTTTGAATTAGGTGGTCACATGGCGTAAGAGGTCAAAGTGCTGAGACGGTTCCACTGAGGTCCTGGGTTTGAATCCGGGTTCCAGCATGCCTATGATGAAAACACGTCCCTCAACGTAGTGCGTTGATGACCTCAACCCAATCACCCATGACTTCACAAAAAACTATTATAATACATTTGGTTTCGACCTTTATTTGGCTACATTCTAGCTCCGAGAATTAATAAAATATGTACCAGTTTGACTACCATGCAACAATCTATTAGCGGGTCCCATCCTGTATAAAGGGTAAAAATGTCACTTTGCATGATTTTAACATCAGCTAAAACCATGAATTTCTCCAACACACGGTGCTCCGTGAGATTCGCAAAACAGCACAATTTGAATATATTGGGGAAAAGTAGAAAGAAAGAAAAAAAGTATTTCGAATTGACAAAGGAAATTTGCCCCAGTCACAGGGGCCCAGGCAAACCTGAGCTCGTGGTGGCCGTCCATGAGGTAGCAGAGAAACCTACGGCCGCACAGGTCGGTGGTGATGAAGGCTTTGCTCGCTTGGCTGTTCGATATCCTGAACGCACAGGCACACACGGAGACCGCACATCCCACACAATCGCCCCCCATCCGGTCTCAAGAACAGTAACAGCAGTACGCCATTTGGTGAGCATCTATTAAGGCCTGCAAAATACACACATACAAGGGGGTAGTGTTGCCAGCACCATGCCCGGCCACCTTTGTCTCTCCTAATGCTAATGTTTTCACACCTGTTCAACACATTTCCTACCGTAGTCTCCGGATCATAAGATGCATAGAAAAGACACACCGCCAAAATTGTGCCCGGTGTAAAGTTGGAAATGGGTATTCAAGTCTTCTTCGGCACTCGGTGAAATAAAAAAACTTCCCCGACCTTGCACTCTTAAGAATGGTAAGTGGCCTTAAATGCAAGTAGATTTGTCCCCACCTGTTGGTGAGCACCTTCTCAGTCCACAGGTGGTCCATGCAGAGGTCGGGCAGGTTCAGCATGGGCTCGGCTACGGATTTCCCCGCGGAGCTGTTGAGCGACTGGTTAGCCGACGAGTTGCCCTGACCGCGCGGGGACGGCGAGAGAAAGCGCTGCGAGAACGCGGCCAGGGAGCCGCCCGGCGCCGGGGAGTGGGACCGGCTAGAAGGAGACAACGGCTTTTGTTGTTAAAAAATGATGAGGGAGGAAAAAAATAAACGCGCGTTTCGTGGATCCTGTAACTCTTTGCAAAACGCGTTGGTCCTGTGAATGATTTCATGAACGATAAAAACATTGCCTTCTGAGCCGCACGAGGTGACGTCATGTGTAACAACGTTGTAGTGAGCGGAGGCCTTGGCCTAAAATGCTAACGTATTTAACGCTGGATTGTTTTGCTAAGTTTTGGGTAACCCTTTGATAAATATATCGGGCTTTCTATAAGGTCTCTAAAAGGAAAACAACTTTAAAGTAACATTGTATTTATACTGGATCGTCTTCATGTAAGCTATTGTGACCCCTCTGCTAGACACTGAAAAGCGTGAATAATAATGTACAGGCCTTTGTGAATCCACTGCTGGTTGAAGGCCTTCCCCTGCCACGTAAAGGGTTGTAATGAAGATAACAATGAGTAGCAATGACGATTATTAATTAATTGGTAATTATGATCATTCAAACGATGACGCACGATGACGGTACAGACGACGTTAATTGACAACAACGATGACACAACAAGGACAGCAGCAGCAACGACAGCAGTGATGGCAACGGTCACAACGGTGACGAAGATCGTTGTGACGATGACCACAATGACAACTCTGAGGAATGCTCACCTCAGCGACGCCATGTTGGACACAGTGGGCGACCAAGACCACGAGTAAAACGGCAGCCCCGAGGCCGGCGGCAGAGTTGCACCCAAAATCGATCCTGCACCACCGCCGCCACCACCAACGGCACCACCGCTGCCACCACCAACACCGGACCCGCCCCCCGCCGTGGTGGAGGCGTGAAGCAGCTGCTGGCAGTGGAGTTGGTGCAGCGGGGATGAGAAGCCACCGCTGTGGCCCAACGAGCTCTCATTGCGAGTAAGGCCGCGGAGGTGCGCGGCGAACGAGATGGCGCTACCGACGCCACCGCCGCCGCTGCCCATGAGCTCGTCGGTGAAGCCGCCCACGACGCTGCCGCCCAGCGTCCCGCACAGGCTGCCCACGACGGACGATGGCCCGGGAATGCCGAGCATGCTGCTGCGCTCCTGGCGGAGAGGAGAGAGCCGAGCGAGGGCGGTTAGGCTGAAGATAATGATGGTGTTTTGTTGAGCTGGGACCAGTTACATTCTACTGGACATGTGAAAAACTACTGGACAGTTGTGAAAACCTATTGGATGTCTGTGAAAAAGAGCTCGAGAGCTCATCAGATTCCTCCAGTATACATAAAGATTCTGATTCTGTCAAAAAAACTTAGGCACAACATTTCCTTGGCTCCTGCTGGAATAAGTGTCCATGAAGGGAGATTTTCATCCAAGGTGTTTGATGAAACTGGTCACCGGGTGAGAGTTCACACCCCCCCGCCCCTCCACCATGTGTGTAACGATACAGAGATGTGATCAGATTCAAAATCTACCATTTTCTATGAACCAATCACAAACAACATAGAGTAAAAATAACAATAGTAATAATTTACAGCACTTTGTCAATCTACTTCTGCAGCATGAAGACTTCCCCACGCCGTGTCAGTGGTAAGAGGTTATATGACCATACTTCATCACGCTGGTCAGTGCCGGTTGGTGACGGGGGAAGGAGCAGGGCCGGTTTAGCTATCATTCACCAGAGATATTAGCCTTGGCTGGGATCTGAACGCAGGTCACCGGGTTCAATGTGCTGTGCACTAGCCACCGCACCACTGCTTCAACCCTTTAGGGGTGTACGTACCATACAGTTACACCTCTAAACACATCTACCTGATGCATATATCCTAACATTAATAATTGATTCTGGCTGACAATCATTTCAATGAAGCCTTTCAGGCAAGATAGTAGACGGAGGACAGCCGGGAGGGTGAGCGAGCCGCCACCTGTACCTGTGGCGTGGCCTTTCTCAGAAGCCACACGGCGTGCAGGCCAAGCGTCGGGTCAAAGGTCAGCAACAGCGGAGACTTGGGGGAGGCGAAGACGATGCGGTGCGAGTGCTCGTACGTGTAGCCGACGCGCGGCGTGCCGCCCACGCCTGCCGTCGTACGCACACGGGGCAATACGCACATGCACGGTCAAGCGCGTGCGCACACTACGGTGGCCGTGTAAGGATGAGCATAAGTCAGCGGTCATTTACGTACAAATGGGGGTTTTATCTATATATAAAAAAGGGAAATTTGTGAATGTGTCTGTTCGAAATGTTTAGCATACTTCCCAACATGCAACAAACTAGAAATTTGGCATGTGGGTAGCTTCCAGACGGTACACAATGCAAAAAGTATAAAAATCTACTTTTGTATTTGGGGGGCGGGGGGGCGGCGCAATAATGGTTATATTTTGCACGGCAAATAAGCGGTGACGTCACATCTGTAATGTCACCCGCATGCGGCAGCATCATGCAGTGTGCCTGCTGACGTCACGCATCCCCCCCCCACCCTCCGCGTAGGCCATGTATTAATCCAAGACAAGAATCCAAGTCTCGGGCGAAGCCGGATAGTAAAGCTAGTTTGGACCATATTTGGCATTGGCCCCCGGCTGTTAACACAGATGAGAGCTTCCCCGTTGCTCCTTTGAGTAGGGAGACACTTTATTAGTTTGTCCTTATAATACCGTGTGCAATATACCGCGCCGCATCGCCATGTTGCGCAGAAACACCACGTGCCAGGGAGATTGGTGTTTCGTACTACACCGTACGACGGTAGCTACTGCGGCGTTGTGCATTCTAAGATTGGCTTGTGATTTTTGGTGGTTTCAGCGGTCTTATTTTACCTTTATTTAATTTCGCTTATTATATTTTATAGTAAAAAATAGCAATAGCAATAACTTTACAAGCTGTAAATGGGCTAAATTTGGTATTAGTAAATTCGGGGTTTTGTTGACAAACCGAGGCACACCTCAGAATTAAGAGCTGTGCTTCAGGGACACACTGAAATGGCTGACGTTTTGCCAACATTCACAAGTTTAAATGCTTTAACCACGGTTGCGAGAGACTCGCAGGGTAAATGGGGAAGGATGGGCGTGAACGACTGACATGGGTCAGAGATGCCCATGGAAGAATCTGCAAAAGTCATACCGCTCGTCCGGCAGAGGACAGGAGACACTGTGTCGAGAGGATGCAGCATGCTGTAAATCATGGCCAGCTGCTCCCTGAGAAAGGGGAACACAGACACACACACTATGACCAAATTACCTGGAACGTATATATGTATGTGTAAATTATTTCGCATCGTACATAGACAAACATGCTAATCGAAGGTGCGGGGGAAGTACAACAAACAAAAAAAGCAGTTCTCAACAAATTTGTTTTCAAACTAGATTTAAAACACGCCCGATCTCGTCAAATCTCCAAAGCAAAGCAGGCTTTGAGCCTGGACAGCGCTTGCACATGCGACCGTCATGCAAAGCAGGTTGGCCTTATAGACTGCTGTGAAGGCTACATGTTGGGCAGCCAAGGGAGATGCAGCAACAGCCATTGTGTTTACTGTCTATGCTCCCTGCATTCGGCAACCTGCACTGACCAGCGTGTTCGGCATTTCGGAAGTGCTTCTCCAGGAGGGGATTGACAAAAGGGCTTATATGCTGAAGTGCTATTAATGAGCACCTAATAAAAAATTGCACAGCTACAAGTTGCAGAGATATCACTAAAACAACATCCAGCCACCGTTGTTTAATGCCACAATTATCCATCGCCTGTATGCTGCAATAAGAAAGACACAAGTGTTTATAGCAATGTGTTGTACCTAATCGACCCTGTAAGCATCTCACAAGGAACGGATTCTCTCTCAAACAGAAGACCTTGTTTGGTGGGCCACGTGTTAGCGACCTGCACAAAAGGGCATATATAAGTAAAAAATATGCATCAATATACACGTCTCAAGTTTCGAGTTGATTTCTTTAACCAGGTGAAAATTCAAGCGGCCAGAACAGTCTCATTTGCAAGAGTGACCATGGGTCACCAAATCTAGAAGCAGATCTTATGGAACTCCCAGTCTTCTGCTCCAATGGACAGAAACATCTTTAAGCAACGTGATCTACCAACTTTGCGAGCAAAGCGCTGGCTTACATACCAAGACAGGGCGTGAAACAAAGGGCATGTGTTTTTAACAATGAAGCTAAAGAGCCGCAATAATTTTGAGAAGCGAGGGTGCTCATAAAAAAGCACGACTCATCACCTGGAAGGGCAAGGAGGCGGAGAAGTCCTGCCCATCGGCCGTGTGAATATCTACGCACGTGGTCTGCGCGATGCACACGCAGTGAAGGACCTTTGCTGCAAAGCATGCCCAACACACACACACAAACAGAGGAAACGTCAACACACACAACAACATCATCACATATATGAATGTGTTTGTATATTTAACTTCTTTCGCACCTTCAGGAGCCAACTGTGCTAGTCGGAGATGCGGGTGGGAGGACAAGAAACTAAACACAAAAAGTAGTTCTAAAGAAATTAGTTTTTAATCTATATTGAAAAAAAGATATCAAAACACACCATGGCAATGACAACACAAGCAGAAATGTCAACAAACGGAACAACATCCACACACAGTAATATCAACACTCAGTGGTAATGTCAGCACGCACAGCAACGTAAACACACACAGCAATATTAACACACACGGCAATAGACATAGAGGCATGGTCAACACACACCGCAACACCAACACATAAGCACACACGTCATTATCACACACATTGTTAACCCACGGGCTCTCACCAGCAGGGCTCCCACCATTCTTCTCATTATTGTCCCACTCCTGGAAGTCACACCACAGCACCTGTGGGAAGAATACACAAGGAATGATTGGGCAGTCGACCTCTGACTGGAAGCTGATCTATACATGACGTTACCGTGTTCCTGCTCGAATTAACATGGAGCTGTGCTAATGTCCATTACGAGTCCCGAGCCAGTAAATGAGATGACCTTAATTTAAGGTCACCGAAATACAAAAACATTAAAACGAAACCTCTTCTATCAGCACTGATGCAGAAGGGCTCTTTTGCAAATAAAGTGATCATCGTCATCATCACCATGGATCATGATTTGCAATTCACAAATGGTTGCCCCTTAGGGAGATAGATGGAACTGTAACAGAAGACAGAGATTGAATGTTAACATTTTGAATATTAGCACTTTGAATCTTAATATTTTATACAGCTCAACAATGGAAAATAAAATCCTACATCGCAACAATCATACCGTTTCTCAGATGAAGGTGAAGAAGTTCGGCATGTCATACTAGGTCAACTGTGCCCTTCACAGTCAGAAAAAGGGAAAGCTCCTGAACCAGATGAAATAACTGTGGATAAGTGGTAATGACATTTTATGTGAATAGTTCTAGGTTTAGGTTGTTATGTTGCAAACCACATTTGCATGCACACAGGAATAGACTCATCAAGACTTAAATGAAAAAAGCTCCTTGGCCATATGTATGTGTTTATAGTACACGTAGTATAATGGAAAGCACAACGCTATATGAACCCAGCCACCTGAGTTTGATTCTTAACCGCTGCTAACATCAGTGGTGATTTAGTTGACCAGTTCTGTGTCTTCCCTAGGTCGACAAAGCCTCAAATGAGTACCTGGTTCAGTGCGTACACATCAGCACTGGGGAGACAATCTTAGCTGGGCATGTTGTTGGCCACCCACCCCCTTGTGTGCCGTGCCAGCCTTCATAGATGCTCGACAACAGCACATGCCCCAACAATCTATTTCCGTAATAAGAGAAGGTTCCTTGTCTTTTTTCTCTATGAATTAGGAATGTGACTGAGGATCTGTTAATCGATTAATATCGATTCTTAGCTCATGAGAGATGATTTAGTAAGTAACCCAGCAGTAGATGGACAAAAGAGCCGTGCATGCACACACGTGCAATAAGCAGACTGCGGAATGGCATGGCAAGTGCCACCTTCTGGATGGGCTCCTCGACGGTGAAGGACTTGTGCACCGTGGCGTAACTGCTGGACGAGCCACGGCTCCACACGGCGACGCGCCCCGAGGCGTAAAGCTCCTCGTCAAAGTTGTGCTCGTCAGAAGCGGCGCCCGGCTCGGAGCGGCCCGCCCGCATCTCCCACAGCTCCTGTCGTCGTGCGAGTTAGCACTGAATCAAACAACGATGCAGGCGCTGCGTTGCCAGCGGTGCACAACCACCAAACAAATAGGTCAAGATAGCTGAATGGGTACAATCGAGATTGTGGGTTCGAATCCAGGCATCAGCAAATACTTGCACAAACAAGAAAACTACTGGTAGCTCTGGGATTTGATTAAGTTGGTTAACTGAGTGGAAGTTTTACAACTTTTTGAGCAATTACTTTGTAGATGAACAAATTTAGACCACTTTTTGATGTTTTATTACTCAGGCCAATGTGATCAATGATGGCTGCTAAGACATCCCACCTTCTGAAGGTGGGAAATATGCACCAGCAGCACATGTGAGAACAGAGGTGAGACTCTTTTTTTCCCCCTTTCAACTTTTCCCAATTTCCTCAATTTATTATAATTTCCCCAACAGCCAAAAGCATCACGCACGCGTGGGTGCTCCTGAATGGTGACCTCGCGCAGGCACCCGGCGAGGGCGCCCGTGCCGTCAGTGGGCCACGCATCGGGGACGGGAGTGCGTAGTGCAGCGTGCCGTCCAGCCGGGGAAAGGTTTGCACTGCCACCGCAGCCGATATCGCCGACGCCGCAGGGGTGGATGCGGTACAGCCGGCGTCCGCACGGTTCGAACTCCTGCGCGTCCCACGCCGAGATCATCGTCTCCTCGTCCTCGCTCGGGTCAGGCTCGCGCGACATCGGGCAGCGCTATACGCATCTCTGCTCCAGCGAGGGACAAGATGGAGACAAGACGGGGGAAGGTACCACAAGGCGGTGAGACACAATTTAAACCCGCGAGTATCTCTTTACAAAAAACACGTTAGGTACAATTCATTCGTATATGCAAATCGCATTTGAAACATGCATATGCATGGATTATGTAAAACTTGCAAACATGCGTTTGTCTTAGGAAGTATTTAATTAACAGTAAGCAAAATGCAATGGCATATTTTAAAAGGATTTTCAGCTGTAGTTTGTCTCCCATGTTTTGGACAACCCTTTGATTTATACAGTGTAATATCACAGGACAAGATATCATAAAAATGATTGCATTTACACCTCATCTAATGCAGCACGGGTGATTAAACAAGGAAACTGTGCAGCAGTGGTACCACACATGAGACAAAGATTTGCATGGCAACATATACATTAGAACGTATGTTCACTGTCACTCATTTAAATTCACTTCATTCATATTCTAATTCACTCCGACTCACACTCTGAATTTTGTATTTGCTCAGTCAGTTTCAGGTTTACTTTGTTTGAACCAGAACCAATCTGGGGCGATGATTGCTATGTATAATCGCAATTGCGTAATACCTCGCTCATTGACTTACCCGTTATCTCATAATTAATTAATCAAAACTGCTGCAAGCAAAACTAAGGATCATACGTTTAAACCACTGTAGTCTGCGCTCCTCAAATGGATAGCAACTACACGATCCATCTCCTGAAACCCTCTCGTGGCAAGGACATTGGCTTTTAACTCCTGAACGCACTGCTACAGGCTAGAATAGAATAAAACTACTCCGTGGTTCAGTGTATAGCGCAATGCACTGTGAACTCGGCCACCAAGCCGTTCGATTCGAGGCCAAGGGATAACTTCAAAGGCGAGCAATATCTGAAGCGATCCTGCAATCACCATATTAACCCCCACTAAACAGAAGTGGGGGGAGGGGGGGGAGGCGCAAGTATGGTGAAACATCCCCCATGATTGCTTTGGTGCGCGAGTCCTTCCTCCAGTAGCGGATTGTTGACAGTCATCAATTCATTATTCAACACGCGTCGGGGAGTTAAAAACACCTCGCCGCTTGAAAAACCCAAGCGTGGTAAAACGAGCACTTCGCAACTCCCGGCTGTCGTACAACTTAAACCACCGACTGAACCCGCACGAGACGACCCCTCCAAGGAGGCGTTCAAAGACTCCCCGACTCCAAAACTCCACTTCAAAACACGCGGCAACGTGCCGCCTACTGTACGTACAGTAGTGATTTTGCTGCATGGCGGGAAAAGCGGTAACTGGGCGCGAGCTTAGACAGCGTCCATGCTGTCGGGGTGTCAGTGTGTGAGTGTGTGTGCTGTTGCGTTGGTGTATAGCGTGAGTTTAACGCGGTTTGTCCGAGGCCGTGTATTTGTGTTATTATGTTTGAAAATGTTGTAATTTTGAATTGTATGCGCCGCCAATACCAGATCGGTGGCACGGAGGCCGCGTTGTCGCCGTCTCGCGAGTGACGCGACGGCGAGCGGCGGCGGACAAGCGGCGGAGGCCAGAAATACGAAACGCGTTTTGTGTGCGCGCGCGCGTTTCCTGCAAAGGCCAGGAGTTCATTATAGTAGTATCCCGATGTACGTCGTTTCGCAAATACGTCGTGACTTTAGTCGTACTACACACCTGATTTGCGCCGTCTCAATAAAACAACAAAAATCACGACGTTTCGGCCACAACACAAGTGGCCTTCAGGTGAATGATTTTTGTTGTTTTATTTTTTACCTACGTGACTTTACCGAATAGAACCAAAGAGTATGGATCCTTGCAGTCACGAAAGCTTCAAATCTAGAAATGAAGCCTTGGGAGCAGTGTTGGTGTGGACCAATCAGTTTCAAGGACAATGCATATATTATCATAGTATGTGTTTTTGTTTGCATTTTGACTGCCAGGTATTGTGGTTAATGCAGACATGAGTCCTTGTAAAAAGGTTTCAGTTTTGTTGCCAGAAAAAAGGGGGAAACCCCTATTCTTATAGCAGTGTTGTTGTTCCACTCGTTTCGAGAGGTGATAAGACATCATCAGTGTGAGCTCAGCCACACGTTAGAAACCATTGTTGTGTTTGACAGCAAGCAGATTGATGGTGATTATTTGTGTATTGTCAGGGGGGGCAGCACTAAAGGACACCAGAACACTGACATAATAATGTTTTTTTGGGGGGGGGGTGGGTGGTTTGATCGCGTAAATATAGAAATGTGTCGTTAAACCCGCCACCACCCGACACAGTCAATTAGTAAGGTTTGTCACGTGAACAGAACGTGCCGATTCGTCGCTAGTACAGCACGCCGGTGTGTTCGAGAGTAAAACCACAACATTTACAATTCGAGTACGACGTTTCGCCACCTTCCCCCCCCCCACCTTCCCACACCCCCCCCCCCACCTTCCCACACCCCCCCCCCACCTTCCCACACCCCCCCCTCCTTCCCACACCCCCCCCCACCTTCCCACACCCCCCCCCCCACCTTCCCCCCCCCCACCCGCCATATTGGATGAGGGGTCTAACCGTTTGAGTCCCGTACCAAGAGGGCGGCCGCGTGTGTTGTGCGTGGTGTGGAGAGAGAACGATGCGGATGCCACCTCCGCCGCTGCCGCCGCCGCCGAGTTCCAACACTACTATCGTTAAATGGCTCTGAGGTTCGAGCAGCTGAGCTGCCCGCAGTCCGTGCCCGCCTGCCTGCTGCTCGCCTGCCTCTACGTGGGCAGCCTCTACGTGTGGCGGCACGAGCTGCCCAGGCGAGTCGGCAGCTGCGGTCGATGGTGGTGGTCGCAAGACCTGCCGTGGGCCGCTGCTTTTGGTTACCACCTCGCCCGGGTTTGACCGGGACATTCCGGGAATTGCTAGAATTAAGCGTAGTAGTTAGTAGTAGTCGGACTTGGCTTAGTCCAGAAACTAACCGGGGTTGTTCAAATTGCGGGGCTGGCTTTTTGTTGTTGTTGTTGTTGCGTACCGGTAACCGAACGAACAAAACGTGCGGTTGTAGCTTTGCGGCACACGTAGCAATGTGTAGCAGTGGAAACGCAATGTTTACGTCTTGTCTGACGATAACGAGGGGAATGTGGTGGGGTTTTTTTTGGTAGCACGCGGTGAACTTAGGCCGCCGCGTGTCGCTAGACGCATTCATTTCCGCTTCTCGACTTTGGGAACCGGTTAACCGATTATGAAAACCCAAATTTGCAATCGAGATCTGCCATTGTTACGGTGCCGCTATGAACTCAATGCCAGTGCTGTTCATCGCATGGTCTTTTGCTGTTGTTGTTGACAAGACCTCGGAAAAGATTCCCCGGGTTTTTTTTCCCCCAGTCTTTATTGGGGGCGGGGGAGGGCGGAAAGGTGGCAACCCGGTCCGCCCTTGCGTGTGTTAGGTTAGGGGGTTGTCATTGAATGCTTTGACTCGGCTTCGAGTGCACCACCGTCAACAACGTGTCCCCTTGCTCTTGAGTGACGAGCTCACGGAAGGATAGCGCCCTGCGATTAAATTTAGCCGGGTCTGACCCAAGTCAGTCGCCCTAGTCAAACTTGGAAATTATTTCATTAACCCGGCACACCACACCCTTGGAGCAGCAGCAAATACATCTCGCTGTGGGTTGTGGACACTGTAAATTGCCAACAATTTCTCAAGGAGAATTTAAGCGGCCTGATTAGTTGTAGGCAGTGGTGGGGGGGGGGCATTGATAATTGGTTCAGGCTTTTTCCTTTCAGTACCATTGTTCAATGATTCTCTCCGCTTGTTTTTTTTATCTCGGATGTTCTCTTTCCTTTTGCCTTATGGTCCCTAGTTCATGCCGATCTCTTTTTGGGCCCCTTTCTCCCTAATTTGTCTGGTTCCTTGTGGTCAATAGTTCCCCTAAGTATTTGTTTAGGTTCCTGCAGGAATGAATCTCTCTATAGGTAATTTGGCAGGTTCCTTCTGATCTGTACTGTCTTATGTCGCCTTTTATGATTGCTTCCACTCTTTGGTCAGGGCTTAATTTATCACGGAATATGACCCAGGAATCAGGTTCGCCGGAGTTGGCACGTGATGAATAACCACAGCCATAGCGAGAAGTACACTCGCTGTGGTGTCCTGGTTTTGATTTCCGAGTCACCAACCCATTCCAGTTTAAATTTAACTTTGTTCCCAGTCCTTGGTCTCTTTCTCCACCTTTCTTCCTGCTATTTTTTCTCTCACTTTCCCCTGCTGCTCCTTTCTCCGGGGTTCCTGGTCAGTCACTTAATTAGTATTGCCCTGGTTCCTTCCTTGCCACCACCCCCCCCCCCCCTCTCGTGCCCCAGGTGTTGTATATTTCCTGGCTTCCTGGTTGCTTCCCTATCTCTTCATCTCTAGCCTGATCCCTGTCAACAGTTTCATAAAATGCCTTATCGATTATAATTAGCATTCCTTTCTCACTTAACTGCTGGATGAAGAGGGTGTCGGTTATTGGGGTTGTTTGACCATACTTTGCCACGCTGATCAGTGTGGGTTGGTGAAGGGAAGGGACCGAGGACAGCTTTAGATATCCCTCGCCACTGACGTTAGCCGTGGCCAGGAATCGAACGACTGCGCCACCACTCCAAGATGAATCATTCATCCTCATCAGCCATGACCAATCCATTGCTTCATGACAGCCGCCCCGAGATTTCACCATGTCGCGCAAGTACATCGATGTAATAATCCACCTAGCACCTGCACAAGAGTTAATTTCATCACTTCATGATTACAGTAATTTCTACGTGCTTAATAATGGCATTCATATGTGTGTGTGTCTTTGTATACATTTATTGAAAGTGGGCATGAGTTTGGGGGTGAGGGCATCTTACTCTTCGGAGCAACTAATAATCCAGAGAACATGTTAACAGGTGCCAGTGTTGTTGTGTTGCCACAGAGACCACCCCGATGTCATCAAGCGGCGCTTCACCAGCGTGCTCGTGGTGTCAGCGCTCGCCCCCTTCTACCTGTGGCTCTGGTCGGTCGACCAGGAGAACCAGGTGACTCCCAAAGCGCCACGACCGTGGTGTTCGACGCATTCAAACGGCGAATCTCACGCTCCAGTGCTCGTGACCCACCAATGTGGCCCTGCCTGCCAGCCTGTGTTGTCTACCAACCATCCGTTCAAACACAAAAACTCAACACATTTGTTTACAACATTACCTTAAAAGGAAAACTATATATATAACTGGGGAAATTTAAGGAAATGGCCCTGTTATGAATAAGGCCCACTGATCGGAATGTCACCTATTTTTTTATTTTAACGAAGGGTTAAATAATTGTATAGATGGGGACAATCCAGGCAACGGTCCTGCCATGAAGAAGGGCCACTGCCAAACATGTCACAAATTGCATTTTTTCCTCCTTTTAGGGCAGTGTTATTAAATAATGTTTTGAGTTTTTGTTATTTGTGCTCGTGCACCACTGGCAATGCAGTATCGCAAGTAAAATAGTATTTGTTCAAATACAAGTCGTTACGTGCTGCGTGCACTGTCACGTTTAGTGAACACATCCCACTTGACGGAAAGAGTGTTGATTCAAATTAAGATGGTGTTATTGTGTGTTTGTATGTCTGTGTATGCAAATGCATTAGTGTATTAGCTTGGTCCCTCTAATGAGTGGGCAATATAACTCCGAGATGATCCCATGTGAATGTAAGTTGAGCGTACAGTTTTGTGGCTATGAGGAGCTTTCTTTGTTGAAATTCAGCCACATTGATCAAAGCATTGACCATGCCCTCCTTGGCAGTGCCACTATCCATCCAAACCCTGTTGTCTCATCGCAGCCTATAGACGTACTACTTCCTGAGGACTTGGTGCGAGTGCTGCTGTTATTATTGCTAATTGGATAACTCCGAGTACAAATGCACGTGGGAAAGCATTTCAGAGCACATGTTTAAATATGATAGTTCTTCCTTGTTTTTATTGATAAATAATTTAAACTTGGTATTGCAAGTTAATATATTTAATGTGCAGGATATGTCACTGTCAAGGAAATGCTTCAAGCTTGATGTTCAATGAATCACAGTGGAACATTTTATACTGATGTGTTATGTCATGTACAGTGTTTAAAATGCTGTGTGAGACTTCATAGTAATACAAAACCATTGTCTTTGCATTATGCTTGATTAAATATGAAAAGAGGGAAGCACATAAATACGTTTTTTAAATGTTAAACAATGGAGCCTCACAGAATGGCTTGAGACCTTTCTCCCACTACTCTTAGCACCTTCGATAAGTTACTTTAGTTTGGCTGTTGAAGACTGGCACTGAAACTAAATCTGCTGTGACTTAGGCAATTTGCAGTGACCCAGAGTTCGTAAGTACATTTGTTATGAAGCTAATTATATGCTTCGTATTCATAAGCTAATTATTATTTATTGTTATATCATTACGCATAATAGTAGTATTAGTGTGCTGAAGTCTTAGCAAAGCTTATGCGTGCGCATTGGTTTTAAGCTTGATGCGGCTCGCTCTGATGGATCCTGCGAGCCACCATCACGTGGCGCTATCGCACCGCAGAATCCACTTGTAGCTGTCGACAAAAATTGATTGTCTTGTATTCAAAGGTCTGTGCTTTTTATAACATTTTGGTGTATGGTAGAGCCTCATTCCTGCTGTGTCCAACCATGCAAGGTGAATTAACACACTAACTTGTCAAACTTTGTATATAATTTGCCTTCCAATAACAGGTTAACACCTCATACTGTGTTAGAATACAAGCAGTCAAGTGTCTTGCAAGTTAATGAATCGATTCATTTTAGGGTTGTAACGATCCAGCAATTAAGATCAATTCCCTTGTTCTTGATACTTTATTGAATTGTGCGTATAATAATTATCAATTTTTTTATGGAAATAATTTGTTGTTATTTGATTAATGGACCTAACAATACTCCGATACAAACGACAGTAAACTAACGAAAACCAGCATAAGCAAAATTGTTAAAAATGAAATCTATTCTTAAATTGAATCATGCATAAGTAATAAGCATGCTTAAAGGCGCATTAGTTTAGAGGCTTGTGTACTGTATTAGTGCTTTGTTGTGGTCAGCAGAGGGTATAGCAGAAAACCGAATTGTTATATGCTTCTTTATCTATGCTCCCCACCTTCACCAATCTGCACTGCCCAGTGTGATGGGGTTAAATTAAACCCCCACACCCACGTGTCATGGAGAGGCCATCATCCATCCAGCGATGGGTTGATGAAAGGGCTGCACATGCACATACAAATCCATATTTGCTTGTGTTTCCTTAAATGACTAACGTGATCATAATACCGTTCCCCTGAACTGTTTTTTTTTAGTTCATTGGGGTGCATTGTCTTGCTTGTGCTTTTTTTGCCTAAAGGCACATTTCCATACAACCGGCATGATGTGGAAAGTTTGATCGGAATAATATTGGGATAAAACCTAAAACAAGGTGGCAAGCCAGCCTATTAAAGGAGCCTCTGTTTTTTGGGGGATTACTTAGGCTATACTAATATCGGAAACGCATGGGATGTAAGGATACTCGACATACGATGATATTGTTACACATTCCAAAGAGAAAGTCCTTGCAAAGCGGAGCTGATCGCACGAAGTTACGAGTGTAGAGAAATATGCGCACGCGAGTGTATGCTGTCTGAAAGCCACTGTAAGCATGAACAATCAATTACAGTGGCTTTCAGACAGCATACATTAATTTTTCGTCTCCCCCCTCCTCTTTTCCAAACATAGATGGACTAGTCCTTCTAAATAAACTGCCAAATCGCTGCGCGTGGCGCTGACGTTTTTTATAAATAAGTAAATGCACCGTTTAAAAATAAATTAATTAATGCGAACCGGCACACCTGATGACGACCGTTTGTGTTATGGTCGAAACGTCGTGAGAATTTTTTTATTGTTTTATATATATTTTATTATTTTATTGTTTCCCTTCAACGTGACTTTACCGAAAGAGCTAAGAATATGAATTACTGCAGTCACGAAAGCTTTAAATCAAAATTCAAGTAAATATTGTTTTGGCAAGCACAGTTAATCCACAAATCGGATAATCAAAAGTTTATCTGTAATCGCACGAAGGAGGAATGTGTGACTGACTGACGGTGCGTCTCGTTTGTGTGTCATGAGGATCAGTCATGGGGCTCCCTGCTGGAGACAATGGGAATTCACACCCGCGGCTTGCTCCCTGCCATCGTTCTGCCGCTCCTGCTCACCGCGGTAAGTCGGCTTCGACGCCCCAGTTTGGCATTGCTACAGCGCACGCAATGTTGGCCGCGGCACGGGTATCTGCGAAGCACCTTGTAAAAATCGGAGCCACAAGTCTTTCGCTTAAAGCAGGGGCGGGGGGAACCTTTGGCCCAGAGGCTGTATTCGGCCCATGTCTTAATTTGATACAGCCCGTGACCACATGACACCTACCGTTTTAAATCGGCCCCCGCAAACCTTATTTTTCTGTCACCACAAGCGTCTTAACCGCACTTATCGGGTACTAGAGGGCAGTATTTTTTGAGCTAACAACACTCCGTTTCTAACTTTACCGCGCTCACTCGCTTATGTCACTCCAATGGCCTCTAAGCTCGGCGGGCACTCACATTATCTTTTGCGTTGGTATTTTGAAAGCCAAAAAGGGTGCCCACTCCTGGATTAGAGAGGAAGATGTAATTCCGAAAATAACGATGTGTGGATTCTCTGTTAGCACACTGTAATCTCTGCTGGTGCACATCATTAATTTATTTACCATTTACAGCCATTTGTGATTCCACTGCTAGATGAAAGCCTCTCCGCGCTATGTCGGTCAAGGGCGTTGTTTGATTGTAATCCACCACTTGCATCAGTGCTGGTCGGTGAAGTGGAGTGTACCCAGGACCAGCTCGGATATCACTCACCATTGAGATTAGCCGTGGTAAGAATCAAACTCATGTGACTGGAATTACAAATCGGTGTGCGAACCACTGTGCCACTACTCCATCCAGTTGTTATCAACTGATGAAAGTGTAATTGAAGGTCTCAACATAAAATATTTCAAATAAAAAGATTTATTAATACATTTTTAGCAAAAATATGCTACTCGAAAGTCGTTCTTATACCAGCATAGTCCTGTTTTGTGTGTACGTTAATGTTAGTAAATCACTCTCTAAGAGGCGGTGTTCGATTTACCACGACCCTGGCTGATAACAAACCTCGGTTTAAAGTTGAGTCGGGGAGCCCCTTTTTGTTCGGGCCTCGTGCTTGGTTTCCAAAAAAAACGTTGTTACAGCACGTCCCGTCGCCATGAATTCACGGGCGCCAGTAATTTTAACCGTGCCTCTTTGACGAGGTGTACTTTGCGAGCGATGCTTTCATCCCGTGTGAACAAATTAATCCGCCGCCAGGTAAGAGGTTTGTCCACAGCCTTCTGGTCTTTGTTAAAAACACTGGAGAGAATGTAAAGGGCAAACACCTCCACCATCTTAATGAAGTGAGCACCAAACAGCACTGTAGGAACATCAAGGACCCCCCCGGGTTAAAGAAGAGCTCTCTGCTTTGTTTTGCTTGTTGCCGCAGTGGTTTAGTCAGCAGAATTTACGTCTGTGTGATGAAATGGCTCATGGCTGCCTGTGGGTATTGTTTGGTGACATTTGCGATGCGTTTCCAACTGGAAACACTCGAACTGATTGTGGTTTTAAAAACTGCCTATTATAGAACTGCATTGGCATTTATATTTTACTTTTATTAACAAATACCTAACCATGAGGTGACTGGGTGGCTCATTGCTTTGGGCAAGACTAGGTTCAAATCTGCTCAGCCAGGTCCTGTCATTATTAAAATTAGATCTTTTCACTTAATATGCCTTAATTCCAACTCTAAGAATGAAAATAACTCGAGCGACAAACATCAGTCTTATTCGTAGAGTGTGTCGGAAACTGTACCCCCTCGTGTGTGAATATAAAAACGTCACTTGGAGGATTTTTCATAAATAGTTTACTGAAAATTGCTTGGGCGGCCGTTTTCAGGCACACAGGACTGTGCTGCTCTGTAAGGTTTCTGAATGGATTAATTGTCACATGATGCCAATAGCACGCTGGAAATAATGCTGAGACAGCTTTACATCCCATCCAGTGTTTTATGTTTGACGTCCAGGCAGATCCTGGTTTTCCTATCCCCAAGCACCTTGGAGTGTTCCTTCCATCAACATCTTTTACAGCCAGTCACCACGTGTCTGAACTATTGCAGTTTCCTGCACGTGACCTGAGCTAGTCTCCTTGATTCTTTGTAAAAAAAAATCCAGGACTTCCACCACTGATTAATTTCATTTACGGAGTAGAAAAGCATCACGTGTTTCTGTGATGCAGGTTCTCTTCTTGGGTCCCATCGTTCAGCTGACCCTTGACTGTCCCTGGGACTTTGTCTCTGGAGTGAAAGTGTTGATTGGTAAGGCCCCCACTCACAGTCCAAAACATAGAACACAGGGTTTCCCATAATCCAGTTCTCACGACCCACCACGCTCCTTCACTCCACAGTTAGCAGTCTTCAATCAAATACAAATGAAGTCTGTGCACGCTTCACATTCCTGATGATTGCTAAACGCATCCCACATGACATAAAGAACGATAGTTCGATTAAACCGACCTCTACATCAAGTGGGACACAATACACACGATGTTGGTCTTAATTTGAATTGACAGTCACGATTGCACATGGGACATATTTACCAATCATCAGGCCAAACTTCATTGGTACAATCTTCTTCATATGACCATTGACATTTTATTATGCAGTGAATTGTGATGAAATGGAATTCACCTATAAAAACCATGCACACTTTGGATGAAGGTCACGGGCAGTGTATAATGAACGGACACTATGTAGTGCACAGGCAAGATGTCCCATTTCGAATTTATAACGAACAGACTGGAAGCCCATCATCATCATCTCTGTGGTGCACACCATCTATATGCTTCTTGTTATTCGGGCCCAATAATTAATTGCCGTGCTTGTTCTATTAGCTTTTTGTAACCCAGCTCTCCCCTGAACAAGAGCCATGTAGCCTCAGCAGGCTCTGCCCCTGCTTATGAATAACGACCATTCTTTTCTCTTGGGCTAGAGCCGCGGTTCTGGGCGCTGTGCGTCTCCGACATCTGGTGGGTGCGCAACCACGTGGTGGCGCCGCTCACGGAGGAGCTGGTGTTCCGTGCGTGTATGCTGCCCCTGCTGGTGCCCTGCACAGGCCCCACCATGGCCGTGTTCGCCTGTCCCCTCTTCTTCGGCGTCGGTACGTCCCGACTCAAGTCGGTCAGGCGGTTGTTCGGTCAGTCAGTTGGTTGTTGGATCAGTTGGTCAGTTGGTCAGTTGATCGATCAATTACTTTCTTCAGTCAAGTCAGCCAGCCAACCATTCAGCTGGCCAGGCGATCGGTCAGTCAGTTGGTCATTTGATAAGTTGGTTGGTCAACAATTCATGATTCAATTTGACAGCCTGTCAGTAAAGTGATCAGTCTGTCAAGCAATCATTCTGTAATTTAATTGGTTAGTCAGTCAGCCTGCTGATCAGTCGGTGAACCCATCAGTCAATGAGTTTCCTGTAAGCCAGCACTTGCCAGATGGAGTTGGCTCATGTTGACCTCACAGCGTGCGCTAAACTCCCATTTTGTGGGCTGTTTATTGTGGGACATCCAGCATTTTTTTGGTGGATGGTGGAGACTGCCCTGAAACTTGAATGGCTTTTAGCCGATATATGACTTAATGTATTTGTGCAAGAATCGGTGACCGTGTTTTGGATGGTGGCTGAATGTGGAAAAATGAAAGTGGCATAAAAGGTTGCATAGTGGTTCGCGCCATGAACCTGGGAACCTGAGGTTGATTTACCACCCACGAGTGATACCTGACCCAGTCTTGGGCACCCTTCGCCCTTCACAAACCCGCATTGACCAGTGTGGTGAAGTATGGTCAAACAACCCTCATGACCAATATGGTGTGGGGAGACCTTCGTCCAGTAGTGTTTTGACCAAATGCTGTAGATTATCATTATTATTATCATCATCGTGATATATTCTGTTGTGCATGATTACTTATTAGAATTGGTAAAACATAAACCAGAATCATGGCCGTCCAGAGGTGGGTGCGGGGGCCCCCCGATGCCTTCAAACTAAACCGGAAGTATTACATCTGACACTGATGTCGAGGCGCGAGGCCCCCCGAAAGAGCGGCGCCCGGGGCAGTCGCCCCTATTCGCCGTACCCTCGGGGACGGCTTTAACCAGAAGGCACGGTGATGGGATGAATCCCAAAGTGCGCAATTACTCTTGAACGAACTTTGTTGCCTCGAACTCGGCCACATAGATTCTTGTCGCATAAAGGAGTATGCTCGCTTGCTCAACGTGTGTCACGTGTCTGCTGGCTTTCAGCTCACTTTCACCACGTCATCGAGCAGCTCAAGTTCAAGCAGGGCAGCGTGGAGATGATCCTTTTGTCCGCAGGTAACCAACAGTAGAGACTGCCAACCAACAGTAGAGACTGCCAACTTTAATTATTGTAGATTTGTTACGCTCTAGGTAACGCTCGATAATTATCCGTGGGTGATTATTCAGGTTGCGGATTAACTGTGCTTACAAACGGTCACTGCATCGCGTGCTTTCAGGTGCACCTCTGCGGCCTTCTGGAATGCTCTTCCGATATTAGGAAGCCACTGGGTCTATGCACTTTTAAATAATCTAGATTTAAAACGCATTTCTTTAGAACTGATTTTTGTGTTTAGTTTGTTGTGCTTCTCCCGCACCTCCGATTAGCACGGTTGGCTACGTATGGTGTGAAACAGGTTCAACGTACATGTATATGCATGCACGCCGATTTAATTATTGGCTGCTCCCCACTTGCCTCAGGTCAGTGACTCAATAAATGATCATTTCAACTCTTAGTACGCATAATATTCGCTCCCTCCTGAAGAGAGAGCACGACTCGGTGAGGAACCACAGACGAGCGGGGAAAAAGCAGCAGCCACACAGTGAACTGGAACCATCAATTTGCCAAAGCTCTGCGGTCCTCTGTATGTTGAGATGTTTTCAACCAAGTAATGGGTATTTAAACATGTGGCAGGAAACTGGAGGAGCACCTGGAGAAAGTGTACCTGTGCAAGGAGGGGGAACAAATACTCAGGGGACAGATTGAGTCCACACTGCTGCAAAAATCAGTTTTAATCAATGAACCATGTATGTATGTTAAACTTATTTCGCACTGTACGTAGCCAACCGTGCAAACTGGGGTTGAGAGGAAGGACAACAACACAAAAATAAGTTTTACGCCTAGTTTGTATGCTGTTTATGTCCAACTCAATATATCTGTATTTTTAAAGTATTTTTTTTATTTGCCCTTGTGAACATTGGATTACATTCGGTAACATTGCAACTGGCGCCGAGCCAGTGGTGGAAATTTCATGTCACCATGGCGAGTGCCTAGCTGATGCTTAAACACTGGCAGTCATCGTTGACTTAGAACCACGTGCGCCGCTGTTTGACCATCGTCACGATGTTCCAGTACCTTGGCCAATTGCTCAATATGGGCGTGAGCTGAGTTGTAGGGTCACCTCGGGCACACGCATTCACATGGGCAACCTCAGGCGAACCCCAGAGAGCACCGCGACGCATTCACATGCAAACAAAAGAAGCGCCACAAGCTCACCCAAGCCATCGCTAATTGGCCGAGCGTAACTCTTTGTTTGCGGGACAATTGATTTTGTGTTAATGTTTTTTTATATTATTGCCTATCCTAGCCCGCGTGTGTATGTGTCCGGCCCTTTACCCTTCTATTGTTGCAGCGTTCCAGTTCTCCTATACGTCGGTGTTTGGTGCCTACACGGCCTTTCTCTTCATGAGGACAGGTCAGTCATATCAGGTGTCGCGGATAATCCTAACCTCCCGGGCCGCACACGGTTGAGTATCAGATTGCTGATGTGCCATCGTCAATGCTGTGCTTTGCTGACTGCCAACTGTTGATGCCCAATCTCGATATAATATTAATATTAAGGAGAGTCATTTTACAGAGCCCCATATCAATCCGCTGCTGGATGAAGGCCTTCCAACGCCGATTTGCTTCTGATGTTAGCTGTGGCCGGGAATATAACTCCAGTCGCCGGGTTCGTAGCACAGTGTGCTAACCACCAGGTCACTGCTCTACCCACAATATATTTATATTATTTAATATTGAACACTTTTTGTTCACCCAGTTAGCACATTGCATAATGTGATGTAATGTTCCCTTGCTGTGGTTGGTGTAGCCAAAATAGGTTTGATAACGTGCATTTTTTTTGTAGCTATGCCACAAGGGCACCATGAGAATCGCTAAGCTCCTCTATACACATGCACGCACATACCCTCTTTTGTGCACACAAAGATAACACGATACCCTATTTGGTTTTCCAGGCTGAGCAGTGATTGTTAGCAAACGTCTTTTTTGTCTGCCAGGGAACACGTAGCGACGCTTTGATGAGCACCGTGCACACTCACACTCACCCTTGTCTCACCAGCATCGGGGCAAATGTGCTGAACCAATTATCTAATTCTCTGACTTGTGAGACATGCTTTTCCTCCTAGGAATTTTCAAGCAAAACATTTACGGTGGGTCTTATAATCTGGTAGCTGTGTGCATCTCTTTGTATATTTAGTGTGTGACCGCAGTTTTTTTACTGGCACAGGTTTGGGGGTGTGTCCTACTTTCCAGACTGTTTCTTTACCTGGAGAATATGGTACTTCTTCTTGGGTCTTTCGGTAAAGTCACGTAGAATGGAAATAAAATAATAAAAATAAAACATTTTGTTTTATTTTTATTATAAAAACATAATTTTATTATGTTTTATTTTTCTTATAAAAACAATTTTATTATGTTTTATTTTCATTATTTTATTCCCATTCGACGTGACTTTACCGAAAGAACCAAGAAGATGAATCCCTGCGGTCACGAAAGCTTTAAATCGAAATTTAATACGGTACTTGTTTTAGGCTAAGGGATGACCTAGGAGAGACCCAGGCCAGCTTTGGGGGTGCATTCAAAGGCATAAGCCAACGCTCACCTCGTCTTGCCCCTGACCAACCTCTCATCACCCTCTGTGACGACTCTCCCGTCGTCTGTCCAATCCGCCCCGCCACCCCCTCCCCACCAACTCCGCCGACTGCACGCAGGTCACCTGGTGGGCCCTGTACTCTGCCACTCGTTCTGTAACCAGATGGGTTTCCCGCCGGTGGCGGCCGCCCTCGAGCACCCGCGGCGCTCCGCCATCGCAGGCTGCTACGTGTCGGGCCTCGTGCTCTTCCTGCTGCTGCTGCACCCGATCACGCAGCCCGCGTTCTACGCCGACAACGTGTTCGGGCTGCTCGGCGCGAGTGCGACCGTGGGGCGGTAGAGACGCGCGTGGTGCGTTTTGCGACTCGCCTTCCCCCCGCCGAGCCGCTATTCGTGAAGTTCGCCATCTGATTCGAGTCGGCGGTTGTCTCGTTGTTTGCGCCGCGTGTACCGTTTCATTTTTGCTCGTTCGTTTGTACTGCCGTGTTTGTGTTTAGTGCGTCTTCTTTTGTGCTGCCTGTACGGTTTCGTTTTGTACTCGTTCGTTTTTATCGGCTGTCTCATTTGTTTGTCTGTACAGTAGAGCTGCGACGATCGGGTGATTACTTTAATTAATCATCTAAAAATTGCAAATTGACTTTATTTTTTGAGAGCGATTTCTCGGGCCCCTTTTGACATTTTCCCTCCTGAAGGTAGAAAACCCCCAACAAGCTACGCCCAACATGACGCATCTGACACACCGATGGTGTCATGAAACCCCGCCCATCACCTCCCATTCAGCGACACGCTTGGGAACATTATTGAGACTTTTCCAACTAATTTTGCATTATCCCCAAAGTAATCTACTTGAGCATCTCCCGAGGAATCGATTTTTTTCTATTTTGGCATCTCTCCTCTACTGTACAGTTTCATCCTATCTCGTTTGTACCGTCTTGTAATTCTGTACTGATGCATTTGTACTGTCTGTTTTATTCGTGCTGTCCTTATTTGCTTTGCCGCTTTGTCTGTTCTGTCTCATAACTGGCTCATTCATATTTTCCCTGCTCTGTTCCGTCACTATGGTCATGTTTGTACCATCTGTTGTTATATTTCTTGTTTTCTTCGTTTTCCGTACAAGCTGCATGCACCCAAAAACAATTGATCCTTACACGTACAAATTTGTGAATGTATTACGATCGTAAGGTTTAGGAGATGCATTTTTCTTACAAGGGAACTTTTTGGTGGCAACTATTGCAGTTGACAGTTGCGGATAACGGTTGCCCTTAAAATTTCCCAAGTGTCTCAGGGCCTTGATGGGTGCCACTGCTTGTGCACACAAAGTGGGGCTTGACGGTACTCCCATAACCCAATGATGGAGTTTTCATTCAAAGGTCACTTCTGATATATTTCCCATAATAGTTTTCAGCCCTTATGCCATTCCACTGCTGGATGAAGGCCTCTCCATACCCCTGTCGGTCATGGGAGTTGTGAAAGGGGGCAACAGGGATGGGTTCAGATATGGCACTCGCCACCGATGTTAGCCGTGACCAGAAGTCAAACTCGGATGGCCGGCTTCATAGCGCAGCCTGCTAAGCGTTGTGCCAGCGCACCCACCCTCACCTCCCTTTTATCACAAATAATTCAATAGGCGTAGCAATGGCATTTAACGAATGTGATTCCCATACCTGTTTTCGTTTAAGAAAATTATTTTTGGCGGCAGCAATCAAAACTTACACCGTGGAGGCGTTTTGCAAAACGTATTATCGATTGTGACAATTTATTTTGTAGGGGGTAATTATTATCTTGGTTATTTGTTTTTGTATTGTTATTGTCTGGTGATGGTGCTTTTTTGGACTGGGTCTGCAGTCATGGCGTTAACCTGTTTGCCGTTGGAAAGCGCTTATCGATTAATTAAACTCGCATTGCGATGCCTCCCAGTTTTAAAATGCGCTCAGAGTTAACATCCATCGGACGATTTGAAAGGGCTTGTATAAATTTGCAGAAGCATCAGACTCCCCTATAGCTCGCCCATATAACAGCAGCCCAATTGGATGATGGTCTCCCCATACCTTAAAGTCATGGGTGGTGTTTGACCAAACTTCATCATGCTGGTCAGTGTGGGTTGGTGAAGGGGGGGTGCCCAGGTTCAGTTAAAAATACCACTCGCCACTAATGTGAGCCATGGCTGGGAATCAAACTCAGGTTTATGGGTTCATAACTCAGGGCACTTAACCATTGCACCTCCTCTCCTGCGTCGGTGCTTCTGCAGATTTCTATACACACTCTGTTCTTGTGTTCTGTGCATTAATTTTCACATGTTTTGACTGCCCTGCAATTTCAACTTATCTTGACACGTACCCCATTCGCTCAATCCCCCCCCCACATCCCACCAATTAACCAATCACAATTGTTCACAAATTGGTTGCTGTTTGGCTTTTTGGAGTTTGTAGGTATTATTTTGTGAACATACAAACAGACGTTACAAGTACTCGTCATGGCTTCATGCAACACAAGCGTCAATGACAGCCGGTACACCATTTGTAATACAGTATACATATATACAAAGGTCCCCTGTATAGCCTGCGTCGGCTGTTGGGGAAAGTACACACATGTACGTAATGCGAATGTATGCACTAGAGGTGTATCGATTCATCCATCCCCACAACGATTTCATCAATTTCAGGATTTAGGGGTTGCCATTCGAGTCAACATTTTTTTTAAAGATTATGGTGAATGTGTGGCCTCTAGTGGCTGCAGGAGTCATGTGACCCCTATACAATACAATGCAACATAAAATCGATATTACTCAAGTAATCAGTGTATCCTTACACCCCTAGTTTATTCATGCTGCACCCAACATACCACATTCTATCACGCGTGTATATTTTTGATGTGGGTGGGGTAACAAAGGGAAATGCGTATATATATTAGAGCTACTAATTTGTATTATAATACTGACAGGTTTACTCTGCTGGTACGTGCGTTCAATGCATACCTTTTGGGATATTGAATATTTTGTAATACCGTATTGAGCCTTTATAGAACTGTCTCATGACACAAATAAATGCAGTTGTTTCTAAATGCGTTGGTCTTATAAAAGATGCTTCAACCAAATACTCAGATTAATATATATTTTAAAATATAAAAAAAAAATAGTTTGGACCAGTTTGTGTCTCAGGGCCCACTTGGCCACAACAATAAATGCTTAATATTTTTTTAAAATGAAGTGCGTTAAATGTAATCGTCACCTGATATTTCTTCAGGGTGTCGCTTTGAATCAAAAGTGAAATTGCCTGTTGTAAAATTCACTTTAATGAGGACCCTGTGACATTGTTGACAAGAGTGGGCCATTGTGTGCTTGTGAGCTTGTTATAAGTTGAAAACTTTGAAAAAATGTTCCTCTGCTAAATAAACTGCAAAAAGTAAAAGGCATTTGGTCTGTCCTAAAATTTATATTCCACCTCCATCGCAGGCCTTGGTGGAATGACACTTTCTATGAGGGCAGTATGCAAAGTTTTCAGCCGAACACATTCAGTACAAAATACATTAATGATTTTAAAAAAGTCACCCTCACTGTGCATTTTGCCGATCATTCTTAAAGCTTTTAATTTGTATCCACCTCCGGTGGTTACCCAACCTGCGGTCCGTGCACCTCCGGTGGTTCCCAACCTGCGGTCCGTGCACCTCTGGTGGTACCCAACCTGCGGTCCGTGCACCTTCGGTGGTACCCAACCTGCGGTCCGTGCACCTTCGGTGGTAACCAACCTGCGGTCCGTGCACCTCCGGTGGTTCCCAACCCGCGCTCCGTGGACCTCCGGTGGGCCGCAAGGAAGTGGCCAAAATAATCAATGCAGGTGCCGCAGTTTTTGTTCACTAAACAATATATTTTTACTGCCGATTTCACAACTAGCCAATACTAAAGCAAGTTGATCGTTTTTTATGACATTTTAATCAACATTTCATAGCAGTTTGTAAGTACAGTACTGTAGTTTTCATCTTGAAAAGTTGCTTTATGGGTGCATTGGCAGTCCAGTGATCCACGGTCCGGAGAGTTTTGGAAACCACTGCTCTCAACAATTCCCACGCCTCAGGTGCCTCCTTCAGGTTCAGAAACCGGTGGAAGCCACTGGGAGTCACGTTCGGAGAATAGGCAGTACAGAAGAAAAACAACTTATCCGCGGTGAGATTGGACGAACCGATATCGCGGTCCCATTATCTGCAATTGTACACCTCTTATCCGTACATTATGGGTAAAGTGACGATTAGAAGTCGCCGGTGATATATGGCCGCGGATAATAGGAGTCCTGTATGCAGGAGTTCTTCCGAGTGGCATTCCCTGATAGCATCAGCATTCGCGACTCCTCTCACGCGGTGCGTTAATTATATCTTGTCTCTTGTCATCTCATTGAAGTGGGCAAGGTGGGCGGGGGTGGCAATAGTAATTTCTGCTAGGGGCCTCCATTGGTTTCAACAAAAACACAGCCTTACACGATGTGCAAAAACCACCAGTTCCCGAAGAACTGCACCGTGGCGTGCCGTCGCACGCGTATCGCTGAGACTCGGGCCCCCGTCTCGTGAACTCCGGGGGCCAATTGTCCCTTGCCAAAGCAGGACGCAACAACAACAACAATACGAAACAGAAAAACCCGCCAACTCACGCGGGAACAATGCGACACGTGTAATCGTACACGTGTGAATACCAAAACGTGAAACACAAAGAGGTGCGCGTACAAGCCGCGCGGGAGAGCGACACCGCCATTGGAACGCTGTGTGCCCTTCGCCTTTACATCGCACAAAACCCCACATCGCAAGGCGAGTTAACAAATAAAAAAAACGGCCGCAGCAACAAAGAGAAACAAGGCGATCAGAACAACACCCCCCCCCTCACTCCACCCCAATAAATCACCGTCGGCCACAAAGAAGAGAGAAAAGCCTGCCAGGAGACGTTGAACTCTCGTCTCAAGTGTCGACAAAGTATCGGGTTGCGGCGCGAAGCGAATAAATGCAGGAGCTTCGAGCCCGTGGTTGAGCATCATCGCCTTCCGAGCCCGTGGTGTCAGTGCAACGTTGCCGAGGAGCAAAACCGACCGACCGCTTTTTTTTTGTCTTCCTCTCCGACAGCCTTAGCGCCTCGACCGATCACGATGGTCGCTCACACCAGGAGCCTGCTGATGGCGCTGTGTGCGGTGGCCCTGGCGACGGCTCAGGGACCTCCACAAGGTGATCATCCACTCTGTCGCAATTTCATACACGCGTGTGTGCGTGCGCGCGTGTAGCGTGTGTCCGGAGGGCAGAGGAGCGACGCTCACGACAACGAGCGGAGCGTCGGGTGGGCCAAGCGCAGCAAGTTGGCACAGTTAGGGGGCACGGGTGGTGCATCGGTCAGTCATCTCGGTGCAGGCGACCCGTGGCACCTGCTGGGTCTGTCCCGTGACCTCCTGCCGGCGGGCGTTCGACACTTCACGTGGCCTTAACGTGCACATAGCATGGCACAAGCGCCGTGTTGATGTCACCGCCACTTCGTGGCGAATGGCGGTGGTTGCAGCGCTTATTTCAGCGTGCCACCAACCGGCCCTGGGCCTCCCATAGGTCGACTCAGCCTCAAATGAGTACCTCGTGCGGAAGTGTGAATATTGGTACTTTGGGAGACAAAGGCGGCCAGGCATGGTGCTGGCAACACACCACCGCTATGTTTAGGCTATACAGGGAGTCTTTGACTTTGTACAGGTGTGGGTAGTGGTACCGCAGTCGCTCGCCCAGTGTGATTGACTGCGAATTGCCATGCTGGTTAGTACGCGTGTTTTCTCACGACTCTCTTTCAGGAGGGTCTTGCCATATTTTTCGCAGCAGGGAAATGCAATTTGGGGTTTTATTTTTTCAAATTTTGACCATAAATCCGGCCTATTGTGACGTCACGCGATATGTAACCCCCACTTGCGACGTGTCGTACTTTTATGGTTAATACTTCCGCAGTATTTAAACTATGTTTTATTTTACCAGGTAATGTCCACTGAGCTGTATAGCTCTTTTTCAGAAGCGACCTGGTGACAAATGATAGCTCAACGAAATGAACTATCATCATGTGGAAATCTAGATTTGTCAAATACTCAAAGCGCATGTTTTTCTAAACGTGGAATAGAACAAAATTGGAGGACCCGGAGAAAAATCCACGCCACCACGGGCAAAACATGCAAATACAAATATACAGGCGTCAGGGTCAGGAACGAACTCACGACTAGCGGCATACCAGGCGAGGCAGATAACATCTCGCCGACATGGTGCCGATATTAATGGGGGCGGCCGCTGAGAATCGAACCGTGAAACCTCAGAATTCTTTGGTGGGAATTTCACGGCAACGATTGCCGTCATAAGCTGACAGTTCCCACCGACTTTTCCCGGTGTCGTAATGGTTGATGGCCTTTACGTCCGCAGTTTCGATTCACGTGTCCGCGAATAATCCCTCTCCGTCATATCTTCGGGTGAACACGTGCTGACGTCCCACCATCATAGACGACGACGATGGCCACTGCTATTACTACTTTTTCTGGTGTGACTCCACTTGTTTACCCAGGAAAGCCCCATCGAGTCTCTTTCGCAGTCGGGGGCGATGCCGCTTCGTGTAATTCCACTTGAGTAATTTGGCAGTAATTATTTGAAGCATTGGGATGTTTGACCAATATCAATTACATTGATTGAAATATATACACATATGTATCTATATTTATGAAGAAGGGCCGTAGCCCAAAACGTCACCTATTGTATTTTGTTTTCCTATTCGGGCAGTGTTATTGACCACTGTGTTGAGTTTATGTTACGTGTGATTATACACTACTTCCAACACAGTATAAGAAAAAGTTTGTGTTTGGTTATGGAGATCACAGGAATTTGGAGAATTACAACTCAGGTCACATTGTGCCCTATGTGGTCTTGCATTGCTGCCCGAACCGGGTCCTTGAACCTGCCACGAGTGGCAAAATAAATACCTGTCCATCCACATGAAACGTTAAACAGTTGTTTTATATACATCCCATCCGTCACACTGCCTTCTGGGAATGTATACTTTCAGCTGCATTGCTCTAGTACAGAAAAATTCTGGACTGCTTTTGACATCCAGTGTCTTATTGCGACAGGTCTAGTATTTATCTTGTTCTGGCGAAAATCTGCTGTAAAATGATCACATTCAGTCGATGTGCGACAATAATATTTTCATTAACGTGAGATTGATGCCCTCTGTAAAAATAAAACTTTTCGGTTAACAACATTTGGTGCCCCCGTGCTCGCGGGTGTGCGTGTGTGCGCGTGTATGTGCGTGCGTGCAACATACATCGGGTTCTGCTCCTCCTCTAGTTCAACTCTGCACGAAATAAGTACCGTACTGCCTGTCCTCCCACAGTGATTCCCGGCAGAGCGCCGTCCGGCAACGCGCCGTCCGGCAACGCGCCGTCTGGCAGCACGCCGCCAGCACCACCATCACCGCCACATCAGCAGCAGCTCCCGGCCAACGGACAACAGGCCATGGACGCGCTCCACCAGATGATGAATCTGGGCCAAGGAGTCCAGTTCACCGACCTCAATGCCATGCTTAAGCACCACGCGGAGGCTATGTCGCAGCTGCTCCAGACGGGCAGCCTGCCCTGCCCTCCTCCCGCGATGTGGGACTTCGCCTCCGCCCATCTCCAGCGTTGCGCTCAAGGCGGTGGGCCGTCGATGCCCATCCAGATGAATCTGGGCCAACGAGCCCAGACCCTCGACATCAATGCCATGCTGCAGCACCACGCGGCCGCTATGTCGCAGCTGCTCCAGACGGGCAGCCTGCCCTGCCCTCCTCCCGCCATGTGGGCCTTCGCCTCCGCCCATCTCCAGCGTTGCACTCGGGGCGGTGGGCCCTCGATGCCCATCCAGCAACTGCTCGTGCGAGGGTTTCCGTTATTCTCGCCGCCACAGATTCCAATCCATTTTCCAAATATCCCAATGATGCCGCTTGACCCAAATATCCCACCTATGCCGAATATGAATCTCCGCTTCCGGCGCAGCCCAATCCGCGGTGCTGGACTCGATTCGGTGTCACCACGTCCCGACAATCAGGGAGGGCCCAAGCAGGAAGGGCCCAAGCAGGAAAAGCCGAAGAACCCGATCAGTGACAAAGGAGGGCTGGGAGACCACATGCATCCCATTCCAGCTTAGGGTTCTAAGGGGGACCTTTTTGAGGCCAGTAGATACGTTAAGCCATCCACCCAGCAGTGCAGCCGGCCCACGGTGAGGTAGATAATTAATGAAATAATGTCCAAGGTTTGGCAAGGACAAACTTTCATGACCCACCGACTGTCCAAATGTTAAGCATTTTAAATGATGCTGTAAATTATTATTATTAATTATAATAATTATGCCAATTATTTAGGAAAGCATCAATGAGTTTGGCCAGTAATTTTACGGATATTTTACAGATTGGAGGAAACCAGGGTCAGCTAGGGGCACGGTGCAAGTGGCTCAATGGTTAACCTACTGAATTATGAACCAATTGATCTGATTTTGATTCCTGGCCTTGACTAACCTCAGTGGCGTGTGATATCTGAATCGGTCTTGCAAACCCCCTCCGGGACCTCGTTACTCCTCCCTGCCATGAGGCTATGTTGCAGGCAGTAGATCCACTGTTGTATCGTGCTTCTATGCTCCCATATCTGGTGCATTCACCAACCCACACTGAGCAGTGTGGTGAAGTATAGTAAACACACAAAACCCACGATAAACATTGTGTGGGAAGGAGGCCTTCTTTCATCAGTGGCTTGACAAACGGCCGTACATTCTTATTATTATTAATAATGATTATATTTTATTGAATTTGCAATAATGAAAATTATCCAAATCTTTAGATTAGGAAAACTGAATACAAATCTCTCATCGGGTCCGGTTGCACCGGCTGTTGGCTTTAGACATCAACATAGCTCGTAATATAAAACTACTCGATTTTGTTTAACATTTTCAATTATGTTACAAGATTCAATTAAGAAGAAAGAGAACAATCATCGGGGTGTCGTTATTCACGTACCTGCTCAGCTTTTACACAGATAGCACGTGGACAGAGGCAAAACCATGCTCGAGTGTTTGAGTGATACTCACATTTATGTGGACATGGCTTAATCAATGCAGAATTCGGAGTAATTGTAATACCGCGCAAAAGATGATTGATTGCCTGTGTTCATAAGAGACGAGGCGCTATTGTGACCATACTATCGGGCCTCCCATCATCCCCTGCATGTCACATGACATCGACGACACTGCGTGGAGCATAACGCACACAACCCTGTGTGTTCGGCCATAAAGAATAACATCAATTGTGGCCGTGTAGATTGCAAGTGACACTCTCGCGCACGTCACGTACACAGTGATTTGGAGGGCGTACAACCCCCTACGTACACCAACACAAACATATCCAAGTACCTACTCACTGGCTTACCGTCGTCTAGTTTCTGTCTGTTTTATTCTCGTGTGGGAGGGCAGCGTGGGTGCGTTTTGTAACCCCTTCGTTAATAAATAGTTATGCAATGCAACCACGTGTGTCGGGTTTCTTTTTGTTTCACGCTCACGGAGAAGCCAATAAAATAACATTGGCCGTGTTTCCGATAATAATCATCATCATCATCATAACAAATAACAAGATCCCTTTTATCTGGGAACTGCTGGGTGGAGGCGGCCGCGCATGCCGTGTCAAAGTCGTGGCGGTCGTTTTGTCACCATATTTCACCCACACCGGCCTCGCGGTTTGGTGTACAAGGCAAGAGGGCTCGGGACCGGTTCAAATCGCGCCCACCACTGACGTTAGCCATCAGCGGCAGGATTCGAACTCAGGTGGTTGGGTTCCTGGCGATACCGACCACCTTCTAATCAAGAAGAAGAATACAGTACTGATGATAACGGAAGTTATGTATTCAGAAGTGACGCAGCACCAGCTGAACTGGTAACACCGAGATTTCGGGTTCGAATTCAGGCACCAGGCAGCTGCTTGTGATTAGATTTGGTTCTCAGGCGTTGCGAGTTGAATGGGCTCAGCCCAGTCACCGTTGACGCACGAGAAGCCATCACAGTGCATTTAAGTACAGTATTGCACTTTAATTTGGCTAAATTCCCAGCTGTGGGAATCAGAGGACGAGTTTAACTGTCATACGATAGACATTACTCTCCTACGCAAAGCGTACCCAGAAAATTGTGCCATGTGTCTCAATATGTTTATTTCATTTCCTGGTTAAGTAAAGGATGCAACAATAGCAACAGATTGGTGCCCTCTTCTGTGTGGACCAGAGCTCACTTTAAACGATCTCGTAGGTAGCTCTGTGACATCTGCTTTCGTGGGGCCCTTCTCTAACACGGACGGTCGCATTGCACTGTGACAGATGCGAATGGATATTTCGTGTTATGACGTGACAGTGACGGAAACATTGGGTAAAGTTAAGGGGAAATTATTAAAATCATATTTAAACCAAATAATGCTTTGAGTGTAACTTAAGTTTATCCTGCTTAAATTGATATCTGTATTATTGTTATTTTCAGAATTACTGAAGCAAACTTGCTAAATTCCTGGTCTATGAGTCCAGGTGCATGCGAGGAATTTTCACGGCACGAGGATAGGGTAAGCAATTTGGCCGTTCGGCGCAGAGACCAACCACGAACGGACACTCTTCATAGACAACAGAAAACCAAAACGTCTCTTCCGGATGCGATGAGACCATCGCACGTGGCACACGCGCGTGACACGTGTGTGTGTGTGTGACGTGCAGAGCGCGTGGCACGCGACGTCTCAACGCACACCAAGATCGCTCGTTCGGTCTCGGCCATCGGGTGGCGTTGGCGAGCGCCGTGCAGCGCGTTCGCCTCGCGTTGCAGAGGTTCACGGCTTGAACCCGAGGCGGCCGCCCTGGTCATGTTCACGTGGGTGCATTCACCGAACGGCGATACGCGCCGTCTGCTTGCAAGGGCGACTCGGCCAGCAGACGGCATCGAAGCATTCGCGGTGGACGTTAAGGAGCCCTACTGGCGTCCTACGCAAAAAGTAGGCCATCGTGTGCCGCCGGCGTCAGGGTCCTGATTTTGTCAAATTCGAAACTTACCCGCAAAGTATTTCACCATAATAATAGGTTTTATTCCTTTTTTTCTGGCAAAAAAACTGAAATCTTTTACAAGGAATCATGGCTGCATTAACCACAATACTTGTGGTCAGAATGTAAACAATCAACATACCCTGATAATATATGCACTGTCTTTGAAACGGATTGGTTCGCACCAGAGACAGCTTTCTTTTGATGTTTTAACATCTTAACACAACTGTTTTGTTGCCAGAAAAAAGGGGAAAACCTATTCTCATTTTTTGGTACTAGCAAAGGAGGTCCCATGATGTAGCTGCTCAACCCGAGCTCTCATTACTCCGATAGTGGAATTGTCTTTGTGCTCCAAAGAAAGCTGTCTCTGGTGTGGACCAATCCGTTTCAAAGACAATGCATATATTATCAGAGTATGTTTTTTGTTTGAATTCTGACCACAAGTATTGTGGTTAATGCAGACATGATTCCTTGTAAAAAGGTTCAAGCTTGTTTGCCAGAAAAAAGGGGGAAAACACCATTCTTATATTTTGGTACTGGCAAAGGAGGCCTCATGAAGTATTTAATCAATTTGGATTATACACAGCAGCAATCGTTCCCCTACTGCCCCCCCAACCCCCTACTGGTGGACTCATGCCCCAGGTCACTCTCGCAAATGGGACTTATTCTGGGTCACCTTGAATTCTCACCTAGTCACTCGAAATAAACTTGAATCACAATACAGGCAGACTTCGCTTCGCGTTCAAGACGCGTCCCTGGATAAGTGAACGCTAATCGAATCAGCGATCAAAGCACGGCGGTGGTGGCGGTCACCCCGCAACCAAATCGCTAACCAGGCTCAAATTCCCCTGCTAAGCTTCCAAGATGACTGCGCATCCTGTTTGATGTGGTCATCGTTTTCCTATCTGCCCTTGACGATCAGCAACGACAAAAGAAAAAAAACCGCACTGGAATGTGGAACGAAACGTCAGTGACAGCGGTTCGTCTCCGCGGAGAAATATTCATTCCAGTCATTCGTCCATTTCACCCGTTGCGCAAAGCTGTGGGTGGCAGCTTGCTATTTTAAGAATCAATTTCGGATTCGCAGCACACGGTTGGCATTCCACGTTCCGGTGTCGCACACACGCAGTCACTTGCTCAAGCCCTTCTCTAGCACGGGTTCGCGTTTCCCTCTCGAGCCTGTAACGTCGCACGGGTCACAGCAGCATTTTTTTTTCACATCACTTGCGGGCAAAGTGTCAGTTTCAGTTTCTTTATTTTGGTATAGCCCTGTGAGCCATTCGGCTCTTGAATCGGGTGCAACCACAACAAAAAAAAACACGAACAAGAAAACATCTTAAAGTGACTATGTGACTGTGCAAACAGAAAATCCATGGAAAAAAACCAGCAAAAATATTCCTGAAAAAAAGCACCGTACACCAACGCTGTGCAAAAAAATCCCAGTGGGATGCAAGTCAAACAACAACAACCACATGAAAACTTAGATTAATGCCATCAGTCTAACTCCGTACTACAATAAAACAAACATGTCCAAACCAAAAAACTTTTTGAAATCACCAAAAAATAAAGCCATAATTGCAACGTAACAGTGATTATAGGGACCGTGACCGAATTTTTACAATAAACTACATAAATAACATGTAACACCAAATCCTAGAGCCATAGCTGGCTGCATGAGTTACTCCACAACAACAGAAGCATCAGTCGGAGTATCAAATTTTTCAATGCACCTTTAAGATCAGCACGCTAAATCAAAATACAGATAATACTTTGCAGCGTCATCCGGAGCGAAAACATTTTATTTTATTTTACGCCAATGAATAGCAGTGGCAGCTAGGGGTGTACAACTCCTCTAGAACAGTTTTGAGAGAAGATCTCATTGGCAGCGTTTCAAGTTGCAGTTTATTGGCAATAGCATTCCAGACCTTGGGGACATCAATAGCAAAGGCCCTTCCTCCAGTTTTTGTACGGCAATAGGGAATGTGAAGCTGGTAAATGAGCGAAGACCTGAGGTCAAATTTGTTCTTTGAAACAGAGAGGAGATCCAGCAGGTAGTCTGCGGATTTTTTTGTAAGTACATCGTGAATAAATAAGATCTGGTGCACAAGCCGTCGAACATTAAGAGATGTTAAGTTTGACGCACGTTGATCTACGTAACCGTGATCCCGCTTCACACCGAGACTCAATGCCTCTTGTGCAATCGTGAACCGAGTCACCCCCCCCCCCTCCTGCAACACCACCATATTAGCTGCTTTAGTGAAGATCTGGAACGTTGCTTAATAATCAGTCATGGTCAACCCACTGCTGGATGATGACATCTGAAAGCCGCCACCTCTCGTCACGATCATGGAATGTAGTGATGATAATAATCCACCTGCACATTATCGATCTGCAACATGAACTGATTTCGTCGCTCCATCTCTTTGGGAGCGCTTCATTCCTTGCCATTGATTACGGCTATCTTAATTTTATTTCTACTTATTTAAAGTATATACGTGCTGTATAGGAGGAAAAAAATAAAACCATTATTATAATCTGTCCCTTCCATCAGCTCATTTTGGGACAGTGGCGACTGAATGAAATTTCAACAACGATGTTCTTACTCTTCTTCGTTCTTTCGGTAAAGTAACGTAGAATGGAAATAAAATAATACAAATAAAACATAATAAAATAAGATTCTCACGACGTTTCGGCCACAACACAAGTAGCCTTCTTCAGATGAATAAATAGGAGTGTCCAGAAGACAGCGCTTCAGTGAACATTGCCAAGCATGAACCGCGTCTTTTAAGCTTGGCGGGCGGAATTAACATATGAATTAGCATGTTACCCAGCACCACCACCGGAGCGGAGGAGGGTGGCGGCGGGTACACAGAAAAAAGGAAAAAAAAGAGAATAGGATAGGTGCGCTGCTCTGTCCTGTGTTGCGTTATAACTATGCTATAAACTGGACTACTATATCATATAATACTATACCTTCCAATCTAAACTACATGGTATAATATCATATCTATAGACAAAATTCCACCTTTTAATTATACAATGCGTTACTATACACTGCCCTATACTTTAGACTATAAAATATTAGACTTGTAACTTTACACTATGTCTTATTTTATCAACCCCACTATATGCCACACTGCTGTATATTCACTATACAATTATGATACTATATATTGCCATATGCATTGTGTTAAACATTACGATGTTATACTAAATTTTGATTTAAAGCTTTCGTGACTGCAGTAATTCATATTCTTAGTTTTTTCGGTAAAGTCACGTTGAAGAGAAACAACAAAATAACAAAATATATATAAAACAATAAAAAATTCTCACGACGTTTCGACCATAACTCAAACGGTCATCATCAGGTGTGTCGGTTTGCATAAATTTATTTTGAAAACGGCATATTTATTTATATATATAAAAATAACGTTTGCGTCACGCGCAACGATGGCAGTTTGCCAGGACTAGTCCATCTATTTTTTGAAAAGAGGAGGGGGGAGACGAAATTTGTTTTTATGTATGCTGTCTGAAAGGCACTGTAAGCGTGAACAATCAATCAATTCTGTAAGCGTGAACAATCAATCAATTCTTGATTGATTGTTCACGCTTACAGTGCCTTTCAGACAGCATACATAAAAACAAATTTCGTCTCCCCCCTCCTCTTTTCAAAAAATAGATGGACTAGTCCTGGCAAACTGCCATCGTTGCGCGTGACGCAAACGTTATTTATATATATATAAATAAATATGCCGTTTTCAAAATAAATTTATGCAAACCGACACACCTGATGATGACCGTTTGAGTTATGGTCGAAACGTCGTGAGAATTTTTTATTGTTTTATATATATTTTGTTATTTTGTTGTTTCTCTTCAACGTGACTTTACCGAAAAAACTAAGAATATGATGTTATACTATTTATGATTATACCACATGCTATAAACCATACCATTGACCGTTATGTGAAAGGTATTAAGAGGCAGTGCCAGCGAATAGACTTCGGTCTGAAGATCACCATAAAATACAATAAATTAAGAACCGAAATGGTTTATAACATCTTTCCAATGGTTACTAAGCCAGAATCCATTTTCTCGGTTGAAATTGTCTCTGTGTTTGTATATGTGGATGGCCTCATGAACGAATCTCTCATGGTAGCCGGATGGCTTGCAGAGAACCTCCGTCTTGGAGAAGTCAATGTCATGTGAGCCTACTGAATTATAACAGTGATCTACCACGGCTGAGGAGTTCGTCCTACCGTGTTTCAAGTCTGCTTTATGTTCACAGATGCGGTCCGAGATATGTCGCTTGGTTTCTCCAATGTAGCTGCTACCACAGAGGCAACTTAGTTTGTAAACGCCCGGGTACTGTATGTCTGGGACCACATCTTGTACAGACGGAACCAGATCACGGATTTTATGTAATGTGTTGAATCGGACCTGGATCTTGTGTTTATTCAAGGTTTTGGAGATCTTTTTTGTGATCCCCGCAATCTAGGGTAAAGTGATGGTTTTGAAAGGCTCCTCAAGAGGGTCCCTTCAACGTGACTTTACCGAAAGAGCTAAGAATAACATCATACTCTTTGGTTATTTCGGTAAAGTCACGTAGGTATAAAATAAAATAAATTAAATCACGACGTTTCGATTGCAACACAAGCAATCATCATCAGGTGGGAAACCACAGCAAGAAACTTCAAATCTAGATTGAACTAACATCAGCAATGTAGTTCATATTTAGGCTGATTCTAAGCAGCAGTTTCACATGCCCAGAGAAGCAGAATGATTAAATGCACGTGAACACTTTCAGTATTGAGATAACTCTAATATTGTAATGAAAGTGGGGAAGGGGGGGGGGGGGCGAGGTAAAATTTCGAGCAGATGATGACATTGGAATGTTAAAAAAATAAGGATGTTAATAATAAGCTATGGAAAAGCTGAACACAGTGTGCAATAAACAGACATCTTTAAAACTGGCAGCAGTAATAATAATACTAGTAATAAATAGTGTTTTATTTACGGTTGGGACAATGCGTGGATTCATTCATGTTTATTAATTACGTTCACGAGAGATGGAGCTGATACCGAGTGCACTGCGGTATATTTTGTGTGTGTATCTTATTTGATGGCAGGTGGCACAGCAGAGCGCACACACACACACACACGTATATGCGCAATCGTATGCGAGTACGCATTGCAATGCGACAAACTGATGCGCCGGATAATTTTGGAAACGCGACATCGCGCGTTGGATCGTGCCAGGGCTAAAACGAGATCACGGCAGCCTTCAACCACCTTGAGTCTCCCTTCGCGGGTTTTACGCAACGGGCAGTACAATAGAGTTGCACAATCGACCGCAGGCCCTATGCAAGCGCCCCGTCTCTCCTCACCTTGACCAACAGCCCCCAGCACCCCACCCAGCATGTGCCCAGAATATACACACACACAGTCCAGGTGCCTGGAAAGAACACACCTGAATGAATGAATGAATGGGGGCAGGTTTTGCGCAGCCGGGCCTCTATAAAGCGGTCAGTCTGCTTGGATAGAGAACATCAAAGCTGGCAAACTGCCTCTGTAACCACGTGGACTCAATATCTCAGCGCTCGTGTCCACGCTCGCCGTCTGCTCAGCTCAAGTCATGCTTGCTGCTGCTGCTGCGATGCGTGCCCTGCCCGTGGTTATCCTGGCCACCTTCCTCTCATCCTCCGCTCTGGTTTCGTGCGCTCCTCTTCCCGGCGCCAACGGTGAGTGAGCGGTTTGCGAAAGATCACGGGCGGCTGCAGAGGACCTTCACACGCAGCTGTGGCGGGCAGTAATACCCACGCAATATGTAAACACGCGTGCGTATCGTAGTAGTAATAATCTCAACTTGCGAGGCGCCGCACCGGATTCGCTGACTCTCGTTGAGAGAGGGAACGACTCGGAGGCGCGAGGAACCGCAAACCAGGACGACAGCCACGTGGTGAGCCCGGCGCCAACGATTCTCCAAGCTCTGCTGTCCTCTATTAATAAAGATGGTTATTGGCCAATGAACGAGTAGATGTGGGAGAAAACTGGAGCGCCCGGCGAAAACACACGCGTGCGAGGGGGAGGGGGGGAAACACTCTAATCCACAGTTTTGCTCTCCAGAACAGTATTGCATTCTCCTGGCGGGCCAGGGCACGTGCGGCTCCCCTTTGACGCTCACGGGACCGGATTTTCACAACATTTGCGCGCTGATCCGTCAACCCTCGCTGCATCCACAGTGCTGGATCACGTGCCGCGCAGAGAGCCAACACAGCCCGGCTAATGCCGCGATCACGACCGTCACTGCAAGAGGGCCCTTGCATTGACACACGGTTGACTGGGCGCGCTAAAAGTACACATTACGCTGTGTTGCTTCCAGGTGAAACATACTCTCCCTTCAGTGCCAGATTAATGCGGGTTGAGGTTGTCGATCGATCCGTGCTGCGCGTAGTGACTCCGCGAATTGTGCGGTGTCCGCGGTGTCGATCGATCCGTGCTGCGCTTCCAGTGACTCCGCGTTGTTAAGTGTCACCTCGATTGTGCGGTGTTCGTGGTGTCGATCGATCCGTGCTGCGCAAAGTGACTCCGCGATTTGTGCGGTGTTCGTGGTGTCGATCGATCCGTGCTGCGCGTAGTGACTCCGCGAATTGTGCGGTGTTCGCGGTGTCGATCGATCCGTGCTGCGCACAGTGACTCCGCGTTGTTAAGTGTCACCTCGATTGTGCGGTGTTCGTGGTGTCGATCGATTCGTGCTGCGCTTCCAGTGACCGCCAACTCCTCGGACCCGCTGCTGAGTGTCCTGGAGTCGCTCCGCGCGGCGCTTGGGAACGGATCTCTGAGCGCCCTGGGGGTCGTGCGGCTCCTCAACAAATGCGGGGCGTCCGACCTGGCGTCCCCTGCGCTGCTCCAAGTTGCCAGCAACTCCAGCCTGGGTAACACACGCGCGCACGCAGCGACGTCGCTGTGCAGGCGGTATCACACTCCGGGAGAGGGGGGGGGGGCGAGGATGGGGAGCCCTATTTGCGAAACTGCTCTCAGCCACCGGACATCATAGAACTCAACAAAGACACCCATAGACCCACGGAGAGACCCACATGCTCGTATCGAAACCCGAAGACTCACGTATAAATCCATATGCGTATGTAAAAAACCCAAAGATTCAAATAATTAGCCATAGACTCACAAATATACCTATAGACTCACAAATATACCCATAGACTCACAAATATACCCATAGACTCACACATATACCCATAGATTCACAAATATACCCATAGACTCACACATATACCCATAGACTCACAAATATACCCATAGACTCACAAATATACCCATAGACTCACTAATATACCCATAAACTCACAAATATATCCATAGACCCATAGACTCACAAATATACCCATAGACTCACAAATATACCCATAAACTCACAAATATACCCATAAACTTGCAAATATACCCATACACTTACATATTGACCCATAGACTCATAAATATACCCATAGACTCACAAATATACCCATTGACTCGCCAATATACCCATAGACTCATAAATATACCCATAGACTCACAAATATACCCATAGACTCGCAAATATACCTATAGACTCACAAATATACCCATAGACTCGCCAATATACCCATAGACTCACAAATATACCCATAGACTCACAAATATACCTATACACTCGCAAATAAACCCATAAACTCGCAAATAAACCCATAAACTCGCAAATATACCCATAGACTTACATATTGACCCATAGACTCGCACAGAGAGCCATATGGCGACATAGATATCAGATGTGCAGGCGGTGCAACTGCACAGGGACCGAAGGGGCTCAGTCCCCGGGCTACGAAGAGCAGGGGGGGGGGGTCATTGAATTCCTCGCTTCACGTCTCACGCCGCTAAGCACGCGACACCACTGCACGTGTCGCTGTGCGCGGGGAACGGTGGTGTAGTGGTTAGCGCGCTGCGCTACGAACCTGGCGACTCGAGTTCGATTCCCGCTCACGACGGCCAACACCCGCGACGGTTATCTGAACTGGTCATGGTCCTCCCCTAGGTCGACTCAGCCTCAAATGAGTACCTGGTTGCGATGTGCCTTCATAGGTGTTCACTAACAGCACTTGCCCCAAGCGTATGTTAAGGCTATGCGGAGGATATTTGTCTTTGTGTGCGAGTGTGTATAAGTTGCGATTATCTTAACTAGACCTGGGCTTCTCCTAGGTCGACTCAGCGTTATATGAGCACCTGGTTCGGTGTGTAAACATTCGCATTGAGGAGACGAAGACGGCCAGGCGTGATTCTGGCCACATCACCTCCTCGTTCGCCATGCCAGCCTTCGTACGATCGCTTAACAGCACTTGCCCTAACAGTCTGCGCGAGGCTATCCGCTGGACCTTTTTCTCGTGTATGTTTTTGCGTACATGTGTGGTGGTGGTGTTGGAGCAGGCTTCCTGAGGGGAGGGGGCTGTGGGGTCGGTAGGATCCCACAGGACCCCACCCCTCTGGGAAGCGGTACAAACCTGTTGTGGGCGGTTGTGTGTCATGTGGGTCCTGGGCCTTCCGTGGGGAGGGGACTGGGGGGTCGGTAGGATCCCACAGAAACCCGCCCCTCGGGGAGAAATTGTATAGAAGGTGGGACCCAGAGAGCAGAGAGGGCAGTTCGACCAAGCCAAGATGAAGTTGCCAGTGAAGAGAGAAGACCGACTAGCCAGACCCTGGAACTCCTCTGACTCGCTGCCATTTTCAGGGCCGGGCAGAGCAAGCCAGGGTGCGACCCCAGAGCCGCGAGGGCCGATATGGCTGGTGGTCGAGACCTCCTTGTGAGGGGGGTCTAGAATAGAGGGAGGCAGGGAGTTCACGTGGGCATTAACTCGGGGAACACTTCCCTCTATATAGGACGGGTGAAGAGGCCGTTACCTCTTCAAGTGTCAGTGTCGCTACTGTTGAAGCATTTGTAATAAATACGTGTTGCCTCAAGTCAACAGTCTTCGTCGTCAATAAGGCCATTACACATGCATGCACCTGTTAATGTATCTCACCGTGGTGTTACAGATCAGTGGCCCGCGACCATGCCAGAGGTCGCTGCCAAGGTCCAGAAGACGTTCAACGTGACAACCCAGGACATTGTGTCCTGGGTCTCCAAGGTCCTGCAGCTCTGCTCTCCATCAGCAGCCGCGGCGGGGGGGTCGACTGCTGCTCCTGGGAGCCAGAACCCCAGTAGAGCTTTCCCTTCAGCCAGCCAGAACCCCAGTGTAGCTTCCCCTTTAACCAGCCAGAACCCTAGAAGTGCTTCCACTTCAGCCAGCCAGAACCCTAGTAGAGCTTCCCCTTCAGCCGGCCAGAACCCTAGTAGACCTTCCCCTTCAACCGGCCAGAACCCCAGTGTAGCTTCCCCTTCAACCAGCCAGAACCCTAGAAGTGCTTCCATTTCAACCAGCCAGAACCCTAGAAGTGCTTCCACTTCAGCCAGCCAGAACCCTAGTAGAGCTTCCCCTTCAACCGGCCAGAACCCCAGTGTAGCTTCCCCTTCAGCCAGCCAGAACCTCAGTAGCGCTTCCCCTTCAGCCGGCCAGAAGCCTAGCAGAGCTTCCCCTTCAGCCAGCCAGAACCCTAGTAGAGCTTCCCCTTCAGCCGGCCAGAACCCTAGTAGAGCTTCCCCTTCAGCCGGCCAGAACCCCAGTGTTGCTTCCCCTTCAGCCGGCATGAACCGCAGTAGTGCTTCCCCGTCAGCCGGCCAGAACCCCAGTAGAGCTTCCCCTTCAGCCGGCCAGAACCCTAGTAGAGCTTCCCCTTCAGCCGGCCAGAACCCCAGTGTTGCTTCCCCTTCAGCCGGTATGAACCGCAGTAGTGCTTCCCCGTCAGCCGGCCAGAACCCCAGTAGAGCTTCCCCTTCACCCGGCCAGAACCCCAGTGTAGCTTCCCCTTCAGCAGGCCAGAACCCCAGTGGAGCTTCCCCTTCAGCCGGCCAAAATCCTAGTAGAGCTTCCGCTTCAGCCGGCCAAAACCCCAGTAGAGCTTCCCCTTTAGCCGGCCAGAACCCCAGTAGTGCTTCCCCTTCAGCCAGCCAGAACCCCAGTGGAGCTTCCCCTTCAGCCAGCCAGAACCCCAGTAGAGCTTCCGCTTCAGCCGGCCAAAACCCCAGTAGCGCTTCCGCTTTAGCCGGCCAGAACCCCAGTGTAGCTTCTCCTTCAGCCGGCCAGAAGCCTAGTGGAGCTTCCCCTTCAGCCGGCCAGAACTCCAGTAGAGCTTCCCCTTCAACCAGCCAGGAACCCAGTGTAGCTTCCCCTTCAGCCGGCCAGAACGCTAGTAGCACTTCCTCTTCAGCTGGCAAGAACCCCAGTAGTGCTTCCCCTAAAGACGGCCAGAACCCCAGTAGAGCTTCCCCTTCAGCCAGCCAGAACCCTAGTGGAGCTTCCCCTTCAGTCGGCCAGAAACCTAGTGTAGCTTCGCCTTCAGCCGGCCAGAACTCCACTAGAGCTTCCCCTTCAGCCGGCCAGAACCCCAGTAGAGCTTCCCCTTCAGCCGGCCAGAACCCCAGTGTAGCATTCCCTTCAGCCGGCCAGAACCCCAGTAGAACTTCCCCTTCAACCAGCCAGAACCCCAGTGTAGCGTCCCCTTCAGCCAGCCAGAACCCCAGTAGAGCTTCCCCTTCAGCTGGCCAGAACCCCAGTAGTCCTTCCCCTTCAGCCAGCCAGAACCCCAGTAGAGCTTCCCCTTCAGCCGGCCAGAACCCCAGTAGAGCTTCCCCTTCAACCAGCCAGAACTCCAGTGTAGCGTCCCCTTCAGCCAGCCAGAACCCCAGTAGTCCTTCCCCTTCAGCCAGCCAGAACCCCAGTAGAGCTTCCCCTTCAGCCGGCCAGAACCCCAGTGTAGCATTCCCTTCAGCCGGCCAGAACCCCAGTAGAGCTTCCCCTTCAACTAGCCAGAACCCCAGTGTAGCTTCCCCTTCAGTCGGCCAGAACCCCAGTAGAGCTTCCCCTTCAGCCGGCCAGAACCCCAGTAGAGCTTCCCCTTCAGCCAGCCAGAACCCTAGTGTAGCTTCCCCTTCAGCCGGCCAGAACCCCAGTAGAGATTCCCCTTCATCCGGCCAGAACCCCAGTGGAGCTTCTCCTTCATCTGGCCAGAACCCCAGTGTAGCTTCCCCTACAGCCGGCCAGAACCTCAGTAGAGCTTCCCCTTCAGCCAGCCAGAACCCTAGTGTAGCTTCCCCTTCAGTCGGCCAGAACCATAGTGGAGCTTCCCCTTCAGCCGGCAAGAACCCTAGTGTAGCTTCGCCTTCAGCCGGCCAGAACTCCACTAGAGCTTCCCCTTCAGCCGGCCAGAACCCCAGTGTAGCTTCCCCTTCAGCCAGCCAGATCCCCAGTAGAGCTTCCCCTTCAGCTGGCCAGAACCCCAGTAGTCCTTCCCCTTCAGCCAGCCAGAACCCCAGTAGAGCTTCCCCTTCAGCTGGCCAGAACCCCAGTAGTCCTTCCCCTTCATCCGGCCAGAACCCTAGTGGAGCTTCCCCTTCAGCCGGTCAGAAGCCTAGTGTAGCTTCCCGTTCAGCCGGCCAGAACCCCAGTAGCACTTCCGCTTCAACCGGCCAGAACCCCAATAGAGCTTCCCCTTCAGCCGACCAGAACCCCAGTGTAGCTTCTCCTTCAGCCAGCCAGATCCCCAGTGTAGCTTCCCCTTCAGCCGGCCAGAGCCCTATTGGAGCTTCCCCTTCAGCCGGCCAGAACCCCAGTAGCGCTTCGCCTTCAGCCGGCCAGAACCCCAGTAAAGCTTCCACTTCATCCAGCCAGAACCCCAGTGTAGCTTCCCCTTCAGCCGGCCAGAACCCCAGTGTAGCTTCCCCTACAGCCAGCCAGAACCCCAGTAGAGCTTCCCCTTCAGCCGGCCAGAACCCCAGTGTTGCTTCCTCTTCAGCCGGCCAGATCCCCAGTAGAGCTTCCCCTTTAGCCGGCCAGAACCCCAGTAGAGCTTCCCCTTCAGCCGGCCAGAACCCCAGTGTAGCTTCCCCTTCAGCCGGCCAGAGCCCTATTGGAGCTTCCCCTTCAGCCGGCCAGAACCCCAGTAGTGCTTCTCCTTCAATCGTCCAGAACCCCAGTGTTGCTTCCTCTTCATCCAGCCAGAACCCCAGTAGTGCTTCCCCTTCAGCCGGCCAGAACCCCAGTGTAGCTTCCCCTTCAGCCGGCCAGAACCCCAGTAGAGCTTCCCCTTCAGCCGGCCAGAACCCTAGTGGAGCTTCCCCTTCAGCCGGCCAGAACCCCAGTAGAGCTTCTCCTTCAGCCAGCCAGAACCCTAGTAGCGCTTCCCCTTCAGCTGACCAGAACCTCAGTAGAGCTTCCCTTTCAGCCAGCCAGAACCCCAGAGGTGCTTCCTCTTCAGCCGGCCAGAACCCCAGTAGAGCTTCCCCTTCAGCCGGCCAGAACCCTAGTAGCGCTTCCCCTTCAGCCGGCCAGAATCCCAGTAGAGCTTCCCTTTCAGCCAGCCAGAACCCCAGTAGAGTTCCCCCATCAGGGAGGCAGAACTCGAGTGCCAGACCTGCTTCAGTCAGTCAGAAATCCAAGGGGAAAGATCAGAAGGAAGACGAGGGGTCCACGGAGGAGAAAGAGAATACAAAAGAGCCCAAGAAGAAAGAGAGTAAGAAAGACGAGCCCACGAAGGAGAAAAAAGCGTCCTCGCGCAATGAGAATTAAATGCTTTCGCTGGGCATTTAAGGAGTAACAGACCGGAAAACAAAACGTTGATAGGCAAAGCGTCAGCCAGACAAACAGGCAGACAGATAAGCAAAGCTACGGGCTGTTGAACCATCAGACAGACGAACGAATATGTGTTGTCTGTTCAAAATGTTTAGCATACTTCCCGACATGCAACTTACTTGAAATTTGCCATGTGGGTACTTTCCAGACTGTACACCATGCAAAAATTATTAAAATACACTTTTGTTTTTTTTATGGGGGGGAGCTCAATAATTCATATATTTTTTGCACAGCAAGTGAGCTGTGACGTAAAGTCTGTCACATGACCCTCGCATGTGGAAGCGTAACGCATTGTAGTGTTGTGGTTAGCGCGCCGCGCTACGAACCCGGCGACCCGAGTTCGATTCCCGCTCACGGCTACCACCGGTGACGATTATTTGAACCGGTCCTGGGCCTCCCCTAGGTCGACTCAGCCTCAAACGAGTAACTGTTGTGGTGTGAACATCGCCACTGGGGAGACAAAGGCGGCCGGGTGTGGTGAATCCAAGTCCCGGGCGAAGCCGGGTAGTACAGCTAGTTACCAATGTATTAACAAACCTGATGAATGACTTAAGAGTGGGCATATATATATTCTAGTAGCTACCACGTGTTCCAACGATGTGGCGGGTTGCTTTCGTGTTGATTACGCTTCGTGTTTCATTTGCTGCCGTGCAGAGGCCTACCTCGGGCCCTGTGAAGGAATTGTCTTATGGTTGTTATTGTTTGACTTGCATCACACTGGGATTTTTGCACACAGCGTTGTAATACGGTTGTTTTTAATAGAAGATTTGCTGGTTTATCCAGGATTTTTCTGTTGCGCGTCGTCGCTTTAAGATGTTCTCTGTTCATATTTTGTTTGTTGCGGTTGCACCTGCCTCAAGAACCGCATGGCCCACAGGGCTATACCTAATAAATGAAACTTGAAAACTTGAATCACCCCGATACCTCTGGCAAGCCCTAGGCTAAAGAAGCTCTCATAGCCACTGCCTGCAGTGGTGTGTGAACCCGATGGGTTCCGTGCCCCAACCAATTGCTAGACCTGGCGGTGGTGGTGTCTTAATGGATAGATTGCGGGCCCTGGACATTCGTTGGCATCTGAGGAGTCTGGAGTCGCTGGTTCGAATCTGGACGACTCTCCGGAAGAGCTTAATTCAGCTGCTGGGACGACGGCGTTCGGTCTACCAATCTTACTAAGCCGAGGCTACTGGGTGGTAAGTAAAGCAGTGTTTAGATACTGCTGACCCCTTAAAACTGACCCCTAAACCTTAATCCCTAATCACTAACACTTGGCCTTAAACCCTAACCCCACCCCTCGAACCCATAGTTCCTAACCGTTCACATTACCTCCTAACTTTACACCCGAACGCCTAACTCTTTACGTGACCCTAAACCATATTTTATGACCTTATACCCTAACTTCTAACTCTACGCCCTAAACCTCAACCAGGGGGGGGGGGCAACTCACACCTTGTGCTCCCCCCCCCCCCCGACGCCTTCAAACTAAACCGGAACTATTACATCTGACACCGAAACGTCGAAGCGCGCCCCCCCCCCCAAAGCGCCAGGCCCGGGGCAGTCACCATGATTCGCTGAACCCTAGGGACGGCTCTGCCTGCAAGAAACCCAACGGAGTGGCGTCCCTCCTCATTCAAACGCCCTCGGAGGAGTCTGGATCCTCTCCTCTGAGTGCCACACTCTCGGTGTCTATGGGGCAGCAGCAGCGGTCACTACCAGCCTTGTGACTGGAGTCGCGCTATGCTTTGCTAAAAAAAATGTACCTCGTGTCCCGACAGCGAATGCCTTTGGAATGTAGACGCTTCGCAGCTTTTATTAAAGTGGCGTGCTTACGAAACGTGTGCACCGACGAAAGTCCTTTGTTGTTTTGTCTGTTTAATGGTGACTGTGTCGACAAGTTCTGCCAACGCGAATGATTAAACACTGATGAACATGGCCTAGCTGAACCCCGAGTCTCTCTCCTGCCCGCATGTTGCACACCCGAACGTGGTTTTACATCGCGATGGGTTTGTTTTTTAGACGTGGCACAGGAGAGTCGTCGTTTCGTCCAACACTTGCGCCTCTAAACAACTCACACCATGCACTCAACATCAGAATTCGAACAATGATTTGTACTGGAGGAATCGGATGAGCTATAAAGCTCTTTTTCACGTGGCGCTAAGCTGAGTCGAAGCCAGGGGTTGGTCGTAGAACCTCTTACCGAGGGCCGAATAGGACTTTCAGCTCCCAATCTGCGGGCAACCACCACACATTGCCACACACCGCAGCGTTATGTAAAAAGTATGAATGTGCGCTCACCTTTACAGGTGACCGGGCGGATTAAAATTAGAAACACAGTGGCACCAGCCACGGTGGCGAGATGTTAACTACCTCGCCTGGTATACAGGAGGTCGTGAGTTCGTTCCTGACCCTGACGCCTGTATATTTGGATGTGCATGCTTTCCCCGTGGTCGCGTGGATTTTCCTCTGGGTCCTCCGGATTTATCTCCACATTTATAAACATGTGTTTTGAGCATTCGGCCGCTATACATTTGCGCGTGATAAGCCACTTTCATTGAGCACTAATTTGTTGGCCAGGTCGCTTCTAAAAAAGAGCTTTATAGTTCATTGGGCCTTACCTGGTAAAATAACAAAAATGTTTGTAGTTTTTAGAAATATTTCCCCCCCCCCCCCCACCCAGTACCCGATTAGTGCAACTCAGAAGTTTGGGCAGCGGTTTTGAAGATCGGCCGCGACATGGATAACGGGGGGGGAGGTGGAGGGAGAGGGAAAACGCGTGAGACCGTCAACACATGGCCGGGCGATTCATCATCACCATCATCATGATCATCGTGAGCCATGGTCAATCCACTGCTGGATGAGGGCCTCCCCAAACCGTCGCCATCTCTCACGCGGCACACGCACGCAAATTTATTTGGGGTTCCTTGCAGCTGCCACCTTGGCATTGATGCACAAGCACAGGTAACACCAAGAACAAACAAAAACATCAATACCACTGTGGCCTTAAAAGGACACGTGTATGTATGGCATATGTAATAGGCGACAATATCACTCGTTAAGCATGTGAGTAGGTAGTGGGTATGCAAAATGGTACTTTTACGTAGCATTGGAGGTGTGTATTTATATCTGTCCTACACGTATGTGACAGCACAGCAAGTAGGTTACAACCAGGCTATTCATTTAAGTTGTCGAATACTGTATTACAAATATAACATGAAAAATAAGATTAGGTTTTACCCTTTCCAGCAATAAAGCAGGTGTTAAGATGTTCAAACACCAAATAGGTACCTTTTGAAAGGAATCAAGTGACTGAATTAACCACACGTACTTGTGGTGAACATGCACACATGCTCTGATAATACTGGTAGGAACCTCCTGGTTACACCAGCCCACAGGGGATTATTTTGTCCGTCCGTCCGTCGTGCATCCAAAAATAGGAGGGCTGGGTGGAGAGGGGAAGGTGGGGAGGGTGGGGAGGGGCTGGGTGGGGAGGGTGGGGCTGGGTGGGGAGGGGCTGGTCACCCCGTGGTGCCCTTATAAAACTCAACGTTTAACCTACTCACGCCGGCTTGTGCCCGCCCTCATAGTCGGGCATATTTGCGGAATGACCCTGGCCATTGACTGAGCAACCCAACGTTCCTACCAGCTCCCTCCGCTGGAATGTGTTTTATGGCCATTGTCTTTGATACGATTGGCCTGCACCAGAGGCAACCTCCTTTATGGCCAAGCCTCACCAGTGTCAGACCAGAGAACGCCAAAAGGCGAACAGTAGAAAGACAATGCAGGTGTAATGGGCTCGAATTAGGCGCACACACAACTTCTTGGGAGGCAACACTATTTATTATCTCAATGTAACACTTTAACATAGGGTGGTGACCACCGACCTATCCTCGCTAACACTGCCTCTCGGTTACAACTAGCGTGACCCAGCCTGGAGGGCTACTGGCTGGGTCACGCTGACTGGAGGCTTGACTCTTCTTCACGAGGCGTCTTCGCGAGGCGTCTTCTTTCTTGACACGAGCGGTCTCGAACCCGCTGAGGAGGCCGCTTCAATGCTCCTCGGCGTGCCCGGGCCACACCCCCGGCCACGCCCACCTTCGAGAACTCTCGAGAAGCTGCTCGGCTGTCCACGTGGTCCCCCAAGGTGGCCCCGGGGGCCCCCGGCCCCCACCTTGATCCGGTCACGTGTCCAGCCGGGTTCACTCAGAGTGTCACGGCCTTACACAACCCCCGTGGCCCTCACTCCCGGCCTCCAGATCCCCTGAACCTGCCCCGACGTCATTCCTGCCTCCAGTCCGGGATGACGTCGTGTGTGTGTGTGCGTGTAGACCCGCGTGCTAGTGACGCTCCACCGCATAGTGACGTCACACGTGTGCGTGTGTGTGCGTGTACACAGTAGTGACGCTACAAGTCACTACACAGGTAATCAGAGCGTTGATATAGCTCGGGGCAAACAGCTGTATCATAGGATCATATTGTGTCAACACTTGCATGCAACGCGCAGGGCGAAGCGTGGTGGTCACTAGAGGGCAGCACAACAAGCATGTTGCTGGCTCACCACACGACCTGTACCGTCTGGATAGTTTACGACGCACGCTGAACTTCTTTCGCACCGTACGTAGCCAAACGTGCCAATCGGAGGTGCTGCCCGCCTTCAAACAACCCCCGTGACCCAGGTGGCGTGATGAGGCCCTCATCCAGCAGTGGACTGACAAAAGGGCTGTGCGCGTACGTGAAGTATTAGAAAACATGTTGTGTCATTCCTCTGAGTGGCATCGTTGTGTTTCCCTACCTCCGTGTGAAACTCCAGCAACAACAATAGTGCCATTACAGTATTTCCCAAAATTGTAATGGAAAGCGCTGCTGATGTGAATCATCCCGTCGAAGGTGCGGGCGATCTCCAGGCATCTCAAGCAAAACAAAAACAATACATCACAAAGTGGGAGCGTTCCTCTTAAAAAGAATGTGTCTTTGAGATTCGTGAAATACATTGCATATCTATACAGGGTGCTTGAAAAAAAATGTTTACACTTCTGAGAATTTGCAACAATAGCCACAAGAAATGTGCCTCCGCGGTCTGGAGACCACGTGGAGTAGATTCCAGGCGTGCGTTGACAACGATGGCGAACAAGTGGAGACTCTGACTTTTTAAAGCTATTAACATTACATTTGTTATCATGTTACAGTGTATTGTCCGCTCTTTTTCGATTAAAAACGATAGTCCCATGTAAGTGTTAAAACAATGTTTAAGCACCCTGCATTAGCAATGCGCATAGCCTTTGGACGTGACCATCCACCCGTTTCGCCAACCAGCCAAACTTTTTTTTATATATTAGAGTTGTCTCTTTTGTTTGCATTTTGACTGCTTGTGTTGTGGTTATTGCAAACATGATGCCTTGAATAAAGGTGTCAGTTTTTTTGCCAGTTAAAAGGGTAAAACCTATTTCTACCAGCCAAACTTTGTTTAAAAAAAATATATAACATCGTATGATAACGTATAAGCCTATGAACAAATCAGCCTGAATGTGCCCGACCTTAACGGATCTCGTAAGCTCAGCAGGTTGAGCTTGGCCAGTGCTTGGCCACCGTTGCTGTGCGAGTCGACCGCACACTGCCATATTGCCCGATAGGCGCAGTAGGCACTGGTCACATTGATTTTTCGTAGGACCTTTAGTTTTCTTAGGTCCTAGGCACAGTACGGCATAAAAAAAATGTTGGCCGTGTATTTTGTTTGTTTGTACGATACAAAAAAAAAATATGGATCCAAGATATATTCTTGAATTTAAAATATTCCACAGCTAGGATAGTCAAGAGTGTATATACAAAGAGGCATGCGTCATGTCAATCGGTTTTTTTTTCTCCTAAGGTGAGGTAAATTAAGAACCGGAGACGAACTTTTCGATACATTTTTTTAATTGCAAAATTTGCAAATAACATCTTCAAATTGTGCTTTTCGCACAATCTCATTCACAAGCCTTTGTTGTCCTTTTATTGATCGCAGACAGTTTTTTTTTTAAATATCAGCTTTAGCTGGGCAGTACCAAATGTAGAGACTTATCACTGAAGGCCTACGAAATAGAAGTGCCTAGAACCTACAACAATCTTAATCCGATCCTGCTACTGCACCCAAAGTCGATGCTTCCTCCGCCCCTGTCTTCGCCTTATCCACAACCAGTGCCGGATTATCCTCGTAGCAAAAGTAGCTACAAATGCTACGGGCCTCGCACTTTCAAGGGCCCCGCGCTAAATGCTTTCAAGCTATCAATTCCGGTTCAGTGATTCTGCACTTGCTCTATTACTATAGTACTATACCGCCTTCAACTTTCATGAACGAATGGGTGCTTAAGGTTAGCGATTTGTCGAATTATCTGGCTATAGCAACTGAAAAAATACAACTACTTTACTATGCAAGTTATAAATTTGTGTGTTTAATATTTATGTGTGTTTTTTTATTTAGAGCCCCTTTATAACATATGATGCAGGCCCCGCACTAGCTTAATCCGGCACTGTCCACAACCCGCACTGACCAGCGTGGTGAAGTATGGTCAAATGACTTACACGATCCGCAGGACGTGACGAGGCTGTCATCCCGCAGTTGATTGACTAAAGGGCTGCCGCACGTGTACACAGTGCGTCAGACCGAGCAGCGCTGGAGTTAGTCGAAGATTTGAGGTCGAAACACACATCGAGCGGGTCACCTGAAACCACGACCAATCATCCTTATGAGGTTGATAAAAAATTGTTACCAGTAGGTACACACTCCAGCGCACCCAACGCAATATGCATTTCCCGAAACTATAAAATTGTAAGAAATCATGAGAATATAATAAACAGAGTATTATTATCGTGGTACACGGTAAGAAAGCGGTTGTGTGTAGAAGAAGACCTGATGAAGGCAGTGATGAGAAGGAAACTGGAACTCATATTCTTAGCTCTTTCGGTAGAGTCACGTTGAAGGGAAACAATAAAATAATAAAATATATTAATAAAATAATAAAATATATTGTTTCCCTTCAACGTGACTTTACCGAAAGAGCTAAGAATATGAATTACTGCAGTCACGAAAGCTTTAAATCAAAATTTAAACTGGAACTCGTTGGACACATCTGCAGGATGGACATCAACAGGAAAATTTTAAGTGTGTTGTTGTTCATATTCTTAGTTTTTTCGGTAAAGTCACGTTGAAGAGAAACAACAAAATAACAAAATATATATAAAACAATAAAAAAACAATAAAAAATTCTCACGACGTTTCGACCATAACTCAAACGGTCGAAACGTCGTGAGAATTTTTTTATTGTTTTTTTTTATTGTTTTATATATATTTTGTTATTTTGTTGTTTCTCTTCAACGTGACTTTACCGAAAAAACTAAGAATATGAATTACTGCAGTCACGAAAGCTTTAAATCAAAATTTGTGTTGTTGTTGTTCGGAAAAATGGAAGGAACCGGAAAGAGAGGAAGACCCAACAGAGAATGTCTTGGCGACGACGACGACATCAGAGATTGGTGCCAGACAGATGTGGCAATTCTCGAGCATATTGGCACAAGACAGAGGGAAGTGGAAACAAATTCTGAAACGTGCAGTGGACACCTACGGGGCTATCTGCCCATGGATCGTGATGATGGTGATGATGATACAGTATTTGATCTCAAAGTACATTTAAAATTGTAGTCCCGTATAGAACAGTAAACAGGCTTGGGCAGGACACATACACGGTATAGGAAGGATGATGGACTCACGGCCTGAGACTCTGGTGACGGCATCGGAATGACAGCCAAAGGGAGAATGGAATCCAAGAGGAAGGACCTCCGTGGAGATCGGCCCCAGTGCAGGAGCGTGTTGGAGGGTGGCGGTTTGACGGTGTGGGCAGGCTCCCCTTTTTGCGACAATGGCTAATGATGATTAAATTTGTTGTTGTTGTTGTGTTATCATAGTTGTTGTGCTTAGGCCCAAGGTCCAAGAACGCCAAGCGACCAGCAGCAAGCAGCACCCTCGAAGTGGTAAGAGATAAGTTTGGGGCCGTCCATAAATGACGTCACGCGATTTTGGACATTTTTGACCCCCCCCCTCTCGTCACACGGCGTCACAACAAGTCAGACCCCCCCCCTCAAATATGACGTCACAAAGCTCTGCCCCCCCCCCCAAACCATATTTCCATTTTGAAAATAAAACATGCTTCAAATCGCTTTAAACTATTGTCGTTGAAGTGCGTATTTAATGTGGCGCTGCACTCTGATGTTGTAGGAGTGTTGTTATAATAACAATTAGTGTTGTTATAACAATTCTATATTTAAAGTTGCGCGTTTTGATGTGACGTCACCTTTCTCACCCCCCCCCCCCCCCACGTCACACATCGTCGCAAATGTCTGACCACCCCCCCCCCCAGGTGCGTGACGTCATTTATGGACGGCCCCTTTAACACGTAGGTTTTCGCGACCGATATTCTGATTAATTTACAATTTATTTGGAGGGCAGGTCGTAAACCCTTTTGGCAGATTCCCGATGATGCTGGTTGCAACTACAGCGAAGCGGCGGACTACTCAATTGTAAAATGTTGTGGATCGCTCTGCAGCATTACGTACCAATCGGAGGTGCGGGGGAAGGACAGCGGTGGAGTTCTGAATCACTCTTAAATCGATCATCTTTGTTCACCGGTTTACAACACACATTTTACTAACACGGCGATCTGACCCCCCAAAAAATAGCTATTATCATTTGTAATAGATAACTTAATACTATGAGGTTTTTTTGTTTTATTGAGCAAGATTATTATCGAACTTGTGAATATATAGGACAGGAACCATTAATAAATGGAAGCTTAAGGTACATGCAATACATTTTTTTTAAAATCTATCCAATCCGCGCTGGGTTATTATTCCCGCCGCAGGATTTTCTGAGCTGGCCACGCGGCCACCGAGTTGGTTGATCGCGGTGCTGCGTGTCCTCATGTGTCCAGTCACACAACACAGTGATCGCGGTGCTGCGTGTCCTCATGTGTCCAGTCACACAACACAGTGATCGCGGTGCTGCGTGTCCTCATGTGTCCAGTCACACAACACAGTGATCGCGGTGCTGCGTGTCCTCATGTGTCCAGTCACACAACACAGTGATCGCGGTGCTGCGTGTCCTCATGTGTCCAGTCACACAACACAGTGATCGCGGTGCTGCGTGTCCTCATGTGTCCAGTCACACAACACAGTGATCGCGGTGCTGCGTGTCCTCATGTGTCCAGTCACACAACACAGTGGACGAAGACAATAAATCCTCCCACCATGTAGCTGTGAGCGAGGCTCAGCGAACGCCTATTAAAGCCGGCAAGGCACACGGGCGGCTGGGTGAGTGGGTCGCCAGCACCACGCCCGATCACCTTTGTCTCCATAATTCTAAAATATTTACTAAAACCTAACTTTATATATATATTTTTTATTTTACCAGGTAAGGCCCACTGAGCTGTACAGCTCTCATTTTTCAGAAGCGACCTGGCCGCAAATGATAGCTCAACGAAAGTGGCTTATCACGTGGACATTTATAGCAGCCAAATATTCTAAATGTGGAGGGAGGGGCGGGAACCGCAGGACGCGGAGAAAAATCAACGCCACCACGGGGAGAGAGACACGCAAACTCCAATTGTATAGACGTCAGGGTCGGGATCGAATCCACGAACTTCTCCATACCAGGCGAGGCAGATAACATCTCGCCATTCCGGTACCCTTCTGATAATCACGTTAATTATGGTCATTACAAACCACACAAGGAACTCACGTAAAATAACATATGGGAGTCCATAGATACGCATGGTTCAGTTATTCATCACCAATTGCCGGCTTCGTTGCAAAGTGCGCTAACAACTGCGCCACCGTCCCCCAACGCGGCTCCCCAGATCTTCTTCTGCCTCTCGCATGTCCCACCTCCGTGACCCCCCCTCCCCATCGCGTGGTCAGCAGTGTCAGACGAGCGCCCTACATCTGCGCCTGCGTGGCGTCATGACAATTTGGTCCGAGCACTGAAATGAAACCGCAGTCAGTCGGAACGCGTGACAATAACGCGGATGCGAGTGAGTTCAGTGCGCGCGTGTGTCCCACAATGTCAACAGAGAGCACCGATCGGAGTGCGTCCATCGCACAGTTTGCGCCGACAAATAAATAAATAAGTATAGTCCCGTAGTCATAATGGATACATTCTGATGAGGCTAATGATGCTTCACAGTTCCTGTGTTAATCCGTTGCTGGCCGATGAAGGCCCTCCCCACGCTGTGTCGGTCATGGGGGTGTATGCTTGAGTCTACTTACTTTAACCATGGGTTGCTGATCGGCGGGGGGGGGATGTGTTGGAGCAAAGAGTGGCCAGGCGTGATGCTCGCCACAGGCCCACAGCACTCCCTTATTCACGCGTGGGCCATAGCCGCCCTTAATAGGTGCTCGCTAACAGCACTTGCCCCAACAGTCTGTTAAAGGCTATACAATCTGAGTACGACGTTTCGCCAGTAATGGCTTGGCTCTCCAACACACCGGTGTGATGTACTAGTGACGAATTGCCACGTTCTGTTTACGTGACAACCCTTACTAGTTGGCTGTCGGGAGGTGGCGGGTTTTAACGACACATTTATATATTTACGCGATCTAACCCAAAAACCTATATTACGAATGATATTGGTCACGAAAGCCTACGTGCATCACCATTTCGTTTAACTCGCTGCGTATTGTGTGCGGAACGGCAGATCGGAGAGACCCAATGGCTGGAAGAAGACGCGTGCCGCAGGCTTTATGTTAGCTGTAAAGCAAATCTTTGTTTGCACTTGGAATTACAGTTACGTATAAAACGATACTGTACAAGGAAAATGCACAATAAAAGTGTGGGGGGAAACTGATATTGCGATAATCGTATTGTGACAATTTTATTATTCGATTATGCCGCTGTTTGTATCGTGACAATTTTATTACTTGGTGATTCCGCTGTTCGTATTGTGACAATTTTATTATTTGGGTGATTCCGCTGTTCGTATCGTGACAATTTTATTATTCGGTGATGCCGCTGTTCGTCTCGTGAACAAATTTATTATTTGGTTATGTCGCCGCCGCTGGTATCCTTAAAAAATATATATATAATATGCGACGTTCCGGGCAATGGTCTTTCTTCAGGTCATTGCCCGTGATATTTATAATTTTATTGTTATTTTCTTTTGAAGTAATGAGTTTTTTTCGTGAAAAATGATCTCGCTGCAGCTCCACAATAACCCGGATTCTGACACAGGCCACCAGCGCTGCCGATGCATCTCTCCACTCTTCAGTCAACGTACAAACAGCGGTGATATCGGACACGTGTTGAACACGGAATTGTATCGCGCTGCACCATAAGCGCCGTAGGTTCACTTTGAGTGCCACGTGAAGGCCGAATTCAGAAACAAAGACAAAGAACCCCCGTATAGCTTTAACCGACTTTTTGGGGGCAAGTGCTGTTAGCGAGCACCTATGAAGGTCGGAACAGAACATGATGTGGGTGGCTGGTCCGCACCACGCCCGGTCACCTTTGTCTCCTTAGTGGCAATGTTTACACACCGCACCAAGTACCTATTTGAGGCTGAATCGACTTAGGGGAGGCCCAGAACCGGTTCATAAAACTGTCACCGGTATTGGCCGTGAGCGGGAATCGAACTCGGGTCGTCGGGTTCGTAGCGCAACGCGATAACCGCAACACTACCGCTCCCCACACACACACACATCGTAGCCGTATGACTACACGGACGTGTGTGCGCATATGTGAAGAGCGGTGGGGCAGTGATTAGTGCACTGCACTCTGAACCCGGTGACTTCAATTCAATAGTAGGCGACGGCTAACATTAGTGGCGAATTTGAGATTAGTGGCCCGATCTCAGGCCTACTGAGCGTAAAAACTCATATCCAAACGCGAATTAGAGATATGTTGCCCGATCTCAGGCCCACTGAGCGTAACAACTCACATCCGTCCACGAATTTGAGATTAGTGGCCCGATCTCAGGCCTACTGAGCGTAACAACTCATATCCGTCCACGAATTAGAGATATGTTGCCCGATCTCAGGCCTACTGAGCATAACAACTCACATCCGTCCACGAATTTGAGATTAGTGGCCCGATCTCAGGCCTACTGAGCGTAACAACTCATATCCGTCCACGAATTAGAGATATGTGGCCCGATCTCAGGCCTACTGAGCGTAACAACTCATATCCGTACACGGTCCTGGGCCAGTGATCGAAGTTCTACTTTCCCGTGACAGGAGCCAGTCAATGCGTGAACAGAACTCAGTCCGCTACATGATTGAACGGTGGCGCAGTGGTTAGCGCACAGCGCTTTGAACCCGGGCGACTTGATTTCGGCTCCCGGTCATGGCTGTATTTAGGCATGTATGTATGTATAGAACCTCTTTCGCACCGTACGCTGCCAACCGTGCCGATTGGAGGTGGCGTGTGACATGTGCTCATGTGTCAACGTGTAGCTGGTGGCGCGTGTGTGGAGTTGTGTAACCATCAGTGTCTTGAGAGGCAACGGCGGCGGCGCGTTGTGCCTTACAGCCCCCTTCCCCTCGCCCCTGTCGAGCGCCGAACCAACCTTACCAATAGTTACTCGTTAACACGCCTTGCCCCAACAGTCTAAACCAGTGGTCTTCATTGCAAAGGTCAGTGGGCCACTGGCCACCCATGGTGGCCTTTGATGCGGCACCTGACATGAGACCATCACCCCATCATCATCGTGCTGCTGTCAAACCCAACAATGGTTTCGAACGTGTGGCGGCCCTCGCACTGATGACGATGTCTTGATCGGCGAAAGTGCCCCCCCCACACTCACCACCCCCTGCCTGAAAATGAGCAAAGAACACTGGTCTAAATCAAGTTCATACGGTTGAGATCATTGCCATTGTATTTTTCTTTTATGCACGTAATCGAGAGGTTAAACGTGCCTCCCACTGTACGCGACTACGTGGTGAGCGAATCTACTTGAGCGTGCCTACGGCCTCAATCCCACCGACCCTTGACGCCGGCAAACATCTTCCACTCGGCAAGACGATCCACTCTCTGCGCGAACCACAAACACGGGACGCGTGCCTCGTGCCATTTACCCGTTGCGTCCTGCCGCCACGTACGCAGCACCCGCGTCCATTCCTTTAAATATGTGCGTAATCAGGGGCGACGGTTAGAGCGGGGTGTGGAGGTTATCTCGGTGCTCGCTCCGACACCATCTCCTCTCCACCTCTCTACTGCTCCTCCTCGCTCTCGTCTCCCCTGCGGGACAAATCATCGCAGCGTGTGGCCCCGACGGTCTGAGCCTCCTCCGTGGCCGGATACGGAGGCCAATCATGGAACCGATGCGCGCTTCTCGACCGATGCCCCTGCTCGCCCTCGTGGCGCTGGCTCTGACTACTGGTTGCCTGGCGCGGTGCCTGGTGGACAGAGGTAAGGGTCTAAAGAGCTCTGGTCAACATAGGGCGTGAGGGGGGGGGTCTTAAGCGGTATTTACGCAAAGATTATGAGTGCACACAGCCACCCAACCTCACGGTGTGCACCGTGATCGGCCAGAGGCGAAGATGTCCCCTTTAATCTCGGTAGAGGCCGCGGAAAGACAAAGTACCAGATTTAGACGCAAATCCGCCTCGGCCCATCAATTTGAGTCTTAACGCCGCGCCTAAGCGAGTCCTCTCCTGCGCTCTGAGCTTTTAATCTCCAGTTCCAGGTCCATCGCTCTTACCTTGACGGGTACCTGTCACATTTGGTAACAGTTACTCAAAGCATTTTAGATTTTTTTTTTCCTCAACCCCCGAGGTTACCGATTTAAATTGACCCTTGCGCGCTGTCCGGCACTCACGTCCACGCCTCCTCTGTTAACACCTCCGATGAGCGCGGTTGGCTACGCGAAAGAAGTTCAATGTACGTACATTCAGCACACACGACACCTGCCTATTCGTGCGTGACTGCTCACGGCTGTGAAGGATGTCGTAGTTCTGAAAACTCGAAAGTATCTTTGCAACTACCTTGGCTTTCTCGTTAATACTAATACTAATTAACAATCATCATCACAATGTCAACCTGTAGCGCGCCGCAGCCGCGTTATATTCGCTCGCTCTCTGAGTCTTAATGCTCTCGAAGCGAGAGAGCGAGAGATAGCGACTCACAGGCGTAAGGAGCCGCAGACGAGTGGAAAAGGCAGTCAGACAAATGAGCCGGTGCCAAATCCCCCACCACCACCACCACCATGTAAAGATGTTATCGATCAATTAATGAGTATTTACACGTGGGCGAGGGGACAACACTCTATCCCATGCAGAAGGGACAGATGGAGTCCGCATTTTGCAGTTACCACCATCGTCTTGACGAGCCAGGGGTTATGACACGTCAACGCCGGTGGGAAGGGACTTTCACATAATTTCTGCGATCCATAAACCCTCGCCTGCACATTGCTGTATTAAAGGCCACATGCATAGCCACCCACCGCCCACTGACATCCATGAACAAACCAACAAGATCGACTCGCCACAGACTTGAGAGACAATGCTCGAAACGTGGTCTTAAAATTAATTGCCATATCGGGAATTGCTCCCATCGAATATTACGAGTGAGACGTGTATGTGTTTTAATGAGATTTACGCTCTCTCTCTCTCATAGTCTCAAATGGTTTTTTGAAATACAAAATTCCTTCTCCAGCACTGTTAGCTCCATCTCGTGTCTCCAGAACCTCACTTGCGACAACAGCCACCACGTTCTAAGAGCTCACCGCTGATTTAATCGATGGAAAGTTTTAGAACATTATAAATGACTTCGTGTGCTTTCTGACTCTGCCTCTCTCCTCCTGTTGCATGCAAGGCACGGTGGGAGTCGTGCTTTCCTGCGCCTTCCAGCTGTTTCGTGAGCAGTACACCTTTTGTGCGTTGCTAATACAGCAACACACTCTATAATGTGATGTCGTCTAGGTTGTTTAGCCGTTCAACGGAGCTGCTAGTGAGTTGATGAATTGCCGTGATGCCGCCTTTCACTGGTCTAGATGGGCAGCACTTGACTATGTATTCCAACCTTCCGCTAAGCCCCATGCCAAAGCATAACAATGTACGGCAAAGTACTCGCTTAACGCGTGCTGTTTACACGATAACGCGTTTTCGCTATAACGCGGTTCTTCCATAAGTGAACACTTTTCGCACAAGGCGGAACGCGTGCACCGTTATTACGTGGAATGCGCCCGTTATAACGCGGTTTGTGAGCAGTCGACGACGAACTACTTTCATGAGCTACGCGGCTGAGCGGTACGATACAGTACGCGGTACGATGCAGTACGCGGTACGATACAGTACGCGGTACGATGCAGTACGCGGAACGATGCAGTACGCGGTACGATGCAGTACGCGGTACGATGCAGTACGCGGTACGATGCAGTACGCGGAACGATGCAGTACGCGGTACGATGCAGTACGCGGTACGATGCAGTACGCGGTACGATGCAGTACGCGGAACGATGCAGTACGCGGTACGATGCAGTACGCGGAACGATGCAGTACGCGGAACGATGCAGTACGCGGAACGATACAGTACGCGGTACGATGCAGTAACGCGACGGCGTACCCTCCATTATTTGTCCCGCCATCTCACTGTGTGCGCGCGCATCGTTATCTCATCGTTATCTCGCCAAACTGTACCGTCACATTATCTATGGGGGAATATTTGTTTTGCTGAACGCGTTTTTCGCTTAATGTAGCCCCTCTCCAGGAACGCATCTACCGCGTTAACGGAGGACTTGTGTGTTTGAGTCCATCTACCCATTGGCTTACATACCAATATTATCAAGCGGCATGCGTTAAGCAGGCAAACTGTGTGCTTGGTCTCATCAGCAGTCAGGCTTGTTTAAAAAACACACGCTGCTGAGGTATTAACCACCTACACATCATATTACACCCGTTTTGGGCTCCCTGCACTGGCTTCCAGTTTCACATAGAATACAGTTTTAATATCCTATTATTAACTTACAAAGCAGTGAACCATCTTGCCGCAGCCTACATCATTGATATGCTGCACTCATAAGTCCCCTTAACGTCCCTAAGATCTAGGGATGCAGATTTTCTCTGAATTCCCAGGTAGAGGTTTCGGTCTGTGGGTGACCGATATTTTTCCCGTGTAGCCCCCAGGCAATGGAACGCTCTTCCACGAGACATCAAGATCTCTGAGTCTGTGGACATTTTAAAAACGCGCCTTAAACCTATTTATACGCCTTCGCTTATTATTTTTTTTTCTAAATTTAGCAAATGTTTTTAAAAATGTATTTATACTATTATTTTTACGCTGAGTGTCTTCTGCTGTGTCGTGTACATAGCTTTGACGTCCTTGATGAAAAGTGCTTTATAATTCGATGTATTATGATTACTGCATTGCCAGATGTCAATGGCACTATTAATTGACACATTGACTCACTCTTTGATTGATTGATTCACTTAACACGAAGGTTTATCGGCCAATGGTATGATTCATAATTAATGATTGGGTAAGGCCACGTAATTATCTGTCAACATTGTACGTCGCAATCCCCCTCCTCCACCCGACCCATCCATAGACGTGGTATTCTACAATCGTTTAACGCGTCCAACTGCTCCTACTACCGTAGACTTGTTCACAGCTGACCGGTAAAAGTTGAAGACCAATTCTCACGCCCGAAGGCGGCAATCAGAGAGCAATTGGGTTGCTCAGCGTTGGCCGTTAGCGACGGACGCGGAGCTCATGCGGTCTCTCCCCCCCCCGCTCCGTCTCTCTCTCTCTCCGCCTGGACTTGCCCGGGTTCAGGTCAGCTGGCGACGACCACGGTCAAGACACCGAGTCCGGAGTGGTTCAAGATGCTCAGCTACGACCCGTCCCTCCCCGAGCCTGTGGTCCCACGGCCACCTACCGAGCCGCCGACCACCACCCCCACCACGGGGGCGCTGACGAGGGTCGCACCGGGCAAGGGTGTCCCGCACGGTGAGCGACCCAAGGAGGAGCCACCCAAGGAGGAGCCACCCAAGGCTGAGTCACCCAAGGAGGAACCAACCAAGGCTGAGCCACCCAAGGCTGAGCCACCCAAGGCTGAGTCACCCAAGGCTGAGTCACCCAAGGAGGAGCCACCCAAGGCTGAGCCACCCAAGGCTGAGTCACCCAAAGAGAAGCCACCCAAGGCTGAGTCACCCACGGCTGAGTCACCCAAGGGGGAGCCACCCAAGGCTGAGCCACCCAAGGAGGAGCCACCCACGGCTGAGTCACCCAAAGAGGAGCCACCCAAGGCTGAGCCACCCAAGGCTGAGCCACCCAAGGCTGAGCCACCCAAGGCTGAGTCACCCAAAGAGAAGCCACCCAAGGCTGAGTCACCCAAGGAGGAGCCACCCACGGCTGAGTCACCCAAAGAGGAGCCACCCAAGGCTGAGCCACCCAAGGCTGAGTCACCCAAAGAGGAGCCACCCAAGGCTGAGCCACCCAAGGCTGAGTCACCCAAAGAGAAGCCACCCAAGGCTGAGTCACCCAAGGCTGAGCCACCCAAGGCTGAGCCACCCAAGGCTGAGTCACCCAAAGAGGAGCCACCCAAGGCTGAGTCACCCAAGGCTGAGTCACCCAAAGAGGAGCCACCTAAGGCTGAGCCACCCAAGGCTGAGTCACCCAAAGAGAAGCCACCCAAGGCTGAGTCACCCACGGCTGAGTCACCCAAGGGGGAGCCACCCAAGGCTGAGCCACCCAAGGAGGAGCCACCCACGGCTGAGTCACCCAAGGAGGAGCCACCCAAGGCTGAGCCACCCAAGGCTGAGTCACCCAAAGAGAAGCCACCCAAGGCTGAGTCACCCAAGGCTGAGCCACCCAAGGAGGAGCCACCCAAGGCTGAGTCACCCAAGGAGGAACCAACCAAGGCTGAGTCACCCAAAGAGAAGCCACCCAAGGCTGAGTCACCCACGGCTGAGTCACCCAAGGGGGAGCCACCCAAGGCTGAGCCACCCAAGGAGGAGCCACCCACGGCTGAGTCACCCAAGGAGGAGCCACCCAAGGCTGAGCCACCCAAGGCTGAGTCACCCAAAGAGAAGCCACCCAAGGCTGAGTCACCCAAGGCTGAGCCACCCAAGGAGGAGCCACCCAAGGCTGAGTCACCCAAGGAGGAACCAACCAAGGCTGAGCCACCCAAGGCTGAGCCACCCAAGGAGGAGCCGCCCAAGGCTGAGCCACCCACGGCTGAGCCACCCAAGGCTGAGCCACCCATTGAGCCTCCAAAAGAGGAGCCACCCACTATTCCACTTACAATAACAGAGAAACCCAAGAAAGAGCCAGCCAAAGATAAACAACCTATAGCTGTGCCACTCACAGAGGAGCCACCTAAAGTGGAGCCACCTAAAGTGGAGCCACCTAAAGTGGAGCCACCCACAACTGAGACGACAACGACTGAGCTATCCCAGAAAGGGTCAGCCAAAGAGAAGTCACCCAAGAAGGCGTCATCCACCACACAGTCATCCACCACCAAGCCATCCACCACACAGTCATCCACCGCTCAGTCATCCACCACTCAGTCATCCACCACACAGTCTACCACCACCCAGCCATCCACCACGCAATCATCCACCACCCAGCCATCCACCACACAGTCTACCACCACTGTGCCTCCCAAGAAGGGGTCATCCACCACACAGTCTACCACGACCCAGTCATCCACCACGCAGTCTTCCACCACCCAGCCATCCACCACACAGTCATCCACCACACAGCCATCCACCACACAGTCATCCACCACACAGTCTACCACCACGCAGCCATCCTCCACTCAGTCTACCACCACTGTGCCTCCCAAGAAGGGGTCATCCACCACACAGTCATCCACCACGCAGTCATCTACCACCCAGCCATCCACCACACAGTCATCCACCACACAGCCATCCACAACGCAGTCTACCACCACCCAGCCATCCTCCACTCAGTCTACCACCACTGTGCCTCCCAAGAAGGGGTCATCCACCACACAGTCATCCACCACGCAGTCATCCACCACACAGCCATCCACAACACAGTCATCCACCACACAGTCATCCACCACACAGCCATCCACAACGCAGTCTACCACCACCCAGCCATCCTCCACTCAGTCTACCACCACTGTGCCTCCCAAGAAGGGGTCATCCACCACACAGTCATCCACCACGCAGTCATCCACCACTCAGTCATCCACCACACTGTCATCCACCACACAGTCATCCACCACGCAGTCATCTACCACCCAGCCATCCACCACACAGTCTACCACCACACAGCCATCCTCCACGCAGCCATCCACCACTCAGTCTACCACCACTGTGCCTCCCAAGAAGGGGTCATCCACCACCCAGCCATCCACCACGCAGTCATCCACCACACAGTCATCCACCACGCAGTCATCCACCACCCAGCCATCCACCACACAGTCTACCACCACACAGTCATCCACCACACAGTCATCCACCACCCAGCCATCCACCACCCAGCCATCCACCACGCAGTCTACCACCACTGTGCCTCCCAAGAAGGGGTCATCCACCACACAGTCATCCACCACACAGTCATCCACCACACAGTCTACCACCACCAAGCCATCTACCACACAGTCTACTACCACACAGTCATCCACCATCAAGTCATCCACCACACAGTCATCCACCACACAGTCTACCACCACTCAGTCTACCACCACACTCCCGAGTGATCCACTAAACAAGAAGGCAGGTAAACAGTAAAGATAACAGATAGGAGAGAGATAAGCAATAGCATAGAGGTAAGAGATAGGAGAGATGATGGATAGGAGAGACGAGAGAGGAGAGAAAGATATGATAGGAGGAAGATATGAGAAAGAGAGAGATACGAGATAGGATGGAGATAAGTTATAGCAGAAAGATAAGAAATAGCAAAGAGACACTATAGGAGAAATATAAGGCACAGAGAGAGAGATATCAGCCAGACTCAATTATTTGGGGGAAACCCTATGCGCAAATAAGTCCATTGCAGGGGGGGTCGGCAAATAAAATAACGAGAAGAGATTTTTTTCGAATTTGGCAATATTACAAGAGCCCCATTGTAAGTGGTGAGTATGAGGCGGTGGTGGGCCTTGATAAGAAACGTCACGAAGCAGTCGTTAAAGATCTGCGGGTTGGCCGAGTCCCCTCTCCTGGTTGGTGCTGGGGCGATGTGGACTTTCCCGAATTTTGTCCACCAAGGGAATCGTCGCTGACGCAGAAAGGGCCGCTCGGCACTTTTTTTTCCACACCCAGCCACGACGCAGCAAAAAAACCGTCCAAATTTGCCTTCAATCGGAGAGTCGCCAGCCACATCGGCCTCGCAGCTGAGATTTCAATGGGCAAACGAGCGGACGAAATCCCAATCGAACCCACTAGGAACGGACGAATTAGCTCGTCCGTTCCAAGCGGTTATACAAACATGCTGACGGAGCAGCGGTCCACTGATTAGGTCTAAAACTAAAGAGCTCTGCAACAAAACAGCGCAAAGACAAAGTGCCGGGCATGCCGCGGGATCGCACACGGGAGAGGCTGCGGCATTTTCGAACTTTAGTTTCTATGGGACCCTTTTTTTACAGTAATTTTTTTAATATTCTTGGTTCTTTCGGTAAAGTCACGTAGAAGGAAACAATAAAATAATAAAAATATAAAACAATAAAATTCTCACGACGTTTCGACTGCAACACAAACAATCATCATCAGGTGTGAAAACCACAGCAAGAACATTTTCTAATTTTCTTGCCGTGGTTTTCACACCTGATGATGATTGCTTGTGTTGCAGTCGAAACGTCGCGAGAATTTTATTGTTTTATATTTTTATTATTTTATTGTTTCCCTTCTACGTGACTTTACCGAAAGAACCAAGAATATGAATCCCTGCAATCACGAAAGCTTTAAATCAAAAGTATTTTTTTGTTTGTGTGCATGTTTTGCCACAAGTACGTGTGGTTAATGCAGACTTGATAGGCCTTGGCATAGGTGTTGTATATTTGGTGTTTGAACGTCTTAACACCTCCTGTTTGATTGCCAGAAAGGGTAAAAGCATATTCTTACTTCTTTCGAACTTTAGTTGTTTATACAATTTTTGGAACCGACCTAAAATATGTGGCTTTTCCCTCCAAATCAACCCTCCCTCCCTCCCATGTGCTTCTTTGCATGGTTATTCCCCGAATTAGCCGCGTGAATTTACTGAGCTAACCGACGAGAATGGAAGAACATGATATTTTACTAATGTAAAGCTTCAAAATCACATCCCAATCAAATGTTTACACTGCAGTGATTCAATAAGAACACAATGTTACACAAGGCATAGGAGAGATATAAACAAGAGGTCGGAGACGGTGAAGAGGTAGGCGAGGTGTGAGTTAAGAGAGAGATAGGACATTGAATAGAGATAAAATATGAGAGATAACAAGAGAGAGATGAGAGGAATTGGATAAGGGGTAGGAGAGAGATAGTGGAGAGAGTGGAACGTGATGAGACACCGGTGTGTGTGAGGGTGGGCATGTACCAACAATTAATCAAACTTTTAAAATATATTCTTATCCGCATGATGCATGCATCGAATCGTGCGTCTAAATAGTCGATTATTTCTCATTTACTATGCAAATTGTATGCTTATTATATATTGTAGGCGTGGGGCTGCGAGGTGCCGTGTGTCTCCGAGTTCTCTGGTTTCCTACCAAACGAAGCCAAACACTGGCGAGATGCGACATCCCTCGCCCGGTACGCAGTAGGTTACAGGTTCGATCCCGGACCCTTACGATGCCTCATATATTTGGACTTCGCGTGTTCTCCTTCCCCGTGGTTATGAGGATTTGTCTCTGGGTCCTTCGGTTTTGCCCTCCACATTTAGACACGTGTGTTTATATTATTTGCCTGCTGCTATCAATTCCCACGTGTGACGATGATGATATAAGCCATTTCGATGAGCTATCATCACGTATGGCCAGGTCGCCTTTGACAGAGAGCTAATAGATCAGTGAAATATACTATTTTACAATAAAACATTTAATTGGCCAAACGTCCGAATGCAGCAGGGCCCTCCTGAAAATACATTTTGAAACTCAGCGAGGCTGCTCCTGTGCAGATAATTGCTATTACTATAATGATTAATCAGGACCATTCGTTCAATTTAGCATTCCATAACAAAAATAGCAGTTGCATTCATGGGCAATGTGCAGCATAGGTAGTCTGAGAGTAACTTCGAGAGACTCGAGAGAGTTCAGCTTTGGTACGAAGAGGTGGGTGAGTCAGGAACAACGTCTGTGTTATTATGCAGGTCAGATAGCTGCAGGCGTTTGATCAAGATTACTAGGAAAAGGCCTCTTGTTTTCAAACCACAGATGCTTGCAGAGGACGCTAGGAATTTCATGGTAGGAAAAGGTTGATAATACAGCAGAAACCGTTGGCAGGAGAGCATTCGAGACGTGAGCAGGACGAGGAGGGGCTTCTGATTGGCACACGTGCGCGGGATGGAGGAGGGCATGCGACCGGCACAGCAGTTGGAATAACCACCCAGAATGTTGGCTACCAAATGGAAGATACCTCAAGCCAGGTGGCGGCGACGATGAGAGTGGCCTTTGGGGGTGGACCTGTTGAATGCGTAACAAAGGGAAGACCTAACGCCAGATGGCGTGAACGATCAGACTGTGAGAGAGATGGAGATAGGGACCTTCGAGGCTGGGTGTCGACTTTGCAAAACTGCTGCATGAATTCCCCCCCCCCCCCCCCATGGAATCACCAGCACTTATGTTTGTCATACAACTCTTTATGCCTCGAGTTTCCTGTCTGATTGCTGGCTGGGCTCCTGTACTGCACACCCCGACAATGACTATGTCCATAATACAGTTTTTTTGGGTTAGATCGCGTAAATATGTGTCGTTAAACCCGCCACCACCCGACACAGCCAATTAGTAACGGGGGTTGTCACATAAACAGAACGTGCCAATTCGTTACAAGTACAGCACACACCATTTTTGTGTCGGAGGGCCAAGCCACAACATTGACAATCTGTCGGGTGGTGGCGGGTTTAACGACACATTTATATATTTACGCGATCTAACCCAAAAGAAAGCCTGTTTTATGGATGATATCGGTCGTGAAAGCCCAACCATGTGTTAAGATGCCGATGTCGCTGTTAGTGGCTGCTGCGGGTCAACGCCACAGAAAACTAAGCTGAGTAAGTAGTAACTGGCCGAACGGAGTTTTCCGTGTAACAAATAAACAATAAATTGAGTTGAAAGGGCGGAAGGAGAGGTTCGGAAGACGAAATTCCAATATTAATATTAATTATCGATAGCGACACTAAAAAAAGTGTGAGGAACGAATACAGAAGACTGACCACGGTTAATTGAAAATTGCTCTAACTTTTTTTCAATCCGTGCTTCTTATTAATACAACTCTTTCGCTAGAATGTTCTTAAAATCCTATAATGTGTATATGAACTCACAACACATATCAGGATGGTGAGAAGGGTATGAACATGGCAACTGTAAACAACAATAATCACACGCACCTGTTGCTGTTAACGCCTGCACTGCTGGATTGAGGGCCTCCCCACGCCGTGATGGTCGTGGGGGTTATTTGACCATACTTCACCACGCCAGTCGGTGCGGGTTGGTGAAGGTGGGGCAGATTCTTCGACAAAGAGGGTAAGGGCGTAGAAGTACAGTACAACAATGGACATCACTGCACCTCCCTCTGCTGTGCTACAGGTTGTTCCAAAGCACGGTGTCCCAAACGTATCCTCAACTAGTTTGCTTCCGTTCCATATACGGGTTAAGTAAGTCGTTACACGCTGACCGCGCCTGATGATTGCGAAACACTTCCCACGTGAGCCACGTCGAGTGTGTCGTGGTTATCGCACCTGCGCCTACTACGCATCCGGCAAATCTGAGCTAAATTCATCGTCACGATCAACAGTGGCGAATTTCGAACCGGTCCTGGGCCTCCCCCAGGTCGACTCAGCCTTAAATGGGCACCTGGTGTGGTGTGTACACATCGCCACGAGGGCGTGGTGTTGGCCACCCACCCCGTCGTGTGCCGTGCCGGCCTTCATCGATGCTGGCGAACATCACTTGCCCCAACAGCCTGTTAAAGGCTATGCGGGGGGATTTTGTCTTTGTGTGGTTAACGAGCACCTATTAAGGGCAGCACGGCACAGACGGGGTGGTGTGGCCAGCCCCACGGCTGGCTGTCTTTGTCCCTGACAGTCTATGTAGGCTATACGCGGGGGGAGGAGCCGGGGGGAGATCCTTGTCTTTGCTCCACGTGGCTTAAGATTGTGCTTCACAACCATCTGGCTCGTGTAACGTGCATAACGAATTGAATCGCATTTGAATGGATGTACACCGGCAGATTCGGAATCACGTACTTTGCTGGGTCGCGAGAAGCATAGGTTGGGGAGACTCATTTATTTGAAGGCATATTTAACAAAGAAGTCAACGCAACGGGGTCCTCGTTCGTTGCACCCCAGTGGCGTGACGCTAACAGCATGTAGTAACACATTTCCAGTAATCAGTGAAGGTAGCAATTGAAAAACATCTAATATTTAACAACAACAACAAGAATAATTAGATGTACATCATTGATATTGCTTCACACGTGCAGTACTCATACGTTATTCATAACGAAAACACCCACGAATAAAAGAGGGCATTGTTATTTGAAGGCATTGTTACCTGATCTGTGGACTCGAACCCGTGTCAAACGAGGTTACCCCTCCACCTCACCCGCCCCCACCACCCCACCCCATCCCCCCACCCGCCCCCTCGGTCACAGAGTCTCCTGATCCGACCTCTGCACCCCCCATCACCCTTCACCGGTGCCTCTTAGTCAGGTAACTGTCACTCCACAACTTCCACCCCCCCCCACGCATCCATCTCCCAAAGAGTATAATTGAGCTGTGTGCGGTGAGCGATTTATGTATTGGCTGTGTGTCCAGATCCGGTTGTCCCTAGAGTTCAAATGCCGCTATCCTTAGCTCACTTCGCCTTGCGAAACGAATCTCTCTCTCTGCTCACCCCACCCGGATCTCGGTAGACAAACCGCGACTCATCCCGTGCTGTTGTTTCGCTGGATCGCCTCCTTGACATCAGAGAGGAGGAGGTGGTGGACGAGTGTGGGAGCGGTGGAAGAGTTGGTGGTAACGGAGAGCTCTGGAGAGAGAAAGTTACAATAAAACGCCAGTGCATTTGAATTAAAAGCACACAGGCATGAGAAGTTAATTTCCCACTGAGCTAAGGAGCTCTTTTTCAAGGGTGACTCGGCGGGCATGTAACATCAAAGCATTGCCACAAATGGAAATGTATGTACGTACAATGAATACCGCGTACAAATTATGCAGTTACAACACAGGAGTGACGTTAATGCGTCACAACATGTTCATGGGTCAGGATTTAAACACGCAATCAATCAATGAGAAAAAAAATAGCCAACCTGTCATCATGATAATAATCATCATCTTCAATCATCCTTAAATCCACATGTTTATTGCAAAATATACTTGCTGTCGGAATGGGCTACCATTCATTTATCATAATCACCATCATCATCACCATCATCATCCTTTCCAAAATGATCATCGCTTATTTCCAACGTCGTTAGCCTTTGCAAAGGTCGAGTATTGTGCAATCATCATCACATTTAACATTATCTATCGATTATCATCACCACCACCATCAACTGCTTTCACAAATGGTCTATGGATTGTGCCATCGTAACATCAAAAATGATCGTTGGATCATCATCATCATCATCATGATTCTGATCCTATTTATCCCTTCCACCATGGGCTCTGTGGATTGTTGCCGTGATTCGTGATGTCCCGACATCAGACCCTGCCGCGTGGTGGAATCGTCCCGCGCGCCAATCTGACACCGAGACTCCGAGCCCCGATTGGTTCTCTCTCGCCACGACTCCAGACCACACTTCAGCCGCGCCAACTCCATGTTTTGTTTGAGCTTCACTGAAAGTAAAACTTATTGATAAACGTCCCGAATTGGATGGGTGATAGCAAAAGTGTGGCTTTTATTTACCACCGAGAGAAAAGCTATCACTTAATGGAGTAGCTTGGTTGCCATGCCCCCCCCTCCCACGCAATAAATTTTATTTCGCACTCCTATCGGCGTTTTTTGTTGGTGCGAAGTTTGTTGATGTAACTCGCTGGCCCGCCTCCTTACTGGACATCCGTGAAAAAGAGCTTAGTAGCTCATCGGATTCCTCCAGGATAAAGATTGTGATTCTGAATAAAAGTGCCCCCGCGCAGAATAATTTCTCCCTTTTCCCTTCGTAGCCCGGCGCTTGCCCCACCCCCCCCCCCCCCCCCCATTCGACCCTCGTAAGCCCCGGTGCAGTTGCACCGCCTGCACGCTCGATAGCTACTTCATCGGTTATCAGTAAAGTTGTTGGAGGTTTTTTTTTTGTTACAACCTAAAGGTGGATTTAATTTCTTTTGGTTTTTTTGTGTTGTTGCTCTGGACACCCACGGGGTTTAAGGTGCCCGGTTGCAGCTAGGATCCTGGGCTGAGACAAGTCGAGCGATCACATTCGTGCCCCTGGTAGTTCTGTCGATGGGATTTTGAAGAGCAGGTAGTGTGGATTTCACAGGGGGGGAGAGTGCATCTTATACGAGGCTTGCTGTGCTTTATCGTGTCTTAGCGCGCACGTAGAAATGCAATAAAATAAAAACAAATTTAAAAGCAACCTCTCGTCGTGTGCGTGATTTTTGTCACGGTTTTTTTTTTTGGCCACGTGTCTGTCGTGGGTCGCTCTCGGTCACGCGATTTAAATGTCAAAAACATCGAATGTTAGCGTTGAGCTCTTTTCAACTGCAAGGTGCGTTAAGAGGATGAGAGATAGCCGTGAGGATGAGAGATGTAATGGAATATGAAGTGGTAGAGATAGGGTCAACACACGCGTAAATTTGTAATCGAACGTGGTTAACATGGGAAGTGATGTGTGCATGTTAATTGTAAAGCCGAGTCGCGTTGGTTGGAACACGTGACATCTCGCAACATCAAATTCAATCTCGTGGTCTTTTCAATTACGAGGTGCGTGCGGAAGATGTGAGACGCATGCACGTTGAACTTCTTTCGCACCGTACGTAGCCAACCGCGCTCATCGGAGAGTGCGGGGGAAAGGACAACCAACTAAATAGAAAAAGCGGAGGCAGCAGTGTCATGGAATGTGCCGTGGTAGAGTTGGGGGTCAACACACGCGGAGATGTGTAAACGAACGTGGTTAATATGAGAAGGTTAATAGATATTGTAAAGCGTCGGTTGGAACACGTGTGCAGCAGGGTGGAGGAGGACAGGTTACCGAGCCAGGCATTGGTGTGGCACTCGGAAGTCGGGAAGAGAAGACTTAAGGCCAGATGGTAGTCGCGATGATGATGATGATAAGAATTAATGCAAGAGCCTGTTGTTGACTTGGTAACAACTTTGAGATGTAGCGGAAGGAAGGAGGCGATGACGACGTGTGATGCCATCGGCGGTATTGCCCGTTATGACCTCATGACCGTGACCTCAAGGTCAAAGTAACTACCCCGACTGGCAGACTTTATACCCATCTGTGAAATATTGCGCTTTTCGGCAATAGCATTATGCTGTAAGAATACCGGAGTGTATTCATTATGATGATTATGAAGGTGTCGCCAAGATCTATTCTCAAGCACAAAGACTCGTCTCCGTATGCGGCACTGAATGGTGGAAATTCCACATTGCTGTGACAGGGACCAGTTTGTCCATATATACAACACAATATAGCAGTGATTAGCGCGCTACTCTCCGAACCCAAAAGTCAACTCCGGGCGACGGATTACTTTGGTGGAGATAACTTGAACGTATATACTGGGCATCCCCTGGGCATCAACTCAGCCTTGGATGAGCACCTGGTGCTGTGTGTAGACATGAGCACTGGCCGAAGATAAAATACCCTCGGGCGTGGTACTGGCCACACCACTACCTCGTGCCCTGTGTCGACCTTAATAGGTGCTCGCTAACAGTACTCAGCTGGCAGCAGGCTGTGAAAACAGGCCTCAGGAGAGGCGAGGAGAAAAGACACTGACTTGGCAGACCAAGAGGGAGCGACGTAAAGAAAAAGCAACAAACACCTCTGGAGCTGCCACCGCATTCACTTGCAATTGCTGTGGCAAGGATTGCCACTCAAGGATTGGCCTACTAAGTAATTCTAGGTGCTGCGAAACCTACAGCTGACCTCGTAAGGCGCAAAAAAATTGTCTCTCGAGACACAAAGGCCTATGATGATGTAAGCCTACACATGATTTAAGAGCACGTGAATTTGCATTTAAAAAAAATTAATGTGCAACCATTCCTAAATCCACTGCTGTAAGCAAGTCTCCCCACCCAGTATCGGTCGTGTGCGAAGTTTTTTTACCATACTTCCCCACGCTCATTTAGTGTGGGTCTGGTGAAGCACATAAAGAAGCGGTTTGGACATCCCTCGCCACGGATGTCCCTGTGTTGTATCCCTCGCCACGGATGTCCCTGTGTTGTATCCCTCGCCACGGATGTTAGCCGTGGCAGGGAATCAAACTCCGTGCAGGTGGCCGGGTTCATAGCGCACCGCGTTAATAAACTTTCACGACCACCGTTCCAGTCAGCGTTACTTTATGAAAAACGTTGGCAAACTGGCCCCAGTAAGAAATCACAATTATCATAAAACAATTCACAAATTCGATAGAAACTTATGGCTCACCGTGGGCAGTTTGTAAAAAAATATACAAATCCGGGTGCGTGGCTTTGCGCAAAGCACACCACTCGTGGCACTGCTCACATATTTACACACGGAACATCAAACACATCCAAGCCAGATTAATTCGTATCCACTAACTCCACCGTCCCTCCATCACCACCATCCATCAATCTTCAATCCAAGGCTCATGTCCACCACACTCCCCCACCCCACCCCCAGCAACTTATCCACACAACCCACACCCCTCCTGCCACCTCTGCACATGGAGGTGCACATCCCTCCCCTCCTGTCACGGCCCAGGGGCTGCGGATATAAATACAGGGGCAGGCAGGGGCAGCACCACACTCCACCACTCCAGGTGCCAGCTCGCTTGCTCTGCTTGCTCCGCTTTCTTTCGCTCGCTGCGCGTGCTTCACCCGCCGGCCCGCCCGCCCGCCCGACTCCGTCTCTCTGCACGCACGGCAAGAAGAAAATAATTCGTCATCATGCTGCTGGGCACGTCCGTGACTCTGCGTCTACTGCTCGTGGTCGTCCTCGCCACGGCGTTGGTGTCGTCTGCTCCTCTGCCCGGGTCCAGTGGTGAGGCTTCACCGCAGAGCACGATTATTTACAACGTACACCATCATCGTCTTCGTGTCCTCATCGCGCACAGCCGTTTGTATTCGTCCACTGCTGGATGAGCGATTTAAAATATATAGCTGCGTTCATGCAAACAGCAGCAGCTCACAACGCATCGCAACCAGCAGCGCACGGGGGGTGCAAATGTACGAAGACGTGTTCAGCCAATGAATGATGAGTTGTTTATTATACGCGCGGGGCGAGATAACCGGCGCGTGCGAGGAAGCAATGCTCGATCCCCCATACAGAAAGGGGCAGATGGCATCATCGTCGTCTCGCAAGAAGCTCTGCATCGTGTTATAGATGTTGTCTTCACCGTGGATTGTGGTATCATCATAATCATCGTCAACTAAATACAGGGTGATCCATTTTTAGGAGGTACACCACTAAAATAGTGATAATTTACAGAAAATTCAACATTTTATTCCCACCAGTCTCAACACACGCATTGCATCGTTTAACACTCTCCTCTGTAGGATAGGGAGCTATCGCTTGCAGACGATTCAATCGCCTGTTGAAGTAAAGATGCTCATTAGACTTAATTCCCCAGCGCTGATGTTTGCACACACTAACAAGTACGAATGTAAGCCTGAGTCAACCTAGGGGAAGCCCAGAACCAGTTCAAATATTCGCCAATCTCCATATATATAATCTCCATATATATAGAAGGCAAAGTTGTGAATATGTGTGTCTGTTCAAAATGTTTAGCCTACTTCCCGACATGCAACAAACTGGAAATTTGCCATGTAGGTACTTTGCAGACTGTACACCATGCAAAAATTATAAAAAAATACACTGTTTTTTTTTGGGGGGGGGGGGGGAGCTCAATAATGCATTTATTTTTTGCACGGCAAGTGAGCTGTGTCGTCACATCTGTCACGTGACCCGCGCACGTGGAAGCGTAACGCATTGTAGTGTAGTGGTTAGCGCGTCGTGCTACGAACCCGGCGACCGGAGTTCGATTCCCGCTCACGGCCACCACCGGTGACGATTATTTCAACCGCTTCTGGACCTCCCCTAGGTCGACTCAGTCTCAAACGAGTAACTGCTGTGGTGTGTGAACATTGCCACTGGGGAGACAAAGGCGGCCGGGTGTGGTGAATCCAAGTCCCGGGCGAAGCCGGGTAGTACAGCTAGTAATAATATAAATGTAGAGGCTTTTGACATTCCGCTGCTGGACAAAGGCCTCCTCTCCACGCTGTTTGTCATGTAGCTTGTTTGACCATACTTCACCACGCTGGGCAGTGCGAGTTGGTGGAAGGGGGAACCCAGGACATATTCAGATATCGATTCGCCACCGATGTTAAGCCGTGGCTGGGAATCGCACTCAGATGACCCGGCTGATAGTACAGCGCGCCAATCTCTGTTCCACTAGCTCCACACGTACGCACGTAGCGATTGACCTGGACATTTGGTTTGTGACCTATGCAGAGTCAAGTTACGCGTGCATATAACAACTTATGGGGCAGCCCCTCCTACAAGAAGGGGTGGCGCAGCACGCAATATGATCCTCATCACTCGCCACTGACACTCCTCAGTCATCTCTCACCTGACCTCACCACCAGACACTCGTCACTCAGTTTGATACTGCTTTCGAGACAGCCACCGCTCACTTGACCACACCACTAAAACCTCACTGACTCACACACGCACGACAAACACACCACTCACAACTCACACAAAAGTTACACACACTCAACCACGCGGTTACTGTTTTAGTTTATATCAAATCTCAGGATGCGCATGGATGAAATTCAATGCCATACACAGATCCCCGCTTCAATCCCGGTCAAAATAAGTTCTGAGCGGACTCTTATGCAACGAGTTTGCCAAACATCCCAATATAGGATCACAGATCTTGGGAAATCGTCTTGTGGTTTCAGGCGCCTCCGTACGATTCCTGTGCGGTCTACAAATACTGCAGCATTTGGAGGCGCCCTTGACGCAAATTACGCTGTGGACAATTAACACGTGGATACAACAACACGATCGCATTCCGTGTCAACCCATACGGTTTACCCCGTATTCTTGTACAGGGACATTGAGTTTTCAGGTCCATACGGCGTACAGCCGTTTCAATACGGGCAAAACTAGTTTTTGTCTATTTGTTTGTGTTTCTCTCTTATGATGGGACTTTGTAAGATGAACGTTGAGATTTATAAGGGGCACGAGGGGTCACCAATAAGGTCTAGAATTGGTATGTAATAATGTAGGACACTGATAAGGGGTTGACAGGTACGTGATCGTTACTCGAGTACATGGTGCGAAGGACCGTAGTAGGATCAACTCATTACAAATGCGTTCCACCCCTTTTTTGTTTGTTTTTTTTTTCCAGGAAAAATCCAAACGGCCGTGGGTAATCCTCTGATCTTGTACCTGCCGACGATTCCCCTGGACCTCTTCCTGCCCGTCGACGACGAAGAGCCGCAGAGTTCCGAGAGCAACAAGCACGAAGTGCCCAAGAGCTCAGAAAGCAAGAAGCCTCAAAAGGAAAAGGGGGACAAGGGAAAGAATTAAGAAGTTGAAGATGGTCTCCACGAGAGGCGCGGAGCCAGCGTTCGCTTCGAGAGTCGACAAGATCTGCTGGCACGAGAACGTGTGATGCGTGTGAACGCACCCTTCCTCCCACGCGCATGCACGCATGCGCACACACACACGTGTTCTCACACATATACGTGCACGCACACAATTTCTCGCACGCACACACATAAAAACAACAAAGATACCCCGTGTAAACATATAGGCGGTTGGGGCAAGTGCTGATATCATATCATACACGCACATATATAGTACACACACACGCATACATACAGACATAAACACAATATCCATGACGTTCATGTCACTTTAATCAGCTTCTGGCCTCTTAGGCCAAGCTTAGTCCAACCTCCCCATGCGGGCAAACCATCCCGAGCACGTGAGAGGGCTTGACGGTTCACTCGCACGGGGAGGTGGCCTTGCATGCAGGGTACGCTGTAGAATCTATAAACGTTGAGTCACGACTCATTGCTCCACATTGAGGCCAGTAAAACCCAACTTGCACCCTCCACACCTCTGGGTTTCCATGTTCATGAATCACAGGCGGCGGACGGGCTGCCGGCATCACGACAACCCGCTGGCTCCGGCCCTCTCCCGTGCACAGCCTCCTGCACCTGATGACGCCTTGGCATTGAACGTATTCGCCAATCGCCAAATTCGACCAGCGCGTCGCGTGTGGGTGCTGCCCACTTATTCCGAGATGGCCGGCCCAGTATTTGAAATTTCCCGTTTGCAGGAACTCTCTTTGAGGGTCTCTCTCTCTCCAGAGCTCCCTCTTAAGTCGAGGTCTCTTCCGCCAGCAGTGGAGTGAGCGAGTCATTGCAGGGCTGCGCCTTTGCCTGGCCATGCTGCCGGGGGGAACCGAGTCTGGGTGACAAGTCCAGCACTGACGCATCACTCGATAGCAACCGTGCGATTCATGTGTCGATCAAATTCTGTTGTTAATCGGTTATACATCGATCGCTCGAGATCGTTTCCGGAATACATGGTCGGTTGCAAAAATTCACGGAATCAATAGTCGAAGCCAGTTAATGATTTTTTTTTAGTAACCAGTGTTCCGAATGGCTACTCAACAAAGTTCAAACACCCCACCGGGTTCGTTCCGACGCGATCGACTGTTCACGTGATAACTCAACCCACACGGAATATATATTTTATTAAAAACAAACGCACAGCCCGATTGATGTCGGTCCACTTCTGGACGAAGGCCTCGCCACGCCGTGTTGATCACTGTTCGCACCATACTTCACTGCGTTGGTCACCGTGATGTTGGCGAATTTTTGGTTTAACCGATGATCGTGTTGCGTCGTCGTGTTTCGCGCGTGCGATTATGCATGAGGATATAAAACCACCTAAATTGGCAGCCCTAGCCTATCGCTATCCAGCCACCCTCTTGTGAAATCCACAGCCGGAAGAAAGCCACGTGGAGTCAATATGAGGGAGCAGCCCCGCTTGGAGCTATGAGTCGTGGCCGGACTATCCCGCTCTGTACTCATTGGAACCCCCCCCCCCCCAGGGGGAGATGTTTACGGAGCGAGTGCTGTCCACGTTGTGGAGGGAGGGGGGGGACATAGAGATGGTGAGCTTTATTAAATGGTGAGCAGCAACATCCGAGCGTGTCTCGATTATTTGTGGCCGTGTCTTTCTCACTAAATATGTCACCACCACCATCAATCATCGCCGTCGTCGTTGTCGTCGTCAACATTCAAGCCGGGCGCGATGGTGGCGATGCCCGCCACCTGCAACCCGGCACTGTTGAGGCAGCAGCGAGCGTTGGTGGATCATCGCACGAAGGTTGAGAAACTCCCTTCCCGTGAGGGTCGAGGTGCCTGCCATTACGTTGACTCGCCAAGGCAGGAAAGCAAGTGGACGAATTGCCACCTGTTTCCATTGGTCCGGAGATAGAGTGCTGCCCCCTCGCACGCGCTGGTTTTCACTGGGTGCCCCGGTTTCCTCTCCACATGAATACACGCATTAATTGGCCGATAACACCTTCATATATAAAGGACCGTAGAGCTTGGGGGAGAGGAATACGGCGCCAGCTCGCCTTCGTCCTCTTTGTGGTTCCAACCTGTACGCAACTGAGGTGGAGTCCACGTTGCAGCTGTACCGCCCTCTCTTGGCGTGCCAAGGTACGGCGACATCGTCGAAGCTCACGGGACAGAGAGTTGCGCGGGGTCAATTGAAGACCGCTGGCGAACACTGTGGAGTTCTGTGGACATTACAAATAAAAGCCTCCTCATCGACGACCCCACGATTGCTACGCACGGCGTTGATCTGCCACGAAAACCACGGTGCTCCATCAACTGTTTCAGAACAGCAACAGGTCGCTGCGCACACCACCTCCGCACGTGGAGAATGAAAGGCAACCCACCGTGCCACTGCGGCCACCCGGACCAGACAATGGACCGTGTCGCGAACAACCGCATCCTACGCTATTCTGGCAAATCGCCCGATGATGCTGGATGTAATTACCAGCGAAACGTCGTATTAAAATTGTAAATGTTGTGGATTTACTCTCCAAAACGCCGGTGGGCTGAAGTAGTAACTATTTATATTCTTGGTTCTTTCGGTAAAATCACGTAGAAGGGAAACAATAAAATAATATTTATATTTTTAGTATTTGATTGTTTCCCTTCTACGTGACTTTACCGAAAGAACCAAGAATATGAATCCCTGCAGTAACGAAAGCTTTAAATCAAAATTGAGTAACTGTCGTTTTGTTGACGTCACAAATCCTTTACTAATTGGCTGTGTCGGGTGGTGGACTGTTACGACGCATTTATACTTAGGCGATTTAACCCAAAAACCTTTATTATTAACTGCATCCTACGGCCGCTCTCCGGCGGACTGAGCAGTATTTGTCGCGCTACTCCTGAAGCTATCGAACGGCTCACAACACTTAAACTGGGACGTGTGATTTACACATCCTTGCCATACGCTAGAGAGAGAGAGAGAAGTGCGGTGATTCACAAACACTCGCTGCTAGCAGCCTCCACAGTGCTTGGTAATTACAGACCACCACCACCACCGCCACTCGGCTGTTACACCATGCGCAATGCGCCCATCTCGTCTGACCTCGGTAGCTCAGCGGAGTTTGAGCCTGGACATGGCTGCGTGGGGCGTGATCGTCAGAGGACCTGCGGTGGTGCCTACGAAGTGGACAATGCAGCAAACATCCACAGTTGCACTGTGCTTCTATGCTCCCGCCTCTTTCCCCACCGCTTTCAGAATCATCAGAACCTTTATTGAGACTGCAGGAGGAGTTATCCGATGAGCTTTGAAGCAAATTTCCACCGATGTCCAGCATGGGCGGGTTCAGCAAGTTCCACCAATTGGCACTGACCATCGTGGTGAGGTATGGCCAAACAAAAAAAAAACCCGCTGACAAGGCCCTTGTGCAACAGTGGAACGGCAAAAGGGGCCGTCTATAAATGACGTCACGCGATTTTGGACGATTTTTAATCCCCCCCCTCATCGTCACACGGCGTCCAAAACGTCAGACCCCCCCTCAAATATGACGTCACAAAGCTCTGCCCCCCCCCCCCCCAAAAAATATAAATCTCTTTAAACTATTGTCATTGTAGTGCGTATTTAATGTGGCGCTGCACTCTGATGTTGTAGGTGAAAACATTTATTAAAAGTCTATTTAATTAAGAAGAACGTGTTGTCTATATTTATTAAAAGTTGCGCTCGTCACACATCGTCACAAATGTCTGCCCCCTCCCCCCTCCAGGTGCGTGACGTCATTTATGGACGGCCTCAAAGAACTTTGTGGGGCTCTTCACACTGAGGTCTGGAGCGCCCGGGACCGCGAGAACATTCGAATGTTGGCGGGGAACGTGAACCCGCACACTCATACGCAACGTGAAATAAGACGCCTCAACTTAGAATACTAAACGAGTAAGTCAGTACATGTTGTGTTCGCCCCATTCTTATAGCGCAACAAGGCTAACACGAAGGCGCTGTGTGTAGGTTCACAGTAGGGGGGGCGATGTTGCTATGTATGTGATCCGATCAGAGTACGGTGCTGTAATTTCTCGTGTCATTTTTTTTAATTTGTCAAATTTGGACCATGACGTGAGCACTTAAAGGCCTACTCGTTTCGAATGGCTGCGAATCAGACGGAACGGAGCTATTTATAGCTCGGTGGGCCTTTACCTGGTAGAGGCGACCTGAAGCGGCTTATCATGTGTACATTGATAGCAGCCAAATACTCTAAACGCGCGTTTCTAAAGGTGGAGGTGAAACACCGGAGGACCCGGAGAAAAATCCACGCGACCACGGAGAGAGAGAGAGCGTGCAAACTCCAAATATACAACAGGCGTCAGGTTCGGGATCGAACCCGCGAACCTCCTGTATACCAGGCAAGGTAGTTAACATCTCTCCACCGCGGCGCCCCGGCTATAACCAGGGCGGCCTGCCGGAATCGAACCGCGAACCTCTGCAACGAGCGGCGATCACGTTACCGCTGGGAAATTGACACACACACACCATTGGTTAGCGGTATGGACATGCGATCTCTCTGTGTGTATTGTATATTCAGTAACCTGTGGGGCGGGGGTGGTGGAGGTAACGGAGGCTTAGGGGACCCGTGGTCTATAGACGTCATCTGAATATGTTGTACGTGTGCGCTTGTCAGCCTCGCCCCGCTAGGGCTCGGGTTCCACCCGGGTGGAATTTTCCACCAAGCCAAACCCGAATTCATCGAATCCTGTAGCGCTATAAGTTCCACCCTCCCTATTTTTGTTTAGTTACAGGGACAATGAAATGCATTACACGTGTAAGTCGTGGTTCACATGAATCGTAACATTGCGACACTATTGCCTTCTCGTGACATTTTATACTCACGAGCGGAGAGCCGGGCGGAAAAACTGCAGCAAGTTGGCACAGTAAGGGGGTACAGCTTGTGGTGCATCTGCCGGTCATCTGATTAGGCCAACCCATGATACCTGCTGGGTCTGTCCCGATACCTCCTGCACCTAGCCTGGCACAATATTGGGGTACAGCTGGTGGTGCATCTGCCGGTCACATCAGTCAGCTAACCCATGATACCTGCTGGGTCTGTCCCGATACCTCCTGCACCTAGCCTGGCACAGTATTGGGGTACAGCTAGTGGTGCATCTGCCGGTCATCTCAGTCGGCCAACCCATGGCACCTGCTGGGTCTGTCCCGAGATCTCCTCCTGTCAGCGAGCGAGCCTTCGACACTTCACGTGATAGCGTCAAAGTGCACCTAGCCTGGCACAGGCGACGTGATAACGTCCACTGTCACTGAGTGTTGAATGGCGGCTGTATTGGTGTGTGTGTTAGGAGCGGTGGTGCAGCCGTTAGCGCTACGAACCCGGCGACCCGAGTTCGATTCCACCTCACACCCAACCCCAGTGACTATAATCTGATCCGCTCCAGGGCCTCCCCTAGGTCTACTCAGCCTAAAATGATGACCTAATGCGGTGTGTAAACATCGCCACGAGGGAGACAAAGACGGCCAGGTGTGGTGCTGGTCACCCACCCCCTCGGGTGCCGTGCCGACCATCATAGGCGCTTGCTCACAGCACTTGTCCCTACAGTCTGTTAAGGCTATACGGGGGATCTTTTTCTTTGTGTGTCTTATATAATAACTATTTTGGCGGGGGGGGGGGTACCCAGACCCAAGGGAAGAGGTTGTTCATAACATCAAACATCACACTCTGTACTGTGTACAGCTCAGATATAGTACACGTGTTTGTAATGTTGTTACATTCCCCTCACCATGTACCATATCTGAGTTGTGTACAGTACATAATGTGCTGTTTAGTGTGATTTGTAATATTGTCACATACCCATACCATGTCAATCCATACGGTTTACCCGTATTATTGCACAAGGAAATTGAGTAATAGCAATGTTGTGTCTATTTGTTTGTGTTTCTCCCTTGTGATGGGACTTTCTAGGATGAACGTTGAGGATTTATAAGGGGCACGGGGTGACCAGCAAGTGTCTGAATTGGTCTGCAATAAGGCGGGGTGATTTGTTTTATTTTATTTCTAACTACGTGACTTTACCGAAAGAACCAAAGAGTACTGATGAGGGGTTGAGAGGGTCGCATACCCTCACCACGCGCTATATCTGAGCTGTATACAGTAAATGTTGAGGGTATTTGGATAAAATAATAAGAAGTGTCTCGTCAAAGTAAAGTCACATCGGTGATAAATCGGATATAGTTATATAAGAGACACATTGATGATGTGTCAACCATTAATGTTGTGGAACAAAATCACTGATGTATCAACATTGCGCAATACTCATATGCCCTTTGTAACATGGAGGCATTTCGAATCAATCGCTGGAACTTAAAAAAAAGAACCGGTGGATAAAACAGGCACTTTCTGGCCATCCCCGATTGTGAACACACGCACAAAATTACTAACTTTCATATATATACTAGCCTGGGCGGGGGGTTGTTCATGCGTAAATGTTAATGCGATGGGGTGGTGTGTGTGATCTATGTTGTAACGGTATGCATAAAATTATTTCATTCAATGTAACAATTCGAAAACTCAAAACGAAATGTACAATCACTGCCTGATGGCCTGTCATTATACAACATGTTTCGAATACACTCCATCCTCTTCTGAACAAATGTGGTCTTCAATCGATACGGTGGCACACTTGATCTTGACGGAGCATCGCGACATTGCCGCGTGTGTTAGTCCGTGTCGAGCAAAAAACTGGCTGGGCCAAATACAACCTTCAAGCGATGGGACTGACTGTTCTTGCGCTTTGCTGATGATGGTCATTGAAAATGCGGCAAGAATAAAAACCGGTATGTAAAACGGGCACTTTTTGGCAATCCCCGATTGTAAACACACGCGCACGCGCACGAAACTACATTTAGAAATAGAAATGTGTTTGGCTGATTTGTTTGTACTGTTTGTTGTAACATTCTTACCCCGTGACCCTACTGGACATCTGTGAAAAATAGCTTTATAGCTCATCGGATCCCTCGAGTATAAATTAATATTCTGGTTCTGATGTACGTCAGTCCGATGATGCAAACTTAACATCTGTCATAATAAATCCGGTTACCGGCACCTGCTTTCATCCACATTGCTCACCGTAGCATTTGGGTTGTTCGGAACGTACCACTCACTCAGTGGGGGGAAAGGATACCAACAGTTTCGCATGGACTTATACTTTAAAACTTGAAAAAAAACAAGACACAGCATTAGAAAATCACTGCAACTCGTATTGTGCAATAATGAACAAATCACAATTCAAATCAACTGAATAGGGTTACGTTTTATTTGTAAAATTGTTAAATAATGGGGTACCATCAGCCACTGTGGTTGATAATCGTTTCTCTCTCAGTGGGTTTTAGCTACAGCAATCGAGGAGAAATAATTGTATTCAATTGTAATTACACTTAAAAACATGTTTTAAATATAATACACGTATTTCTGTTAACATCCCCGATTGTAAATTGTGTTTTGGCCAACCAATCGATACGGTAGTGTTGGAGGCGAGTACCGTGTGAGACACGTACACACGCACGAGACTACTACCTTTTAAATATCGATTCGTTGGTGTCTGTGTGACATCAGCGGCGCGGCACGGCTCGGCTTCTACAGTGGAACCCCCCCCCCAACCCTGGTCCCTCCCTGTGCCGCGCGGAGTATGGTTTGTCAACGTGACACGAGACGACCAGGCCATTTGTTACTCTCGTGGAGCGCTGCATCAGACCCATGTTAGAAAACGGCCCGCGAAAGTTGATATCGCAGAACTACGTCTGAGATCCCTTGAAGTGACTCTATTATCCACACAAGTAGGTGGGGGTAGCACTTTACCACCCGGCCTGACAGTCCGGCCGATATTTTAACTCTCGGAGCTGGTGATTCAACCACATGGAAGCAGATAACCGAATGCGATGTTTATTTTTTTGTGCGCGCGCGTGCAGCAGTCATGGTGAGCTTTTACCGTCGACTCGCTGTCGGAATCGGACGCGGGATCTCAGCAATGCGTGCAAAAATAGCCGAGTCACCCGCGACCGATTTCCGAATACTTCTTGGCGATGCCTGTGCAGTCACACACATTCGTCACGCTCAGTCACCGCGTGTCGGGCGTACAACTCGTGTGGCAATGTCTCTCTCTGCTTTGGGTCTGTTGAAGGGTCACGCTCCTGTCGTTGTTTTTTCGCAATCGTTACAGGACGCAAAAGCCACTATTGATCGCGGGCGTGCTCCGCAGCAATTGCGCAAAACGTCATCCGCCATGGTCAATCCACTGCTGGACGAAGGACCGCCACCAACTCTACCGATCCTCCGATGTAATGATGCTCCGTCGAGCACCTGCACGTCAACTAATTTTCATCGCTCCGTTTGCTAATGTGCGCTGATTATAACGTCCCCTCAAGATGCGGTCCGTTTCCATGGCTGACAGTTTTCAGAAAAAAATATCTGCTAATTACACATCGCTGCAACTTCAATTTACTTGCTTGGCAACAGTTTCAAAAATAATCATTGGGTGGCACGGCGGTTAACGCGCTGCTCTCTGAAGCCGGCCACCATGAGTTTGATTCCCGGCCACGGCGAGTGATGTTTCAATCGATCCCGGCCCACCCATCGGCTTTACTAACCCGCACTGACCAGCGATAGGGCACGGGGAGGCCCTCATCCAGCCGTTGATTGCCCAAGGATGCTGCTCGTGTGCATCGTACCCCCCCCCCCCCCCCCCCATCGTTTACTCATTCATCTAGCTGCGCAATTAAACAACCGTGACCATGGCTCTCTTAATTTGTGTTAACGATAGAGGCGCAGCCCCTGCAAATTGCTCGCTCACGCCACCGCTGGCGGAAGAACCTCCCACTCAAGGGAGCTCTCGAGGCATGCAGAGTGGGGGTGACCACAGCTAAATCACGTGATTTACGGGAGGCTTGGGCTGGCGTTATAGAGTGAGAGACATGGCGATCTCTAACGCTTCTAGCGCACAAGCTGCTTTATGGACGAATAGCTGTTCGTTTACAACTTTAATTGTGGTGTTTGTTAGTTCGTAAATGTGTTTCATATATAGAAAAAAATACCTTAAAAAATCCAGTCTACCTCTCTGTCCTCTCCGTGTGCTGTGAGGAAGGATCATTGCACGAAACGTCACCTATGATGTTTTTTCCCTTTATTTTAAGGCCACTATTAATTGACGAATGTGTAGGATGTTTTCCTATTAATTTGTGCTTGTGCACCACTACATTTATTTGTTAATGAGCAAATAATAATCACACTATCTCGATATTTGGCAAAAACGTACAATACCTATGTATGTACACGTACGTTGAACTTATTTTGCACCATACATAGCCACCCGTGCGAATCGGAGGTGCGGGGGAAGGACAATAAACTAAACACGTGTAAGGCAGTTCTAGTGAAATGTGTTTCTCACTCGAGATTTAAAAGCGCGCAGCTCCAGTGGCTTCCTAATATCGGAAGGAAGAGCGTTCCAGACGGCCGCAGAAGCGCATCTGGAAGTGCCGCGCGATGCGGTGACCGCCTTAGTTTGATGGCTGAGCCAAACGCCGCTGATGCGAGGATGACCGCAGTTCGCGTGATGGTCTGTGCTCCTTGACGAGATCGGCAAGGTATTGTACGATTATCGTGGAACTTATATCGTGGTGTCGCCATATCGCGGTAACCCGATATGCGCGTATGCAGACATGGCATGTGCAGTGTTCTGACAGGCACTGCGCGCGTTAATTATTTGTATGTGTACGGAGTCGGTTTGCGGAGCGCAACTTAAATCCAAGGTGCAAATAAAAACCAGGTGCATTCTGTCACTGCTCTTTGTCCAACAGCAAGCAACAGGCGACACTTTGTAGACATTGCAGGGTATTGTGTTTGCAATTCTAACCGCGCGCGTAATAGCTAGAATCTAGTGCATTTACGAGGTAAAGGCGCAGCCCCGCAAGTGCCTGCTCATGCCAATGCCGACGGAAGGGCCTCCACTGGGAATGGACCGCATCTAGGCAGGAAAACTAAAAACGAACCCATTCATTTCATGAACCAGGTAAAGCACACTGAGGTATGGCCTATTTTTTAGAGGCGGCCTGGCCACACACGAGAGCTCATCGAATTGGCCTATATCATCATCATCAAACATGGGAATTAATAGTAGCAGACAAATGACTCTAAACGCACGTTGATTCTAAATATGGAGAAGGCCAAAGCCGGAGCACACGGAGAGACATCCACGTGGGGAGAGAGAACACGCGGACTCCTTTAGGAGACGGAGCGATTAAATTCGTTCATATGCAGGTGCTCGATGGATTGTAGATGGTAGATTGGTCTACTCTTCCACGTTAGGCAAATGTCCTGGAAGAGGCGGGGGGGAGGGGGGGGGGATACCCCCACACTTTACCCCAACACGCGCGACCCGCCGATCGACGGACTAAATGTGGTGGACTTAGTGATACTGCTGGGTTGGGCAAAGGCGGTAAAGGGGATTTGAGAAACGTAACCGTGAACTTAACGTTTACAATGATGATGGTGCACAGTGCTTTTGTCTGTCCACTGCTGGATGAAGTCATCCCCATGCCGTGTCCCTCGTGGGGGGTGCGGTGTCTGGGGCGGGGGGGGGGCGTTGACCATACTTCACCACGTGGGTCTGTGCCAGTTGGTACAGGAGGGGGATCAAACATTGCTCACTGCACCTAACATAGGAAACGAACTCAGTGGCCGGGCTCACCGCACAGTGCGCTAACCGCTGCGCCACCACTCCATCTAAGAATATCGTGTATGTACTGTAAGTGTAAAGCAATTAGAAATACCGTACAAGCACCATGTAGTGTTGGTAACAAATTAATTGTGAATACAGAAACAATTCAGTGAGTCTCAATACCCTTTGTAAAGAGGATCCTGCTTGGCATTTTTGGCAATTTGTAATTTTAAATCATATATGAAACTAACCTATTTTTTTATTTTACCAGGTAAGGCTCACTGAGCTATGTAGCTATTTTTGAGAAGCGACCTGGCCACAAATGATAGCCCAACGAAGTGGCTTAGCACGCGGAAATGTATAGCAGCCAAATACTCCGGAGGACCCGGAGAAAAAAAAAACACTACCACGGAGAGAGAGAACATCCAAATATACAGCAAGCGTCAGAGTTCGGATCGAACCCACGACCTCATGCATGCCAGGCGAGGTAGTTAACATCTCGCCACCGTGACCGGAGAAACCGCACGCGTGCGAGGTGATTACCGCTCACACTTTGCGCTGCAGAAAAAAACACACCAGAACCCCACCAACAATCCACTTGCTGCATTTCCACCTTGCGACGGGGGCGCCTGCATCTCACCGTTCACTCACTCAGCGCACGCGCTCTGCCCGTGCGCCGCGTGCCCACCCAGCCTCCGTCTGTGCGCGATCCACCAACCCCGACTTCGCGTCGCGCAGCAAGCAGGAGCGCTGCGTCACGTCGCACGGGAACGTGCCGGGGTGGCGTCGAGCAACGACAACAAATAGACCACCGGATGTCATCACAAATCTGCGTTGAGAAATGAGTTTCCATGCAAGGTAGCACACTCAAAGAGACGTTACGCAACGTCTTACGCATTAGGACCGCGATGTGTCCCCGTGTCAGCGTGTGTACACACTCACACACACGGGCGGGGAGCGGTGGCACAGCGGTTAGCGCGCTGCGCTACGAAGCTGACGACCCGAGTCCGATTCACGGCCAACACCGGTGACGATTATTTGAACCGGTCATGTGGCCTCCTCAAAGTCGACTCAGCCACAAATGAGTACCTGGTGCGGTGTGTAGACAAAGGCGGCCGGGCGTGGTGCTGGCCACCCACCTCCTCGTGTGCTGTGCTGGCCTTCATAGGTGCTCGCTAACAGCACTTGCTCCTAAAGTCTGTTTAGGCTATACGGCGATCATTGTCTTTGTCATATATATACAGGGTGGCCCATGAGTCAGGAAATATGGTTATTTAATGTATTTTAATACTTGCATTAACATTTAATTGCTTCATCTTTAAATTCATATTTTATATAAGATCCTCATTAATGTCTACCAATCCGTCTGGTAGAGCGAATCTTCAACATGGGTGGAGGAATCAACTCGTGAAGGTTACGATAAAGACCAACCACGGTGGTTAGGGTAGAAGCGTGACAAGCAGGTGACTAGCCGCCGCTGAACCAGAAACCGCAGTGTTACTTTGTCACGCTGTCTATGTCATCCCCAAACGCGTTGAGCAAAGGCCCCACTGGAATATGTTCCCAATATCTTGGTGTAAATCCTCGCGATGGAGCAGTGGTTACCGCACTGCGCTACAAAGCGGGCGACCCGAGTTCCATTCCCGCTCAGAACCAATAGCAATGGGGACTATCTAAACCGGTCGTGGACCTCCGCTAGGTCGACTCAGTCTAAACCCCGATGCGGTGTGTACATATCAGCAATGGGTCCAAAAAAGCGGCCGCGCGTGGTGCTGGCCACCCACCCATCCCATCGTGTGTCGTTCCGGCCTTCATAGGGGCTCCTCGTTAACGACGCTTGCCCCACCAGTCTGTTCACATGCCACACGGTGTTTGTCGTTGTGAATTCATAACCAAAGCACATGGTTGCGTGTGAAAGTCAAACATTCTAAAATGTTGTGAAATGTTTCCAATGAAACGTTCGTCCATTGTTTGAAAAATAAAAATTACTTAACACAATGCTCTAAATATATCGTTCTTTGTCAGCCCTGCAATTGTGGGCGACTTGCGTGCGTGACGCAAGTTTTATGGACGGCATCGGGGGGACACGGATAGCATCAGTGGCGCGGAATGGAATCGATCCGCACCTCCGATGATCAGGTTGTCGGCGTACGGTGCGAAGGGCTTGTGCCAGGTGTTGTAGGCTGTGAGGCTGGGGGATTGTGGCCAGAATACGTCAGTGTTGAGTGTCGACCACTCGTCTGATGAGCAGCAAAATAAATACGCCGCGGAATGTGTAATCCTTCACGTGTATCTGCCCCTCCGCGTGAAAAATATCAGGAGAATTGTTCCCACTTGGCCCTCAACCGCCCGGCATTCTGCGAGTGCATAATTTCAGCAGCATTCGTATGGCACATTTGTTACGATGATTGATTATTTATGCATGTTCGATTTTCTTACAACAAATTTAACAAACGTATTTAATATATCCCCAATTATCGACAACATACGAAGTCACTTAATATGCCCTTAATTATCGCCAAAATATATTTAGAATCAAATTTAGCAATACATATCATGCCATACAAACATTCCAATGCGCGATCCAACTGAATACGAGTCTAGAGACTCTGAGGTTTTCCAAGTTTTTTTCTGGAAAATTACGCAGTCATTTAATGACAATAAGAATGATAGCAGCATCAAACCAATTTTTTTACCTATCATTATTGTACCAGGTAAGGCGTACTGGCTATACAGCTCTTTTTCAGAAGCGACCTCGCCACAATTAATAGCTCAACCAAGTGGCGTATCATGTGGACATTTAAAGTAACCAAATATAATAACTCTGAACGCATGTTTCTAAATGTGGAGCGGAAACCGGAGGACCTGGAGAAACATTCACGCGACCACGGGGAGAGAGAGAGACACACACACACAGTCTAAATACAGTATACAGTAGGTGTCAGATCAGGATCGAAGCCACGACCTTTTGCATACAAGGCAAAGGAGTGCCTTAGTCTGGCTCGATGTGCACCATTATAAGCCACGCACTCTTTTGTGTGTACAGCGATAGGAACCAGTAGCTCCTCGTCCTTGGCTCTATTCGGATGTAGCGTCTGACTTCAGGGAAGGCGATTTACTTGCTTCACTGACGTTGGTGCATCTCGTATTTGTAAGGGTTGGTCACGAGGCATCGAGCCATGTAGATTACACACGGCTGGCCATGCCCTCGCTGTAAGTGAAACCAAATCCACATCTGCGCCACGATTTTTGGTCGCCCAATTCTAAATGTTGGCTTTTCTTTTCCAGTTAAGCATACATTCTCGATAATACAGGGTTTTTTGGGGTTACATCGCGTATATATATAAATGTGTTGTTAAACCCGCCACCTCCCGACACAGCCAATTAGTAACGGGGTTTGTCACGTGAACAGAACACACCGGTGTGTTGGAGCTCAAAGCCACAACATTTACAATCTGAGTACGACGTTTTGCCAGTAACTACAGGCATTAGCCAGATTTGTGGAGAAGTACTCCTGTATCGTTCCTTAAATAGAGGGGTGGATGTAATGACATCACTTGCGAGCCCTTGCGCGAAGTGGGTGCGGGGGGGGGGGAATTAATGAATGCATATAAATGATTATGGGTATCCATTGCCGTTAGGGCTATTTATATGGTAATCAGCGTACATTATGCATGTGCATTATGCAAGTCCATTGATCTTGTACTTCCTGTCGATTGTGTGCACTAAAATAGCCGTACCAACGGTAATCCCTATTGAAGTATGGTGACCTGTATAGGCATGCATTTGTAATGAAAGTAGAGTCTAATTGCGGTGTGAGTGGACTAGTGGCCACGGGAGGTAATGACAGGGGAGTCATCCTACAGTGCGAAGGGACTGGTGGCTACGGGAATGTTCGAAAAGGGAGCGTGGTCAGGTGACGGAAGAGGACGGTGGAATCTGCTGGTGGAGCGAGCGTCCAGAGTCAGCGAGAAGGTTCGGGAAGGGGGGCGTGGCCTCGGTCCGTGGGAGACTCGGGGCTGTTGCAGTGGGGGTCTCCGCCTGTGTCACTTGAACGCGTCTTCAATAAAGTGCCATCTCAAGAGAAGGCGGGGGGGGTGAGAAATGTGACGTCACATCAAAATGCGCAACTTTAAATAAATATAGACAACACGTTCTACTTAATTAAATAGACTTTTTAATAAATGTTTTCGCCTACAACATCAGAGTGCAGCGCCACATTAAATATGCACTACAATGACAATAGTTTAAAGCGATTTGAAGCATGTTTATATTTTTAGGGGGGGGGGGGCAGAGCTTTGTGACGTCATATTTGAGGTGGAGTCTGACTTTTTGTGACGCCGTGTGACGAAGGGGGGGGGGGGTCAAAAATCGTCAAAAATCTCGTGACGTCATTTATAGACGGCCCCTTGGCCAGTAGTAACTAGTTTTGCACAGAACTTCAACATTAGCAAAATCAATTGAGTGTCCTTGTTGGCACGCGTGTTCTACCACTGCTGACAGTTGTATTTGGAAGTATTTCATTTTTCTTTGATGTCCTTTTAATCTCGTGCCGATCATTCACCCTCTTTGCCCAACATAGCATTTGCCACAAGTGCAATTAATCCGGTACACAACTTCTGTTGATAGCTTCGGTAATATTTCTTTTGTACCAGATATAAATTTCTGTATTTTATATATCTGTCACAGATGTTTTGTTTTTTTCCAAACATCTGGCTAGTTTATCAGTTACTCCCACAATGTACGGTATTTTAATATTTTTTATTACTTGGGTAGTTTCAATGCTCGTGTTATTTGATTTGGTTTTGGAATTCAATGCCCTGTTGATGTGTGCATCGTTGTAACCGTTTAATTGCAGCGCTTCTTTAACATGTTGAATTTAACTTCTCAGACTATCACCATCTGACACTTTCTTAGCCCGTTGTATGAGCGTCTTGATGACAGCGGATTTCTGTGCGGGGTGATGGTGTCACTCTGCATTCAGTTAAGCGTCAGTGTGCGTTTTCTTTCGGTAAACGCTGTGTGCGATCTAACCCAAAAAAAACGTGTATTATGGATGACATTGGTCACGAAAGCCTACATTTTAAACATATAACCTCGATTACTTTTTTGGACAAATTACATATTTCTAGCCCTTCTAGAATATCATTCTAATTTACATATGCCCCTCTATAGATATGTTTATATGATTACGAAATAAATTTAATATTATTAATTTTCTGACCTATTTCCACCACCTGACAAACTTGTCACGTTTATAGAGATATTATTATTATTTACACGTGGCCGATGTATCGATCAAATTCTGGCCAGAAAAATCTCCTCACGGTGGCTTAAGACTTTTCTCAACGAAACAATAATTTGCAAAAATTAATGAGGTGGAAGGTCAATGATTCATCTTCTTTGGTTCTTTCGGTAAAGTCACGTAGAATGAGAATAAAATAATAAATTGATAAAATAAAATAACAATAATATTCTCACGACGTTTCGGCCACAACACAAGCGGCCTTCATCAGGTGAAGGGAGCGAGACTGTCTGGTAGGACAGCGCTGGAGTGAGAGAGCCACGTTCAGATCACGGCTTTTAAGCTGTGTGAGAGGAACAAAGAGCCTTGACGAAGGAATTAGCATAAAATTTAGCATTGAAAAGGCTGAATGATTAGCTTGTGACTGGTCACAGAAATAGCTATGTTAAAAGTTAAAGCATACACATCCGCAGAGGTGCCTCTGCGGATGTGTATGCTTTAACTTTTAACATAGCTATTTCTGTGACCAGTCACAAGCTAATCATTCAGCCTTTTCAATGCTAAATTTTATGCTAATTCCTTCGTCAAGGCTCTTTGTTCCTCTCACACAGCTTAAAAGCCGTGATCTGAACGTGGCTCTCTCACTCCAGCGCTGTCCTACCAGACAGTCTCGCTCCCTTCACCTGATGAAGGCCGCTTGTGTTGTGGCCGAAACGTCGTGAGAATATTATTGTTATTTTATTTTATCAATTTATTATTTTATTCTCATTCTACGTGACTTTACCGAAAGAACCAAAGAAGATGAATCATTGCAGTCACGAAAGCTTTAAATCGAAATTTAAGGTCAATGAGGTAGAAGGTTAAAAATGAGGTGGGAGGTTAATACCAATACACGTTTCCCTCGCTCTGTGCGGGTTCTGTTTGTGCGATTTCGCGTAAACGCGGCTCACCTATTTCTACCGAAAACTCGCTATATGCGGTTTAAATTCACTCATGTGCGGCTATGCGCGTCTCCGTGGGACGTTTATTTGTGTAGCGTGTGGGCTGCTTGCCAGTCAGCTGTCCCATTGTGAGCCAGGTGACCGTGAGGTCCAAGCTACTCCATTTCGATTTGTGCGCTCCCATTTTTCTTTTTTTGGAACGCATCCACTACCCGCGTCGAGCGAGGGAAACCTGTAAATGTGTGGCCCAACCCAAAACTAAATATGGATCATTGTACCGGATAACAAAACCCCGATGCAGGCTCTTTCAAGTTAACGTTGCTAAATTCAGAGCCAAAACCGTCACGCCAATGCGAACTTGAGAATCCGCGTTGCTTCACCGTAGCATTCTCAACAAAAGGGGGAGGTGGGGGGGCGGTCTCGAGGCTCGAAAGTGCTAGAGACTGAGCTGGCCACGCTAAAATCGTGGGATTCGAATCCAAATGTTGCAGCCGCCTGTCATTAAACCATCCAGGGTTTTTTTTTGTTTGCTTAGAAAGTTTACAAGCGGTCTATGTCCGTTCACCAATGCCTGCACACGCACGTCGAATAATATCACATTTGATTCCTGACTTTAATATGCATGGCCCACACTCCACCTCTGAGAGTTGAAATATAAGTTTGGCATTCATGTGATGAACATTTATCCCTGTAGCAGGGCGGGTGGCAAAGAGCTGTCCCCCATACTGTGTAGATAAGAGGTCACTTGGAGGGATCTCAGAAATAGTTCTGAGACATCTGCTTTCGCGACAGCCCTATCGGGTTAACGTCTTGGAAAGAGACAAAATAACAACACGATGCGAACGAAACCCCAATGACGAACGAGACGCCAAGCGAGATATCGCGGAAACGAGGGTGGCCGCGATATCTCACTGCACGATACGATATCGGCTGTTACGATATGACGATTATCGTCATATCATTGTTCCAGAACGTTGCAAATGCATTCCGCATGTTCATTGTATCGTTCTTTTAGCGCGCTATGCTGCACTTCCCGTGTGAATGAAGATTCACTGAAGAGCCATTCAACTGCAGTGCACTGAACATGGACCTGCCGTAAGTATTTCTGAATCACTGCAAGCTTACAGCTTGTAGCGATCGTGACGAACACGCTGTCAAAACAACGATGGAACTGGAAAGCCGTCACTAAGGAATTCCTGCTTTCTAAGTCTGCATTGGCACTTAACAAAACACTCAGCACATTCGGCAATAATACTGTCAGAAATGAATGTGTATTCATAAAAGGTGACGTATCATGCAATGGTCTTTCAGACAACGCTTCTATGCTTTGAAGGACCATGACGGGAAACGTTGCCTATTATATATTTTATAATCCCACCTTTGGTGCAGTGTATATGACGAAATGTGTTTTTAAAAATGTCGTCACTTCATGCTGCACCGCTCGATCGTGTGCGCGTGTGTGGCTTAAACGCAGCGGAGGGCAGAGGAACGACGCTCACAACAACGAGCGGAGCGCCGGGTGGATAAATCGCAGCAGGTTGGCACAGTTGGGAGCACAGAGGGTGGCGGCGGCACCTGGCAATCATCTCAGTCCGTCCCGTGACCACCTCCTGCAGCAGCAGCAGCGAGCCTCGCGAGCGCCTCAATGTGCACCTAGCCTGGCACGAGCGCCGTGGCGACGTCACCGCCAATTCGTGGCTGTTGCTGTGTTGGGCGGGCGGGCGGGCGTGCGGTGATCCGAGTCGTCACAAGGGTACGCGTTGCGTTGTTGGTTACCGGCTTGGCTCGGGTATCACCACCTGAGGTCTATTTACAGCGCGTGGATGTAATGACGAGCCCGCGGGACAATGGAGAGACGGCGGCCTCAGCTCTCAGCGGAGTTCATTCACGCGCGAGGAGATGGCGTGAGCCGGGGGTTTCAACAACGGCAATGCCCGCCCCCCCACTCCCCAACTCTCTCACGTGCTCGCCTCGTGTTGCAATTGCCAGTGACTCAGCACCGTCATTGTTATCCATCGTCAATCGTGATCATTCATTATATATATTTTTTATCATCAGCATCCAGTTTTGTGTACATCATAATCGCCAAGAATTTTCATCATCGTCATCATCGTCTATTTGAAATGTTCACCATAATTATTATCCGTTATAATTTGAAATTGTAATTATCAACGTGAGCATAATTGACAGCTCCATAATCGTTACCTGTTATAGTTGTTATCTATTTCATTGTCAATCGTCATCATTGTCCATTATAATGCTCAACCATCAACATCATCAGTATTATCATCCATTATACAGTGCCGAGAAAAAAGCTTGTGAACCCCTATGGATGTTCACATATTTCGCATATTTCAAACCTAAAATGTTATTAGATCTTAATCTAAGTCCTAATAATAGACAAAGATAGCCTGATTAAAACAAATGACACAACACACGTGATACTCTTTCAACATTTAGTTACCCTCAACTGATTCTACATTCAATAACATGTGTGAAAAAGTGTGTGAACTTATTAGATTCAGTAACTGGTGACACCCCCTTGAGCAGCAGTGACTGCAACCAAGCGGTTCCTATTCTTGGTTCTTTCGGTAAAGTCACGTAGATATAAAATAAAAATAATAAATTTAAAATAATAAAAGCAAAAAAACCCACCATTTTATTATTTGTATTTTCTATCTATGTGACCTTACCGAAAGAACCAAGAATATGAATTACCTGCAGTCACGAAAGTTTTAACTAAAAAATGTAAGCGCTTCCTGTAACCGTTGCTGGTGAGTCTTTCTCGCATCGGATTTGAGGAATTTTGGCCCATTCCTCCTTACAGAACTCCTTCAACTCGGTAACATTTGAGAGTTGCCTTGCATGGACAGCTCACTTGAGGTTCTGTCGCAACATTTCCATCGGGTCGAGGTCCGGACTTTGAATAGGTCATTGCAAAATGTGGAAATTCTTCTTCTTCTAAAGCCATTCTGTTGAAAAAACTTCTTGTATGTTTAGGATTGTTATCTTGCTGCAAGACTCACAATCGCTCCAGCTTTAGCTCACAGGCAGATGGCCTGACGTTCTCCTCTAGAATCTTCTGATACAATGTGGAATTCATGTTTGTGTCAATGACGACAAGCCGTTCAGGTTCTGAGGCACAAAAGCAACCCCAAACCATCACATTCCCAATACCATGATTCACGGTTGGGATGAGGTTCTTGTGTTCGAAAGTAGTGTTCGGTTTTCGCCAAACACAACGTTAACATAACACCATTCTTGTTTTTCTGATAGTTGAGTCATGAACACTCACATTAGCCAAGGCGAGAGTGGCCTGCAGATCCTTGGATGTTTCTCTGGGATTCTTTGCGACTTCCCTGATGATTTTTCCGGTTTGTTCTTTTGGGAGGACGACCGCTCCTGGGTAGAGAGTGACTGTGGTCTCGAACTTTCTCCATTTGTAGACTATCTGTCTGATAGTGGATTGGTGAAGCCCCAAATCCTTGGAAATGGTATTGTAACCCTTTCTGGACTGATGAGCATCAATAACTATTTTTCTGAGGTCCTTAGAGATGTATTTCGATCATGGCATGACTTGTTTCCACACATCTCTATGATGAAGACCAAACTCGCAAAGTTTATGATCTTTATATAGGGTGGGGCCTCCCAAACTCAACCCTGAAGATCTACCTAATAATTTAAACACCTGATTCTAATTATTCCCTTAATTGAGCTAATTAAACCAGGTGTTCACTTACTTTTTCATATACTCTGAACCTTAATTACTCATTGTTTAATTCATGCACCATTTTGTTTCAAAAGACATGGAATTGGGTGATATAAACCTGGCGAAATGTTCTGGCTAAACCACCTCAATGTAAGACTATATTGGTTGCTCTACACCAACATTAGCCATACGAAGAAGACATATACCTATAGATCTACACAGAGACCTATAGATTCACACTGGGACCCAGAGACTCAAATAGTGACCCCTAGGCTCACCCATAGATCTACATGAAAGATACATCTTCATCGCAGCGATACGCCACTCCGCTACTCCTGACGCAATCATTTAGCTCAACCACCTCGGTGTAAGTCAAATCGTTGTTGCTGTGCACCAGAGGTCGCCAAACAAAATAACAAGAAGAACCAATTTTTCTCGAATTCCTTTAAAAAAACCCCTCAATATTGCAACAGCCGCAATGCCACGTGGTGGTGGTGAATGCGAGACGGTGGTTGTCCTTAATAAACGACGTAACGAAGCAGTCCGTTAAAGAGCCGCACGCTGCTCCAGAGTTGCAAGTTGCCGACCTCCCTGCTCGACACCAACATCGCGGAATACGAAGAGGAATCGTTTTAATGAACGTCCAACAACCACCGTCGTGATGGTCGCTGATGGATAGAACACTTTCTCTTGCTTTGTATTGTTCCGCGCAACGTAACTGATGCCACCCCGTCTCACGGGATGCTGTCACTGCGCCTGATTCATCCCCTGCATTATCGTCGATGTTTACTCTGTGTGCGCGCGGTGCACCGTCCCCATAGAGCGCACTATTTGATTCCCCTCCCTCCTCCCCTTTGTCCTGTTCGCAAAAACGACAGAGTCAGCTCAGCCGTGGCCGCGCGTTTGCTCCGCCTTTTGTTCCTTCCTCGTCGCCGTCATTCCGAGCGCTCGCCGCTGTTCCGTCAATCGACGTTGGCCGTAGCTGGTTTCAACACCAATAACCCCCTCTCTCTCTCTCTGTCTCCTCCTTTCTACCCCACATCATCATCATCATCGCTACCAGCACCTGTCTTCACCTTACCCCACCCCACCCGCATTTCGTAATACGAACTCCCCGTGCAACGTCGACCATTAAGTCCTCAACCCAGCCCACTCGCCAACCCCTCGCCCCTAGCAGACACATCCCACCCCCGGCGCGTGTGTATATAAGTCGGGGCACTCGGTGTAGCCCGACTCAAGCAACGTCAGCTCCACCGTCAGCTGCACATCGCACGTGGCCCTCCTGCACACTCGCGCCAAGTGACCGCTGCCATGCTGCGCGGGTTCGTCGTTCTGCTGCTCCTCTGCGGATTCGCGTCCTGTGCTTCTCCGAAGGCGGGCGGTAAGGACTAAGGGGTCACCCAAGGCCGTAGCCATGGAGTCAACATTGGGGGGGACCAAAACTTCCAGGGGGTCTGGGGGGGTCCCCACCCAGAAAAAAAATCTAAATTTGAAAACGAATTTCCTGCCTAAAATTTTTAAAAATTCACTAACACGTGGAATGGACTTTTTTTTTACAATAATGTCTAATAGTGTATTGTATTACATTGCTCTGTTTTTACTTTTTTACCATTTCTTGTTTTATTGTATGTAATGTTTGAGTTTAGGGATTAATAAAGTACAACCATAACCACAATCATACAAACAGAAATATATGCATTGAGATATATGAAGACAAGTCCAGATATTGTGGCCAAGGTTTAGCAAATTGTTATTTTTATTTGCATAGCATAGCAATTATTACTTTATTTTTATAGCAATATATTGGGGGGGGGGTACATTTTGAGCATATTTGAATATTGGGGGGGGGGGGTTATGTGTCCCTCCCAATATATTATAATTACGGCCTTGGGGTCACCGACAGTCACGCACGCGCGCCCATACGTACACCCAGATACAAAGACGGAAGAATGCCCGTGCAGCCTCGCCGGAGTGTTTGGGGCAGGTGCTGTTCACGAGGAGCACCTAGGAAGGGCCGGCAGGGCACACGACGAGAGGGTGGGGTGGTCAGCAACCGCGCCCGGTCGCCTTTGTCTCCCTAGCGGCGATGTTGACAGATCGCACGGGTAACTCGTTTGAGGCTGAGTCGATCTAGAAAAGGCACTGGACCGGTTCAGCTATTCTATTATTAATCTCCACCAGTGTTAGCCGCGAAAAGAAAATTCAACCCAGGTGGCCGGGTTCGTAGCGGCTCGCTCGCGACACTTTCGCCAACAGTATTGGAAGGCTACGCGAGAGAGAATTGTTTCGTGGATCGATCGTGAGCTTACATGATGTTCATCCCACCATCATCATCAATATACCTCCTGGGTCGATAAAACAAAGGCGCATCGTGTTGTGAGAGTTCAACAGTGCTTGTCTCACGGACGAGACTGACGCCTCGGCATACAAACGTGGAATCTCGGCGACTGGCTCAGGGCTGACATTTGAGACGTCAATATGAGCAGGAGACACCGACTGGACCAATTATTTGGTGTGATTCGCACGGTTGACGACGTACGGTACGAAATAAGTTCTACATACAGAGGGCACAATCGACCTCTTTTAGAAATTAGGATGAATAGAGTTATATTGTGTATACTAATGGGGGCTTAATGGCGCGTAATAGTGCTGAACAATTTAATCAGGTTTAATAGGACTTAAGAGTGTCACGGGGGTCATATTGCATTCTCCAGATTATAAGACGCTTCAGGAAAGTAAGATGCACCCCAAAACTTGTGCCCGGTATTTACAGAGTTATGCAAATATAATATTAGAAAATGCACACATAGACAGACAAACATACACCTACCGGATAATCAGACAAGCCCCCAACAAACTTGATTTGAAGCTTTCGTGACTGCAGGAATTACTCTTTGGTTCTTTCGGTAAAGTCACGTAGAACGAAAATAAATTAAATAATAAAGTACAACGTTTCGATTGCAACACAAGCAGCCGTCATCAGGTATAACTAAATTTGAGAGAGAAAAAAAAACACAGACACTGAGAAACACAGACAGACACAAAAGCAGAGAGAGACAACACAGAGACACACAGAGAGAGACACACAACATAGACACACAGAGACCCAATGCCTCTGTGTCGAGGCCTCTCTCTCTCAAATTTAGTTATACCTGATGACGGTTGCTTGTGTTGCAATCGAAACGTCGTACTCTATTATTTAATTTATTTTCGTTCTACGTGACTTTACCGAAAGAACCAAAGAGTTAAGCCTCCAACATTTGCGGAAATAATCCAGGGTGTGAGTGCGTCATGATCCGGAGAACGCGGTAAATAGGCAGAGCCATTCGTGATTATTGGCGACGTTAATAATGGGTGATGTGATATCGTGCGACGCTCAGGGGAGTGTGATTTGTAAAGAGCAAGAGAGAACAAGAACATCCCAAGACGATATTATAGGTGGTATCGTATTTCGATTGCATTCACAGAACGATATCTGATATCATTCTAAGGATACAATAGCGTGCCATTATGATCCAAGAGTATGCACTTTGATCAACAACGAATGCACGAGTAATGAGATAATTATATTAATTATTTCTAAAGGGTAGAGGCTATTGAGAAAATGTGTCCTTTATCATCTATTCACGTATTCATCACCAATTCACCATCTATACACCTTTCAACCGCCACCACCAACCCCACATCTTCATAGTCATCCAAACATCCACACATCGATCAACTACCACCACCATCAATGTAACAGCATTCATAAACCTATTCATCATACAGACATCATCTATACACTATCAATCACTACCATGACTTCTACATCAACTACACATCTATCCACTACCAACACTTCATCATCAATACATCTCTACGTCTATCAACGACCTACTACTACCACCACCATCATCCATACAACGCCATCTTATAAACTCTATCACCCATCACCACCATCAATGTCACAGCATCCAGATACTTACTTACCACCTTCATAATCATCATCCATGCATCATCTATATATGTATCAACACAACATCACCATTATCCATGCAACTCCATTTAACCACCTGGCCATCGTCATTATTAGCAGACCTACCTACGATCCGCCTTGGGCAGCTCATGATAGATTTGGTACAAGGCCACAATAGTGAATGCTATGTCAGATTGAGCGCATCGAGATTAATTAAGTCCACGGATTTCATTTCGCACCCGATATGTTCCCACGGCGCTGCTCGGCCGGCGCGGAATAGGAATTACTGGCGTAAGGCACTACCACTAGAGTAGACCTACAAGCCACGCCAATCCATCATACAGCAATCCTATATCGTTGCACCCTGTAATCACATAGTCTTAGTGAACAGGTTTAGGGACAAAACCGAACGAGGCGTGCGAAAATAATTCCTGTAACAGCAATCCTGATTGTTCCGGATGAAATTAAGCACTGAACTATCATCATCATCATCATCACCACCGCGCAGGACGGGGCCACGGTAATTAATGGATGGCAAGGTCAGTCGGTGGGCATTGACTCGCCGCTGATATTGTTAGCCGTCGAATTGAACTCACTTTTCCCGGATTTCAGAGCCTAATCAAACTGAACAAAACAAAAAACCCAGACACGGACTCAGGACCGTCACGAGCAATTAATTATACCATGAATGTTCGCAAAACGACTGTTTAAATTCAGTTCATGTGTGAGCCTGTGTGTGTGCCTGAACACACACACACACAAGTTACCCAAAGCAAATCTCGCTTTGGGAAATGTGTTGGCTCTCTCTCCATCCAGAATCAGAATCTTTATTTAGACCGGAGGAATCTTTAATGAACCTTAACAAGGCTCTCATCTCTGCTACTCTGTCTGTCAAGCATCTCTATAACGCTGTGAAGAAGGGCCATTGTCCGAAACGTCGCCTATTTGCGATTTTTTTTTAGGGGGGGATTATGATCAATGCCGCAACACAGCGTTATTGACGAATGTGTTGAGTTGATTTTTGTTTGCTTGTTTATGAGGCTAGGCATGTGCTAGGAGTGCAGTGCGGTGCTAACCACTGTGCCACCACTCCACGTGTGCGTGCAGCTTCCTCTATTTGGTCCGACCTTGCATTATCTACTTTAGTCCACTGTACGGACCCCTTCCTTAAAGTCGTTCATCGGCATTTTGTACATGCCGTGATAAAAATATCCGAGCATTTGTGTAAATATGCAAGGTTAAATTGCGTGAATACTGTTTATACTGGATGTATATATTTAACTGGTAGGCAAGCCGTCCTTACAGAAGAGGTGACGTGATGCTCAACATCACCCTCATGACCCCTCGCCACACATTGCCCAGTGCGCTAATCACTGCGCCACCGCTCTCCGCACGTTGTATATAGTGTGTACATGCGTACAGGTACGGAACGGAAACTCGCAAAAACGACTTTATAATCTCCATTGAAATGCATAGACAGCAAACTCCAACCCTGGTCAGAGATCTACTTTACCCATGATCCCACTGGGGTGGATAGATTAGATACCACACTGTGGCAGGTTAACAGTGGACAACCCGACGGAAAGACCTTCCGATATGAACAAAACTGAAAATCTATTATCCACCTCGTGGCCTATCCCCTCAGCTACAGCACCGCCATCCAGTAAGTACAGTGGAGGCAAGACGCTCATAGCAAATGTAGAGTGGCCTATTTCCTCAGCTACAGCGCCTCCACGCAGTAGATGCAGTAGGAGCAAGACGCTCGTAGCACATCTACCGTGGCCTATCCCCTCGGCTACAGCGCCTCCACGCAGTAGCCACTTCAAACGCTGCTCTTCTGATCGGCCAGTCGACGGTCAACGTTCGGTCGCCTTTTTGACAGCACTCGCTGCGGGCTTCCCACGTGACGGCGGCGGGGCCACGATAAGGCCGCGAATCGGAATCGGCGTACGAATAAACCCGCGTGTCCCGTGCCCTGCCTGCCTTGCAGGACACCACAGCGGAGAAGATCACGGAGATAACGGAGATCACGGCCGTGGGGGAGAGGCCCTGGAGGATCTGCTCAAGGCGGTGCAGAGATCCCTCAATGGCTCCCTGAGCGTCGAGGGGGTGGTCGGCCTCTTCAGCAAGTGCAACCTCAGCGGCATCGACTTTCCTCACCCTGCACAGCCCGTCAACTGCTCCTTTGCAGGTGAGACAAAGGCAGCAAGGCGCGCCTCCTCGTACCAAACCAATTAGCCAACCCAGACACTTTGAACAAGTCCTCTCACCGAACCATAACCAGCTAGCTACTTATACATTAGTGCAATCCGTCCCGCCGACCCTAACTTTGATAACTAACCAACCAACGTAAATTAATAAGCCTTCTATTGGCCATAACCAACGAGCCAACCACCCACTAATACTACGCCTTTCACTAGACCCTAGCCAACTTGCCAGCAAAACTACTAGTACTAGCCCTCCCATTGGTCATAACTATAACCAACCAACTAGCTATTAATACTAGCCCTCCTATTGACACTTACCCGAACTAGTCAACAAGACACGAGTACCCGTCCTCACTAATTCCAACCCTACCGCCTCTTTTGGCTTCACCAGGGTGGCCTCTTACCACTTTTTTATTCCCCCCCCCAACTCTCCCCACGGATTGCGCTGTTTACTGCGCCCATGCCAACAATAATAACAGCAACAGCATAACAGCTTCCGCGCGTGTGCATTGCACTGAATGGCGTCCCGCGGTTTTCTCTCACAGACATCGTCGGTCAGCCGCCCTACTCCGTGCCCAGCATCATCGCCAAGCTGCAACAGATCCTCAACGTGACCCGCGAGCAGATCCTTGCCAAGGCAGCCGAAATCTACGGCCGCTGCAAGGGCGTGCTGTCCCCCCCCGGAGGCCCCAATCACGACCCCCCAAAGCCCCCAAAGCCCCCAAAGGGTGGCAGGCCAGGCCAAGGTGGCTGGCCAGGCCAAGGTGGCAGACATCGCAGATCGGGCGAAGGCATTAAATCCAAGATGGGCAAGGGCTCGCATCCTGAGTCTCCCAGAAGCCCAGGGTCTGAGTCTCCCCAGAGCCCAGGGTCTGAGTCTCCAAAGAGCCCAGGGCATGAGATTCCCAAGGGCCCAAGGCCTGCAAATCCCAGAGGGCAAATACCTGGTTCCTCCCAGCATGGAGGCCGGAACTAGGAATCTCTTCCGTTCCAGCAGTGACCCACTCAAACCTAACTCGGCTCTGTGGACCAGGCTAACAGTCGATTCAGGGCTTCGTTTCTCATGTAATATATACTGGGGATGCCTAAGCAACAGAAGCCACCACCTCACTGATAGCAAGGGGAAGTTGGGGGGGGGGGGCAGCTCCTCTAAATGTGTTTAATGATTTGAGTTTGACAGGTCCCGCCGAGACCGCTTGTGAGATCTCGGAGTTTGTGAATCGATTGTTGACCTCTATAAGCACAATGACCAAGTGATGGGTTATTTTCTTGACGTCTGTTGTTTCGCTAATTTCTTTGTCCAATGCCCGTCCCGACGAAATCGAATCCACCTTTTGATTTTGATGCACGAGTCTGAGCGCCACAGCCTTCGTTTTGCTCCGACACACTTGAAGGCAGCGGCTGAAAGAACGCAAGCACACACGACGGATCAGTGGCATAGAGTGGTTGACACTTGGGCCCTCCGGCTCACGTCGGGTCCCTGCACAGTTGCACTGCCCGCACACCCGAAAGCAACGCCACTGATGACGGCCGGCGTTTACAATCCACTTGCGATGTTGATGTTGATCGAGGGGAGGGGGGGGTAAATGCAGGACTTGGCAAAGAACATGTGGACAAACGACCAAGGTGGTGGGTGATACCCTGGATTTATGTATTTTGATTATCTTTTATATACTAAGTAGTATATATTCAGCCTTTGATGGGTGTGGCAGTGGCGTGGTTTACAATTGTGCCCATTTCCCGTGTGTCAAGGCTGATTCGGTCAGAGGCAACAAAATAAAAATATACATCAACATTTGTTTCGTCTCAAAAGTCACACGTGCAAGTGTTGATCTAGAAACCCATAAGCTCTCCTCCGGTTCATGCAAATGTCATGATATTAAGGTGTCCGGTCCCACAATTGTTACAGAGGGACACGATTGCAGATAACATTTCATACATTTTACCGACCAAAAAAAATCTAAAAATAACCCGGCACTTGTTTAAGCTTTATTCTGTAATAAAGATCACTACCCCCTCCCCCCTATAGCCTAAACAGATTGTTGCGGCAAGCGATGCTCGCAAGCACCTATGAAGGCCAGCGAAACGCCGGGCCGTCTTTGTCTCCCCACTGTTGATGTTTACACACCCCACCGGATGCTTTTGTAAGGTTGAGTCGACCTCGGGCAGGTCCAGCCAGGACCGGTTCAAATATTCGCCGCCGATGTTACCCGAGAGTGGGAATCAATTTCGGGTCACCGGGTTCGGAGCAGAGTGCACTATGCACTACAATACCGGTTCTCATCAACACTCCCCGCAATACCACAAAGACAAAGATCGCCCGTCTAGCCTCAACAGACTGTCGGGGAAAGTGCTGTTAGTGAGCACCTATTGAGGCCGGCACGGTACCCGACCACCTTTGTCTCCCTAGTGGCGATGTTTACCCACCACACCAGGTATGCATCTGAGTACCTGTTGCGGTGACTTACAGACTCCATAAGCGACTCTGCAGAGCCAGCAACCCACTTCCTGTGCTGTCTTACACACACGCATACACGGGAATTGTGCATTGTAAACACGCGCTATCGCCTTAGCATGTAACCACTTAGACGCCTCAATAAAGAGATGACTGACGCATTGTGTGATCTGTATACGGGTCGATTTTAATCGGGGTCGGTTCCACGTGCCAGTGTACCGTGGCCTTAGCTTCTCGTTGGAGGACCCGGAAAAAATTGTCCAAGCGACCACGGGGAGAACACGCGAACTCCAAATATACAGCATGCATTAGGGGTCGGAATCGAACCCACGACCTCCTGTATACCATGCGAGGTAGTTGACATCTTCGCCACCTCCCTCCGCATTTAGAAACATGTTCTACATTTCACATGATGAGCCACTTCGTTGAGCTATCATTTGTGGCCAGGTCGCTTCTGAAAAAGAGCTGTATAGCTCAGTGGGCCTTAGCTTGTACATTAAAAAAGTGTTAAAATAGTGTATATGGTAGAGCAGGGAGTGCAACTGCACCGTGACTCCACGTCTTAGCCCAGAGGGGACCAGGCGACAGGAACAGGACGGAAGGGGTTGTGTAATGGGCCAGTGCTGTGGGTAGGGTTGAGTTAGTGAGAGGGCTAGTAAAGTAGTGAGTTAGTGTTAGGGTCAGTGGATGGGCTACCGTAGTCTCTGAATGCTGAAAGCAAAACGTGTGGGTGTGTCCTATAATCCGGTACGTATGTGTGAGAGAGACCAGATGCGCAACGTTTGGAGGTGCGTCTTACTTTCCAGAGCGTCTTATCCGGAGAATAAGGTAGTAACTAATGGCTGGTTGGCTAGTGGGTTAAGGGTTAAAGTCAGTAAGAGCTGGGCTAAACGAGTGGCTAGTTTGCCAGCTCGGGCTATTCCAAGTAACAGGTTGGTTGGGGTTATGCACAGTGGGAAGATTGATTAGCTGCTTGATTATGGTTACGTAAAGGACCGTGAAGTATTTATTTGGATATTGTGCTGCGGCATCACACCTAGCTTCACAATATTCAGATAATCTGTGAGACAGTTTTTCGCTGGCATTGTTTTTTTTTCTCTCTTTGAGTTCCCCGAGTGCACTCGACGCTTCGGGTCTGGCTCAGCCCTGCCCCCTGCTGGAAAATTAGATGAAGGTACAGGCGCAGCCCTGCGATTGCCCCGCTCCCGCCACTGCTGGCAGAAGGGACCTCCACTAGAGGGCGCTCTAGAAAGCCACTCTAAGAGGCTATCTTTGGCCGGGCTATTCCACGCTCGTCAAACATCTTGGATGGACAATTATAAGGTATTTAATTTAAAGAGCCCGTGACCTATCTGACAAGAGTCGGACAGTGAGCCTGCGACACTCTTCATAAATTGTTGTGATTCCCGGTCCCACTGGAATGTAAACAACACGTGATGGGTACTGTACGATCCGACCATGCCCGTCCAGTGCTCACTGAAATGCATTGGCTTTCAGTTGAGGAACAAATACATTCTAATATCGCACTCGTTACACACACAGAGTGCTTGCCATAAATGAGCCACAACACCTTGCTGATCTCGTCAGGGAGGACAAATCATCACGCAAACTCGGGTCATCCTCGCACAAAGACTCTCGCTTTCAGAGGCGCTTCTGCAGCCGTCTGGAACGCTCTTCCTTCCGATATTGGGAAGCCACTGGAGCACTTATAAATATAGATTTATTGAGAACTGCTTTTTGTAATGAGTTTGTTGTCCTTTCCCCCGCACCTCGGATTAGCACGGGTGGCTACGTACCGTGTGAAGAAGTTCTACTTAAATGTAAATACATTTACCGGTACAAATGTCCGTAAGCGACTTTACCGGCTCGTGCTGTTAGCGTGCGTGGGGTCTGGACCCTGGTACACGAAACGCAATGTGGGGTTCCCCCCCCCCCCCCATACAATTATCTTCGTCTGTAGTCCAGCGCCTGGACCCCTTCTCCCTGTGAGGCTCCGGCGAAGCTGCGATCAGAATGGGAATATTTATTTAAACTGCAGGCGGAATCCGATGAGCTACGCAGCTCTTTATCACAGATGTCCAATAGCGGGTGGGCGAGCACTTCCGATAGCTACGGCGCTGGACATGGAACTCTATGTGAGTCTATGGGCAACTATACGAGTGTGTGGGTCACTGTGTGAATCTATGGCTCTAGTGGCTTCGAGTAGTTTGGCATGGAGCCCCTATGCAGTTCCACTGCCTACACAGATAACGGGAGCTTTCTTGTTTGTGGATTGTGTGTGTGTACGAAGTGACCGTCTTTTGATATCTGTCGGCCGTCCGCACGGCTCTTAAGCCCCCCCCCCCCCCCACCGTGATGATTTCACGTGGTGCGTTTTGGGTGCCCTCGCAAACACGAGGCGCGTGAGGCCACGTGGAGCAAGGGCGTCGCGAGTCCCACGAACAACAGACCCCACGAACAGTGGAACCCTACGAAGAATGGACCACGCGACCGATGGACCCCACGAACAATGGACCACACAAACGATAGATACATGGGGCGGAGGAAGAGTGCGCGTTGAGAGGAGTCGAGCGAGACATGGTATTGTAGGATGGAACACCTGCCTGGTAGCTGACCATGGCACCCTGTCTTGTGCTTCGGTGACTTGGTAATAGACTCCCGTCATGGAAATGTGGAATTTCCAGCACTGGATAAGAACCGTATCCTGTATAGGAGATGAGCGCTGCCTTGTGATGCAGGTTTTGAGTGCTTGCGTGGTGAGATGTTGATCGAGTTTATACATCATAGTACAGAAAATATGGGGCAAGATATGTTGACTAAATCCGATATACAGTGCCGAAAATATTGTGTAAGTTTATGAGACCTCCTTTGCCAGTAACAAGATATAGTAATAGGTTTTACCCTTTTAACTGGCACAAAAAAACTGACACCTTTATTCAAGGCATCATGTCTGCAATAACCACAACACAAGCAGTAAAAATGCAAACAAAAATACAACTCTGATAATAATATGCACTGTCCTTGAATTTGATTAGTCCACACCTTTGAATAAATACACCTTTGAATAAAGGTGTCAGTTTTTGTGCCAGTTAAAAGGGTAAAACCTATTACTATATCTTGTTACTGGCAAAGGAGGTCTCCAATCTAATCGCCGCAACCACAGTTTCACAATTAATTTGCTACATCACCACCCTTATGGTCACCAGCAGAAGGCGGCACGCCCCTTCAAGCGGCCAGTCGCGAAACTCTCGATCGAATGCGCAGGCGATGCAACTGCAACCGGCGCTCGTGCCAACCACATCCCAGTACACGATGCCACTGGACCCGTAAGGCCCACACCGAGGAGAGCTATTCAAACAGAGATCCACACACTCACAAAACAAAGACCCCTCCCCGGTGAACAGGGACGGTCGACAAAAAACGAGTTTGCCTGTCGCCTGCACCGGCGTCGAATCTCAAGTGGGGAACTCCAAGGAAGCTCGGCCTTTTCGCGATTACTCATTGACTCACGGGGAGGCGCGCGACATCGCCAAGTGGAGGAAAGACACGTTTGTGGGTTGCCAGGGTTTTATGGGAAATCTGTGACCCACACACACCCATCCCGTAGGTTCCGAGTTGCGGATGTCAGAAACATTCCCTCTGGACGAGCGACACGTGATCCCCCGGGGTACCGCCACAAGGTTCACGTGATCCCGTGCGCGCAGGTGCAACAGCGTCTTACTCACCCGTCGATGCAGAACTGCAGTGATTTGGTCTTCCTTTTCTTCCCACGTGTGCATGCGCGTGCACACCGCACAGTGTTAATGTCTATGGAGTTGTCGCCGTCCGGCACATGGAAGTTTAAACGTCTGTGGACGTTGGTACAAGACTGTGTGTGCGCGTGCGTTATTCTTATAGGTGCTCGCGAACAGCACTCGCCCCCAACAGTCTGTTAAGGCTACACGGGGGCTATTCGTCCTTGTCCACTTTAATAGGTGCTCGCTAAGAGCACTTGCCCCAACAGTCTATTAAAGCTACACGGGGGATATTCGCCCTTGTCCACTTAAATAGGTGCTCGCTAACAGCACTTACCTGGCTCGTGAATTAAAAGCTACACACAGGGGATCTTTGTTCTGTGTCAGAATGGCGTCAACTGTGGTGCCATAGCAGCAGCGAATCCGTCCTGCAGACTCCGTGGCCGCGACGCCGCCACCTCCGAGCGAGGGGGCCGACGCCGCTCTTCCCTCACCACCCTCCACATGAACACACACCCACATAGAGCCCCCACATGAACACACACACACCCACATAGAGCCCCCACATGAACACACACACACATAGAGCCCCCACATGAACACACACACACACACCCACATAGAGGCCCCACATGAACACACACACCCCCACATAGAGCCCTCACATGAACACACACACCCCCACATAGAGCCCCCACATGAACACACCCCCACATAGAGCCCCCACATGAACACACACACCCCACATAGAGCCCCCACATGAACACACACCCACATAGAGCCCTACATGAACACACACACCCCCACATAGAGCCCCCACATGAACACACACCCCACATAGAGCCCCCACATGAACACACACACCCCACATAGAGCCCCCACATGAACACACACACACTCCATATAGAGCCCCCACATGAACACACACACACACACCCCCACATAGAGCCCCCACATGAATACACCCACACCCACATAGAGCCCCCACATGAACACACACACACCCACATAGAGCCCCCACATGAATACACACACCCACATAGAGCCCCCACATGAACACACACGCACAGGGCCCCCACATGAACACACACACACACACATAGAGCCCCCACATGAACACACACACACATAGAGCCCCCACATGAACACACACACACACATAGAGCCCCCACATGAACACACACACCCACATAGAGCCCCCACATGAACACACACCCCACATAGAGCCCCCACATGAACACACACACACACACACCCTACATACAGCCCCCACATGAACACACACACACCCACATAGAGCCCCGAGGGGAGGTCACCTGGCCGACAGGTTTTCACCCAGAAGCCCTCTCATGGGACCAAACTTCACGGTTTCCTGCGACCAGGGCATTGGGCGACCTCCCCCGAGGCTAACTCGCACCGCGGCGCCGTGACTTGGGTTGTAATCACGTGGTCACGACGGGGCTGCTGAGCCACCGCGGATAGAAAACACCCACAACACACACGGGTCAGCAGACAGGTAGGGGGGGACAGAGTCACGAACGGCGGGAAAAACAGGGCCGGTCCTCTGATTGGTAGGACAGATGCGCCTCGGCGAGTCCGAGGCTAAATTACCCGAGTCAGTTTGAGTCAGCAGGGCAGGTCTAACCTTTCTCCCGATGGTCTAAGACCCGATCTGTATCGCAGGCCCAGTCCTCTGATTGGTAGGACAGGTGCGCTTGTTTAGAGGGTGAAAAGCGGACGTCTCAGAGAGCACCGGTCCGGGGAGAGTGGCGAGAAATCCGGCCCACCTGATTGGACGGGAGGCCAGCGGATCAGCGCCGATTTATCTTTGATGTAGAGGACAATAAAAAGGGTAGAGAAGGTAGGGAGAGTCAGTTCGTATTGTACTCAAGCCAGGCTCGGGGCAGTCGACTTCCCAGCCACTCGAACGTCCGAGTGACGAGTCGAAGTGCAGTGAGGATCCGACCCAGCAGCTCCGTACGAGTCGAACCGTGAGTACCCGAGAGTGAGATATTGAGGCCATTGTGAGATTGTCTTAGGAGAGTGAAAGAGGCGATACAGATCGGGTCTTAGACCATCGGGAGAAAGGTTAGACCTGCCCTGCTGACTCAAACTGACTCGGGTAATTTAGCCTCGGACTCGCCGAGGCGCATCTGTCCTACCAATCAGAGGACCAGCCCTGTTTTTCCCGCCGTTCGTGACTCCGTCCCCCCCCTACCTGCCTGCTGACCCGTGTGTGTTGTGGGTGTTTTCTATCCGCGGTGGCTCAGCAGCCCCGTCGTGACCACGTGATTACAACCCAAGTCACGGGGGCCGTGGTGCGAGTTAGCCTCGGGGGAGGTCGCCCAATGCCCTGGTCGCAGGAAACCGTGAAGTTTGGTCCCATGAGAGGGCTTCTGGGTGAAAACCTGTCGGCCAGGTGACCTCCCCTCGGGGCTCTATGTGGGTGTGTGTGTGTTCATGTGGGGGCTCTATGTAGGGTGTGTGTGTGTTCATGTGGGGGCTCTATGTGGGGGTGTGGGGGTGTTCATGTGGGGGCTCTATGTGGGGGTGTGGGGGTGTTCATGTGGGGGCTCTATGTGGGGGTGTGTGTTCATGTGGGTGCTCTATGTGGGGGGGTGTGTGTTCATTTGGGGGCTCTATGTGGGGTGTGTGTGTGTTCATGTGGGGGCTCTATGTGGGGATGTGTGTGTTCATGTGGGGGCTCTATGTGAGGTGTGTGTGTGTTCATATGGGGGCTCTATGTGGGTGTGTGTGTGTTCATGTGAGGGCTCTATGTGGGGGTGTTCATGTGGGGGCTCTATGTGGGGTGTGTGTGTTCATGTGGGGCTCTATGTGGAGGTGTGTGTGTTCATGTGGGGGCTCTATGTGGGTGTGTGTGTGTGTTCATGCGGGGGCTCTATGTGGGTGTGTGTGTGTTCATGTGGGGGCTCTATGTGTGTGTGTGTGTGCATGTGGGGGCTCTATTCGGGTGTGTGTGTGTTCATGTGAGGGCTCTATGTGGGGTGTGTGTGTGTTCATGTGGGGGCTCTATGTGTGTGTGTGTGTTCATGTGGGGGCTCTATGTGGGGTGTGTGTGTTCATGTGGGGGCTCTATGTGTGTGTGTTCATGCGGGGGCTCTATGTGGGTGTGTGTGTTCATGTGGGGGCTCAACGTGGGGTGTGTGTGTGTTCATGTGGGGGCTCTATGTGTGTGTGTTCATGTGGGGGCTCTATGCGTGTGTGTGTGTTCATGTGAGGGCTCTATGTGGTGTGTGTTCATGTGGGGGCTCTATGTGGGTGTGTGTGTGTTCATGTGGGAGCTCTATGTGGGGTGTGTGTGTGTGTGTTCATGTGGTGGCTCTATGTGGAGGTGTTTGTGTTCATGTGGGGGCTCTATGTGGGTGTGTGTGTGTTCATGTGGAGGCTCTACGTGGGGGGTGTGTGTGTGTTCATGTGGGGGCTCTACGTGGGGTGTGTGTGTGTGTTCATGTGGGGGCTCTATGCGGGTGTGTGTGTGTTCATGTGAGGGCTCTATGTAGGGTGTGTGTGTGTTCATGTGGGGGCTCTATGTGGGGTGTGTGTGTGTTTTCATGTGGGGGCTCTATGTGGGGTGTGTGTGTGTGTTCATGTGGGGGCTCTGTGTGGGTGTGTGTGTGTTCATGTGGGGGCTCTATGTGTGTGTGTTCATGTGGGGGGTGGTGAGGGAAGAGCAGCGTCGGCCCCGTCGCTCGGAGGTGGCGGCGTCGCGGCCACGGAGTCGGCCGGACGGCTTCGCTGCTGCTGCGGCACCACACAATGAGTCTGTCGTGGTACTAACACGTTGCATCGCCTTCTTTTTTTAAAATCGTCTACCGCATGTGTTGAGATCACAGGCACACACGCACGCGTGCGCGCGCACACTTAAATCACGGCACAATCTCGTGAATTGTATTTATCCACGAGTTTGATTACATCGGACGGCAATTCACTCTGGAGGCGCATGAAAAAAACAGAGATACACAGATCCATCCCACCAGCACCCACCCCCGATAGCCTTTAACAGATTGTGGAGACAAGTGCCGTCAGCGAGGGCGTGTGTGTGGCCAACACCACGCCGGCCGCCTTTGTCTTTCCAGTGCTGATGTTGTACACACCGCACCAGGTACAATACTCATTTAATAATAATCATCAACGGAGTTTGACTTCTATATTTGGGGGGTGGGGGGGGAAGGGCTTCGCTTTGTCCCTCACATTAGGAATCACCGGGTGCATATAATGAATTAACCAAAAATTTAAGCTTAACTACAGAAAATAAACTCCGCCCATGCATTTAATGCTGAGTCGACGTACGAGTGGTTCGAGTAAGCGGTTCAAACATTCGCCACTGTTATTGGGAATCGAACTCGGGTCTAGCTGGGTTGGGAGCGCATGCCACTGCGCCATCGCTCCCAACGAAAGCACACACACACCTACAAAGACAAAGGTCCCCCGTATAGCCTAAACAGACTGTAGGGGCAAGTGCTGTTAGCGAGCACCTATAAAGGCCGGCACGGCACACGAGGAGGTGGGTGGCCAACACCGCGCCCGGCCGCCTTTGTCTCCCCAGTGGCGATGTTTATACATCGCACCAGGTCCTCATTTGAGGCTGAGACGCCCTAGGGGAGGCCCGGGACCGGTTTTAGGTAATCATCACCGATGTTAGCCGTTAATGGGAATCGAACCCGGGTCGCCAGGTTCGTGGCAATGCGCGCGCGCGCGCGCTGGGAACGCGCTCCGTGACTGCGCTGGGCGAGGCTGTTGGCGCGGGTTGTGAGACGCGGGCCATTCCCATGCTTGTTTGAGTAAACGAGGTTTGTTGTTTGCGATGCTGGGAGTCGTCGTGCTCTTAGCCAGACGCGTCAAACGCATGGGGGGGGAGGGGGGGTCAGGACGGGGTGGGTTCGTGGTAGGGTAGGAGGAGGATTTGTGTTTGAAGGGCTGTCGCTCAGGGGCTCGCTATGAGTCGCAGCGCGTTCCCTATTTCCTCGACGCGTGTGTATTGTTGCACAAGCGCGGCGGATATAGATGACTCTGCACAGGTTGCCTCGGTGTTCACTAGCCAAGCGGACTCCAGAAGTTGTTTCGAGAAGAGCGGAGAAGCCAGAAGTCGCCTGCTGTTCTTCCTCTCGCTGTTGTCCGGCGCTTCGGTGATGAGAAGGAATTTGCGTTCGGATATCCGCGTCGCCGGGTAGAAGAGGAGATGCGTCTCGAGGGACGGCGCGCCCTGAACGCGTTCTTGTTGGCGATCTGCATGCGCTCCTGTTGCCGGGGTAGCTTGGTGCACGCAGGTAAGACACACGCTACGCGCTCTCTCTCACACACACACAAAGACAGTGATCCCCCCCGTAAGAGACCTTTGGGGCAAAGTCTTGTTCTCGAGCACATGATAAGAAGGCCGACGCGGCAAAGACACTGCACATGCGCATGCACACTCGCGTTCACACTCGCGTTCACAGACGCGTTCACACTCGCGTTCACACTCGCGTTCACAGACGCGTTCACACTCGCGTTCACACTCGCGTTCACAGACGCGTTCACACTCGCGTTCACACTCGCGTTCACAGACGCGTTCACACTCGCGTTCACACTCGCGTTCACAGACGCGTTCACACTCGCGTTCACAGACGCGTTCGCAGACCCATTCACACACGGATTCACAGACGCGTTCGCAGACGGATTCACAGACAGATTCACAGACGCGTTCACACACGGATTCACAGACGCGTTCACAGACACAAAACACGACAACCGCCGTTCGCCACTAAGTGGCGGTGACGTTGCGACGGCGCTTGTGCCAGGATAGGTGCACCTTGAGGCCACGTGAAGAAGTGTCGAAGGCTCGCTGGTGGCAGGTCACGGAACAGACCCAGGTGCCATGGGTTGACTGACCGAGATGACTGACTAGATAGATGCACCACCTGTGTTTCTCACTCTGCTAACTCGCTGCGTTTTAGTCGCCCAGCGCTCAACTCGTTGTTGTGAGCGTCGCTTACTCTGGGCACCGCTGCTGTTGGAGAGCGGCTGTCTTCTCCTACTGCCCAACAGCGTCCTTGACGAGCCGTCTCGCACACACACTCGCATCCCCCATTTAGCCTTCAACAGACTCTTGGAGCATGTTGCTGCTCGTGAGCAGCACCTATTTAAGCCGGCACGGCACACGATGGGGTGGGTGGGCAACACCCCGCCCGGCCGCCCTTCGCTCTCCGGTGCTGTTGTTTTACAAACCGCAGCAGGTACTCATTTAATGCCGAGTCGACTTAGGGGGAGGCCCAGGACCGGTTCAGATACTCACCTCTGATGTTAGCCGTGGGACTGAATCGAACTCTGGTCAGAATCACAATCAGAGTATTCATTTATACTGGAGGAATCCGATGAACCACAAAGCTCGTTGACACGCAGGCTTGTTTAGCACGCATAAAGCTCCTTATCACACACGTCCAGGGTCGCCTGCCTCGTAACGCCAACGCTGTCGCCCCGTGCAGATGGCCTCGTGTTCACGGAGAGCCCGCAGAACGCCACGGCCTCGGTGGGAGGCGAACTGTCGATCTCCTGCGAGGCGGACAGCGCGAGCCTGGGACCGGTCCTCGAGTGGCTTCGGGACGGGGCCCCGTTGGGCACCGACGCCGACTCCTCGTCGGGCGGCACCGGCTCGGTGGGGGGTGGCACGCATCACTCCGTCGCGCAGCTGGCCCTGTCTAAAAACGGCGGCACCGCCTTTGTTCACCGCAGCACGCTCAGGTACGACCCCCCCCCCCTCCCCCCATCCGTGCGGGTGTTTTCAAATCTATCGGAGGGGGGGGAGCGGGGGGAGCGGTGAAAAATGAATATGGTCGGTCGTTGTTCCCAATTCATTCCAATTGTGCCACCGGCGTCATGTCGCGAGATGAAGCGTTCCATGCAGGACACTCAACAGTAGGAGAGCAAGGCGCCGCAAAAGTAGGTTTCACAGAACTACTACCGAGTTCCCGGCAAGTAACGACGCACTAGGGTGCGCTGCACTTTGCCGCGCGCCCTGCTCTGGAGATGTTCATCGTCAAAACTGATCTTCGCCTCTTCTCGACGAACTTATTCCCCTTTATTTGTGGTCTCGGCGTGGTGATCCTTGCTCTCAGCTGCCCTTCGTTGTGCAGCGATTCCACGTCACTGCATGACGACGACTTGGGGAGGACTGCATCCAGCAGTGGATTCATAATGGCTGATGATCATGGTGATGACACACTTCCTCGTCCACTCCTTGATCACAGCCATCCACCTCTTCCTAGATAACCCCCTTGCCCTCCTACCTTCTAACTCCATGTCCTGCACTTTTACCAACGCCATCTGCGTCTCCTATTTCCACACTGAGATCATTTCTAATGTTTTAGTCTATGATAAAAAGAAAACTCCAATAATTCACAGCCTATATAATTCATTCACCACTGACGTTAACCACGGTCGGAATTGGAATTCAGATTGCCACATTCATAGCGCAGTGCCCTAACCGCTGTCTCACTGCTCCTCGATGTTGATTTGGTATATTCTCATAAAATCAGATATTTTATTCTCAAAGCTCAAACTGTCGCCACATTACATTAAATTAAGTTTGCGTGAGTGTGCAGTCATTACCGACCGGGTCTGAGATCATCAGCGTGCTGTATTGTACTCGAGAAACCACTTTCGAAACGTGCGACTGACCCCTAGGATTCGAACCTAGGTTCTCGGCCTTGCCGTTTCAGTGTTCTAACATCTGAGCCACCCGACCAGCTCCCGATATGCACGTTTTAGTATTGTCCACTCACATGCGATGGTTTTCCCCAGACATTGGTTTAATCGTGCCTGCTGAATTATGTTGTCATTTGTGCATTATAAGTAGAGCTGATGGATTTGAAAGTTGATGATGGATTGATGGTGATGTTGGTTATGATGATGATGATGGATTGAGAATCGATGACGATGAATTGATGACGATAATTACGATGATGAATTCACAGTTGATGACGGGCCGACACGTCACAATGGTGGCGGTGACGTTACTGCTGGTTGGCTCTCTGCCTCGTGTGTTGTTGCAGTATCCACCGCGTGCAGCAAGGAGACGTAGGCCCTTACTCCTGTCAGGTCACCTTAGCCGGGGGAGTCGTGGTCCGGTCCAAGGAGGGGTGGATACAGGTGGAAGGTAAATACCTCGCCTGGTGTACAGGAGGCCGTGGGTTCGATTTCAACCCTGACGCCTGCTGTGTATTTGGAGTTTTCATGTTCTACCCGTGGTCACGTGGATTTTTCTACGGAACCTGCGGTATTTCCCGCCACATTTGGAAACGTGCGTTTAGGGTAATTGGTTGCTTTACATTTCCACGTGATAAGCCACTTCGTTAAGCTTTCGTTTGTCACCAAGTTGCTTCTGAAAAATAGCTCAATAGGATTTACCTGGTAAAATTAAAAATAGTTTAGTTTAAGATGGATGCGTTTTAATCCGTGGTATGGAACCCGACGGGGGGGGGGTAGCTGTTTGATAACATCACGATTTTAAAATATTCATGCTTGCTCTGGATTGTGTTACAAGATTTTGGGCAAAAAACCCTTGGATAAATATTGTTTCCCAGGGGAGGTCCCTAATAACAACACAAATTCCTCAGACAGTTTTGTTGGATGGTCTCTACGAATTATAAAGCCATCCTCATACCGGGTGAAAGACAAAATGAGTGCATGAATGCTGTTACATATGCACTCATAAAGCATTACAAAAATGAGTCTCGAGTTTCAGTGACACATTCCAGGATAAGTAAGCGGCATTATTATGAATAATTGTCCTGATATGCGTTGCGACTTTATATGGGCCGAGTGTTTAGGAGCCCAACTCCGGTTTATATTCAAAATATATTTTTTACTTGTGATCCTGCATTGGCAGGGGTGCACAGACACATAACAACAACAAACATCAACACATTCATCAATAACACTGTGGCCCTAAATGAAAATGTATATAAAACAAGTTACATTTTGGGTAATTTCCCTTATAACCTATCTGGACAAACGCCCACTGTGTGACCATTCTACCGGGGTTAGTGACCTCAGGAAAACCCTGGACACTCTTTACAAAAGAGATGTTCCATCTCAATGGATTCTCCAGGTGAAATATTAACAACGTACATTTATTTAATGATTACTATTATTTAAATCCCTTCCATTCCCTGACCGTGCCAGGCAGGCCGACCATCACAGGGGAGCCTCGGTCTCTGAACGTGAGCCGGGGCGAGCCCTTCACGCTGCGCTGCACTGCAATGGGACCTCCTGAGCCCGTGTGGATCAAGTGGTTCAGCAGCGCAGATGTCCAGCCTCAGCAGCCAGACAACAATGGGTCCTCTCCCTCCGAGCTGCACGTGTCTGGTGCGTTTGAGTTTCGTTTTTTTGTCGCTTTATATTCCGCGTCACTCGTTGCGAATGCATCGCGCAACGCCGCGCAATTCACAGTTACGGAGGTCCATCCGTATGGAGGCGCTTGTGGACGATGGGTGTTTGTAGGCGTGGGAGGAAACCACGCGTGTTAGGGGGGCAACGCTCGATCCCATACAGATGATACAGAAACAGATGAATCCGCACTCGCTGTACCACCTTCTTCTGGCAAGCAAGGGGGGGGGGGGGGCATGGCACCACGACGTCCAACAGGAAGGGAGTTTCACAATGTTTGGTGTGATCCGCCAAACCCTCGCTACCTCCACAGTGCTGTTTTACAGGCCCCATGCACAGCCACCACCGGTCTGTTGAGGGTTACGATGGTCCTTGAGACATTCGGCCACAAATGACGATTCGGTTACCACCCAAAGTGGCTGACGCTATAAATGATTTTCGAGAATCGTCTTATCTCTAGATGGCAAACATTTACGACGGCAAGGTCAGAGCATTTAGGAGGGCTTAACAACTGATATGAAGCGTCCAGGGAACAAGGCCAGAACTAGCAAACATAATCCAGAGAGTGTGTACGCATAGCTCTCTGCTTGTGGTGCGTACTTGTGGCGTTTGCCACCCCCGGCGGTACGGGCCAAGCCCCCTGTGCCTTGTTGGCTACAAGGCACAGGCGCTCCGGTGGCAAGGCCCCGTGGCATCTCAGCGGCTGCACGAGAGGAAGCTCAAGACAGGCCCTCTAGAGGGCATTTGCACTCCCCCACCCACACACACACCATCCCTGCTTAAAAAAAACTATAACTTATTCTTTTCACCAGTTACGGTCCCACTGAGCAATGTAGCTCTTGATCAGAAGCGACCTGGCTATCACAAATGATAGCTCAATGAAGTGGCTGATATCATCACGTGGACATTCATAGCAGCGTCCAATTCCTATTAAGCTTTGATGGTGACGACTGAATCGTGTTGCATGGACGCACTTATTGATAAATACACGCGTTCACGTGTACATGTATGGCCCTTTTTTTGTCAATCCACCGCTGGATAAGGACCTCCGCATGTCGCGGTGGTTATACGATCCACACTTCACCACGCCGGTCAGTGCGGATTTTGTGAAGGTGTGGGGAGCATAGATGTGGGAGTATTGAGAGCCACGATACAGTATATATACACACACACACCGATGATTTGTTTCTGCAAAGGCTTCTGGTGACAACGTAGCCCCCGCAGCAGCGTTGGCCTCTAACCACCCTGATTCGCGCAGGGTGGCGGTCACCGTCCAGACTCGAATCTGCACAGTTTCCGAGATCTGACTCGATCGGCGCATCGACGGGTAAAATTATTGTGCATTCGGTGAAACGTCTCGGTTCACGAACTTCCTCCCTCGCTCCAACCGGGCGCCTTTTGTTTGTTTTCTGAGTCAATCTCAGCCGGCGTCTCACCCACGGCGTCACCTCCAACAAGGAAACTCTCACAAGGCGTTCCTTCCGTGTTCTTTATCTGCAACGCTTGGCTTTTTTTTCTTCCGCCACGGTTATCGCATCGCCGAGCCCGGTGTTCAAGCGGTTTCATGAGTGGCCGCGCAGTTAACCCAGAGCGGTTCTCTCTCGTGGCAATCTTTGGGAACGCGACCGCGTCCCGAAAGCATGTTGCCTCTGCGTGAACCCACTGAGGAAGGGGACTTTTAAATTAACGACAACGGGAGGACGTGCATTATCGTGCACCACTAAGCCGTGTGCGATGCTAACGCGAGAAAATCGTTCTGGCTTCACATTCAATGCACTGATGCAATGCCCTGCGCATTGACCTTGCCTTCAGAACTCCGGTTCCTGAGAGACAACACGTGACCGAGCGTGATGGTTATAAAGACACGGTGTTGCCCGGTCGAAAATATTCCCCTCCAGTATCCCCGATTAGTGTAGTCACGACGCCTGCCAGTTAGATTGCGCTCACACTTTGCTTAACCAGCAGATGAAATAAACCCACCGAGACGCATGGCACACCATTGCTCCTTTTGCAAGGATGACCTGCCTGGTGACGAGTAAACACCGCTTGCTTGCCACTTTGAAGCAGTAGTCCCACATGTCGCTGCGGGGCTCGTATAAAACGAAGTAGCTGGGCCACGTTTGGCCCGTGGCGTTCCCGCCCGCGTTGAATGCACGTGGTGATGATGATGATGATGCGACTCGATTTTCAGGAATTTCTGAGACGACGAGTTACTCGTGCCACGCGGCCAACTCCAGGGGCACCAGCGTCTCGAGGGAGGCGCGGATCAACGTGAAGGGTGAGGGCGCGCTGCCACCTCTCCCACTGTAGACCAAACCCGGATGTATTTCTTAGTCAGCGCTGGGTCGATTATCAAAACTGTGCAGTGCGCTGGAATTGAGTCCAACGCACCAGATCTGGGTAGAAATCAGTTCCTAGCCACCAGAACGCAGATGCCAATTCCCGGACTGTCCGAGTCACACTTGGGACTAGTGGTGACCCTAGGACTGACCTTGCTGTAGCTTCTCCTGGGGAGGAGCAGGGTCAAATGCAACACTTTGTGCAAATGATGAGGAACCCCATCGCGCGAGCACCTCGCATAGCCTCGGTTGACTCCAATCCATGTGCATCACCAGCGGTGAATTGTTCTTTGAATCTGAACCTGGCCTGGCCCACCACTAGATAAACTCGGCCTATAAATGGGTCAGTGCAAGTACTTGGCAGTGGTGCGTCAGCGGCACCAATCGCCCGTTGAGCGGACAGAATCACGGTGGTCTTAAACGGTGCTCACTCGCAAACCTGACGCGGTGGGCTATGGGGGGGGGGGGGGATTTGTGTGCGCGTGGTCAAAAAGTTCGAGTGAGGCGTCTCGCGTGCCGCTGTGTGTGGGTGGACGTGGCTCTGTCGCAATTACGATTGCTCGGAAAGATAGATCTCAGATTTAGCAATAAAATACGACCGCCTTTTCAGCTCGTTTTGGCGCTGCAGGTAACTCTACGATTCATGGCCCTTTGTCAATCCACTGCTGGATGAAGGCCTCCCAATGTTATATGAGTCATGGGGGGGGGGGGGGGCGGGGGGGTTGTTTCACCATACTTCACCCGGCTGGTTAATGCGGTTTTATTGAAGAGAGAGCCAGGACCAGTTCAGGTATCATTTGCCACTGGTGTTTTTGTTGTTGTTAAAATGATCACCTGCAGACAATCCCGGGAGATAGAATGGCCCGTTTGCAAGAGTGTTCCAGGAGTCACGTGATATGTGCATGGTAGCCGAAGGCGGGATTCAAACTCGGGTGTAACCGGGTTCATGGTGCAATGCACAAACCACTGTGCCATCCCTCTGTCCTCAGGCAACGGTATAATTTATTTTAAAACGAAATATTGTGTTAAATCACTGTCGATGAGTGTGTGTGTGTGCACTTCCTTACTGTGGAAGTGGCGGTGGAGGCGAATCTATAAACTACCCCGGGAGCAGATATGGCGATCTTGAAATGTCAGTACATTGAAATCCAGTAAAATTCCAATTTCCTAGATTTCAAGAGTCGCGGGGGGTGGGGGGGGCACGTTCGCCCCCCATCGCAGCCCCCCCCCTCCACCCCCGACCTGTGTACACCACGGAATGGTGGCACGTCGGTTCATGAATTGTGCTATGAACCCCAGCCACCTGAGTTCGATTCCCCGACTTCGTGCCCGGTGGATGCGCGGAGTCGTATTCGACTATGGGTGACGCGTCTGTGAAGTGGTGCTGAGACGGTGGAGTGCGACGCTCTTGGTGCTGCTGCCCCCCCCTTCCCGCTCCCACCCACCTCCCAACCACAGTTTTGCCGGAGGCTCCTGGGCTGCCCCGGCTGGTGACCGTGAGCGCGCGCGACGCTTGGCTCTCATGGAACCCCAGCTTTGACGGATTCTCTCCGCTACTCGGGTGCCGGGTACAGGTGCGACCCTCGCTTAATTACACTCAACCACAAAGGCCATTCCACCCCCCCCCCCCCCCCATTAGCCTATGCAGGCTGATGGGGCAAGTGCTGGCCGGATATGTTAAATATGAGCGGATCGCTGAACTGCACAAATGGCACGCTCTTTGTTGTTGTATGTAAGCGCCTGTCACTATGCAGCAGGCATGACTCTGTTTGCCAGCCGGCCACGTATCCCGGTTGAGCCTGCCGGAAACGTTGCTACCTTGCAGGTCGCGAGAGACGACGGGCAGTGGGCGGACGCCGACAACAACACGGAGGCCAGCGGCTGGGCCCCGGACGATGACACGGGGGTGCAGGAGGTGGCAGGGGTCCCCGATGATCCCTCGTACGGGGCCCCCCTGGGCGGCTTAGAGCCCGGCACGGATTACCGGGCCCGCATCGCCTGCCACAACCAGGTCGGCGCGTCGCCGTGGTCCCCGTGGGTCAGGCTTCGCACGCGCAAGCAAGCCGGTGGGTCCTCCTCCGTTTCTCGCCGTCCACCGCTTCCCGGTCCTCTTCTTGTCCTTCATCGGTGGCGTTCAAATCCTGGTAGTGGCGAGGGGAGGAGGGGGGGCGTGGTGAGGGGGAGTTGACTCAGCCCATCGTCCCTCCGCGGATCATTTAAAAAAATAGGTGCCTACTATTTTGTGGAGAGGCTCGCCACCCACCATGGGGGTGCGGAGTTTCCACCACCGGCTCGGGGATTGTAGACAGGAGCTGAGCACTGCCTCGGTGCTCGGTTGAGCAGGAGATGACTTTGCGTTGTTGGTTTGTGATTCATCCATTGCATTAGTCGCGAGATGTTAACTCCCTCGCCCCGTATGCCGGATGTTGTGGGTTCCATACCGATCCTGACGCCTGTACATTCGGAGTTTTTATGTCTCTCTCCCCGTGGTCGCGTGGATATTTCTCCCGGTCCTCCAGTTTTTCCCTCCACATTTAGAAACATGCGTTTAGATTATTTGGCTGTTATACATTTTCACGTGATAAGCCACTTCCTTGAGTTATCATTTTGTGATAGCCAGGTCGCGTCCTGAAAAATAGCTAAATTGCTCAGTGGGTCTTACTTGGGAAAAATTAAATTAGAGTAGTTTAGTTTTATTTCTGCTTGGGGCACTGCCCTTGTCGAGGAGAAGAGACTTGAGATCATCGTAGACCTCAACATGGGCACCCATGCGAAGACAAAGATCACCCATATAGCCTTACCAGACTTTTTGGGGAAAGTGCCGTTAGCACCACACCCGACCGCACGCCTTTGTATCCCCAGTAGCGATGCTTACACACCGCGCCAGGAACTGATTTGAGGCTGTGTCGACCTAGGGGAGGCCCAATACTGATTGAGATAATCATCACTGGGATTGGTCACGAGCGAGAATTGAACTCGGGTGGCCGGGCTCGGAGCACAGTGTGCTAACCGCTGCGCCACCGCTCCCCGCGCATAACTGGTGCTCGGCCAGAGGTAAGACAAAACGTGCCCCCTTCACCAACCCACACTCACCTGTGTGGTGAAGTATAGCCAAACCCCCCAACCCCACCACCCCCCCCATGACCGATGCATCTCAAACATGGCCCCCCAGTACTCAGCAAACTTCGTCTGGAATTCTTTCTTTGCTTTACAAATCTTATTTTTATGATTTTTAAAAATATTTGGTAACAACATGATTACTGATCTATTATATAATTACAATAACCCCCCCCATCAGGTGATTTCTGCACCTGATGAGTTCAGTGACAATGTCGTCCTGCTGCTCTCTTTAAGACTGGGGGTGTAGGTGGATGGCTTCACTCTTCTGGCAAATCGCCCGATGATGCTGAATATAATTACCATCGAAGCGTCGTACTATTCAAATTGTAAATGTTGTGGATTTACTTTCCAACACACCGGTGGGCTGTAGTAGTAACTAATTGGTGCGTTGTTTACGTGACAAACCTTACTGGCTGTGTCGGGTGGTGGAGGGTTACGACACATTTATACTTATGCTATATAACCGAAAAACTTTTATTATGAATATTTGTCGCGAAAGGCTACGTGTTAAACCATAGTATTACGTTCAAAATAACAATAAATCATCATAAATTACCTTTTTTTGTCCGCATTGCATTATAAGACCGATTGGAATGTTAGGTATTATTGATGGTAATCTTCAGTGAACTCGCTCTCATGTGCAAAGTTGCGTGCTTGCTATGCGCGTGTCAGTTGACACCCTGGGTAACCTTACAAGCGAGATGTTCCGTCTCAAGGGATTTTCCAAGATAAATATTTATATAAAGGAATGAAATTAAATAAAGTGCCATCCGTGGGACGATTTTCCTGAAGAAAAAAAAACACTGAGTGTGGGCCATTGTGTGCCCATGTCTTACCACATTTGCCATAATTCTCTCAAAATTACTTAATTGGGTAACAACATGGCAACATTGCTCTCCACTGGTAGCCTCATGGCCACTTGCAGCTCGGTGTTATGTGGCATTGTGCCGCACAGGGACAGCTGCCATTAGGGGACCCCCCCTCGGCACAAATAGAAGGAAACCGTTGCTGGGAATGAGATGTGACGAAAGGTGTTTTCAGATGCTGGGATATTTAAACGCCAAAAAAAATGCAACTCCTCATTTATCCGCGTGTGTCAACCACGTGCACGTAACTCTTCCACTCTACCTGGTCTCTCCCCCGCACCCGCTCCCCCTCGACAGCCACCCTCCCTGAGTTCGTCCCGTGGCTGCTCGGCGTGGCTGCTGCCCTGGCAGTCCTCGGAGCTGTGGTGGTTGTGGTCTTGTGGAGGAAGAAGAAGCAACAGTTTAGGTTTGAGTTCACCCACTGCGTCTCAACCCGATCCACGACATTTGTCACGAGCACTGCTTTATAACGGAGGGACAAATACAGAGCAGCATAACGTTTTGGTGCAATGGCATTTCTCTCAGAGCGGGTGGAGAAAGAGAACAGAGAGGCCGACTGACTGACTTACAGTTGGAGATTGCATTTTACAGCGTAGTCCATGTGTCTTGTGACACTCTCTAAAACTTAATATTTTTAAAGTAAGGTTTATTTTAAGCATAAATAAACATACAAAGGGAACATTATTTAGGGGTCAATTAATTGGGGGTCACAAGACATATCTAAAAACTATTAAACTGAACTATTTGTATTTTACGAAGTAAGGCCCACTGAGCTATAACAGCTCTTTTTCAGAAGCGACCTGGCCACAAATGATAGCTCAACGAAGTGGCTTATCACGTGGAAATGTATAGCAGCCAAATACTCAAAATGCATGTTGATTGTAAATGTGTAGGGTAAAAAACCGGAGGACCCGGAGAAAAATCCACACGACCACGGGGAGAACACGCAAACTCCAAATATAAAGGCATCAGGTTCGGGATCGAACCCACGACTTCCTGTATACTAGGCCAGGTAGTTAACGTCTCGCCACCGTGGCCCTGAGACATATGGGACATTTGGAGAACGATGGCAGGTGGAGGTGGCCGGGTAACTCAGGGGTCAGAGTGCTGAGCTGCCACCACTGAGATCTTCGTTCCAAATTCAGGTGTCAGCCATTGCCCACGATTAAACCAGACTCCCAAGTGTAATGAGTTGAGAGTCTCTGCTACATTTGCACTTTATTTGGTTAAATGCCAGCAGCCCTGATAATAAAAAACACCGCTTTTTCGCGGTCAGGAAATAAGTGGATTGGTCATCTCGTGAACATGATGGAGGTACAAAAATTGTGATTAAAAGAGGGGGGGGGCGGGGGGAACAATAATAATTTAATATTCAATGCCAGTAGGCATTCAATATCAAATAAACCCTTATAAACTATACATTTCAATATATGCATAAACTGTCTTAAAACTGAAAATGGAATTTATCGAATGTGAATTGAGAAAAAAGCACGTTAGGAATGGCAAGCCGCCGGTGCTGAGTTTGTTTAGTTTTGATAAATGACCCTCAGGAGGTGACGAAATCACAGCCATGCCGGAGATATCACTTTTCGCGCTTTACCCGTAAGCTTGCCGAACCGGTTCGTCTGCATTTGCGCAAACTCGTGGCTGAGTTACAAGACAATGGTAAAGTAAAGTGGGCTGGGGCGGGACAATGTCACGCTAAGGTGATGCTGAGAAGGTGAAGTTGATCATGCTGCGCGATGAACCCCGCAGACCTGAGCTCGATTACTGGCCACAGCTAAGCATCAGTCAGTGACGAGTGATGTCTGAACCGGTCACTCCGCTTCATGAACCTGCAGTGACCAGCATGGTGAAATATGGTCAAATAACCCCCCCCCCCCATCAAATGATTAATTTAATGAATGGTTGTTTCTATGGAACCTTTTTTCCATCATAATGTCTGTTTCTGAATGAATCTTGGTGGTATACAGGACCGTAAATTAATTCCCCCATTCGTTCGGCTGGCTGTAGCTATTGAGTGTGCAGGCCGTGCATCTGTACCTGCACCTACGGGTCAAGTTCAACTTTGTTTGTTTGTTTGACTGAGTGAGAGAGCAGGATGAGTCCCATTGGTATTGAGTGACCTGGGTCACCACGATGGCAAAAAAATAATTTTAAAAAACAATTTAAAAAATAATTGCAGCAATGAAGTCAATAGAAATCGGAGCCAAAAAAAATACCAAAAATTATAGTCAAATGGGTTAGAAGGTTTCAGGTTCTGGGCTACTAAGAGAGAGGGGTAATTGGACAAGGGGTGGGATCCCCATTTCATTACATGCGCCACAGTCCATGCTTCTAAACACGTAGCTACGCCACTGCATTTGTCTACGCCAACCAATCACCATCATCATGAGGCACTTTGACAATTGTAATTGCTGATGAGTTTTAAAAGCATGAAGTATATATTTTAGCTGCTCTCTACGTACGGGTGGGACAAGGCATCGATCCATCGATTAATATTGATCCTTAAGCTCACGATGCATGCACTGAATTAATTTGCGTGTGAGTCAATTTTTGTATCATTATTATTGTTGTATAGGTTATGGGTGCTGGGCTACGAAGACAGGGAATTAGACAGAAGGCCTCATTTCATTACTTGCAGGGGAACCATTTCAACCTCACCATACCAACCTCACCATGCCACTCTCACCATGCCAGCCTCACCATGCCATACTCACCATGCCAGCCTCACCATACCACCCTCACCAAGCCACACACACCATGCCACCCTCACCATGCCAACCTCACCATGCCACTCTCACCATGCCAGCCTCACCATGCCACCCTCATCATGCCAACCTCACCATGCCACACACACCATGGCAGCCTTACCATACCACCCTGACCATGCCACCCTCACCATGCCAACCTCACCATGTCAACCTCACCATGCCACTCTCACCATGCCACCCTCACCATGCCACACACACCATACCAACCTAACCATTCCAACCTCACCATGCCACACATACCATGTCAGCCTTACCATACCACCCTGACCATGCCACACACACCATGCCTCCCTCATCATGCCAACCTCACCATGCCATCCTCACCATGCCACTCTCACCATGCCAGCCTTACCATGCCACCCTGACCATGCCACCCTCACCATGCCAACCTCACCATGCCACTCTCACCATTCCAGCCTCACCATGCCAACCTCACCATGCCAACCTCACCATGCCAACCTCACCATGCCAGCCTCACCATGCCAACCTCACCATGCCAACCTCACCATGCCAACCTCACCATGCCAACCTCACCATGCCACACACACCATGCCAGCCTTACCATAGCACCTTGACCATGCCACCCTCACCATGCCAACCTCACCATGCCGCCCTGACCATGCCACCCTCACCATGTGAACCTCACCATGCCACTCTCACCATGCCAGCCTAGATATCTTACTTGTCGGTAGTACCTGAGGCTGTATAAACTAAACAATTTTTTTTATTTTGCCAAGTAAAGCCCACTGAGCTTTATAGCTCTTTTTCAGAAGTGACCTAGCCATAAATGGTAGCCCAACGAAGTGGCTCATCATCACGTGGAAATGTATAGCAGCCAAATACTCTAAACGCACGTTTGTAAATGTGGAGGGAAAAACCGGAGGACCCGGAGAGAAATCCACGCGACCACGGGGGGAACATGCAAACTCCAAATATACAGGTGTCAGGGTCGGGATCGACCTCCTGTATACCAGGCGAGGTAGTTAACATCTCACCACCGTGCATAACTTGAGCGCTTCAAATTTCTGTGTGGCCAAAAACAATGAATTACGCAATAGCCTTTGGTAAAATGAGTGAGTTCTCAAGTCCAGTGCAGTGCTTCACATTGGTGCTGCCCGTTCAGTGCTTCACATTGGTGCTGCCCGTGCAGTGGGAGCAGGTCGGAGCTCGGCACCGCAGCTGCGGACCTGGGGGAGCCGCTCATGGAGATCCCGGAGATTCGGAGCTACCGGCGCTGCAACCCCGAGCTCACACGTACGTGCGCATTGCGCGTGTGTACGTATGTATGTGCGCGTGTGTGTGTGTGTGTTTTGCGTTTATTTGAGAGAAGCGGTGGTGTAGCGGTTAGTGCGCTGCGCTTCAGATCCGGATTCCCGCTCACGGCCAACACGAGTGACGATTAAATGAACTGGTACTGGGCCTCCCCGAGGTCGACTCAACCTCAAATGAGTACCTGGTGCAATGTGTAAACATCGCCACTCGGGAGACAAAGGTGGCCGGTCGTGGTGGTGCTGGCCGCCCACCTCCTCGTGTGCCACAGTGCCAGCCTTCATAGGTGCTATTCGCTAACAGCACTTGCCCCAACAGTCTGTTAAGGCTATACGGGGGATCTTTGTCTGCTCTACCAAATGCCCCTTTGCCCCCCCCCCCCCCACCCAAGTTCACTCTCCTCTTCAGCAGTAAATCCCTGCTATGGTGCCCCCCCCCCCCGCCCCCCAGCAACAACTTTACCGAATGAAGTGCCGATCTGGCAAGGCGCGCCGTGGTGGTCAAAAACGTTCCCCACCGAGGTGGCCGCTCACTTGCTCTCACCACCCCGTGCCGTGCCAGCCACAGTAGATGCCATTACGAGGTGGCTCGCAAACCAGGCGTGTAGGAACGTTTATTTTTGCCCCAGCGGGGGGGGGGGGGGGGGTCACGGGGTGTTGCAATGAGGACATGCGCAGTGAATATATTTTGTTGGCGGATGAGTAACAAATAAAATGTTTTGAGGAAGGAACCCCGCTGCAGTGGGGAGGTTTTTTTGGTTTTTAAACACCCCCCTCCCACGCAATGGAATTTTAATGACACAAATTTGAAGCTTGCCGAATTGCTTTACCTGGCACAACAAATGCCCCGGTCTGTCCAGTCCTTCCAGATATGATGAGCAAGCCAAACTGTGTGCTCACTGATGCCTGTGTGTGTGTGTATTCCGTGTAGTGGTTAGCGCGCTGCGCTACGAACCCGGCGACCTGGGTTCGATTCCCGCTCACGGCCAACACCAATGACGATTATCTGAACCCGCTACTTGGTCTCTTCTAGGTCGACTCAGCCTCAAATTATTCCCTTGTGTGGTGTGTCATACTTGCCACCCACCCCCGCGTGTGCTGTTACCGGCCTTCATATGTGCTGACTAACAGCATTTGGTCCAAAAGTCTATCAAAGATCTTTGTGTATATCTGTGAGTGGCCCAACAGACTGTGTAGGCTACAACTCGATCTTTGTCGTTGTGCCTGCAGTGGAGCGATGCGGGCTGAGCGAAGCGCTGTCTCAGAAGCTGAGTGGCGTGCTGCTCAAGAGGCCCTGCCTCCACCTGGGCAGCGTGCTGGGAGAAGGTACGGGCGGGGACACGAGAGCCTCGCGCGCGCCACGGGTCAGGGGTCGGCAACCCGCGGCTCTTCAGGGACCGCTCCGTCACGTTATTAATCGTGGACCGCCGGTCTCGTCTTCACGCGCATTGGCGGCTCTTGAAATATTGAGTTTTTTTTTTGTTTTACTAAATTCGAAAAAAATGTCAACCCTGGCCATGAGCGTGCCCCCGATACCCTCGTGCGTACGGATGTATGTTGCACTTCTCTGGCACCGTACGTTGGATAACCGTGTTAATCGGAGGTGGGCACGGCTAGGTTGGGAGTCGTGAGCAAAGTAGATGGACGAAATATTCAGACTGCGGAACTGGGTTGGAAGAGGGGGAAATGTTGGGGAGTTTCGAGGCTTCAGAAAACAAGAAGTGAAGACACAAGACAACAACGAGGGAGTCAAGAAAGTAGCCAGGGAAGGAGATTGCGGTGGTCGGGACAAGAACGGTTCTAGACCTGATTCCAGATGTGTGGTGATGCACGGCAGAACACTGTACGCGATGCCATCGTTATTCGCGATGGCATCGCGTACAGTGAATCGCAAATTTCACGGATTATGTTATTGGCCCACGAAAACCGATCTTGTTAATTAATTACCTTAAATGGATATATAGATGCGCTATCAAATACATGAAAATTATCTTGATAACAAAACTATTTAAATTAGTTATGAACATAAAATAAAAAAACAAATAAATATTAAAGTGTTGAATAATAGTTTATAAATGAATTTACCTTCATCTCATCACTTTATTTTCTTTCTCGCTGGCTCTCTCTCTCATGACGCAGCAGTCGTGCAGAGTTCCAGATGCAATTCGCAGCTAGCCAAAATCACGGGGTAGCAAGTGTCGTGAATAACGAGGTAAAGCCACACGTGGACTGCGTGGATTGAGGAGTAGAGGCAGGGAATGCATTGGATTGACAGAGTGAAGAGTGATGGAGAACGGGGTGGGGGAGGGGGGAATTGGTGGTGAACGCAGCCGTGAGATTGTTGTAGGCAGGCGGACGGCGATGGAGGAGGGACGTGCTCCGTCAGGCCGATCGTCTTCTGCTGAACAGACGGACGGAAGCAAATTCACCGCAAATGGGGCGCTGTTGCAGCGACAAGAGGGACCCAGGTTTGCCTGCTAACGTGTGACCACCATAGGTATTTTGAGAGTCCTATTTTTGGCCGTCGGTGAAGCCCAATGTTTCCCCATCCGATGCTCCAAAGCAAAACAGGGCGACCCGCTCTGCCTTTGTGTCCGTGCGCCGTAACGTCGCGATAATTTGGGTGACGTGCCGACCCCGTGTGCCCAGGCGAGTTCGGCTGTGTGCTCGAGGGGCGGCTGAAGAAGGACGATGGCACCAAGGTTGAAGTCGCCGTCAAAACCATGAAAGGTGAACACGGAACGACTCCCCGAAGGTTCCCGAGCACCTGCTGCGGCTTTGACCCCGACGCTACGTTGACCCCGGGATTTGACCCAGGGGCCATTCCCGGGATTCGGCCATCCGTGTTCTGGTGCCGGCAATTGATTTGAACTGTGAGAGTTGAACGGTTTTGAAAACAGATCTTATAGGCTGACTGACAGATATACATCTGGGTTTGGTTTAGAGCGGAAATGGTGGAGGCACTGTGCTTCCAGGCGGTGGTCGCTCAGAGCTAAGGCTGCCAAACGACCCCATTTCAGAAAGATTGTCCCCGAGCTTTTGTCAAAATCTGGATTAGAAGATCGCAACTCTTCAGCCAGCCGTCTTTCATCAGAAAGCAGTTAACTTCCGAAGACATCAAAATGTCACGGAGATAGACAGTCTGTCTCTGGTAAGGGAGTGCGTGAGCGAATGAGAGGGTGAGCGAGCATGATGTGAGTTACGTGTGCGTAAGGTGAGCGAGTGAGCAAGGCCGCACGTGAGAAAACGTGTGAGCGAGCGAATGAGTTGGCGAGCGTGCGACTGAATGTGTGTTTAGCGAGATTGATTGTGGTTGAGTGTGCTCTGAGCGAGGGAATGAGCGCATGAGCGAGTGAGTGAATGAGTGTGCGAGGGAATGAGTGTGTGAGCGAGTGAGCGAATGTGTGCGTGAGTGAGCGAGTGAAAGTGCGTGCGTCAATGAGCGGGTGGGTGGGTGGGTGCGTGCGACAGTGAGTGCGGGGCTTCATTTAATCTTGTTCCTCTGCCTGCAGTAGAGGTTTGCACTTCAAGTGACATCGAGTCGTTCCTGAATGAAGTGCTGGCGATGAAGGACTTCGACCATCCCAACGTCATCCGCCTCCTCGGTGAGTTGAGAGCGGCGAGCGAAGCTCCATTGGGAAGACTTCCCTCACCCTGCCTTATGGTTTTCCTCCCGGCTTTAGACCCATCGTCACGCGATCCTGACCTTGATATCCTCTCATACGATTATCATCGGACAAAAAAGTTAATCGCACACCTGAACCCTGCCCCCCTCGTCCCCCCCCCCTTTTTTCTCTCTCTCTCCCTTCCCCTCTCTCTAAATAGACCCGCCCCCCCCCCCAAACGAATATGCTGCCGTTAGAGCACACAACCTGTTGATCGTCCACACTTCCAATGCACTCTGTCTTGTAACCACTGCACGGATAATGGGGCAAATAATAAGAGTGCATAAAAAAAGATATATGTTATTAATTATATTATTACTGAAATAAATTGTTAATACGCATCTATATAAATAAAAAATATGCAATTTTATTTTTATAATGAAAAATATTAATGAAATTATTAATACTTTAATTACATTATTTTCATAAATTTAGTATTACACTCGCTTCATTCAAGTTATTCATACGTGATCTGAAATTTATTGCACAATCATTAATAATTTATAAGCATGATAATTGATTACTTATCCAGGAATGCCACACTGAGACTTACAACACCTCTTTCCAGAAGGGTCCCGCCACATTGGGTTCTTGTCTTGAGATGTTTTCTGCCAATCAACGATGTGTGGGAGGAAACTGGAGCACCTGGAGAAAAAACCCCACATACGTGCGAGGGGGCAACACTCTATCCCCACGGTGATTGGTTCCCTTGCCTTCTCCTGGCGAGCCAGGGTATGGCACCTCCTGGACGCACACGCCCACGGGGTGGAAGGGAGTTTCACAACATCTGTGTGTGCGATGATCCATCAACCCTCACTGCTGCCTGCACACTGTTGGATTATTGTACGGACGTGCGTAGGCACTGCCGCACGAAGAAGGGGAGGCGTCTCGAGCACAGTTGAAGGTGCAACGCAGCGACTTCCTGCTCAAATGAGCATTAAGTCAGTGGTTATCTCCTCTTGGCAGCCCTGAGCCAGTGGTGGAGAAGTCCTCATTCCATCAATGGTGGTTGAATCTATCCATGTGACAACCGCCGTGAACTCCCGCCACACAGAGTGGCGGCTCACTCATCAACCCCGAAGGAGGGACGATGGGCTGAATCAACCCCTAACTAGGATGTGAACTCGGCAACCTTCGCTCGAGCTACCACCGTGGGCCAGTTTATATTTTTTTCCCTCCTCCTCGCTCGTTGCACACCAGCGTTGATGCTCGTGTTATTTCTGAACACCGCGTTCGGCCCGCAGCCTCCTCCTACTCCTCCCCGCCGAGTGAGTAAATTCTCTCCGAGGCCTCCCCCCTTCCTTTGCTCCGGTCGCCTCGGCGGAGACGGCACGTCGCCGCGCGGGAGGTGACGTGCAGGAAAAAAATGATGATGGGGGAGCGGGCGCAAGCCCGAACAACGCACGAGTGAGGCGCGGCGACAGGCCTCAGCGTGTTGTTTTTTTTTTAATGAAAAACAGGAGCTCGTGCAGGCTGTGCCTCAAGGCTAGCGGGTGAGGTATGTTGCCAATTATTAGAAAACGGGTTTTAACTGATAGCATCTACACACAGGGGCAGGGCAGATCGTTGGGGTGACCCTTCCCTTCCAACCGGTTCCTGGAATGAAATGCGCCGGACAATGTGTGGAAATCAGCGAATGTGACTTTTGCACTCGGGCTCACCTCCACTGTGTGTTAAGAGATTTTGCGTTACAAAAGAAAAAAATTCCACTGTAAGACTTTTTTTTTTAGCCGCGCCGTTTTTCTTTTTTTGGTGCATGCTTTCATTTTTAAGGTTTACAAGTTAAGATTTGGAATTCCACATTCCTATGGCGGAGGAGGCAGAGTGTTCTCCATAGGACAACCACTGGAGAAAATGTCCCACAGAGCGGTAACCCGCTTAAACGACCCGAGAGGGAGGGATGATGGGCTGGGGGTCGACCCACAGCAACGATTTGTTTTACGAAGGGCGGCAGAAAGTAGAGCCGCCCTCACTCAATCCTCATCTTGATATCTTCGCGCGCGAGCCGGGGTCGCGTGACCCGCGAAACATGCGCGACGCTCACAACGACAACGCTCGTACACTGCATCCAAATGGGCACGCGCAGAGATGCACGTGCATCTCTTGAAGTCTCACCCTCTTCTCCATTGCCCGTTCTCTTCCCCCCACCCCTCCACACCTTCCCGTCCCTCCCCCATAGCCCTTTCATGGACCCCTATAAACCCCTCTATCACGGTCTCTCATTCCTGAGCCTTTGAACTCCCCTGCCATCTAAATCATTCTATTATCTTACCGTTTTGAATAGAAAAAAAAGATGCATACAAGGCTTGTATAGGTGCAGCTTGACATCTTGTTGCCTAGGAAACGGTAGCGACCACGTGCCCCCAGTCCCACCTCCCACACCTCTGTGTGGAAAAACAAATGCTGCAAAATCACGCGTTTTGAACGGGCAAACTCGCAGAGCATTTTCAACAACTTTGTGGGTCTCACACCCCCCCCCCCCCCCGCAGGCGTCTGCCTGGATGTGTGCCCCGGCCAGCGGCTGCCCCGTCCCATGGCCGTGCTGCCCTTCATGAGACACGGGGACCTGCACAGCTTCCTCAAGCGCACGCGCTTCACGCGCACGCCCGTGGTAACGCCGCAGTTAAAAGCCGCCATTGATAATAAACAAACAAAAAACATTATAAAAATGAAAAATATTGAAAAAAACAATTGCGCGGTGGCCAGCCGGCTCGGAGGTCGGAGTGCCTGGGTTCGAATCAAGGCAGGTACATGTGATTAAAGCTACGTACGGTGCGAAAGAAGTTTAACATACATAGATAATGGGGGTCCTCGACTGTAGTGAGTCGATGGCATCTCAGCCCGTTCACCAATAACTGCACACACAACAAAAAAGCATTACATTTGGTTCTGCACTTCATTTGGCTAAATTCCCACTCTGTGATTTCAAGCATAGGTTTGGCTGTCGTGCGACGAGCCTCGTCACATGTGGGAGGGTGCTGCCCTCGCCCCTGTGTGGACCAGCGGTCACCTGAAGGGATGTTTGATAATGACTATGTTCGTGTGGAAATCATATTGGCCATGGTAATGGACTGAGAGATCATGCGTGTGCGCGAACACTTGGTGGATTTGCGTGTAGTGGTTAGCGCATTGCTGTGCTACAAACTCCGGCGACCCGAGTTCGAATCCCGCTACAGCCAACATCGGTGACAAATGTTTGAATCGGTCCAAGGCCTCCCTAGGTTGCACTCAGCCATAAATTTGGTACCTTCTGCGGTGTATAAACATCAGCATTGGGGAGACGTGTTGCTGGCCACCCACCCTAAACTTAAAAGGTGCTCGCTACCAGCACTCGCTCCAAACGTCTCGCTATAGGCTATGTGGGTGATATTTGCCTTTGTGTGCCCGTGTGCGTGCATGCGCGTGCGGAACAGTACATGCCTCTGCAGACCCTGCTACGGTTCATGGTGGACATCTCACGAGGGATGGAGTACCTCTCCGCCAACAACTTCGTCCACCGAGACCTGGCCGCCCGGAACTGCATGTGAGTCCAGGCCCGGCGCACAACTTCACTTCACCGGGCATCGTGGCCATATCGTGCATCGGCAATCGTTTCGTAAAAAAGGGAAAATATATATATAGTTTGTCGCTTCATGCCGAGCACCGCCGGTCTCGGCCACTGCCCCGTCCACCCCAACTCCCCTGCACTCCCCCGTAGGCTACACGAGGACCTGACCGTGTGCGTCGCCGACTTCGGCCTCACCAAGAAGATCTACAGCGGCGACTACTATCGCCAGGGCCAGATCTCCCGGATGCCCGTCAAGTGGCTCGCGCCCGAGTGCATGGCCGACCGCCTCTACACGGCCAAGAGCGACGTGGTGAGCGACGTGGTGAGGGCGGTAGCGGGACGCGCCAGTCGCCAACCGTAGGTGCTCTCTAATCGTCGTCTCGTCGTTTTGCGACAGTGGGCGTTTGGCGTGACCATGTGGGAGATCGTGACGAGGGGACAGGCGCCGTACCCCGGCGTGGCAAACCACGAGATGTTCGAGTTCTTGGTGACCGGCAAGCGGCTCAAGCAGCCGCCGGAATGCCTGGACGAGCTGTGAGCGCCCCCCCCCCCAACTCCGCACACACTCTATCAATGAACAGCACTCCGGTGTTAGGAAGCCATTGCAGCTCTGCACGTTGACATCATCTAGGGTTTAAAACCCGTTTCTTTTCAACTGCTGTTTGTGTTTAGTTTGTTGGTCCATCCGCCGCACCTCCGCTTAGCACGGTTGGCTACGAAGGAGACATCACAGCGACAGACGCCGCCAATACGAATGAAGAAGAACGGGCCTCTTTCACTGACAGAAGTGGCTGAGATTTGTGCGCGTGTGTGTTCATGTGTCGCCTCTCACCAATCAATTCGACTCACGCCACACGTTTTATAACACGCGTTCCATGCAGTTGCGTATTCAAAACAACATCCTCAGCCGTGTGCTTCACTTCCTTTGCCCAGAGGATCGTCCCTCTTTTTGTTTCCTCTTCCCTTCCCTTTCTTACGATAACATTTTGTAATTTACCACCACTGCCCACCCCCCCCCACCCGCTCCCATCCAACCCCCTTCCACAATCGATAGTTAATTGTGTGTAATTACGGTGTAATGATTAGCAGCACACCGAGCGGTTCAATATCCCGGAGCGACAGACGGAAGCAATGGAAAAGTTTCTCGAATTCTGCCACCTCTGTCTAAGCGGGTATACCACGGTTAGTCGAGGTTGCGTGTGGTGGGGTAAAGTGTGAGTACTCTCGCCTCTTTTCGAAAACGTGTAGTCAGCGTGGAAGCGCAGTCCACGTACCCTCGAGAGGTCGCTCTCAAGGCCTTCCTGCAGTGGAGGCCCATCAGCCAGCAGTCGCGCGCGGCGAGCAATTTTGGGGCCGCGCCTTTACCCTTTACATACCTCCGCAGGTTCGCCATCATGAGCGACTGCTGGAGCCTGAAGGCCCGCTCCCGCCCCGCGTTCCCCGCGCTGCGCGAGCGGCTGGAGGAGCTGCTGGCCGAGCTGCCGCCCCTGTCGCGGCGCGAGGACGCCCTGTACGGCAACGTGCCGTCCCACCGTGACGCTCCGCAGCCCAGCGGCGGCGTCGACGGCGGCGGCGACGACGGCAGGGACGACGGCGGCGGTGACAGCCGCTCCGGGGCTGCCGTCGGCACTTACTGCGGCAGCGCCAGCGGCAACGACGGTCGCGGAGACGACGACGACGCCGCTGCCGTCGACGAAAGGGGCAATGACTATACAGACTCGCTTCCCGCCAAGGCGGCCGCCGCCGCCACCTCCTCGGTTCCTCCGCCCAAGCCGGCACGGCTGAACGAGCACGTTGGGTCGCCTGCGCCGGTGGCGACGGCCGAGTGGATTGCGGCGGCACAGGTCGCTGATCTGCCAGCGCCCGCGGTGGCGGCGGTGGTGCCAATGCCGCCGCCAGAATCTCGGGGGGCGGAGGGCGTAGTGACGGCCAGCTCCTCCGAAGGGAGCTCCCTACCGGAGGGGAAGCCGCCCCCCTCTCCCACAATCCCCGCTCTGTTGACAGAGGCTGAGGCTGAGCGGCAGTGATGGCCCAGATGTTGTCAGAACTGAAACGGAACTGAAATTATTCATTGGTCCTTGATGCAATTTTTTTATTACATTTTACCAGGTAAGGCCACCTGAGCTATAACGGCTCTTTTTTCAGAAGCAACCTGGCCACAAATGATAGCTCAACGAAGTGGCTTATCACGTGGAAATGTATAGCAGCCATGTACTCAAAAACGCATTTTTTTAAGTGCGCTTAGGGAGGGGAAAAAAAACTGGTGGAGGGAAAAACTGTTGGGACCAGAGAAAAAGCCACACGACCACGGCGTCAGGGTCGGGATCGAGCCCACGACCTCCCGTATACCAGGCGAGGTAGTTAACATCTCGCCACAATGCAGCGGATGGACCGCAGAGTTAAAGCGTGACTTGGGAGGTGCGGAGTCAGAGTGAATTTTTTTTTTTCTACCAACCCTCTGCATTGCACGAGTGACATTACGCCTGATACCCTTCCCCCTTCACGGCACGGTCACCTTTTGACCCTTCTATGGGGTACGTTTCTGCCTAGGGGCCGTCCATAAATGACGTCACGCACCTAGGGGCGGGGGGGGGGTCAGACATTTGTGACGATGTGTGACGAGGGGGGGGGGGGTGTTTGAGAAATGTGACGTCACATCAAAATGCACAAGTTTAAATAATTATAGACAACACGTTCTACTTAATTGAATAGACTTTTCAATCAATGTTTTCTCCTACAACATCAGAGTGCAGCGCCACATTAAATACGCACTACAATGACAATAGTTTAAAGCGGTTTGAAACATGTTTTATTTTTGGGGGGGTGCAGAGCTTTGTGACGTCATATTTGAGGGGGGGTCTGACTTTTTGTGACGCCGTGTGACGAGGGGGGTTCAAAAATCGTCCAAAATCGCGTGACGTCATTTATGGTCGGCCCTCTACAAGCGGCGTTCAGCCTTAAAAGGCTTCGGCCCTCCACCGCCCGGCAGCTGTGAAGAAATACTCAAGTAAATGTTACGACTTATTCACAGATGGGGGAGGTGAAACATTTATTACGATTTAAGCAAACTGTAGTTTCGAAACAAAGATTCACCCCGTTTGTTGGACGGGGGGCCGGGGAGGGGGGCTGAAATTGCAGTGTGTACTGCTCTCTAGTGGTTGTACGATAATCTCATTTCAGTCATGGAAAAGGTTGTACGCCAAGGCATCATTCGTACCGCAGGTCCCTTCGCGGTGAGAATGGGGCCCTTTCAGTCTGTACGGCACAAACATTAAGCGTTGCGGCTTACAAACGAAGTCTGCTTGATGCCGGGATGGGCGTAAAGCGCAAACTCGAATCTTTCGTGGACTTTTATTTGCGCGTAACAGCTCACTCGCTGAGACATGCCATTGGAGTCGCAAGCTGATGAGAGCTCGAGTCTGGTGACGGACGTATGTTGAACTTCTTTCGCACCGTACGTAGACAGCCGTGATAAATCAGAGGCGTGATGTATTAAGATATTAAGGAATGGAGGCCGCACCTGAACAATCGCTGAAAGGTCAGATCGAGGCAACGCGAGTCTGTTCTCCTACTGCTGCGGGTCACAATCGGAGCGCTCGGAGTGGCGTGGGCCATCAAGTGTGCAGGCGGTGCAACTGCACCGGGGGCCCACGGCCGGAGTGCCCCAGACGCCGGGCTACGTGGAAATTGTAAAGGGCCCCCCCCCCATGTCTATGCTTTGTGCCAACCGCCCCCCCCCCCTCATTGCTAAACCACGCTACGCCACTGAGCGGCCAGCCTGTGTTTTGAATGCGCAACTGCAAGGAACGCATCTTATAAAACGAGCGTGCGCGAGTCAATTGAGTCGGTGACAGGCGACAACCACACATCTCAGTCGCTTCTGTCAGTGAGAGAGGCCCGTGCTGTGATGACGACGGTCTTCGACTTCTTGCGTGCGGCTGCTGATGGAAGCTGCAGAGCAACAACTACAATCTCACATTCAGGTGGTCAGGCCGGGTGACAGCGGAGCGTTAACGCCGTGATGTCAACGTTTGTGTGGATCGGGAATTGCGCCCAATCACAACAGTGTTTGGGCGTGATACAATTATAAAGAGTGTGTTTGCCAGGTCAAAACATATTCCACTCAAGTACCCGATTAGTGCGGCTAATGCGCTGGCAGTGATTGATCAAAACAGGAAGGGATGGGTCGTGCCTCACTCTCGTAGGTTCCCCACCCACGAGTCAAGGAGTCAACACAATGCGTGTCAACACAATGCGTGTCAACACAATGCGTGTCAACACAATGCGTGTCAACACAATGCGTGTCAACACAATGCGTGTCAACACAATGCGTGTCAACACAATGCGTGTCAACACAATGCGTGTCAACACAATGCGTGTCGCGTGTCTAGAAGTTTAGCGCGCGCCACGAGGAGTGCCAATCTGCGGGTGCCAGAGCGGTACAGTTGGGTGATTAGAAATCTGCGGGTGCCAGAGCGGTACAATTGATTAGAAATCTGCGGGTGCCGGAGCGATGCAATTGGGTGATTATAAATCTGCGGGTGCCAGAGCGGTACAATTGATTAGAAATCTGCGGGTGCCGGAGCGGTACAATTGGGTGATTAGAAATCTGCGGCGGCCGAATATTGTCGTGAAAGCCGCCTTTCAGAAATGCCGCGTACGTATTTGTATAAAACTGTGGCCAAAGCCTTAAATTTAAATTGAACACGAAAAAATAATAAAAACAATTTAAGCGTCGCTATAAAATCATTCCAGTTGGGCCGGTTCGACTCCTCCTCTCGCCATAGTGATGCACACACCACGTCTCCAACGTGGCTTGCTCCTGTTTACTTTCTGCTTCGTCCACCGTGGCTCTGTCGCCCCAGTTTGACTCCGGTCTGTGGCTCTGGACAGGCCCAAGCAGCAGCAGCAGGCCATCAAGCGCTGGGGGAGGGTACGGGCTGTGAGTGTGAGACTTGCCACTTCACAATAACCGGGACATATCAATCGTGGGAAGAATGCCCTCGCTATTTTACCGCCGCAACAGCATAGAGCTCGACGTGAACGCTTCGTGTGGAGTGCTGAAATTGTCAATGTTACTACGCAACCGACTAAAGCCGGGACTTTTAATGTCCAAAGGAGACTTCGTAGATGTCCTGCGACAGCCGCTGCTTCAACAAGAGTACAGGTGGCAACCCTAGTTGTGTGAGAGACAGCGGGTAAGCGGTATAGAGTATCTGGCTGCCTACCCACTCATGTACCTGCTTGTCAAACTGCGTGCCAGCATGTCCACCTGCGTGCCAGCATGTCCACCTGCATACCCAACATGCCAAGCTACCCACTCAGGGGCCGTCAATAGACACAAACTGTGTGCGTGTCTCTCTGTGTGCGTGTCTCTCACCATAGGTCTCTTTGCGATCTGTGTTCTATCACTTATCTTAAATTTCACACTTAACTTACAATTGAGCAATCTTTGAAATAGCATAATCAACCAGACCATGCGTTAATTGTGATTTAACCGACCATCTGTGTTGCTTTATATAGTTTCATAATTTTTGCTAAACCCTGTTTGATTTAGTGTGCTCCTCCGCCTCTCCCTGTGTCCCCTGATGTCTGTGTTAATTCTGTACCTGATGATGATTGCTTGTGTTGCAATCGAAACGTCGTATGCTATTATATAATTATATTTTTTTATCATTTCTACGTGACTTTACCGAAAAAAACAAAGAGTAATTCCTGCAGTCACGACGGCACCTAATCAAGTTCGAAGGTGACAACAGTTGATGCAATTACTCGCAAATGGAAGAAACAAAAGAACTGTCAATCTCCTTCGGCCTGGGGCTCCATGCAAGATCTCACCTCGTGGAGTTGCAATGATCATGAGAACGGTGAGGAATCAGCCCAGAACTACACGGGAGGATCTTGTCAATGATCTCAAGGCAGCTGGGACCATCGTCACCAAGAAAACAATTGGTAACACACTACGCCGTGAAGGACTGAAATCCTGCAGCGCCCGCAAGGTCGCCCTCCTCAAGAAAGCATATATACATGCCCGTCTGAGGTTTGCCACTGAACATCTGAATGATTCAGAGGACAACTGGGTGAAAGTGTTGTGGTCAGATGAGACCAAATTGGAGCTCTTTGGCATCAACACAACTCGCCGTGTTTGGAGGAGGAGGAATGCTGCCTATGACCCCAAGAACACCATCCCCACCGTCAAACATGCATGTGGAAACTTTATGCTTTGGGGGTGGTTTTCTGCTAAGGGGACAGGACAACGATGGACGGGGCCATGTACCGTCAAATCTTGGGTGAGAACCTCCTTCCCTCAGCCAGGGCATTGAAAATGGGTCGTGTCTCACTCTCGTAGGTTCCCCACCCAAGAGGCAAGGAGTTCACACAATGCGAGTTCACACAATGCGTGTCAACACAATGCGTGTCTAGAAGTTTAGCGCGTGCCACGAGGAGTGCCAATCTGCGGGTGCCAGAGCATTACAATTGAATAGAAATCTGCGGGTGCCGGAGCGGTACAGTTGGGTGATTAGAAATCTGCGGCGGCCGAATATTGTCGTGACAGCCGCCTTTCAGAAATGCCGCGTACGTATTTGTATAAAACTGTGGCCAAAGCCTGAAATTTAAATTGAACACAAAAAATAATAAAAACAATTTTAGCGTCGCTATAAAATCATTCCAGTTGGGCCGGTTCGACTCCTCCTCTCGCCATAGTGATGCACAGGCCACGTCTCCAACGTGGTTTGCTCTAGAATGGCTTGCTCCTGTTTACTTTCTGCTTCGTCCACCGTGGCTCTGTCGCCCCAGTTTGACTCCGGTCTGTGGCTCTGGACAGGCCCAAGCAGCAGCAGGCCATCAAGCGCTGGGGGAGGGTACGGGCTGTGAGTGTGAGACTTGCCACTTCACAATAACCGGGACATATCAATCGTGGGAAGAATGCCCTCGCTATTTTACCGCCACAACAGCAGAGAGCTAGACGTGAACGCTTCGTGTGGAGTGCTGAAATTGTCAATGTTATTACGCAACCGACTAAAGCCGGGACTTTTAATGTCCTAAGGAGACTTCGTAGATGTCCTGCGGCAGCCGCTGCCTCAACAAGAGTACAGGTGGCAACCCTAGTTGTGTGAGAGACAGCGGGTAAGCGGTATAGAGTATCTGGCTGCCTACCCACTCATGCACCTGCTTGCCAAACTGCGTGCCAGCATGTCCACCTGCATACCCAACATGCCAAGCTACCTACTCAGGGGCCGTCAATAAATGACGTCACGCACCTGGGGGGGGGGAGGTTGAGAAACGTGACGTCACATCAAAATGCGCAACTTTAAATAAATGTAGACAAAACGTTCCACTTAATTCAATATACTTTTCAATGTTTTCTCCTACAACATCAGAGTACAGCGCCACATTAAATACGCACTACAATGACAATAGTTTAAAGCGATTTGAAGCATGTTTTATTTGGGGGGGGGGGGGCAGAGCTTTGTGACGTCATATTTGAGGTGGGGTCTGACTTTTTGTGACGCCGTGTGACGAAGGGGGGGGGGTCAAAAATCGTCCAAAATCGCATGACGTCAATTATGGACGGCCCTCATCCGCCTGCCTACCTACCTGCCGAGGTACCATCCTGGCTACCCACTCGTCTACCTGCCCACCCACATACCTTTGAGGTTACCCATTCACCTGCATTCTGCCAACTTACCTGCTCAACTATTTGCTGACCTACCTCTAGACACCTACTGTATTTTCATAGCTGCTTTGCGATACATTCTCCCTATATGTATATCTATCTACCCACACACCTACGTAGATATTCTTGGTTCTTTCGGTAAAGTCACGTAAGAAGGGAAATAATAAAAAAAACACAAAAAAACAATAAAATACAATTATCACGACGTTTCGGCCACAACGCAAGCAGCCGTCCTCAGGCGAAGAAGAAACAGAGCTGTCGGAAAGACTTTACCGGAAAAACCAAGAATATGAATCCCTGCAGTCACGAAAGCTTTAAATCGAAACCTACGTAGATGACAAGGCACCTATACACCCACTCACAAGCCTTCCTATATCTTCATCTGACTCCCTTCTTACCTACCTCGTGCTCTGACCTGCCTGTCAGGCTCAGTACCCACCTGGTTACCTGCTTAGCTTGCTCGCTTACCTACCTGCTCGTGTGCCTAGGTCTTAAAGCTTTCGTGACTGCAGGAATTCACATTCTTTGGGCCTTTCGGTAAAGTCACGTAGATCGGTTCAAAGAAAATTTTAAAAAAACTACGACGTTTCGATCGCAACATAAGCAGCGACGAAGACCGCTTGCGGTGCGATCGAAACGTCCGAGTTTTTGGTTATTTTCTTTGAACTATCTACGTGACTTTACCGAAAGACCCAAAGAACACCACCGTCTTGTTAGCGTGACACATGTTTTTTCATTGATTTGCCGTGTCGGGTGGTGGAGGGTCGCGACACATTTCTACTTACGCGATCTAACCAATACCACCGTCTCGTTTTCATCACGTGGCATCGCGGCTCTTGATATATTGAGGTTTTTTTTAATCGAATACATTAAATTTTCTCTTCGAGTTATTGTGGTTTGCCTACCCACTGTGGCCTTGGGTGAACGACATGGGACGACCTCCCTTGCCAGTGTCAAAGTATAAGAATCGGTTTAACCCTTTCTGGCAATAAAACAGCACGAAGAGAGGTCCCATGATGTAGTTGCTCACCCCGAGCTCTCAATGCCCTCATAGTGGCATTGTCTTTGTGCTGTTCGCCTTTTGGCGTCCTCTGGTCTCACACTGTTGGAGACTAGGCTCAGAAGAAAGCTGTCTCTGGTGTGGACCAATCAGTATCAAAGACAATGCACATACTATTCATGGTTCTTTCGGTAAAGTCACGTAGAAGGGAAACAATAAAATAATAAAAATATAAAATATTGTTTTATACTTTTTAAAGTCACGTAGAAGGGAAACAATAAAATAATAAAAGTATAAAATATTGTTTTATGTAAAAATATTAAATATTGTTTTATATTGTTATTATTTTATTGTTTCCCTTCTACGTGACTTTACCGAAAGAACCAAGAATATGAATCCCTGCAGTCACGAAAGCTTTAAATCAAAATTTAATGCACATACTGTCAGAGCATGTATTTTTTTTGTTTGCATGTTCACCACAAGTATACAGTTTCAGTCTGTCTGGTGTTTGAACATCTTCTAACGCCTTTTTCTCATTGCCAGAAAGGGTCAAACCTATTGTTATACTTCGGTGAACGAGTCGCGTCGATCTGCAATACTCACCTGTCCGCCAGGTGAGGGCGGTGGTGGCCAAGACAGGATTCGGTCGAGGCGAAAATTCGTTGCAGATGTTGCACAGCACGACCGCAATGCAGCGTGGAGCTCAGGGGGTGGGGGGGGGTGGGGGGACCACATCCCGTGGGCCGGAATCAAACAGCGACTTCGTTTCATCAGCTCCGGCTGCCACGTGACCCGTGCCAATTCCATATTAAAACAACAACAACAATAACGACAATCCGTGATTTCCGGCCCAAAAAATTAGCATCGTCGCCTGTTTACAGGCCTGAGTTAATGGTGGAAATTCCACGTTCATATGGCGGGGGTGAGTGTATTCACATAATACAATCACTGTTAGGGGCCGTCCATAAATGACGTCACGCGATTTTTGACGATTTTTGACCCCCCCCCCCATCGTCACACGGCGTCACAAAAAGTCAGACCCCCCCCCTCAAATATTACGTCACAAAGCTCTGCCCCCCCCCAAAAAACATGCTTCAAATCGCTTTAAACTATTGTCATTGTAGTGCGTATTTAATGTGGCGCTGCACTCTGATATTGGAGGAGAAAACATTTATTAAAAAGTCTATTTAATTAAGTAGAACGTGTTGTCTGTTTATTTAAAGTTGCGTATTTTGATGTGACGTCACATTTCTCAAACCCCCCCCCCCCCCCCCATCGTCACACATCGTCACACATCGTCACAAATGTCTGCCCCCCCCCCCAGGTGCGTGACGTCATTTATGGACGGCCCCTTAACTTCTCCCACAAGGTGGTACTAAATGTACTGCCCTCTCCCGAGAGGGATAATGGGGCACATTCTACTCCTATAATCAGGATTTGAACTCACAACCATGCAATTTATACCATTACACTGTACCGCGTCTGTCACCGCCAGCACTGATCGGGCACTGGGTGGGATCTTTACGACCTGCAACAAAACGCAGCTTGCAGTGTTCGCGCGCAGTCACCTCCTGTCACTTGTAAGAGGCTCTCTCGACCTGGTCGGCACGCACGGATTTACGCCAAGGTGTGTGTCTGTGTGTCTTCACAATAGTGGGGAGCGGTAATGTAGCGGTTAGCGCGCTGCGCTACGAACCTGGCGACCCGCGTTCGATTCCCGCTCACGGCCAACATCAGTGACGGTTATCTGAACCGGGTCACGGGCCTCCCCTAGGTCGACTCAGCCTCAAATGAGTCCCCGGTGCGGCGTGTAAACATCGCCACTGGGGAGACAAAGGCGTTTGGGCGTGGTGTTGTCAACCCACCCCCTCGTGTGCCGTGCCGGCCTTCATAGGTGCTCGCTAACAGCACTTGCCCCAACAGTCTGTTAAGGCTATACGGGGATCTTTGTCTTTGTTGTTTTTTGTTTGTTAGCCCTGCAAAGGTTGTCAGCAAGTTCCATTCAGCACTCCGTAAGGGACCGGTTCCCCGCGCCCCTGCTTGAGTGTCTCCTTCACACCCCCTCCACCCCTAACCCATCCCATTCTCTCAAATATCTTTGTTCTGACCCCGAGGTCAAGTTTGCTGGCGTTTAGGGTCACGAGTGATTGCAGAAAACAGGTGTAGCAACTTGTCTGTACACACACACACGCTTAGCACGAACATTACACGAGTACACATACACTGACAAACGTCTCCCCCATATAGCCTTTATCCGTTGTTGGGGTAAGTGCTGTTAGCGAGCACCTATTAAGGCCAGAACAACGAGGGGGTGGTGTGTCAGTGTCGCGCACGACCCCAAGGGCTGCTGCGTGCACACCGCACCAGGTTGCTCATTTAAGACCCAGTCAAGCAAAGGCAGGCCTAAGGACCCGTTTTGATAGCACTGATGTCAGCCGTGACCGGGAGTCAAGTTTTAGCCACGGTGTCAATTGAACAGTGCGCTGACTGCTGCGCCACCGCTCCCCCACGCGTTATCGCGAAGACGCAGACGAAAGAAAAGAACAGAAATCTCACAACTGGCCTAAAGACCGTCAGAGCAATGCGTTGTTTGCGAGCACCTATGAAGGTACACGAGGGGGTGGGTGGGCCAGCACCACGTGGCAATGTTTAAACACCGCACCAGGTACTCGTTTGAGGCTAGGGGAGGCATAGGATCGGTTCAGGTAATCGTCGCCGGTGTTGGCCATGATCGGGAATCGAACTCGGGTCCGCCAGGTTCGTAGGGCAGCGCGCTAACCTAACCGCTTGCGCCACCGCTCCCCACATGTTCACACACCCCGTGCACAAAGACTAGGACAACACACGCGTTCACTCATTGGGTCTTTCGGTAAAGTCACGTAGATCTAAAGACCCAAAGAGTATGAATTCCTGCAGCCACGATAGCTCTAAGTCAAGATTTACACGCGTTCACTCACAACGTATGTCAGCAACCTCGGGGGTGGGAATACACATCCGTATGCAGCCACATAGGAAACACCCAGACAGCTTTGCGCTTAAAGCTTGATGCTTTATTGTAACAACGCACATTGACAATGCAAGGTGCGAATATACAACAGATGTACATGAAGGCGAGTGTCCATTCCGCACACTGCACGTGGCGTGTGTACTTGCCTATACCGTTCAAACATTGCAAGAAAGGTCACTTAAGGCGTGCCGTGAGACTCTCACTCTATATATAGTGTGCGTAGCTCATGTCGTAGAACGACAGCCCAGTAAACATGCTAACGTTGGGGCCAATGTTGGCATGCGGTTGGAACCATTGGACCAAGGTTGAGGCAACGTTGGCCCAACGTTCCACGGTTACTGGTAGGGCTCTTAGTCGTATGTTCGCATGGGTTTGAATCGTGGTCATGGTCATCTTAGCCCCATTACCATCATCGATGACCGTCAATCATCATCCCTCCGGGGTCGCTAAAACCAGTACCCACTTATGAAGCAGCTCGCACCGTGGTTGCAGATCACAGTAGAGCTTTCACAAGGATACACTGTGCCCCGTCATAAGAACGTGGAATTCCAAAGACTGGTTCCGGCCCAGCCGTCGTTCATTTAATCCATGACGCTTTGGCATGAACGCATAAGTGTAGTGCCCTTTTTGCAAATTCACTGCTGGATGAGGGCCCTCCTCCTTCCGTGCGGATTGTCGGGGTTATTTTATCATACTTTCGCACTCTGGTTTCGAGCGGGTTGTTGAAGGCAGAGAGCCATAAATGTTGGAGCATAGTACCATACAACGATGGATTTGACTGCACCGCACTCCGCAGCAGCCCGCACCACTTTGTTTAATGCATAGCGGCGCTCGCCAATGCAAGCGCAATCCAGGCTCAAAATCCTGCTTTGGCTTCTGAGAACTGACCAGGTCTGGCGCGTTCCCCGGGTGATGTGTGTGTACATATTCGTCAATACAGCACAGGTCACGCAAAACGCGATTATTTAAAGAAATTAAAATGTAACTTTCGTATAAAAGTTTGTCGCTGGCAAGTGTTGAGCCATTACGTGTCAAAAAGCTTTCAAAGCTGCCCGCAAATTAAGAGTTGGTGCGATTTACCGAGTCAGTGGGCTGACCGAACATTTAAACATGGCACATGACCCCACATTCTGCCTCGAGAAGGCTGGAAACCCATGCAAGCCACGCCCAGCGTGACGCAGTTAATTTTGCTGATGTCACCAAGCCCACCCCCGCCGCCCCCTCGCTCATCACCTGTCGTCCAGCGGCACATGTGGCAACAAAGGTGAGATATTTTGTTCCCCCCACCCAACTATTTTATCTATCCTGGCGATATGATTGGCTGACCCCACCAAATGGAATTTAAACTTGGGTCAAGCAGTCTGCAGCAGCGCCACAACAATTATCATCACCACCATCAAAGTAACCACCATCACGTGAATCCACCACCACAGTAACCACCAAAGCTCGCTTCATCTTCCAAACCACTGCCGCACTAGGCAGGCCCACTTATTCTCTGCTGAGCTAACCTAGGGGATGCCCATATTCGGCTGTAAGGCCAATTGTCTCTTAACAATAACAGCAGCCGCCACCAGGTGACAGTGATGTCACCACGACGCTTTGTGCCAGGCTAGGTGCACTTTGAAGGCGACGTGTAAGTGCACATTTAAGTTATGTATCTGTCAGCGTCACGTTAAATTACTCTGTGAAAATAGTCTCGCGACTCAGTCAGGACTAAGTTGTGTTTATTATTATTATCTGTGTAATCAAATAAATGAAATATGTATTTAGCGACACTGGGTACAAGGGGCAGAAATGAGGTTGACCTGCAGGGTTGCCGGGCTCACTCTCCGTGAACGAGTGAGGAGCTCGGTAATCCGGGAGAGTCGAGCCGCTGCTCCTCCGGATCGAGAGGAGCCAGTTGAGGTGGGTTCGGGCATCTGGTAAGGATGCCCCCCGGTAGACTCCCCCTAAAACTTCTATCGGGCAGCAGCAACGTCCCACTGGGCGAATACCCCGGGGGGCCGGCCCAGGACACGCTTGTGGTGGTGGGACGATGTCGCTCGGCTGGCCTGGGAACGCCTGGGAATTCCCCAGGAAGAGCTAGAGTCTGTCGCCAGGGAAAGGGAGGTCTGGACCACCACTACTCAACACGCTGCCGCCGTGACCCTCACCAGTGCAAGCGCATTGAGAAACGAACGAATCGGCAATACTGCGTTTGGCAGTGGTGCAAAAGCACAATGACGGCAACAGCAAAACTCCCAACACATTCGTCAGACGAATGCCCCTGTATTTGCATGCCGGTGCTGAGTATCATTGTGCTGCACAGGGACAGCTGCCACTGGGAGGGGAGGTGGAGGGGGAGGTGGGTGCCCTTCGAATGTTTGAGATGCGATGTGAGGCACTCTTGGTTAGCTGGAGCGTTTGTGCATGCGCCACTGCTGTACGAATGCAAACATTTTACTTTGTATTATATATAACAAAACAACACTAACCTCGATATCACTGTGCGGCCTTAAAATGTGGGAAAAAATAGGCAACAGGCGGCGCCGTGTGCAATGGCTCTTCTTTACGGCACATGGAAGAATGTGATCTGTACTCTGAAGATGGGACATTGCCCGAAACATCGTCTATTTTATGTATGTGTTCCCTTTCGAGGTGGCATTATTGACCGATGTTTTGAGTTCGTCTTATTTCAGTATCAGATTCTTACATCTCTCCTGGTTGAATCCGATGAGCTATGAAGCTCTTCCCCCCCCCCCCCCCACACACACATTGTCCAGAGGTGCGTTATCTGGCAAATAACCCCCCGGGTGTTTAATTGAGGCGCGGCTGACGAGACGGCGTCTCAGCGTGAGGCAGGTCCCCGTCAGAGCATCCCACGCCGCTGTCCCTCTCCGGGGAACTTTGGTTTCTGTCCGCGGGCTCCCGAGACGTGGGGTCCCCTACGGAGGGGACCTGGGGTTTGTCCATGACCCCCAGGACATCCACAAGCAGAGAGGGACCCAGGTCGAGCCCCAGAGAGAGCAGAGAGCCGCTGAGATGGAAGGGGTCCAGCGAGTCTTTGGATGAGCACCGCCGAATTGTGCTGGGCTGATCGTGAGCTTGATGCTGCTGCTGCTGGTGATGATCAGTATGCTGCTGCTGATGATGTTGCTGATGGTAATGCTGATTGAACTCCTGCTGCTGCTGCTGCCGGTGGTGTTGATGACTTTGCCGATTCTGGTGGTGATGGTGATGATGTTCCTGCTGATGGTGATCACGAGGCTGATGTTGCATCGCAGTTTCCCCGACGTCCTCATACTCCAAAGCATCGTTTGCTCGCTGTTGAAAATGCTCATCGCGCGTAGCCCCTTTAAAACATTCCTGCACCCCTGTCTGATCAATGGCACAGTCCACTGGGGCCACAGGAACGAATTGGGCCACTCCATTGCGCGACTCTGCGCAGGGGTGTCGAGTCGGGCTGACGAGCAATCGGTCCTGTGTTTGCGAGGTCCCGTTCGGGAAAACCACCTCCTCGCTGCCCGTGGGGTTGGAGCTGTGACGTTTGCTGTGGAAGATCCCGCTCCGGAACACGGCGGCAATCTGGGAGCGCGACCTCTGAAAGAGACTCCTCGCCAGCGGCTGTCGAGCAGCAGAGGATGACAACGATGACGATGACGAAGACGACAGCAGTGGAGCTGGTGGCGGTTCCGCTGATGCTGACGACGGTGCCACTGCATATAATGGAGGTGATGCACCGCATGGCGGGGAAGGTGATGGTGCGAATGATGGTGTTTCTGATAGTGATGGCTGAGACGTTGATATTGCTACTGCTGGTAGAGGTGGTGCTACTGAGGGTGATGCCGCTGATTGTGGTAGTGGTTGTGGTGGAACTACTACTAATGGTGATGATGATGGCGTTGCTGGTGTTCCTGATAACAATGGCTGTGACGTTGATAATGCTGCTGATGCCACTGCTGGTGATGATAATAATGATGACAACGAAGATCCTGTTGCTGCCACCACCATTGATCCATCAACCAACGTGCCCGCAATTCCATCTCCACCGGGCGATGTCCTCCCAGCGGTGAACGGCGCCTTGGGAAAAATATTCCCAAAATCCCTCTGCAGGGATCCGCTCCACGAGTACCGGGACGATGGCTCCACCAGCCGCCCCCTTTGATTCTGGCAACCAGAGAAAGGGGGCTTCCCGGCCTCGTGAGTGCGATCTCTACCGAGGGTCGACGTCTCTGGGTACAGCTGCATGGCTTTGACCGGTGAACTCCGAGACTTCACCGCGGTGGAGGACCCTGAACCGCCGCCGCCGCCGCCATCTCGACCCCTCGAGAAGCTGAACCGGTTCCACAAACGCGTGGTGGAGTTCGTCTTCTGACCCGAAAGACCAGCACCACCAGCGCCATCACCAAAGTCGTCGCCGCCGCCAGCACCGCCAGGCGTTCCGTCCCCAACATTGTTCTTCGAAGAATGGTGGAACAGCTTGGAGAGTTTGGCGTTCACCAACATGGTCTGGAGAAATCGGTTTGACCTTTGGCCCGACCGGGTTTGCCCAATGCTTTCGCCCGCGGAGACTTCGCGGGTCAGGGTGGAAGACAGGCGATGATGGTTCGGAGTGTTGGTGTGGGCGAGCGACGGTACCGAGAAGACACGACCTGTGGAAGCAGCAGCAGCAGCACCACCACCAGCACCACCACCAGCAGAAGAACAAAAAGATGATGGAGACACCGAGTGGCCTCCGTGAACGGGCACTGATAAGGACCGGGAGATGCTGGCCTGATGACGCAGCCACGGTTTCACCACGAGGTCCCCATCGGCCTCGGCAAACACATCCAAGTCCTCATACTCCTCTGCTTGCTCATCGCACAGTGTGCCGTCGTTAGACCACCTACAGCTGCCGCCGCCAACGGAGCCGCCAGACTGCTGTTTGCGAAGGCCGCCATCCTTCGGTGCTGTCCCCCGTGAAGAAGAATCGCTCTGCGGAGGGGCAGCGACGGCGATGGAATTGCACCCACCGGGAGGCCAAGTGGGTGACGACGCCTCGGTGGGGGCATAGTGTGGGGAGAGGTAGGGCAGGTCCAGGGCACGAGGGGAGCCCGTGAAGGGCAAGGTGAGGGCATTCTTGAGCACGGGTGAGCGCATTGCGTCCAGGCAGCTCGCACTGCATCCTGGTGACCGTCCCGTTTTCAACACGGGCTGCTGCTGCTGATGATGATGATGTTGGTGCAGAAGGTTGTTTATCTGCTGCTGCTGCTGCTGCTGATGATGTTGGTGCAGCAGGTTGTTTATCTGCTGCTGTTGTTGCTGCTGGTGGTTGTAGTGCAGGTCCTGGTGAATGTGGTTGCCTTGATGGTTGACGCGATGATCGGGAGCACCGTGGTTGCCACTGTCATTGTCATAATCGTCCATCGCCGAGCCTCCGATGTGCATGAGGTGACGAAAGTCCCCCAGCGGGGGGCTGATCATGTCCGGCGAGAGGATGTCCCTGAGTCGAGGCTTCTTCCCTTTCTTGTTAGGCGGAGCCTTCAGGTACATGGGGGCCTTCACCGGCATGGTGGCACTTCAGAGTTCTCCTTCTCCTCTCTGCGCTCAATCTTTACCCCGAGATGTTCACTCGGACCGAACGCGGGTCACCTTTATACGCACACACGCCTATCCGGGTCGTGGCTTAATGAGCGCTGTTCTCCTGCAGGTGATGGCTCTTCATAATTTATTTTGCTTTCTAATAGGCGATGGCTCTTCAGTTGCTGAGCACAGGCCCAAAATTCCCAGCAACAAACAGCACGATCGGAGGTGTAAACGGATACTCGTTAATACGTGTTCTCTAATTTAGCAGGGGTTTTTAAAGTTAGGAAAGAGTTAAAATGATGGGTAGGGGGTTGCAGAGTGACGCTGTGTGGGCAGAAGACTTAGGGAGGGAAGTGAATTGACCTACATTGTGGTGGCGATGATGGTCAATTGAAAATAAATTATTTCTTAAATATGTTATTGTCCCCACTTGCTACTGAAGCTGTATTTTGTTGTTGTTGTTAATCGAAGTGAAAGTTAGTTCGTGTTGTTCAATTGTCTCTCGTTGCTTCAAACTCTGAATTCGTATCTTGGTACAGTTTGCCGGTTGACTCCGAGACGCACTATATATATACACAAATTATTAATATTCGGATTTCGTTTTTATTTTCAATCTTGTTTTTTTTTCTTCTTCCAGGATGCGTTCCAGTTGCAGCAAAAGCTCGCTCTATTCCCAGACTCTGTAAGAGAAAACCCAACGGAAGGGAAATTAAGTAAACGGTAAACACACTCGTGAATGAAAACAGTCTGACCCACAAGCGTCCCATCGTCTCACATCGAGCGTCTTTCCCACGACGTGGGGGGGGGAGGGGGAGGCATTCATCCAGCAGTGGATGAGGATAAAGGCGCAGCCCTGCAACTGCTTGCTCACGCCACTGCTGGCAGAAGGGGTCTCCACCATGATGACAAATTAGAAGAGGTTTTACGCCATGCTGACAATAAAACAGGTGTTAAGATGTTCAAACATTCATCAGATCTGCATTACCCACATATACTTGTGGCAAAACATACAAAACACACATGCTCTGATAATAAACGCATTGTGTTTGAAACTGATTGGCCTACACCAGGGACAGTCTTCTCTGTGGCCTTGTCTCACCATTGTTAGACCAGAGGACACCAAAAGGCAAAAATTACAAAGACAATCCATGTTTTTCATGTTTTGCCACAAGTATCTGTAGTTTATGCAGACTTGGTGCGTTGGAAAAGGTTTTATTGCCAGAAAGTGTAAAACCTATTCTTGCTTTTCATCATTTTTGCATACGGGGTCTTCACCACAGCGACTTCCATAGAGTGGTTCTTTATCGACTTCCCAGTCATCCCAATATGCAGATCTTTTGGCGAGTTCCTTGAAAAGGTTCAATATTTTAGTTTTAAAGTATTGTTCAATCGTTTTAATACTGACGTTCCTCGTTATTATTTTTGTATTGTGAAAAGTGATATAGGTGCGTGTTTGTAGGTTAGGAGGAGAGTTGGAATGACTGTCTGAAACACATCCCCAATTTCAGTATTAAATAAATGGGCAAACCCATTCAGATTCAAGAAATGTGCTTTTATGCGTGTTTTTTTGTCGAATTCATACCTTTAGTAAATCGAGGGATACCAGTTCTATATACGAACACCGTTGCTATGTATTTCCTCATCGGGTGATTTGCAGGTAAATAATAAAATTTGGACTGTGACGTCGGCATGGTTGGGACGGGTAGGTGAGTGGGTGGGAGGGTAGGTGAGAGCCATGAGTGGGTGTGAGGGTAGGTGAGTGGATGAAAGGGTAGGTGAGTGGGTGGGAGAGTAGTTGAATTGGTGGGAGGGTAGTTGAGTGGGTGGGAGAGTAGTTTAATTGGTGGGAGGGTAGGTGAGTGGGTTGGAGGGTAGGTGATTGGGTGGGAGGGTGAGTGGGTTGGAGGGTAGGTGAGTGGATTGGAGGGTAGTTGAGTGGTTGGGAGGGTAGGTGAGTGGGTGAGTAGTTGAGTGGGTGGGAGGGTAGGTGAGTGGGTGAGTAGTTAAGTGGGTGGGAGGGTAGGTGAGTGGGTGGTTGGATAGTTGAGTGGGTGGGAAGGTTGGTGAGTGGGTGGGTAGTTGAGTGGGTGGGGGGGGGGGTAGGTGAGAGCCATGAGTGGGTGGGTGGGAGGGTAGGTGCGAGTCACGATTGGCGTGGATGGCTGGGTGGGAGACAGAGAAACAGGAGTTATTGATGGGGACATGGGGGTCATGGGGCAGATCTTTTCTTAGATCATGAGGGACTTGACTCACGTGTCACTGAGCTAAGCTACCCAGGTTCGCTCTCCCCTCCCTCTGTCCAGATGTAGGGCGTCTATCCGTGGCATCCTGCGCGCTTGTGTGCACGCGTTCTTGTAGTAGTGGCACACTGGTTAGCACAACGCGCTAACAACTGCGCCACCAATTCGAACCACCTCCTCGTGTACCGTTTTTGGCCTCTCTCACTAACAGCACTTGCCCCAAAAAATCTGCTGATGCCATAGGGCCATCTTTGTCTTCATGTTATGCAGCAATATGTGCTGTGTGTGTGCCTGTAATAACATACCGTGTGTTTATGTGGAGTTTTCTACACCGTGCCATACGTGTGTTTGTTTGTTTGTTTATGTTTTAGTGACTCGGCACGTGAGTTACTTACACTGCATGTTTGTGTTAAGACGTACAGTGCACTTTATGTTTACCCAAAAAATTACTTTTAAATGCCAAAAAGGGACCTAGCAGAGTCCCGAGACTCTTTTTCAAGGAGGGTCCTGCAACGTTGGGATGCGTTTTGGGCCCAACTCCATCCACGCGTGTTTGGCTTCGTCGTGCGGGGGAAAAACCCGGAGAACTCCGGAGAAAACCCCGTCGCAGCGTGGAGGACAAGAGGGGGGAGACACTCGGCGCTGTTATCCCTCACGGCCACATCACCCAGAGCCCCAAGAGGTCTCTGCGACCAAAATAACAAGAAGAGTAATTTTTTGTTGTTCGAATTGGGTAACACAAAAACAAACACCCTCAATATTTCGAAAGCCGCAATGCCACGTGAAATACGAGGCGGTGGTCGTTAATAATAATTTTTAAAAATAACAACACGTCTCACGAAGCGGCAACTTGAAGAGTCGCACGCGGCTCCGGAGCCGCGTTGTTGCTGACCTCTGACCCAGCCCAACGCGTGCGTGTGGAACCTGGCAAGCCGTGGTGGTGGATCAATGAAGCGCTGAGCAGGAGCAGTAACAGGGCCTTGCCAGTACAACTCAGCCGTACTCCTTCACGTGATCGATAATAACAGAGTTGCCATGTTGTGGTGGTCATTAAGCGGGATAGCTATCCTCTTGAATCCCAGCCCCCCCCCCCCCCCCCCCGTCGTGGGAATGAGGAATTTCCACCACTGGCTCGGGACCAACTCTCGTTTAAGCTGGGAGGCGATGCAGACTTCAGCTCAACATCCACTCACGCTAATGGCTCATTTTATTTAAGATAACATAATCACCTTTTGATTTAAAGCTTTCGTGACTGCAGTAATTCATATTCTTAGTTTTTTCGGTAAAGTCACGTTGAAGAGAAACAACAAAATAATAAAATATATATAAAACAATAAAAAAATTCCCACGACGTTTCGACCATAACTCAAACGACCGTTTGAGTTATGAGTTATGGTCGAAACGTCGTGAGAATTTTTTATTGTTTTATATATATTTTATTATTTTGTTGTTTCTCTTCAACGTGACTTTACCGAAAAAACTAAGCATATAATCACCTTTGTCAACCTAAACGCTCAAAATTAAACGTTTTCAGTGGTGCTGCGTTGGCCCGTGGTGCACAACCAGGGAATGCTCAACACATTCGTCAATAATACTGTGCGGCTTTAACAAACAAAAACAATGTATGTATATAATAGGCGACGTTTCAGGCAAAGACCCTCGAGCCACTCTACCTCTCTGGCCTCTCTGTGTGCTGTGAAGCAAGGCCATTGCCCGAAACGTCGGTATACACGCCCTAACGTTGTTTTTTGATCGCAAAAAAATAACAGGTTTCTCAGCATGCTTTGCGTGCCGCGATGACCCTACCACCTTGCTGTGCTTGCACGCGGGGCGGCGATTCCGCGGCTCGCGATCGATTCTGCGCAGCTCTGCAATTGTCCCCGTCTGGCTCACAATTGGCACCGCCGCGACCGGAGGACGCTCCACATCGCAAGGGGAGAAGCGACGCGCGCCTTAAGTTGTGCGTTGGCTACGTAATCGCTTGGGCGCGCGTGTGTTTTTCGGTGCGTGTTCACACGAGTCGTGTGTGCGCGTGTGTTATTGTAGCTTGGGAGCGGCAGTGGAGCGGTTAGCGCGCTGCGCTACGAACGCCAGTGGCCATCATCTGAGCCGGTCCTGGACATCCCCTAGGTCGACTCATCCTCAAGTGAGCACCTGTTGCCGATGTGTGAACAATCCGATTTGTGTCTCTGTTACAACGAGCGCTATAACGCAATTGCTTGCCAGTGCTACGTGCGCGTGTGTGTAGGCGCGGTGGCGCAGTGGTTAGCGCACTCCCCGGCCACAAAGGGTTCGATTCCCAGCAATCGCAAAAGCATCACTGACAAGTTCTATCTGAACTCAGCCTTAAATCAATACCCATTGCGGTGTGTAAGCATCAGCTCTGGCAGGGGAGACTACAGGCTCAGGCAAGGGGTCAGCAACAAAAATCACAACAAGAGCACATTTTTGGTCGAATTTGGTACAAAACTCAATATTTCAAGAGCCGCAATGCAATGCGGATAGTATAGACATACATACAGGCATACATGCTGACAGACATACATACAGACATACATGCAGACATACAGACAGACATACATACAGACAGACATACATACAGACATACATACATACAGACGTACATACATACAGACATGCAGACATACAGACATACATACATGCAGACATGTAGACATACAGACATGCAGACATACATACATACAAACATACAGACAGAGAGACATACAAACATACAGACAGACATGCAGACATACAGACATACAGACAATATTTCAAGAGCCGCAATGCAATGCGGATACGTATAGACATACATACATACAGACATACATGCAGACAGACATACATACATACAGACATACATACAGACATACATGCAGACAGACATACATACATAAATACAGACATACATGCAGACATACATGCAGACATACATACATAAATACAGACATACATGCAGACATACATGCAGACATACATACATACAGACATACATACAGACAGACATACAGACATACATACAGACAGACATACAGACATACATACAGACGTACATACATACAGACATGCAGACATACAGACATACATACATGCAGACATGTAGACATACAGACATGCAGACATACAGACAGACATACATACAGGCATACATACATACAGACATACATACAGACATACATACATACAAACATACATACATACAGACAGACATACAAACATACAGACAGACATGCAGACATACAGACATACATACATACAGACATACATACATACAGACATACATACATGCAGACATACAGACAGACATACATACAGACATACATACAGACATACATGCAGACATGTAGACATATAGACAGACATACATACACACATACAGACACAGACATGACAGACATACATACAGACATACATACAGACATACATACATACAGACATACATACATACAGACATGCAGACATATATACAGACATACATACAGACAGACATACAGACATGCAGACATACATACAGACATACATACAGACAGACATACAGACAGACATGCAGACATACATACATACATACAGAGAGACATGCAGACATACATACAGACATACATACATACAGAGAGACATGCAGACATACAGACAGACACACATGCAGACATACATACAGACATACATACAGACATAACGTCACGAAGCACTCCATACAGAGCCGCAGGTCGCTGAACCCTGGCTTGGGCTACATCATCATAATTATAATAAGCGTGGTTTGTTCCAAGCTATACACCGGCTCGTGTGCGTGCGCCCTACCGACATTGCTTGACTTAATAGGAGCTCGCTGACTGCGCTTTGGCCATCGGGCGTAGGCCACGGCATACAGCGTAGGGCAGTCGTCGTAACAACAACAGAACAATAACAACAACAGCAGCTGTCCCAGATTAAAAAGAGCTCTGGGTGCTTGAGCATGGTCCGGGACAAGTGGGCGTCCTCAAGAAGCAATTCGCACATTCCCACAGCGCGAATGTCGTCATGTCACACGCACGCGCGCACGCTGATGAGGCCCGGCGTGTCGAAGCCGGTCCAGTGGAACCCCTCTTAACGACGGTGATTGGTGGCACGAAACGGGTCGTTAAGTGATTTGGTCGTTAAGCGAGTATAGGAAATGCACGTTAAAGGCTTAATAACGTTCTGATAGCATCAAAAGTTATCCCTTTTCACCCCCCCCCCCCCCAAAAAAAGTACTTTATAATATTTAAACTATGGATATTAATACACAAAGATACTAACAACATTATAAAGATGTAATATTAAAATAAACGTGGTTAATCGATGCATTAATCAATATGTACTGTACCTACAACAGCACTATTCGTCGTTAACAGGGGTTCTACTGTATAGAGCTTTCTCGCTTAATCACACGCTGCCCGATACGCTGTGGGCCCACAAGCCAATTGGCTGGTGGGCTCAAATATATTACCTTTCTTTCTGCAGACAGAGAATGGAGTACTGCTTACATGTTCTTATCTCATATGAAGCACGGTCAAAGCAAACGAAGCAAAAGCGCAGGGCCCCAACATCGTTCGAGGGGTACCGGATTAGAGAAAGCATTTGGGGCGCTCCCAAACAAAAGCTCAAATTTAAATCCTAATAAACTCATTACCGTAAACAAAGCCAACTAATCTCTCCCGTCTCTACGCTGTCTGCATCTCTCTGCCAAATTTAGACAACGGTGATAAATATAGTATAACTTCAACTTGTAACGCACACAGTATTCGCTGTAGAAGAGAGAGAACGACTCAGAGGCGCGAGGAGGAACCACAGACAAGCCGGGAGGCAACAGCAGCAACCACGCGGCGACCCGGCACCAACAATTGCCCAAGCTCTGCGGTCCTCTATATATATTACGGTGTTTTTTAAGCCAAATAATGAGCGCTTGCATGTGGGAGGAAACTAGAGTACATGGAGAAGACCCACAACATGCATGCGAAGGGGGAAACACTCTAATCTCATACAGACGATGCAGGTGGAGTCCACATTGCTGCTGTACCGCCTTCTCCCGGCGTGCCAGGCAGGATATCACCCCTCGACGCCCGCGGGCAGAAGGGAGTTTCGCGCCATTTAGTGTGCGGCGATCCACCAACCCCTGCTACTGCCTCCATCCACGGTGCTGGATTACAGGCAGCCACGTGCAACAGCCACCACGGCCCGGCTCCGATAGGCCTGGGTGGAGGCGAGAGCCCAGGAAGAAGAGTGACCTGGGACATTAGTCTGCCAGTCGGGGGCGATGGCTGCTGCTGCTATGTAATGATGCCGATTGAGTCATTTGCGGGGGTACGTTTTCGAATTTGCGCAAATGTGGATCCTCTGACGTCTGCGCACGATGGCCTCGTCTTGCGAAGCCACTTTGGTGTTTGGTGAGCTATCGTTTGTGGCCCAGGTGGCTTCTGAGAAGTAAGTTAATAACTCAGGGGGCTTTGCCTGGTAAACTATATAAAAAAAATGTTTAGTTTTATTTGTATTTTTTAAGCGATTGGTTTACCTTTCTGATACTTTGCACTCCCAACCGTGTTATGACCCTGTGACCCTTACTGGATATCTGTGAAAAAAAAGCTTTACAGCTCATCGGATTCCTCCTGCAGTATAAACATTCTGATTGTGACCGGTGACCGGACGGCGTGCACCGCTATGGTCATTACCCCCCCGGGCGTGCAGCGGTGCCGCTGCAGTTGGGGGTTGATTTACGAGAGGCTGCTGGCCGGCTAAGCTGTTGGCCGTGCCGTGTGGGGGTTATGGCATCTTCCAAACCGCGTCCCCGTATAGTAGCGAGTGGGGAGGGCACTTCTTTGGTGCCCGGCAAAAAATCCAACCACCCGTGGCCTCAAAGTGCACCTAGCCTGGCACATACAGTGCAGTGACATCACGTCAGAATAATTATAACGATTATTTTTTTATGCAGGAAGCCACACTGAGTCACAGGACTATTTTTTGTTCAGGAGGGTCCTGTTGCCCCATTGGGTTTTTACTTTAAGATGTTTCTCAGGCATTTAATGATGAGTTGTTTATTATGCAAGTGGGAGGAAACCGGAACACCCGGAGAAAACGCCACGCGAGCCGAGAGGGGGCAACACTCTATCCCCGTACAGATGGCAACAGGTGGTGATTAGTATATTTTCTGTACTGCCTTCTCCTGGCGAGCCGGGGTACGGCACCTCCCCGGCGCCCACGGGAAGGGGGTTTCACAGCAATTTGTGCGATGCTCCACCAATCCTCGCTGCCTCCAAGGTGCTGGGCTACAGGACACGTGCACAGCCACCACTGCCCGCCACTGACGGCTGCTGTTGTTGTGTTGGTGTATTTTTGTTTGTGTGTGCGGAGTGGAGTGTGAGTTTGTGCGTAAATGTGTGGGCAGCGACCCGAATAGGAACCAGTCCTGGGCTGCTCCCCTCAGTCGACTCAGCCTTAAATTAGTGCGATGTGTAAAAGGCGGTCGGGCGAGGTGCCTGCCTCCCATCCCCTCGTGTGCCGTGCCGGCCTTCAGAGGTGTTCTCGCGACCAGTACTTGCCCTTTCTTAATCGATCATCATGATCGATCATTCTCAATTCATCATCATCATCCATTCTCAATCTATCATCATCCATTCTCAATCCCGGGTCGCCGGGTTCGAATGGAGGAGTAGGCGGAACATGCCTATTAGTCACCAGCCACAGCCATAGTCGAGAAGCCGAGAGGCATAATACTGGATGTGGTGCGCGCCGGGCGTGGAAATATTTTCTGGGTCGCCAAACCCGGCTGAAATTAATCCCCCTACATGTATGATGATGATGTCTATAGGCGGAGGTCCCGCACACCGATGAGTTGTCTATATATGTTTTTGTTTAATCCGCTGATGCTGCTACTGCGTGCACGCCCGCGGGGCAAGGGCCACACCCACGGAATGATCACTCTGCACGGCACAGCCACGTCACGCCCCGCTTACGTCCTGGACAGGCTCCGTCCACTGCTCGACCTGTATGTTATAAGGGGGTGGAAAGCGCGCAAAGAAGCATTGTGAGCGACACGCGCCGTGCGTGGCGGGTTCACGGTGGGAGAACAGAAAAGAGCTGGGAAAGCGACGCGAAATAAACGTGAGTGTGGGCTCGGGCAGGATATTCCTCGGCTGGAGGGGATGATGGGACGATGGTCAAGAACAGGAATGGAACGCGTCAAGAGAGGACGGCACCGACCGAGGAGACGGAGCGGTAAAAGCAGTTTGTGCAGCAGGTGCTGGGTGACATCACATCATAGGATCGTGAGAGATGATGCGCCGCTTGGGGAGGCCTTCGTCAGCAGTTGATTGACCATGGCTGATGATGATGATGATGTTGAGTGCGCGCGCAACAATAGTCACGTCGTGCCACGTGTTCGCTACGTCTCTGTCCCTGGGCACGCTTTATCCACTGCTTGATATGCATCAATTATTATTTTCCCCACACGGCTTGGCTGGGGTGGTGAGGCTGCATGCTGCGCCCAACCCCTAGATCCTCCTGATTGCGAGGTTGGTGGCTCACATAAAGACTGGGCTGTGTGGGATGGATTGTGCACGAAGCGATACAGCAAGGAGGTTGTAGACAGCTTGTCTGTGTAATGAATTGAGTGCATTCACCCCTGGTGTTTGTGGGCTATCTCCGGGCAACAATGATTTTCTTGCCAAACACGAAATGCGTTCGGCGGAACAACAATTTGCCGAAACATTCAAAAGCAGGGCCCTCTTTCAAAATAATCTTAAGATTTGTTTTGCCTTCCGGGTAGGAGTCTGTTAAAATGACGCTATTAGCAACAATGTTCTTAAATTGAAGACATTTCCCATTGAGAACCCTTCCAGAAAGCTGTGCACCACCTTGTGTCTGAGAAGGGGTCCCCGGAAGATAATTTCACGGAACTAATTTTGAATTGACTTCAATAGACTTCAACAATTATCGTCATTATCATCATATGCAATCCATGCGCAGCATAAGTGTTGTAATATACTTCCAATTATCTTCCCACGCCTACACACCCCACCTTCACCAACCTGCACTGACCAGGTGTGGTGAAGTATGGCCAATACACCCCCACGACCCACTCGGCGTCCGGGGGGGGGGGGGGGGGGGGGAGGGTGTCCCTCTTCACCTTGTTAATGCAACTTGATTGTCTGGGATCTTGAACACTGAGAACACTGTGCCTGATGTTCCAGGGAGTCTAATTTTAATCCTAGAGTATCGCCTAAACCCTATTAATTGCCCAAAAGCGACAGCCGAATCTGTTGATGACCTCCGCCTTAAAATAGCCCGTGTTCACACCCAAAAAGAAGGCGTAAAACCACGTGTTTGCGTGCGCGTGAATGGCCAACCCAGGGCGGCTAAGCCTTGAATGAGCACCGAGTGTGCGGTGCGTAAAACATCAGAGCTTGGGGAGGCAAAGGTGGCCAGGCGTGGCTCCGTCCACGCCAACCACTCGCGCGCCAATGCCGGCCCTTAATAACAAGCACTTGCCCCAACAGCTTAAGGCAATACGGGGAATATTTGGCCTTGAAGTCGACTTCGCCTTCAATGTGCACCTAGTTACGTTGTGTAAACATCAGTACAGTACTGATGGGGGAGACAAAGGCGGCCAGGCATGGGGCTCACGTCACCTGCCACAACAGTATATTTAGGCTGCACGCGGGATCCTTGGTCTCTGAATGTGAACCTGAGTAACTGGCGCCCTGGGTAAAAAATAAATGCGGTGGGAGGGCTGCAGTATTCAGACGTTGCCCACCCTAATAGGTACTCGCTAATACGCAAACAGCGCCTGGCCCTAGACTTCTACATTCCGTTCCGTCTGAGAGTGAGCGATTGTCAGCTGTGGGCGAGGGGCAGCGCGACAGTAGTTTTATGTGTTTGTTCATGAGACGGCGTTAACAGGGGTGCACTAACAACACAGAAAACTGAACACATTCGTCAATAGCACTGCCAGAGAGAGAGAGATAGATACATGTATAACACGTGACGTTTCGGGCAATGACCCTTCTCCATTGCAGAGAAGGGCCATTTCCCAAAAACGCCGCCTGAGTATCTGGCCTTGGTCTCCCCCTAGGTCGACTCAGCCTTAAATTCGTAACTCGTGGCCCGGGAGGACAAAGGCGGTCGTGTGTGGGTGCGAAGAAGCGCCAATGGGCAATTGCCCTAAAGGTCTTGCCCTTGGACCCCCCCTTGCCGTTGGACCCCCCCTGCCCTCCTAGGTCAACTCAACACAGGCGATTGGGGGTGCGTGAGGAGTCGTTAGACAAATTGGCCGCAACCTGTGATGTGTTATATATTTATTTATTTTCCCCCCCTTCCCTCTTGTTCTTGGGAAGCCACTGGAGCTATCCACTTTTAAATCTCGACTTAAAACACATTTTTTTTTCAGAACTGCTTTTTTGTGTTTAGCTCGTTGTCTTGTCCCCGCACTTCCAATTAGCACGGTTGGCCACGTACGGCGCGAAAGAAGTTCGGCGTACAGTACTGTGTAGAGCACTGTTGCTGGCGAACGTACGCACAGCAGTCAGACATGTAAGTGAGAGGGGCACGGTCTTCCCACAATTTTTTGGCAACCCAAGTTCGATTCCTGGCCACGTCGGGCGGCACAGCACAAGTTGGCACAAGGGGGGTGGGTTGGGGGGGGCATCTGTCTGGCTGCCTCTGGCCCCGAACCACCGCGTGAAGGAGGATTTTGGCTCCGTGGTTTTGACCCCGCCAGGCACAGTCGAGCTCCGGTTAGCCGGGAGGCGAGAACAGCTCTCGGATTCCGAGAGCTTTTATTTTTCGAAGGCAGATAAATTTGGCCAAAAAAGTTGGCCGCCGTTCGCCGGGCAGGAGAGCCGTAGGTTTGAGATAGGCAGGAGAGCCGTAGGTTTGAGATAGGCAGGAGAGCCGTAGGTTTGAGATAGGCAGGAGAGCCGTAGGTTTGAGATAGGCAGGAGAGCCGTAGGGTTGAGATAGGCAGGAGAGCCGTAGGTTTGAGATAGGCAGGAGAGCCGTAGGTTTGAGATAGGCAGGAGAGCCGTAGGGTTGAGATAGGCCGGAGAGCCGTAGGGTTGAGATAGGCAGGAGAACCGTAGGTTTGAGATAGGCAGGAGAGCCGTAGGTTTGAGATAGGCAGGAGAGTCGTAGGTTTGAGATAGGCAGGACAGCCGTAGGTTTGAGATAGGCAGGAGAGCCGTAGGTTTGAGATAGGCAGGAGAGCCGTAGGGTTGAGATAGGCAGGAGAGACGTATGTTTGAGATAGGCAGGAGAGACGTAGGTTTGAGATAGGCAGGAGAGCCTTTGAGGCGGCCGCTGTTCCCAAACCTTTGCGAGTGCGTGTGTGGTGGACCCCTCTATTCAACCGCCACCACACGCTGCTACTTGATATTTGAACTTGTAGATTTCCTTGGTGAGGATGTTAGGGGCCATCCATAAATGAGTCAAAGCCTACACATCCACAGAGGCACCTAGTACAAATCAGGTGCCTCTGTGGATGTGTATGCTTTAACATAGCCATTTCTGTGACTAGTCACAAGCTAATCACTCAACTATTTCAATGCTAAATTCTATGCTAATTCCTTTGTCAAGGCGCTCTGTTTCTTCTCACACAGCTTAAAGGTCGCAGTCTGAGCTTGGCTGTGTTCTCTCCAGCGCTGTCCTCCAGACAGTCTCGTCCCTTCACCTGATGAAGGCCACTTGTGTTGTGGCCGAAACGTCGTGAGAATTTTATTGTGTTATTTTATTTTATCAATTTATTATTTTATTCTCATTCTACGTGACTTTACCGAAAGAACCAAAGAAGATGAATCATTGCAGTCACGAAAGCTTTAAATCGAAAGTCTATTTAATTAAGTAGAACGTGTTGTCTATATTTATTGAAAGTTGCGCATTTTTACGTGACGTCACATTTCTCAAACCCCCCCCCCCACCCTCGTCACACATCGTCACAAATATCTGACCCCCCCCCCAGGTGCGTGACGTCATTTATGGACGGCCCCCGTACTACTATTTTTTGTTTACAATTGGTTTTATTTTACTGGGTCAGGCCCACTGAGCTTATGCGGCTCTTTTTCAGAAGCGACCTAAACCACAAATGACAAGCTTAACGAAGTGGCTTATATCAAGTGTAAATTAATATCAGCCGAATACTCTACAAACGCATGTTTCTAAATGCGGAGGGGGGGGGGGGGTGAGGAGAACTCGGAGGGACCGGAGAAAAATCCACGCGACCACGAGGAGAACATGCAAACTCCAAATATAGAGGGGTCAGGGTCGGGATCGAACTCACGGACTTCCTGAATACCAGGCGAGGCAATAAACATCTCGCCACCGTGACGCCATGTACAGCACTCAATATGCCTGTCAATACAACAGCGTGCGTTTCCAGAATCTATCCACTGCTGCATTGAAGGACACTCAATGTCACTTTGACTGTTGATGCACGTAGGCTTAAGCATTGTATAGCAACATTGAATGCGTACAGTATATGTACTTTACTGTGTGGGCTACTTGCGCAGTGCCCTGTGAACCCGGACAGCACAAGTTCGATTCCATTCCAGGCCACGGTTAACATCAGGGGCGAGTGACTTCAGAATCGGTCGCGTGCGCTTCTCCCTTTCCCCCCACCTCCCTCACTGCGCTTCACTAATGTGTACTGACCAGCATGGTGAAGTATGGTCAAACAAGTGTGACAACTACCAAGCGGCTGCACACGTGTACCGGGATTTTAAACATTGCAAGTGCCGAATGCCCGCGTAATATTAATCATGTGAAAGCTCTTAGGCATGTGTGGGTTTGTTGTGGTGAATGAAGCTTTTAGCCATGGCATTAACCATACTTGAACTGCGCTGGGTCCGGGCAGATTGGTGAAGGCGGTGGAGGGGGAAGGGTGACACCCAGGTTTGAGATCGGATATCACTCGCCACTGACGTTCAACGTGGCCGTGAATGGAACTCGGGTTGCCGGGAACTTGGTTAGCACGGTGCCCTCCGTAATTACTAGATGTGTGGACTACACGTGTGTGTGTGCGTATATATGTGTGTGTATCGCACATGTGTGTGTACTATACCGGATACATACTGTGTCAACCCACGCGGTTTACCCCGTATTCTTGTAAAGGGAAAGTTAATTTTCAATACGGGTAAAAAAACAATGGTGTTGTCTATTTGTTTGTGCGTCTCCCTTGTGATGGGACTTTGTTTGATGAACGTTGAGATTTATAAGGGCACGGGGTGACCAGTAAGGTCTGAATGGGTCTGTAATAAGGTCGGGATATGTATGGGGAAGGGTGGAGCGCTGTGGTACGAACCATGGCGACCTGAGTTCGATTCCCGCTCACGGCCACCACCAGTCACGATTATCTGAACCGGTCCTGGGCCTCCCCCGTAGGTCGACTCAGCCTCAAACGAGTGCCTGGTGCGGTATGTAAACATCGCCACTGGGGAGACAAAGGCGGTCAGGCGTGATGCTGGCCACGCGACCCCCTCGTGTGCCGCACCGGACTTCGTAGGCGCTCGCTAACAGCACTTTCCCCCAACAGTCTGTTAAGGCTATACGGGGGATCTTTGTCTTTGTACCGCATGTAAGCATGCGTGCATTACAGGTGTGCGTGTATCGATAAATACAAAGACTCTCTTACCTCTAGGGAGCGCTTTGCCTCCTCGTCCACTCTCCGATCTCACGCAGCGAGCTGCCCGCGAACGTCGAAGCCATTCGACGCCTCTCCCTCGCTCACAACCCGGTCGCAAACCCGTGCGGTTCCAACTCCGCAGCGCAGTACCGGCACGTGCTGAGGACGGGGAGGGCGTTGTGGTCAAACTGCTGCCGGGCATTGTCACGCGCACGAGCGCAGAGCTCAGTTGGCTCGGGGGGGTGGCGTGGGGGGGTACGTAGAACTCACACGCACCGACGGAACGAAGTGACACCACGCCCGGCCGCCTTTGTCTCCCCCCCCCCCCCCAGTGCTGATGCTTACACACGACACCGGGTGCCCTGTGTCATCATCGTGCCATCATCTCTAGCGAGCACGTGTGACTCAGACGCGCGTGTGTGTGTTAGCGTGTGTTCTACGTTCAGTACACGCACATTTACATTTACACACACACAGGCAAAGACAAAGATGTGGCCTTAGCAGACTGTTGGGGAAAGTGCTGTTAGCGAGCACCTGTGAAGACCGGCACGGCACTCGGGTTGGTGGGTGGCCAACACCACCACGCCCGGCTGCCTTTGTTTCCCCAGTGCTGATGTTTACACACTGCACCAGGTACTCATTTGCGACTGAGTCGACCTAGGGGAGGTCCAGCACCGGTCCAGAGAATCGTCACCGGTGTTGGCCGTGAGCAGGAAGCGGACTCGGGTCGCCGCGTTCGTAGCGCAGCGTAGCGCTAATCGCTGCACCACCGCTCCCCATCACAACAAAGACATCATACACTCGCACACGGACATACATACACACAGATACACTTACAGACACACACCGACTTACACACAGATAAACACAGACACGCTTACACAAGACTTACACACAGATAAACACAGACACGCTTATACAAGACTTACACACAGATAAACACAGACACACAAGACTTACACACAGACACGCTTACACAAGACTTAAACACAGATAAACACAGACACACTTACACAAGACTTACACACAGATAAACACAGACGCACTTACACAAGACTTACATACAGACACGCTTACACAAGACTTCCACACAGATGAACACACACAAACACACACAAAACCTACACACACATCAACACACATTAACAAACATTCACGCTCAGTGCAGACTTACACACACGGACACACTTACAGACTTATACAGAGATTTAAAGACACACACACTTGCACGCACCGACAAACACTTAAACACAGACATACACACACACACATAAACACTTACACACATACACACACACAGACGGGTACGTAAATATGGGCCATGCTGATCATTGGTACCTTGAACGCTTCCCAGACCCCGAATTAAAACCTAAGCCCTGCAACAACCGCACCGTGACCACACACGCAAGTGCCGTGTGCTTGACGGTACCGTATATATTATGTGCACGTGTGAGTGTGCACGTGAGTGTGCACGTGTGAGTGTGTACGTGTGTGTACGTGTGTGTACCTGTGAGTGTGCACGTGTGAGTGTGCACGTGCTATGCAAGGTACTTACACTAAAGCGAATGCAGCGCTGAACTGGAGCGGCAGTGAAACGTGCGAGGCTCTAACCCCGAAACCTACCCCGTCACCTCCTTACCAACACCACCTACACCCCACCCCACCCCCCAACAACAAACCCCAACAACTCCAACAACCCACAAGAACCCCCTTCTCGAACCACGACAACCCCACTCGGACCCACCTCAAGTCCCGAAAGAGCACAGTCTGAACGCATGATGCGCGCGCACGGGATGACGATGACGACGACGACGATGATGATGTGAGCGAGTTGATCAGGGCGCTCTCTTCTCTGTCTCTCTCTACCCCCTCCCACTCTCTCACTCACTCATAGCGCCCCTAGTGGCTGCCGGCATGGGGCCGGGGGGAGGGGGAGGTTGAGGAGGAGGCGAAGTTATGGAAGGAAAGGTGGGGGGGGGTAAAGGAATGCGGACTGTAGTAGCCTAAGAATGCGTTCCGTGTGCATGTGCGGAGGCGTGTGTGTGCGTGTGTGTGTGCGTGTGTGTGTGTGCGTGTGTGTGCGCGTGTGTGTGCGCGTGTGTGCGTGTGTGTGCGTGTGTGTGTGCGTGTGTGTGTGCGTGCGTGTGTGTGTGCGTGTGTGTGTGTGCGTGTGTGTGCGCGTGTGTGTGCGCGTATGTGCGTGTGTGTGCGTGTGTGTGTGTGCGCGCGTGTGTGCGTGCGTGTGTGTGTGCGTGTGTGTGTGTGCGTGTGTGCGTGAGGTCGTAACCGGTGCGGTGTGTAAAACATCGCTGCGAGGAAGACAAAGGCGGCCCGGCGTGGTGCTGACCTCCCAGCACCACCTCGTGTGCCATGCCGGCCCTCACATTGACAGCACTTGTCCCAACAGTAGTCGGTTAAGGCTACACGTTGAGAACATTGTCTCGTGTGAGTTAAAGGTTCCTCCTACTGGCTGTATTGAGTCCCAGGTGGGCAGTGACTTGCAGGGTGCTATGCTGCACTGGAGATCTCCAATAAGCGCGAAACCCAGAAGTAGCTATGTAGTGATACAAAGAGGACGGCCCGTCCAACTGGCGAGGCGACGTGACACCCCAGTGGCATTTCTATCGCCCACACCACTCGTACCTGGCAGTAAACACTCACCTGACACTCAAAGCTCAAATGACAAACTTGCTATACTGGCCACACTCAATACTCACTAAGATACTCACCATTTACATTCACCATCCACCAGACACTCACCGCTAACCTAACACTCGCATTGATCTCACACCTGATATTCAGCACTCGCAGTCACCAGGGACTCACTACCAACCAGACGCTCAACATTAATCTGATGCTCACAGCTCATGCGATGCTCATACTCGCCAGACACGAACCAACCATCTGGTACTTATCACTCTCTCGCCACTCACCCGACACACCCACCACACTCACCACACGTTTACACACTCACCACTCGTCTGACACACCCATCGCACACCCACCACGCGCTCACCACACATTCACACTCACCACTCGCCCGACGCACACCCATTAGACACTCACCGCTCTTCTGACACTCACCAGTTGGTCGGTCGTGTCTCACTGCTCAAACGAGCAAAGGGGGCTGCGTTTATCTCTGTTTCGTGATCTTCAGCCATTGGTGGAAATTCCACATTCCTATGGTTAATATTTTTCTGTAAAACAGCCGTTAATGACTTCACGCATACGTAGAGAAGCAGGGATGCTTCGTTTTGTTTCACGGATTCTCGCTGGGTTGGAGCGATGGCACAGTGGTTAGCACACTGCTCTATGAACACGGGGACTTTGAGTTCCATTTCCCAGCGGCGAATTCTATCTGAACCGATCCTGCTCACCACTCACGACCTCCCCCCCCCCTCTCCTTCCCCCTCCGTTAACCAACCCACACTGCCCCCCCCCCCCCTCCTCTTGATGAAATATGGTGAAGCAACATCCGGACGCGGTGTGGCCTTGACGCAGCGGTGCATTGACACATGGGGGTGGGTGGGGGGTAAATGTAGGATGAGACTTCGGGCAGCAGTCACTGAGAGCCGACGGATCGCAGCAGTCACGGGCCGCGATGGGAAGACGACGAATGCGCGGAACGAATTTTGCGCCACCAGAAAATAGGTTGGATGTAAACTAAGCAAATTTTGAACGATTTTTTTTTTTCAACGAACCAGGTAAGGCGCCACTGAGCTCACTAGCTCTTTTTCAAAAGCGACGTGGCTATCGCAGATGATAGCTCGGCGAAGTGGCTGATCATGCGGTAATTTATAGCAGTCAAATACTGTAAATGCACGTTTCTAAACGTGGAGGGAAATACCTAAGGACCCGGAGAACAATCCACGCCACCACGGAGAGAACACGCAGACTCCAAATATACAGGCGTCAGGGTTGGGCTCGAACCCACAACCTCCTGGCGAGGAAGTCGACATCTCGCCACCGTGTAATCCACGTTGAACTTCTTCCGCACCGTACGTAGGCAACCGTGCTCATCGGGGGTGTGGTTCTGCTGCGACCCTCTCTTTTATATTGACTTATAAATATATACTCTTTGGTTCTTTCGGTAAAGTCACGTAGGTATAAAATAAAATAAATCACGATGTTTCGGGCGCAACACAAGCGTCCGTCATCATGCGTTCCCACCAGATGATGGACGCTTGTGTTGCGCCCGTAACATCGTGATTTATTCTATTTTATATCTACGTTACTTTACCGAAAGATCCAAAGAGTATGGATTCCTGCAGTCACGAAAGCTTCAAATCAAGATTATAAATATATATTCGCAATGTAACCCCCCCACCCCCCACAACACACGTTAGCGTGCGGCCCTTGACCCCGTGTCTCGCCCGATCTCCATTCGGCTCGTTTGTCACAGCACGCGAGTGTCACCGTCAGCTGCGAAGCGTGTCCACGTTGCTCGCGTGCTCGCGTGTGTCGACGTTTTTCGAGTGTCCAAGTGTTCGTGTGTGCGCGCGTGTTCGCGCGTGTCTGCGCGTGTTCACGTGTCCGCGCGTGTTCACGTGCGCGCCAGTTCGCGCACGCTCGGTTTCGTGTGATCGTGCGCACACGCGCGCGTTGTCCACGTGTTGTTCACTCTCCAAGTCCCCTCGCGCAACGCGTAGGCCACGCGTGACACCGAAACGGTGCGCGCGGCACAGGCAGCTCCGTGTCTCTACGTGCACGGTGTCTCTCTCGCTCTCTGTTATGTGCCTGTGATTTTGTTTTTTTTCTCGAAGAAAACCTGTCGTCATTGTCAGTGTGAATGCGCACAGGTGCGTGAACGCAGGTGGAGGTGATCCGTCTCTCGTGAAAAAGGCCGATGGGGGGTAGGGGGTGTTATGGAGTATTTGCTTTGCATTGTCCGTGTGTGTCTGTGTTTTAGCGGGGAGCGGTGGCGCAGCGGTGAGCGCGCTGCGCCAAGGACCCGGCGAGCCGAATTCGATTTACCGCGCACGGCAACCACCAACACCGGTGACGACTTTCTGAACCGGTCCTGGGCCCTCCCCCCCCTCCCCTCCTAGGTCGACTCGGCCTAAAATGAGCACCTGGTACGGCGTTGTAAGCATCGCCTCCTCGGGAGACAAAGGCGGCCGAGCGTGGTGCTGGCCACCCACCCCCTCTCGTGTGCCGCGCCGGCCTTCATAGTTGCCGCTCGCTAACAGCACTTGCCCCAAAAGTATGTGAAGGCTACACGGGGAGTCTTTGTGTTTTTTGCCGTACGTCTGTCTACAGTTTCAGCTGTGTGCGTGACTATTGAGACACTGCTACAATCACTATCTATACCAATTCTACAGTAATGCAATGCGATTTTTTTTATGTAACGTCTAAATGCGCCCGTATTTCAAGAAGATGTACGTAAAGTGGGCATGTGTTTTTGCAGAGAGGTAAAAGCAATGTTTATTTATTTATCCAAGAGAACCACGCTGAATCGTAGGACTCTTTCTCAGTCGGCTCCTGTATTGGCTTATTGATGTTTTCAGCCATGCAAGTGGGAGGAAACCGGAGCACCCGGAGAAAACCCAAGCGCGTGAGGGGGCAACGCTATATCCCCGTACAGGTGGCAACAGGTGGCGATTTGTCCATTTGCTGTACTGCATTCTCCTGGAGAGCCAGGGTAAAGCACCTCTACGACCACGAAAAGGGAGTTTCACAATATTTGTGCGATCCATCAACCCTAAATGCCTCCACACTGCTGGGCGATTACAGGCCACGTGCATAGCCACCACTGTTCGGCAATACTCATATGTGGAAGATGAAGTAAGTTCTTGGACTTAAACAGGGACAGGGAGGGAGTCGATAGCACGGCTGACTGGGGTAAGGGAGTTACAGACTGCTGGGGAGCAGCGGAGGAGGATGAGTGACCCCCCCCCCACCAAGCAAAGGTTGACTGCGGGATTCGACAGGTTGCTGCAGTCGGCGGTTGCCTGGAGGGTAAGTAGAGTGAGATGGGAGAGGTAGGAGAGTGTGTGGAGGGGAGTAGAGTGAGATGAGAGGGAGAGGTAGGAGAGTGCGTGGAGGGGAGTAGAGTGAGATGGGAGAGGTAGGAGAGTGCGTGGAGGGGAGTAGAGTGAGATGAGAGGGGAGAGGTAGGAGAGTGCGTGGAGGGGAGTAGAGTGAGATGGGAGAGGTAGGAGAGTGCGTGGAGGGGAGTAGAGTGAGATGGGAGAGGTAGGAGAGTGCGTGGAGGGGAGTAGAATGAGATGAGAGGTAGGAGAGTGCGTGGAGGGGAGTAGAGTGAGATGGGAGAGGTAGGAGAGTGCGTGGAGGGGAGTAGAGTGAGATGGGAGAGGTAGGAGAGTGCGTGGAGGGGAGTAGAGTGAGATGGGAGAGGTAGGAGAGTGCGTGGAGGGGAGTAGAGTGAGATGGGAGAGTGAGGAGAGTGTGTGGAGGGGAGTGGAGTGAGATGGGAGAGGTAGGAGAGTGCGTGGAGGGGAGTAGAGTGAGATGAGAGGTAGGAGAGTGCGTGGAGGGGAGTGGAGTGAGATGGGAGAGGGAGGAGAGTGCGTGGAGGGGAGTGGAGTGAGATGTGACGGGAGAGGTAGGAGAGTGCGTGGAGGGGAGTGGAGTGAGATAGGAGAGGTAGGAGAGTGCGTGGAGGGGAGTAGAGTGAGATGGGAGAGGGAGGAGAGTGCGTGGAGGGGAGTAGAGTGAGATGGGAGGGGAGAGGTAGGAGAGTGCGTGGAGGGGAGTGGAGTGAGATGGGAGGGGTAGGAGAGTGTGTGGAGGGGAGTAGAGTGAGATGAGAGGTAGGAGAGTGCGTGGAGGGGAGTAGAGTGAGATGGGAGGGGTAGGAGAGTGTGTGGAGGGGAGTAGAGTGAGATGAGAGGTAGGAGAGTGTGTGGAGGGGAGTAGAGTGAGATGAGAGGTAGGAGAGTGCGTGGAGGGGAGTAGAGTGAGATGGGAGAGGTAGGAGAGTGCGTGGAGGGGAGTAGAGTGAGATGAGAGGGAGAGGTAGGAGAGTGCGTGGAGGGGAGTAGAGTGAGATGGGAGAGGTAGGAGAGTGCGTGGAGGGGAGTAGAGTGAGATGAGAGGGAGAGGTAGGAGAGTGCGTGGAGGAGAGTAGAGTGAGATGAGAGGGGAGAGGTAGGAGAGTGCGTGGAGGGGAGTAGAGTGAGATGAGAGGTAGGAGAGTGCGTGGAGGGGAGTGGAGTGAGATGAGAGGGGAGAGGTAGGAGAGTGCGTGGAGGGGAGTGGAGTGAGATGAGAGGTAGGAGAGTGCGTGGAAAGGAGTGGAGGGGAGTAGAGTGAGATGAGAGATAGGAGAGTGCGTGGAGGAGGGTAGAGTGAGATGAGAGGGAGAGGTAGGAGAGTGCGTGGAGGGGAGTAGAGTGAGATGAGAGGTAGAAGAGTGCGTGGAAAGGAGTGGAGGGGAGTAGAGTGAGATGAGCGTTAGGTGGAGGGCATGGAGAGGACCATGAACCTCTGCAACAAGCGGCGAACACGCTACCGATTGGCCGTATCCAACGTCCAGTAGATATGTCGCATCGATGCATTGCACGCACGCACGCCTGTGTCCGATTTGTGTGCGCATACCTCTGAGCCTATTTGTGCACAGTGTGTACGCGTGCGTGCGCGTGTGTGCGTGATTATGTTGGCTGAGACCAGAGACGACATCCCCTACTAAGCCCCCCTTGTGCTATTGTAAAATCACGTGTCACTAGCACAGGTGAGCGGCCTAATACGAGTAGTGGTGGTACGTGGGGACATTGTCCCAGGCGCGCACAATGAACCCGCCTGTCTGCCCAGACGCTCCGTGCTAAGAGCGCTCTCTCGCTCGCTCTCTCTGCTGAAGTGATAATGCGGGATTTGACAGCAACCCCCACCCCTCCCCAATCATAACACAGCGGTTGCCTTGGACAACTTTACACAACTTTACAATTCACGCCCAAGTTATGCGTCTTGCGTGAAGGGCGTGAGCGAGCAAATTACACCACGTGTTCACGCGCGCGTGTGTGTTGTGGCCCCGTGTGTTTACTGCTGTGCGGAGCGGTGGCGCAGCGGTTAGTGCACTTCGCTACCGAGATCGGCGACGCACCTGAGTTCGAACCCCCCCCCCCCCCCCCACCAGCTATGAGCCAACACCAGTGCCGAATATCTGAACCGGTCCTGGACCTCTGCTCGACCTTAGATTAGTTCCTGTGTAGGCTACATGGGGGAGCTTTATGTTGCTCTGAAGACAGTGGGGAGCGGTGGCGCAGTGGTTAGCGCACTTCGCCTACGAGATCGGTGACCCGCCTGCCCGGGGTTCCAGCCAAGTATCGAATGAGACGAAGGTTCTGCTTGGGTTCTGAGTCAGGAACTGAGCATCGGATCAAGGGGAGTTCTAGAATATTTGAGGACTGTTTAGCGCATTAACCTTAATGTGCGCTCGCTAACCTGCACGCTCAAAGACAATGCATTTAATATTATCAGAGCATGTTTGTTTGCCATGTTCACCACAGTGCCGTGTGTGGTTAATGCAGACGCGAATCCTTGCAAAAGGTTTTTATTTTGGTGTTTGAACATCTTAAAATAACTCCTGTCTTACTGCCATAAAGGGTAAACGCCTTTTCTCATGTTGTCATGCTGCAACACTCGCACCAACAGTCCGTGGGATTGTGGAGGCTCCGGTGGGGGGGAGGGGGTTGCGGAGGGGGGGGCCGAGCTGTCACGGTTTGGGCGAACTTCCTGGGACTTCTACCAAAGGTGCAGTTGAGGAGGAAACCCAATAACGCGACGCCGCATATTTCTAGAGCACATTCATCTTTTGTGCGGGCGATTGTTTCAATAACGTCAGCGAAAAATCGCGTGCCTTTCACCCCCCCTCCCCCCTTCTCGACTCACCGCTGTGTAAAATAATCCTGAGTTTTAAAAAAATCCTACAAAGCAGGCGGAACCTATCGCGCATTTAGAAGTGTGACGTCTTTCGCTCGATTAAAACGAAAAACCTCAGAAATGTGTCTGAACCACGGCGGCGTCACTCAATACCCCGGCGTCTGCATCATAGGCACCTGCGTCCGATCTGCCCACACACACACAAAGGCAAAGATCACCCGTATAGCCTGTGACAGACCGTTGGGGCAAGTGCCGTTAGCGAGCACCTATGAAGGCCGGCACGGCACACGATGGGGTGGGTGGCCAACACCACGCCCGGCCGCCTTTGTCTCCTCTGTGGCAATGCTTTTTTGACACACTGCACCAGGTACTCATTTGAGGCTGAGTCGACCGAGAGGACCGGTTCAGATAATCGTCACTGGTGTTGGCCATGAGCGCGAATCGAACCCGGCTTGCCGGGTTCGTAGCGCGGCGCGCTAACCGCTACACTACCGCTCCCCACACACCTCTTCACACACACACCCTCTCCCCAGACACACACCTCTGCCTCCAGATACATACACCTCTCTCTACACACACACCACCCTCTCTCCAGAACACAACAACAACCGCCAATCGCCACGAAGTTGCGGTGACGTCACCACGACGCTTGTGCCAGGCTACGTGCACGTTAAGGTCACGTGAAGTGTCGAACAGCCGCTGGCAGGAGATCAGGGGGCAGACCCAGATGCCACAGGTCGACTGACTGAGACGACTGGCTGATACACCACCTGTGCCCCCTACTGTGCCAACTGGCTGTGCTTTAACCACCCGGCGCTCCGTTCGTTGTTGTGAGCGTCGCTCCTCCCCCCTCCTTTATTCTTGGAGGGCGATTGCCTCCAACTGCCCAGTAGCGTCCTTCACGAGCCTCCTCCACAGAGGCCGATCTTGACACCGCTGGTACCAGTCATCGGCAAGTCCACTCAGCTCCACGTCCTCCTGTACCACATCACTCCATCTCTTCTCTAGCCCGTGCCGCGCCCGTTTAGCCCCCTCGATCCGGCCAAATAAAAGCTGCTTCGGCATGCGGTGGCTGGGCATGCGGGCTACATGACCCAGCCAACGCAGTCTTGCCTGCCAGAGGAGCTCACCGATGACACTTTGTCCAGATCTTTCAAGGATATGTGAGCTCCTCACATAATCCAGCCTGGTTAAACCCAAGATGGACCGTAGGCAGGCCAGCCTAAATGTGTCTAACCGGCGAAGATGTTCCATTAGGGGGGTCCACGTTTCGCAAGCGTAAAGAAGGGAGGAAATGACCGTGGCCGAGAAGACCCGAAGCTTCGTGCGGAGCGACAGACCAGGTAGCTTCCACACAGCGTTACGCAACCGATGAAAATATAATGCCGCTCGACTGATTCGGAGTGAGACCTCTGCTGTCAAACCGGAGCCGGGCGTGAGCACACTGCCCAGGTATGGTAAACTCTCCACTCTCTCCAGAACTGCCCTATCACACACACACACCACCCTCTCTCCACAACACAGCCCTCTCGACACACACACACTCACACTCCTCCACACACACAAACACCCCCGCCCTCTCGGCACCCCACACACACACACAGCTGTGTCGGGCTGCTGGCACGTGCCAATGGACCTGCCCTGCCCTTACTCACATTGACCCCTGCCTTAACGCACTTTGTCATACCTGCCCTAAGCATGACATTTTTTTTTAAAGAGGGGGCATACAGAATGTCGGGGTGGTGGTGGGGTGTGGGGAACAACACAGTGAGTGCTAAACTCTAAACAAATGTGAAACGCCAAACAATGTGAGTGACGCCGCGATCCGCACTTGCCTATGGCGCGCATTCTGCTCCGGCCTCGCACTTTGAGGAACGGCTGCGTCCTCCATCGCTTTAAACATTGCACCAACATCTTGTCAACTTCACTTGAATTTCCGAGCCTTCAGCAGTTGGGCGGGGCGGGAAGGGGGGGGGGCGCTGTGCCCCCCCCCCCGATGTTAACTCACAAAGCCCTGCCCTTCCCTTCCTTACATGGCCTTGCTATGCTCGACCTTGCACTCTCGATTTTACCTTGCTCCCATCCCACCGTGCCATGCCGTGCCCTGAAACGACGCCCATCCTCGTGAGCACCTCTCCTCCTGCACCCCCCCCCCCCTCCCCTACAGCTGTCCCTTTTACCTCTTCTTGTCACGCCTCGCCTTCGCCTTGCCCTGCCCGGCCTCCGTGCACGCGTTCACACGCTCGCTCGACTGGGGGGGGGGGGGGGGTGTTAGTCGCTTGGAGCTGTGAATTCCGTGCCATGTTGGGGGTCCCCGCAGGCAGTGTCGTAGCAAAGGGCAGGGCAGGGGCGGGGCTGGGCGGGCCGGTCGCCTCGAGCGCCTCTCGCCGAGGAGGGGGGGGGGGTCTTGTGGCTCACGTCTTTTTTTGGTGGGGCGGTGCCGACGCCGCAGTAGGGGGGTGGAGGCTGGGGCAGGGGAAGAGGGGTGGGGGCGATTATGGCATCAGACGAGGGAGGAACGACTGTACACGTAAATGCGTTGTCTTGAGTTGCGGATTACAGTATTATTATTACGCAACTGACACAATCCGCGGGGGTTTTAATGTCCTGGGAACGTGCAGATTCCCCAGGACAGCGGCTCCCTGAACAAAACGATGATCCTGGGAAAATCAGGACAGGTGGCATTCATGGCCTTCTATCTAAACCGGGAGTATTACATCTGACGCCGTGACGTCGAAGCGCCTCCCCCCTCCCAACGCGCGGGGCCTGGGGCGGTCGCCCCATTTCGCCATACCCGAGGAACGGCTCTAGCTGGTGGTAGGGTTACCAACTCCGACTGAAGATATTACGGCAAATGTATGATTATTATGAACAAATAATATTTTCTTAAAATAGCCAATTCTTGAAATCTCCCAGATTTTCTTTTAATAGTCACCGGGAGATCGATGTCAATTTGAGACTCCCGGCCAATCCGGGATGGGTTGGCAACCCGAGTTGGTTGCGGAGACGAGGAGGGCACCGCGTGCCAAAGTGTGTGGCTATACGGCTGTGGCTGGCACGGCCACGAGCAAACAACAATAATCGTGCTATCATCTCTCGGAGCTCAGTGCACTGGCACGCACAAAGCCAGAGACAGAGATCCCCCGTATAGCCTTTACAGACTCTTGGGGAAAGTGCTGCTAGCGAGCACCTATGCAGTCCAGAACATCACAACGATGTTACCACACCGTACAAGGTACTCACTTGAGGCTGAGTCGACCTAGGAGAGGCCCAGGACCGCGTCACTGGTGTTGACCGTGAGCGGGTATTGAACTCGGGTCACCGGCTTCGTAGGACAGCGCGCATGCCACCCACAAAGACAAAAAAAATCACCGGCATTGTATTCAAACAGAAGACTTTTGGGGCAACACTAGTGGGGTGGCCAACACCACGACTGGCCGCTTGTGTCTCCAACATTGCTGATGTTTGTTTACACACGACAGCAGGTACTCACTCAAGTCCTTTAAGGCTGAGTCGACCTAGGGGAGACCCTACACCGGGACCGGCTCAAATGTTATCAAATATTTTTTGGCCGTTAGCGTTTAATTTCGGGTCAATGGTTTAACAGGGCAGCCGCGCTAACCACTACGCTTCCGCTTCCCTTGAACGCTGAGTGCACACATACTACACACATACACTCACTCATCCACACACATCCACTCACACAGCGAGCATAAACACGCTCCGTTATTTATCCATCTGTATCAGATCATACGCAGGTGTTTCAGAGATTTGCCAGTGTGTTTTTTTGTTAAATATATTACTCAAAGACCTTTAATATTTTTGTTATTGTTATTTGGCAATAAAAAAAGGCAATTTGGTCTCTTTTTAGCACACGTAATGTATACAGCAGTGACTAAACCACTCATCCCCCCCCACCCACTACACTCACCCACCCCACACACTCACCCACCCACACACCCACCCCACACACTCACCCACCCCCACAACTCACCCACCCCACACACTCACTCACCCACCCCACACACGCACCCACCCCACCCACACACTCACCCACCCCACACACTCACCCACTCCACACACGCACCCACCCCCCCACCCACACTCACCCCCACCCACACACCCCCACACACCCCCCACCACCCCCACACCTCATCCCCCCACACACACCCCCCACACCCCACACACTCTCCCCACACACCCCACCCACCCCACACACTCACCCACCCCACACACTTTCCCCACACTCACCCACCCCACACACCCCACACACTCTCCCCACACTCACCCATCCCACACACTCTCCCCACACACCCCACACATTCACCCCACACATTCACCCCACACATTCACCCACCCCACCCACCCGACACATTCACCCACCCACCCCACACACTCACCCACCTCACACATTCACCCACCCCACACACTCACCCACCCCACACACGCACCCACCCCACCCACACACTCACCCACCCCACCCACACACTCACCCACCCCACACACTCACCCACCCCCACACACTCACCCACTCCACACACGCACCCATCCACCCAACACACTCACCCACCCCACACACCCCACACACTCACCCACCCCACACACTCACCAACCCCACACACCGCACACACTCTCCCCACACACCCCACACACTCACCCACCCACCCCACACACTCACCCACCCCACACACCGCACACACTCTCCCCACACACCCCACACACTCACCCACCCACCCCACACACTCACCCACCCCACACACCGCACACACTCTCTCCACACACCCCACACATTCACCCCACACACTCACCCACCCCACCCCACACATTCACCCACCCCACACACCCACACACTCTCCCCACACATCCCACACACTCACCCACCCCACACTCACCCACCCCACACACTCTCCCCACACACCTCACACACTCTCCCCACACTCACCCCACACTCACCCACCCCACACACCCCACATACTCTCCCCACACACACCCACCCCACACACACCCCACACACTCCACACACTCTCCCCACACATTCACCTTACACATTCACCCCACACATTCACCCACCCACACACCCCACACTCACCCACCCACCCCACACTCACCCACCCACCCCACACTCACCCACCCACCCACCCCACACTCACCCACCCACCCCACACATTCACCCACCCACCCCACACTCACCCACCCCACACTCACCCACCCACCCACCGCACACTCACCCACCCACCCACCGCACACTCACCCACCCACCCACCCCACACTCACCCACCCCACACTCACCCACCTACCCACCCCACACTCACCCACCTACCCACCCCACACTCACCCACCTACCACCCCACACTCACCCACCCCACACTCACCCACCCCACCCACCCCACACTCACCCACCCCACCCACCCCACACTCTCCCACCCCACCCACCCCACACTCACCCACCCCACCCACCCCACACTCACCCACCTCACACACTCACCCAACCCACCCCACCTACCCCACACTCACCCACACACTCACCCACACACTCGCCCACACACTCACTCACCCACCCCACAAACTCACCCACACACTCTCCCCATACACGCACCACAATGCTGATTGAGAAGCCGCGAGTCCTGGGGAGGGGTGCAGGTGTCGGGTGGAACCTGTTCAGCCGGAACTTTTTTTCTTTCTCGATCCCCACCCCACCTCCCCCCATCCCGTGCCATCACTCATTTCGGAATTCTGCTTTATTGTGCTTTACATTATAATAATAATTAGCAGCAGCAGCAGCCAGCGTCAATACACTGCTGGATCAAAGCGTGCCCAAGCCGCTGCCTTCCGCGATCATTGCAATGTGCAAGACTAAGGTCCCCCGTATAGCCTTCACAGACGTTTGGGGCAAGTGCTGTTAGCGAGCACCTATCAAGGTGCTCGCTAACACGGCACTGCACACGAGGAGATGGGTGGCCAGCGCCACACCCGGCCGACTTTGTCTCCCCAGCGGCGATGTTTACACGAGGCACTTATTTGAGGCCGAGCACCGGTTCGGGTAATCGTCACTGATGTTGGCCGTGAGCGCGAATCGAACTCGGGTCGCCGAATTCGTAGCGCGCTAACCGCTACACCACCGCTCCCCATAACACACACACGCACAGTTGCGCGCACGTACACACCGCAGATAAGGTTAACATTAGACGTGGCCTGGAATATATATTTTTTATTTCCCCAGTAAAAATAGTCTCCTAAGGTGTCCGCTACACGCCAGGAATGGGTGCCACGGAGGATTAGGGACATCCTCCCTCTGGCTCTCCACGGGGGGTGGGGGGGGGTCTCGCTGTGATGACCGTGACTGTTAGGAGACAGGGGGGGGGGCAGGAGGAGGGCTCTCTGCACGCACGTCTCGGCCAAGCAGCAACTTTGCGGGTTGACGCGACACCCTCTTCCTCGTTTATAGCGTAGCTTGGCTTTGCTGATGATGATAATGCTTTTATATATATTTTAAAGTTTTGCTGGCTGGCTGGTTGCCTGTCTGGAAGTTGGAAGGGACGGACGGACGGGATGCGAGCTGAACAAAAATAAAAGAAGCAGTATGAGAAATTGTAGCAGTATTCTCATTGCTAACATTTTTTATTAAGATTATTTTGCTGCTATATTTCCACATGATATGCCACTTATTTGAACTGTCATTTGTGGCCAGGTCGCTGCTGAAAAATAAACGAATAGCTTGGTGGGCTTTACCTTGTAAGACAATAGTTTAGTTTTAATTGTATATATTTTTTTTCAAGTGATTTGTTTACATTCCTATACTTTGCACTGCTATCGTGTTTTTGTATTGTTTGTTGTTGTAAATGTTCTTACCCCGTGCCCCTGCTGCACATCTGTAAAAAAAGAGGTTGGTCGAGCATCGGAATCATCCAGTCTGAACAAATATTATGACTCTGACCATCATCATGACAATCCACTGTCGTTGTGCTCATAATCGTGATCATCGTGATCATCATACAATCTCAATTCAGCATGGACCAGTGAACCACAACAGCTCTGCTCTCGTTCAACGGAGGAAAAGCAAAACACTTCACGATCCCTCTCCTGAAGCCCTATCGTGGCTAGCAGACCCCGACGTTACCATTCACTTCGTGAACATGTTGTCATACGTTGGAATAGAAGAGAATTCAGCGTCGTCTAATTTCAATCATTATCAATATCATCATCATCGTCCATCTTAATCGCTCATCAATATAATCATCGTTAACCCTTCTCAAACCATCATCATCGCCATCATCCTCAACTATACTTTATCATCATCATTATACTGCATTCTCGGCGATCGCCTGGCTAGCCTTTGCCTTCACGGGCATTTCATTCTTACAATAATATTATTATTCATGCAAGCGATCCATTGCACACGTGTATTGTATATAGACGTGTGTGTGGGAGTGTTTGTGTAGGTGTGTGTGTGAATGCGGGTACCTTGTGTGCGCAGGTGTTTGTGTTGGTGGGAAGCGGTAATGTAGTGGTCAGTGCAACTGCGCTACAAACCCGGTGCCCCGAGTTCAATAGCCGGTGACCCGAGTTTGATTCCTGCTCACCACCAATAACAGTCGCGAATATTTGAACCACTCCTGGGCTTCCCCTCGCGTCGACTCAACAATAAATGAGTATCAGGTGTGCTGTGTAAACAACATCAGCACTGGGGAGACAAAGGCGGCCGGGCGTGGTGTTGACCACCCACCTCGTGTGCCGTGCCGGACTTCATAGGTGTTCGCCAACAACACTTGCCCCAACAATCTGTTAAAGGCTATACGGGGGATCTTTGTGTAATAGTGCATAGGGGGGGGGAGCATGGTGGTTAGCGCACTGCCCTATACCGTAAACCCGACCACTTCGATTCGGGTGCCACAGCTAGCTAAGCATCAGCGCTATAGCCATGGTCCGCCTGTTGTTTAAGTCTCTTAAAATCTATACAGGGGATCATTGTCCTTTCATCTTTATGTGTGGGTATGTATGTATATTTATGCACGCGTGAGTACGCAGTAACGCTATACAGGTATGCGCGCGCGTGCGTGCGTGCTTGTGCGCGTGCGTCACTCCTCGCTTCGCGCGCGCTCTCGGTCCCAACTCGTCCCGGATTCCGAAGGAACCACGTGGCGACTCGCAAATCGACGTCCCATTACTCAACCACTCTCACCAACAATACTCACCACCCCCTCCACCCCCTCCACCCCCATTCTTCTAATAATTATAATTATTATCAGCCATGGTCAATCCACTGCTGGATGAAGGCCTTCCTCGAGCCGCTCTGCATGCAGCTCTCACGGTCCCGCAATGTAATAATCCACCATGAGACTGCATATTAACTTATTTCATCGCTCCGTCTCCGTGATTAATCGCTCCCTCTCCTAGGACGTGTTCCATTCCTGGGCTAGGTTTAGTAACATATGTTATGTATGTCGTTATTGTTAACTTTCAATCACATTTCTTATGATCACTGTTTCATTGTTTTTATAGCATTATTTTAGTAATTTCTAGAAAGGTTTAGTTTAGCCCGATTTTTTTTATGTAGTATAGAGTTATCTGTTTACCTAAATTGTATTATGATTCTTCTTGGTTCTTTTGGTAAAGTCACGTAGAATGAGAATAAAACAATAAAACAAAATAATTCTACGTGACTTTACCGAAAGAACCAAGAAGATGAATCCTTGCAGTCACGAAAGCTTTAAATGGAAATTTGTATTATGATTGTTATTGTGATCTAACATAAAAATGGGATTTTTTTTTGCACAGTTTCGTACGCAGCATAAACAAATGGTACTTTTTTTCTGGAAGATTTCATTGTTTTTGTAGGGGATGTCTCAATTTGCGTACAGTAAATTTTAAATGTATCTTGCAATTGTATTGTTTGTTGAGGTTGCACCCGAATCAAGAGCCGAATGGCTCACGGGGTTATTCCAAATAAATTAAACTGAAAAAAACTGAAAAACTCGGTTATTAGTCTTGACCAATGGTAACTGCCCCCTTCTAATTGAGACTCAGGCTGTTCTGGGTAAATAAAGAACATATATTATTATTATATGGCAGTATTAACATTGCCAGCACTGAGTTTGCTGCTTGTACACATGGTGCTGGGAAATATTGCTTCGCAAGGCCTATTGGCTGATGGACATTTTGGTGATTAAACAGAACCCTGGTGGAATAATTGTATAATATATTAACAACTTTCCACCAGGCCAGCACACGATTCATTCAACTCATTTAGCATTTTAGGGTGTTATATTGTTAACAGCATTGGGAGAATCATGCCTGTCCAGTCCATGAGGCTACCTTGTGCATATTAACGCCAGTCTATCATTATTATTGCAATTATTACATTGTCTCGCTGCACAATTAATGCTAATTAATAATTACTGATTCACCCAGGAAAGCCATACTGATTCCGAAGACTTTTTTTTCAGGAGAGTCCTGCGCCTAAGATGGATGTTTGCCCAACATCAACACCAATAACATCGCAAATTCCATTATCTTTGGGAGGAAACCGGAGAACAGGGAAGAAACCCATGCAGAACAAACGGTGAGACGCATACCAGACGTCACACAGAACGGCGCCCGAGTCAGGATTCGAACCCAGGAGACAGAGTGATGTGAGTGAGACACGACTGTTAACACTGCAGTGCGACCCCACGTGCCGTCCAAGGCGCGCGGTGACATTAATAATGTCTGTAACGCTTTACAACAATTACCACACGCTTGACTACAGCCGCGTGCCCCAAAGCGTTTCCACTGACCCCTTTAAGAGCCCAGAAAGGGAAAAAAGAAAAAGAGAACAGTTTGTGTATAAATAATAATGAGACAGATTGAGTCAAACACGTGAGAGAGAAAAAAAACATGCTGCCTTTGTCTAACCAGGACAGAACTACTGTGATGTCACAGTGGATGGTTATGTGCCGTGCGTCCCGCATACAAGTTTAATGTCCTCGCAAAATGTTTCCAGCCAACCAGCCAAACAAGGGTGCAATAAAAAAAAAACTGCCTGTATCTATCCACGTGTTGTTGTTGTTATCGTCAGTCTGTAAGGTCCAACTAAATCAGCGTTTCTTAACCTTTACAGCAGCCTTGTACCCTTTTGGTTCTTAATCGTTAAAACGTTAATAATGTTAATAGATACATAGGTTTGATGAAACAAAGTAGTATGTACTTAGGTACCCGTGCTGAATTTGTGTTTCAAAGATTTACCTTCTAAAAAAAAATCTGGCCATGTCTCGCACTCCCAGAAAGGGCATCTCGCACCCCCAGGTTAAGAGCCACTGAACTAAATGGTCGCGATGGGTCAAGAATAACAACAGAGCCGTGGCCAAAGAAGAGAAACACGTCCAAGACAGAAGTCCCCGGCGGAGATGGAGCGATGAATTCAGCGGTGCGTGCAGGCCCGAGGTGGATTATTATTACATCGCAGGTGGCAGCGGCTTGACAAGACTTCGTCGAGCAGTGGATTAATCATGGCCGACGACGATGATGATGTTGAACTTTGTGCTGTTTGGCAAATGTCTCCCCCGTTGTGCTTGCTCTGCCTCCTGTGCCCAGCTGCTCCTGTCCACGAGTGGCCTGTGAATTATTTAGTTTCATCTCCCAAACCGCCGTCTCTTCGGCCCTCCTCTGCTGCTCTTCCCTTCTCTCGGCCTCACCTCCGGAGTCCACTGTTGCCTCCCAACCCTCTCATCCATTGTTTTGTGTGTGTGTCGACCTTCTTTCACGCCGTACATAGCCAACCGTGCTAATCGGAGGTTCTCATGACGCTTCCTGTCCAGTTCCATGCTCTTCTCCTTATTGCTTTATTCCTGAACCCATCTCTTCCACCTACTCCGTTCCATATAACTTTGGCAAACCCATATACACACACACAAAGAGCCCCAGTATAACATTTATCACACTCTTGAGGCAAGTGCCGCTGGCGAGCACTTATGAAAGCCGACACGTGGCTATAACCACGCCCGGCCGCCTTTGTCTTCCCACTTTTGGCGTTTGCACACCACACCAGGGACTCGTATTTAAGTCACAGTCGACCTAGGGGAGGCCCAGAGCCGGTTCATATCTTCGACAGAGATGTTGTTCGGCATCGTAGCTAAGTGCGCTCACCGCTGCTCCACCAAATCGCCACACCGCCCCCGCCGCCCCCCCCCCCCCACACACACAAATGCATACAAAGACAAAGATTCCCCGTATAACCTGCACGGGGCTGTAGAGGCAAGTTCTGTTAGCGAGCACCTATTAAGGCCGGAACTGCACACGAAGGGTCGATGTGTCCAGCGCCACGCCCGGCCGTTTCACCAGTGTTGTAGTTTACACTTCAGCTAAGACGTACAACACACACGTGCGCGCACAGACAGCCACACTCACACACTCGCGCAGGCATGAACCATTATTTACAAGGCACCGCGGAGAGGGCTTCAACGAGTTGCACTCGAACGTCACTCGTGCACATGGCCCTCCAGAGCGCTTCGCAAGAGGGCACATTAATCCATCATACAACGTATAAATAGGCCCCACTGTGCTGCCGTGGTAATCCGTGAGCGAGAAAAATAAATAGGTCACCTCGCAGGACCATCTCCACCAGGGCTTGTGTGTTTTTTGTTACATTTGTAAGGTGCGGATTTACACGCTGCTGCACTGGCCTCGGCGTGAGAAGCACGGAATTAGTTTTTTTTTTAATCCAGCAGAGCCGTAGGACTCGTTTTCAGAAGGGTCTTGCTGTTTTAATTGTTTTTTTTTTATTTTAAGATGTTTTCGGCCAATTAATGATGAGCACATGGAGAAAACCCACGCGTGCGAGGGAGCAATGCTCTATCCCCGTACAGGTGGCAACAGGCGGCGATTAGTCCACTTGGTGTACTGCCTTCTCCTGGCGAGCCAGGGTATAGCACCTCTACGCCCACGGAAAGGGAGTTTCACAATACAATATTTGTACGATCCACCAACAATCACCACCTGCTGGATGATTACAGGCCACGTGCACAGCCACCACTTATCGGCAATAATCCTATATAGGCAGAGGATGAAGGACGTTCTTGGACATAAACAGGGACAGGGAGGGAGTCGACAGCACGGCCGACTGTGGGGAAGGGAGTTACAGACTGTTGCGGGAGGAAACCGGAGCACCTGGAGAAAACCCACGCGGTGCGAGGGGGCAACACTCGATCCCCGTACGGGTGGCAAAAGGTGGCGATTAGTCCCCTACCCCTGGCGAGCCAGGGGTACGGCACCTCCTCGACGTCTTGCGGGGAGGTTCGGAGTTTCACAGCGTGAGTGTGCGGCAATCCACCAACCCTCGCTGCTGTCTCCACGGTGCTTGGACGACAGGTCACGTGCGTAGCCACCACCGCCCGGCTAACGTCGCCCCGCCAGCCCACGTGACGGCCAGTGTCGTACGTGGTGGGTGCCGATGTGGCAGAGTGTCCAGGCTCAACCCCGCTCAGCTTCCCAGTTTCTGACGAGTTGAGGTGCATTCCGGGTGATTTGATCCCACAAAAAAATTAAAAAAACAACGCGCCCTTTATTTAAATGTCACAAAGTGTTCCCTAGCTCTCGCAGGCGATGTTAACCACCAGTTGTTGTGGAAATTCCGCATTCGTAAGGCGGGGGACCAGTCCATCCATAAGCCACTGTTGACCGCCCGCGAAGTGTTTATCGTTTAATATTTGCCAGAAAGATTCAAAGCTCGCGAATAATTGTACTTAATTTATATCCAGAGCGTATGAATATGCAAAGTCCTTAACTGCGTTTGAAGACTTATTTTAAAGGTGGCTCTTGCTTTGTCAGAATCATTTTTTGGCCAATTTCTCGATTCATAATTTGAGAGGAACCCGGAATGCATGGAGAGGCCCTCATCGGAGGGGGGATCATCCCAAACGGGAGCCTGCGGCGCCCTCCGATGGACGTAGATTGAAACCACACAACTAGGGCAGGACATCTGTGAATGACAGCGAAGAGAGAGAGATGACGACCCAAGAAAGTCGGCCACGGTGGAGATGGAGCGATTGAATCATCTCTTGTGCCAGGCGGATTGCTAAATCGCTTTGTGTGAGGTAGCGACGGCTTGGGGAGACCTTCATTTGGCAGTGAATTAATCCTGGGCTGATAATGATGATCGATGTTTGGAATCCTGCGCGCGCGTGGTGGTTGTGCATTGATATAATGAAATACACATTCAGACATTTGTAGGGTACTATTAAAGTATTTCATGCAGAAATATTTCAGATGTATTATCACTTGAAAATTATAACACAAAAGTTGTTGCGACATGATCGGTCCGAGAGGGTTGACGCCTGCACGGCAGTAAACGAAGCACAAATTGAGACTCGCTTATTCTCCTCCTCTGCTACCCTCATTGTCTGTAATGTCCCTCCCCCACCCCAGCCGTCCGTGCTGTCGACTCCCTGCTCCTGTTCAAGTCTAGCCTCAACGTCATCCTTAACATTCTTCTGCGAATGACCGGCCGACCTATCGACCAACGCTTTCTCACTGTTTCTGCACAGCGATGCATTTTTTGCGCACTTACGTAGAAATGGGAGGGGGGGAAGAGACCCCCCACAGATTTCGCTCTGTACGAGCTTGAACAGTTATACCGCAACACACGTGGTGAAAATTATATTCGCACACAACCAGTGGCTATCGGTGTTAATGTCACATTACATGGGAGGTAACCTACTCGGTTGACTGCTGATGAGGGTCGTACTTTTCTTAGTGTTTAACACGCACTCAGGGTCGGATTAATGTACTTGTAGGCCCGAGGCACTTCTGTTTCGTAGACCTTCAGTGATCATTCTCTACAGCTGGTACTGCTGCTGCCTCATGTTGTTACCGCCGCTGTCACTTGCTAAAGTTTTTTTTCTTAATCTCTCCGATTAAATATAGGACAACAACGCTTGTCTTTCCGTGTACTACTGTCTACTGAGAATAGGATTGTGCGAAAAACACCATTGGAAGCTGTTATTGCAAATTTTGGAATGAAAAAAATCTCTTAAATTCGTCTCCAGTTGTTAATTTCTCACCTTGTGAAAAAAACGATTGACATGACTCTGCCTCTTTGTATATACACTGTGCCTATCCTTGCTATATAAATATATTTACTCAATATTATAGCTTGGGTTACATTTTTGAATATACACACAAACAAAACATGGTAAACATCTTTTTCGTGGGTCCTTCAGTTTTCCGTAGGCCCTAGGCACAATGCCTACTGTGCCTATTGGATATAACGGCCTTGCACGGCCAAACGCAACAGAGAACTCGAGGCTGAACCTGCCCTGTCTCGTGAAACCACGCAACCTGTGAGTGCTCTAGTGTAGTGAGTTAATGGTCTCAGGCCATTCGCCAATGCCCACAATAGAAACGTGGCTAAATTCCAGCTTTAATTGCCATGATAAGATTACTCCTTGCGTGGAATATATGAGTGTGGATAAAGAGGCCAACTTGGAAATTACCTTAAGGGGGTAGTTGCGAGGTCTTCTTACCAGGGCCGTTTGCTAACAGAGAGTGATGCACCCCAACCTGCAGAGTTACAACTGTAAATGTCTTTTGTCTCATGAAGTGATTCCGATAGCACAACTGGAATCTAATTTTGGAGGGGGTGGTGAACGTAAAAAAAAGAATCACACAGAAAAACAACTTTAAAAGAATGACGTGGTTTTTTTTTCAATGTGAATGCCAAAGTCAAGATCGCACAAAAATTCACAACTCATGACCATGATCAGCAGCACAGTGGAAACAAAGGAATTATGTATTTGTAAGAATTGGCATTTACAGGGCGCTTGCTGAAATGTCTCCGCAAAGCAAAGCAACTTACATTAAAAATGTGTTGTTTGTTGTCCTTCCCCTCCGATTAGCACGGTTAGCTATGTACGGTGCGAAATAAGTTTCAACATATAGACATACATCTCATCTCAACCATTCCAATGCCCTGCTGCAGTTTAGCCAAGGGGAAACCGAGTGGCAGCTGTCCCTGTGCAGCTAAACGGGGAAGGCAGAATCGGCCTGTAAGTTTGCATTCATTTGTCAGTAGGGAGCGATCTTTCTACGTGATTTTTTTCCAAATTAAGTAATCTGCAAGTGATTGATCAAATTTGGACCGTGATGCCGGCAAACAGGGCCAGTTTTCTTTCGCCCTCCAAAAAAAAAACAAATTGTGGTGGATCTGTCCATGGCCGGGGAGTGCCGGGGTTGGCTTGCCGGCCCGGCGCTGACTTGAACCGCGTGCCCTCATGGTTTGTAGAGACACCAGATGAGCGTTTGTCCGACGCCACACATGGAGACGACGTTGTACCCACGTGACGCGAGCTTGTCCAGAACGATGCGTGGCATCGTCTGCACGCGGTACTCAGAACTGCGACACAGCACACCACGATACACCATACCACACCACACCACAAAACGCCACACCACATCACATTACGATACGCCACACCACGCCAGGGCACACCACGCCAAATCACACCACGACACGTCACAACCATGCCACGACACGTAACAACGATCCAACACCACACCATCCCACACCAAACCACGCCACAACACATCACGCCAAGCCACACCACGCCACATTACGTCACTTACTGCAGACCACGTCACACTGTAATATGACATACCAGGACACGTCAGGCAACAACAATAATAATGCTCTTTAGCTCTCAGATGTATTTTCGGATTGTACCAGGTGTTGTTCGGCATGACGTTCGAATTTGCTCTCCACGTGCTGGGAGCTTCTTCTCCTCCTCTGTCGATGCACTCGCCACTTCCTTGGCTGCCACTCCCATCATTAAAACCTGACCACCAGCCACCAAACCTTTTCCAGCGACGTGTGCCCTGGCCAAAGCCCGCTTACTTATCTGCACAGTTTTATCGATGTTGAGAAAAGTAAGTGGGCATGTGTGCCATACGAGCCATAGCAGGTTCAGGTTAGCTCCCTAAGCTTGCATTTAGTGTTGAAAAATCGGCAGGAATTTATGTACTTCTGCAATTTGTAGATACATACTTTATACAATATTAATTATTGATTTGGTTTAGTGACTTGCTTACCTTTTCTCTACTTTGCACTCCTATGGCTTTTTGTATTGTTTGTTGTTTTAACTCGCTGACCTGCCCCTACTGGACATTTGTGACAAAGAGCTTCATGGCTCAACGAATTCCTCCAGGATAAAGGAAGATTCTGGATTCTGAAGAGGCTAAGCCAGGGACTGCTGTCTTTGTTTATTTGCGCGCGGGTGAGGTCACTCACAAGTTGTTTCCCAGCTCCGTGACCTTCTGGGCTCCCAGGAATTCCATGAGTTCAGGATCCGAGAGTTCATCACCAACCGTCGTTGGCCCCGATTCCTGCGCGGGAAAATCCGGGGGAATGCCAGTGATCACACAAAACAAACAGCCCAAGCCGTGCAGCGGTCATCACAGGGGAACGACTGCCGTGATGTAAAGCGTTAGCACACCAGACCATCCGCCTGCAAAACACAAGATAATTGCATTACTCCGTCTCTCGGTGCTCTCGGGCATGGCCGTAGTTGTTTCTTTGCTTTATTTATGATTTCTAAGTGTGTCACCGACGTACTTAATTTCATTCCCGCACCCTGCGGATAGCACGGTTGGTTAGGGGTCTGACTTTTTGTGACGCCGTGTGACGAGGGGGGGAGGGGGTCAAAAATCGTCCAAAATCGCGTGACGTCATTTATGGACGGCCCCTTAGATGCCACGTAATTGTCACTTGATGCAAACCTCCGATTGGTTGGCCACGGTACGGTGCGAAAAAAGTTCAATATACACGCGTGACTGGTGGGAATCGAACCCAGGGCATGGGGACCGTGATGCGGGGTGGTGCAAAGCGAGGTCCCAAGCACACTCCGAAAAAAAACACTCCCTGTGCCATATGTATTATAGACACACCCGACTAAAACAAGAGGGCTTCATTTAAAGAGTGCTACGCTATTAACATGCTCCTCTTAACAGAGCCATCGATCTCACGCGAATCGATCGCCCGTTTAGTCCAAAGAGGCTCAAACTCATCGGCATAGGAGCGTGGTGTTTCCATACACGAATGACCTTTTTATATACACACACACACGCGGCACAGTACCGTTTTCGAGCTTGCATTACAGTACTCACCAGCCTTATCTGTGTGCTTATCAAGATGTACGGCATGCTCCGTGTCGACTTCTCCCGAAGGCTTTGCGAGAATACAAATACCGTTCGAATGATTGCCCCGTGACGGCGAGCGAGGTTTACGCTGGGATGGTTGACACACGAAGATAACTCAGAATGGTGTTACGCACACTTTTGCGAGATAGCGCAAAGGAGCAGCAGTAACAGCCTCGCCCCCACGAGGTTGCTGCGTGGCTCGCTTTAGCTGACGGTGTTGCGTGCCCCGGGCAGTGTGTGGTGTGTGTGGGGGGGGATGGTGGTTGGTTGGTGGTGGTGATGTTGTTGAAGTTGTTGTTGGTGGTGGTGGTGTAATACCCCAACTATTGCATCACATTTCGCTGGGACTTTAGCCGGGGCACGGAATAAGGGGGTGGTGTGGAATAACAGTTGAATGGACGCCAGTCTCCAACGAGGCAAAACAACCGGACCGCACAGCCGTCGGGTTCCAACGAGAGGGATCGGTCGCAACAGCGGCACCACGGCTCGCCCGTGGAGCCTTCAACAGATCGATTGGGGCCACGTGGCTGGCAGTGAGAGCGCCTGTGCAGAGGGTGGTGGGTCGACATCCACCACCAACCAACCACGCCCGGTCGCATTTGTCTCCCGCAGTGCCGTCGGGGGATTACGCAACGCCAACCGGGTACTCTTTTAAGGCTGAGTCGACCTAGGGGAAGGAGGGCCAGGAACCGGTTCGAAGTACGGGGTTGTTGGGAATCTGCATCGGGTGGTCCGGGTTCACTGCACTCGAGCGCTCCCCACCAACACACGCAGGTTCACAGCGTCCGCTTATGGGGCCGTCCATAAATGACGTCACGCACCTAGGGGTCGGGGGGTCAGACATTTGTGACGATGTGTGACGGGGGGGGGTTTGAGAAATGTGACGTCACATCAAAATGCGCAATTTTAAATAAATATAGAATTGTTATAACAACAATAATTGTTATAACAACGCTCCTACAACATCAGAGTGCAGCGCCACATTAAATACGCGCTACAATGACAATAGTTTAAAGTGATTTGAAGCATGTTTTATATTTTCAAAATGGAAATATGGTTTGGGGGGGGCAGAGCTTTGTGACGTCATATTTAAGGGGGGGGGGTCTGACTTTTTGTGACGCTGTGACGAAGGGGGGGGGGAATCAAAAATCGTCCAAAACCGCGTGACGTCATTTATGGACGGCCCCTTATAATCATGTAGGTGTGTGTGTGACCAGATTTGTTTTACTCTTTTGGCACTGCTGTTTATCCCTATAATGTATTTCTATCATTTTAGTGCGCTACTTACAAATGGTTCACAGCAATATAAAGCTCTCCTGGAAATACCCTGACGAAGTCGAAGTTCACATTCTTGGTTCTTTCGGCAAAGTCACGTAGAATGGAAACAAAGTAATAAAAATAAAACATAATTATTATTATTGGTTCTTTCGGTAAAGTCACGTAGAATGGAAACAAAGTAATAAAAATGAAACATAATTATTAATTATTATTAAAATAAAACATAATAATTATGTTTTATTTTTATTACTTTGTTATTAATTATTATTATGTTTTATTTTTATTACTTTGTTTCCATTCTACGTGACTTTACCGAAAGAACCAATAATAATTATCATTGTGTTTTATTTGTATTACTTTGTTTCCATCCTACGTGACTTTACCGAAAGAACCAAGAAGAGGAATCTCTGCAGTCACGAAAGCTTTAAATCGAAAAATTGAAGTCGAAGTTATCCGATCCATTAGCAGACTTTGTGTGGGCAGTCAGTTCCACAAATCAGGCAGTTGAACAATCCAAAATCGCCATATCCGTAAACGGCATTCTGCTGCCGGATGAGAGCGCAGCACCTGATCAGCAACTTGTACGCTTTCAATTTTAACACCTTCGTCAGAAAGGAAGCCAGACAATTATCTCTATTGAGTTATTAAAAAAAACAGAGCAAGACTTTGTGAAACGTCAGGTGTTTGTTTCAATTGTAAAAAAATAGCCAACGAACATCAACACAATCCAATACCATTAGTTGGCCTTCGGTGATTTGAGCTCGCTATTATAAAAGATAGCCTACGACCAACGTTTGTACGGTTCGATTCCCACTCGTGGCTAACATCAGTGGTACGATCTGAACCAACCCTGGGGACTCCCCTCTACCACGTCCACCGCCCACCGCCCACCCCCGCTGTTTAGCAACCCGCAATGGGCAAAGTGTTGAATAAAACCAAGGAACTGACCAAACATTGCAGGCACGCAGCACCTTCCTGTTAAAAATCTTTTCGTTTGTGGGATACTGCGTCGACAATGGTGCACAATCAACATAACAACTCAACGCATTTATCAAGAACGCTACCCTAAGCGGAAAAACATGAAACGATATGACAAGCGACGTTTCGGGCAATGACACCTTTTTCATGAAGGATTTATCTGCTATGAACGGTCATTGTCAGTTAAAAGACCATTGCCCGAAGCGTCGCCTATTTTATACACGCACAAATATACTGTGTATTATATTCTTAGCTCTTTCGGTAAATTAATGCAAACCGACACACCTGATGACGACCGTTTGTGTTATGGTCGAAACGTCGTGAGAATTTTTATTGTTTAATATATATTGTATTATTTTATTGTTTCCCTTCAACGTGATTTTACCGAAAGAGCTAAGAATATGAATTACTGCAGTCAAGAAAGCTTTAAATCAAAATACTATGTATTCTTAAATACACGTGGTTGTTAACCTTTACTTCAGCTTTGCGCCCCTTTGGTTCTCAATGGTAAAAAAAATGTATAATGTTAATAAATACATGTTTAACAAAGTAGTTGTACTTACGTGCCCGTTCCTAATGTGTGTTCCGATGATTTACATTCTAAAAAAATATGGCATGTCTAGCACCCACAGGGGGTGCGTGCACCCCAGGTTAAAAACCACTGCTCTAAGGGAAGTGTAAATGTGTTGATATCGAAAAAGGGCCACAGTTTGCTTGCTTAATTCAACAATTGGTACTTGAAACTATTGGTCTGGAATGGCAATAAGTTAATGGACTTAAACATGTTGTTATTATTATGTATATGTGGAGACAGAACAGAGCAATAACTCATTAAATTTCCTTTTACAACTTTTTATATTATCAGCTTTAATCGGTAGGGGGGATGGGTCGGAGAGATGAAATTAGTTAATGTGCAGGTGCTGGATGGATAATTATTACATCGCAAGATCGTGAGAGGGTGGCAGAGGTTTTTGGTGAGGTCTTCATCCAGCAGTGGATTGACCATGGCTGATGAGGACCCCTGAAAAAACAATGGGCAGGACTCTCTGGCCTATGAGAAACCCAGTTCAGCAGCAGTTTAAGATGAACATTGTGCTACGAGACTCCGTTGGCAGTCGTGGATAAGCACAAATAGCAAACAAAAAATAAACAGATTTGCCAATAACATTACACGTAATTGTGAAGAAGATCCATTGATTCAAACGTCGCCTACCATACAGTATATATATTTTTTTAGTTTAAGACAATCGTCGGCATCCGCTGTGGATTCTTATTTTGTTAAGCGAGTGCTGCAGGTGAATTTAAATATCAATGGCTCAGCGCGAGTCATGTCCGGTGCGCATTTTCTCCACGCATTCGTGAGCGAGGCAAATAATGTCTCCAAACGCAAATTCCAGTTTAAAAGCAGTCTTACTGGCTCTCGGGAAATGTACATTTGTAAACGTGCAAGGTTTATTCATTACACAGAAACCGCCCCCACCACCCGCACTAAAGGAACGCCACCCATGGAGACCCCAAATGAGCTGGTGGTTTGGGAAACAATGTTGGTGTATTTATCCACCCGCAACGTGTGTCAGCTTTTAATCAAGGAGGTGGTGGAGGGGGTGGAGATTGTTTTCAATAACAATGGGCAGCACTCTCTGCCCGATTAAACGACCAAGTCACTGACCCAGTTTGTGTCGACATCGTCATTCTCGGTAGAACATCGATCCGCCCTTCTCAATTGAGAAAGACAACGAGCGCGCTTTCGACCAGGTATTTTATTTGTTGTTGTTGTGGTTCTTCTAAATATTGTGGTGTGGTGTGGAGTGTTGACTAAGAACCCGGCGGGTCGTACGACCTGAGTTCGAGTCCCCGCCACGGCTAACATCAGTGGTCAGTGGCATCCGATGAACAGGTCCTGGACTCGCGTGGTGTAGAAAAATGTTTACACAATCATCGACCGCGGCCGAAAAGGCGTAGTGAGGAGGCCCTCATCCAGCGGTGAATTGTCAAAAAGGATTGCGCGGTATATGATGTTGGGTTTTCTATCGCGCTGTGGTTCCATAGACATCTGGATGTGTGCAATATTTGATTCGGACGTCAAAACTAACCACTTAAATCTTGATTTCAATCTTTCGTGACTGCAGGATTCCATTTTCTTTGGGTCTTTCGGTAAAGTCACGTAGATCGGTTGAAAGAAAATAACAAAAAACTACGACGTTTCGATCGCAACACAAGCGATCGGGAGGATGGCGATCACGTGTGTTGTGATCGAAACGTCGTAGTTTTTTGCTCTTTTTTTTCAACCTATCTACGTGACTTTACCGAAAAACCCAAAGAATAACTAATCACTTGTTTGTTATCTGCAGGTAAACATGTTTCCGCAGTGCCCATAGGTCGATGGGCCGAACGCATTGTATTTGTACTGCATGTGGCTAGACGGATGTGTATTCATTTAAATGTTTCCCATTAACTACCGTATACCATTAATATAGGGTAGTTTTAGTTTTTATTTCCGTACAACGTGCGGCACTCTGTGAACGCTCGTTTTTACTGGCGACCCCGGTGTGTCAAATCCACATTGCCATGACGGGGGGCAGTCTCTCCACGGGACAACCAATGATGTCTTAATTCTCCACAACAACAGTATCCACATGTAACCACGGCTTCGGTTTCTCATACAATATTGTCCGGATCGCTGGTAGACCGGGGAGGTGTACGGTACGTGACTAGTGAGGCCACAGCCGTAGCGAAAGATATCCTGGATGTTGTGTGTCGGATGCGGAACAAATTTTCTGGCCGCTAACTCAACTGAAATTAAGTCCTGCAAGCAATCCCCAGAGTCGACAATCACCGCCATCATTTCAGCCACGGCTACACGATTGTTCGAAACAACTTGCGCACGAACAAAGGCCGTCTAATAATCGTTGTATTTGGTAACCCCACAGGTCGCAATATTGACAAGGGGAGTGTTTCTGACGGTTGGGTGCTCAAGCCTCTTAGACCTGTCCGTCCCTTTTGCTTGATTCATCATTGACTTTGGCAACACTCGGAAATTTTGATCGACGTTGAGCAAAGGGAGAACTTGGACAAAGGGCCTCTGACCACGCCGGCGCCATTCCTCACGGTGCAATGGATTCCACCATCCATCTCATCCCTGCATATATAAGCTGATCTCGTCTCTGCGTTGGGCGTCCTATCGGACCATAATTACAAGCTATTAATTAAACACTATTCACGCAATGTTCAGGAATTTGCATTCGTTAACTTGACACCATTCTACACATCGTTAAGCACTTTAAATGTATACAATTTTCATATTTTATCCATTCATCATCTGCAATAATCAGTCCACTTTTTGATGAAGGCCGTTACCACCCATCCGTCACCATCAGCTCAAGGTTTCTGCATGAAACAATGCAATATTGATTCATTGAGCGCGGTTGACTCATTCATCACGATTCATTCATTGAACAATATTCGTTCACACTTAATTCATTCAACAATAAAACACCGACCAATTCAGTACTCCGTATTCGCAAGATATGAATTCATATCTATTCACACATCACACCGTTCATTCAACTCTTCATATATTTAAAATATCTATTCATTAATTAATCAGTATTCACTAACTCAATATAGCATTCATTCAAGAGTATTAATTCAGCCGTACCGCTCATTTAACAATATGAAAATCCATTCGGCAATTAATGTCATGTGAGATTAAATAATAAAATCATCACTGATCTTACATTTTATTTTGGGTTGTATGCCACTTGGTGTAGTTTTTTTCCAAAAAACTATTATTGACCCTCCACCACCCGACAAGATTCTGACTTTTTGAAAAACACTATCAATATACTGTTGAATCATTATTCATTAATCATTATCATCAATCATTATTCATTCATCATTATTCATTCATCATTATTCATTCCTTGACACGATTCATTGATTCATCATTATTCATTCCTTGACACGATTCATTGAGCCACCACGTGTTGGATGTAAGGGGGGGTACCCCAAGGTCAGTCCCCCCGCCCTCCACCGTCAAGCTACACCCCTGCAGTATAATCCCTACCATCGACAAGCGCCAAGCACTTGCTGTGCTGCCGTTGATTGGTGCAGGCTAACACGTGCTTCTCACAAACCAATAACCGCGTCGATGCGGCGAGCCGTGCGCCAATGGGGGAGCCGCTTGGGGCGCCCGTGCAGAAGAGCGTTAGGGAATTGGAGACCACGTGTCCGAGGGCTTGAATTGAGTCGGGGCTCCTAAGACCACGTCTGCCGTCGCTCCGGAGTCACCGCTGCAGCAGCAAGCGAGAACGGCGCGATGATGTCGAGTCTGCAGACAGTCGGCGTCGTCGCCGCTAGCGGTAGCAGCGGCGGGCGGACGTCGCTGGCGCTCGCTTTCCTCGCGGGCGCAGGAGCCGTAACCGGTGCAGTAGGCCTAGGCCTCGGTCTCTCCTGGATCCGCCGCCGAGATCAGGGCGCCTTGGGTGGCGGCGTCCGCGATGACGCGACCGGGTTCTTCGCGATGTCTCCGGTCTCTGAAGCCGTCGCGGCTCTGCTGGAGCGGCAGGCCCAGATGGCCGAGCAGATCGTGACCGTGATGCGCGGTATGGAGGGGCTGAGGGAGGAGCTGAGCGCCCTGGTGCGCGAGGGACTCCCCGCAGCCGTGGAGGAGGTGAGGAGGAGAACCGAGAGCCTCGCGCCTCCCGGGGGTCCCTGGGGAGGCGGACGCAGACGCAGGGGCCTGCCTCGCAGGCGCAACTCCGACTCGGACGGATCCGACTCCATCTACTTCGGCGCCAGCAACGGCGGCGCCGAGAGCGAGGGCGGGTGAGCAGACGCGGTGGACGGCGCGGTGGTGGCTTCGGGTGGAGGATGCGTTGGATGGTGGAGGTGGTTGTGGTTGATGGTGCTTGCGGCGTTGGTTGGGATTGTTGTGGTTGTAGGTTATGAGGATGGTTAGTGGTTGGTGGTGATAATGTTGGACGTGGAGACGGTGATGACTGACCCGCTTGGTGAAGGCTGTGGTGGTTGCACCACAGTCGTACTTGATGGTTAATTCGGTCATGGCTTTGTTTACACTTGCGAATTTTGTTTTAATGCGTGTCATTTTTACGGTAAGCGTTTGTTTTGGTGATAGATTTAATGATATTGTGATGGTGGTGGTCACACTCGTGGTCGTAAAATCTTTATTATCTACACTCGGCAGAAATGGACGTGTGTAATTCATATCGTGGCTAAGGATCCGTACACCGAGTCCTAAACCACAACGTTTAAAATCAGTAAACATTTAAATATTACTTCATGCTCATAGTCTGCCCACGTACCATTTGTTGGACCATAAACTTATATATTTTTTTTATTTTTCAATTTGCAAAGTTTTTCAGTGAATTCAGTCAACGTTACGGAGACACATATCAATGCGGTTTTTTTTATCCTTGGACCAGAACACAAGATAACCTTTGATTCAAGGTTTGAGGGGGAAAAGGTTGCACACTGATAAGATAAGCTACATTTTAGAACCGTTAACCCTCTCTCCCTGTTGCATTCCAGAGAATGGCCTCATTTTTTGGCCTTTTAAAGTGGCCTAATTGTGTGTTATTGCCATGGCATTGCAACACAGTGATGCAATTGTGCTTTGCGTTCACGTGCAGAGTGATACTGCTCAAAAGGGGAACGTCGAATTGAATAAGAATCCTATTTTGATTTAAAGCTTTCGTGACTGCAGTAATTCATATTCTTAGCTCTTTCGGTAAAGTCACGTTGAAGGGAAACAATAAAATAATAAAATATATAAAACAATAAAAAATTCTCACGACGTTTCGACCATAACACAAACGGTCGTCATCAGGTGTGTCGGTTTTGCATTAATTTATTTATTTTCAAACGGTTTATTTATTTATAAAAACGTCAGCGCCACGCGCAGCGATTTGGCAGTTTATTTAGAAGGACGAGTCCATCTATGTTCTGAAAAGAGGAGGGGGGAGACGAAAAATTACACAATGGACAATACAGAGTATTCTTGAACTGGACCTTCGGTCGGATAACTGTTATTAGCAGGCATTGATAATGTATATATTTGATAAAACTGGCCTCTTCATGTCGTGGTTCCCATATAAACTCGGTAATCTTCGCCCATTATGATGGAACTGCATTATACAGTATTGTAGTTTGAATAAGCATGTGATCTTGAAAACACAATGGAAAGCACCGGGCATTACTAAAATACGTGCCCCTTGCAACTAGGTTATTAATGTCATTGCATCCCAACACTCAATTTAACCCATCATCTTCTTTGGTTCTTTCGGTAAAGTCACGTAGAATGAGAATAAAATAATAAAATAAAATAACACAATAAAATTCTCACGACGTTTCGGCCACAACACAAGTGGCCTTCTTCTGGTGAAAGGAACAAACCTGTCAGAACGACAGAGCTTCAATGAACGCTGTTAAGATTCGCAGCGTCTTTTAAGCTGGTTGAGAGAAGTGAGGCACCTTGACAAAGGGGTTTACATATCAAACATGAGAATTTAGCATTGAAATAGCTGAGGGATTAGCTTGTGACTGGTCACAGAAGTAGCTATGTTAAAGTCAAAGCCTACACATCCACAGAGGCACCTAGTACAAATCAAACATCAGAATTTAGCATTGAAATAGCTGAGGGATTAGCTTGTGACTGGTCACAGAAGTAGCTATGTTAAAGTCAAAGCCTACACATCCACAGAGGCACCTAGTACAAATCAAACAGGAGAATTTAGCATTGAAATAGCTGAGGGATTAGCTTGTGACTGGTCACAGAAATAGATGTTAAAGTCAAAGCCTACACATCCACAGAAGCACCTCGTACATGGACGCCAAAGGGGCTGCAACAACTCAACTATCATACAGTAAACCGATGTGAAAAAACCTAAGTCTAAAGTACATCAATATAATAAATGTACTCAATATAGTCTTCAATAAGCTGAGCTATTAACAGCAACTGGGTATACACTACACTATATAATGAATACCATATAGTAAACCAATAAAAACTAAAATATAAACTACCTCAACAATGTTATCAATAAACTATATATATTCTCCAAACAGGTGAGCTACCAACAATACGTCGTCATAAATCACAATTTTATTTTATTATTTTATTATCCTTCTACGTGACTTTACCGAAAGAACCAAAGAAGATGAATCCTTGCAGTCACGAAAGCTTTAAATCGAAATTTAACCCATCATCCAATGGAAAAAAACTGCCCCCACCATAGGAATGTGGAATTTCCACGGCTGGCTGAGGGCCAGCAATGGATGTAAGCGATGCCCAATGCGTATTTAAGCAGAGACGACGCACATAATCATTTTTGTTAAACATACATAGAATCAATGCTGGACGAAATAACTCCCTTATGCTGTGTCAGTCATGGGGGTTGTCTGACCATACTTGACTTTGGTTGGTGGAGGATGCCCAGGGCTGGTTAAGTTATCACTAACCATTGATATTAATCTGGTTTCATAACACTGAGCTAACCACCGTTCCACCACTCCTTAACATGCATTGGCATGTTAAAATGTCCATCACTACAGGATCAGGACCATAAGTGGAGGTGGTCGTTTGACTTTGAATGCACTGCACGGCCGCTCCACAATGATATTTGTAGGTTGATGGCATCGCTGCCGAATTCCCCATGGGTCTTCCACTTGCTCCTGCAGCACCTGCTCAGATTATTTTAATCAGGTCGCCCTTACCAGCGGAACAGTTAGACAGAAATAACTGAACGCAGCAAATTAAATAACGCGTCCTTCTCGTTTCCTGGTCGCAGCTACGCCACGGCAAGAGGCGACTCGGACGATGATGAAGACAACGAGAACTCTGTCGCCGCGCGATGCGTGACTCAGGCCTCCGAGGTGGGCGGCGAAGCAGTGAAGCAGGAGGTGGAAGAGGGAGTGAACGACGCTGAGGTTGAAGCTGTCGTTGTGCCACTGGACAGCACCGCAGATGAGGAGTTGATGCAGCTGCTCATGGAGGCCGACCGGTTGCACTCTGGCGACGCCAGCAGCCGAGAGGAGGGGTTCCGCATCCTGGATCAGCAGAGGGGCACGGTGTGTCCGTCTGTGTGTGTGCACCTACCAGGGAGCCTGGTGCAGTCGTTGTGGTGATATCACCGTTACTTATTGCGAATAGGGCCTGTGGTTTCTACAACGATGAGAGATATTAACAAACAGAACATGTGGCTAAAACACAGCAATGTAGCACAGTGGGAAGCACAGGTGGTGCATCCGCAAGTTTATCTCTTATTTAATCCATAACACATGAACTGTGAAGTCCGCACCTCCGATTAGCATTGTTGGCAATGTATGGTGCAAAATAATTTCAACATACGTATAAATACAAGTGTACTTTCACATGAATGAAGCTTGAAACTCGTGTTTAAATGCCCAGGTGCCATTGTAGAGAAGAGGTGTTTGTCTTTTTCAGTCGTGCATGTACACGTAGAACTCTTGTCAATCTGCTGCTGGATAAGGATCTCGCTGCACCCTGCGGTTCTTGGGAGCTATTTGACCTTGACTAACGATGCTGGTCCATATGGGTTGGCGAGATGGCTAAGCCATAGATGTGAGTGTTTATAAGTATTGTATAACAATGGACGTATCAGCACAATCCTCTGCTGCCATACCCACCACATGGTGTGACTAATTGAGAAGCGATGTTGAATTATCGGTTCCTCTACCGTCTCTGCAGTACAGCAACAGCGCAGAATTCCTATGGCGCCTCGTACGTGGGTACAGCGATTTGTTTGAGATGACCACGGACACGGAACAGAAGAAAATCTACGCCTATGCTGGTGAGCGTTCATCACTTGCCATAACACATTGCCTTGACACTACCATTTGGTCCCTGCACATCAGGCATTGTTATTATGGGACTTTAGAGATGTCATTGATGTCACTCCCCGCACGTTTTAATACATCGGTCACAGTAACATCACTACAGATTGATGAAGTAGCCATCTCACCGTGATTTAAAATCCTTTTTTTTGCTTATCATTAATGACGCTTCAACTCGTGCCAGACAATCTTGACACAAGCACATTCCCACTGCAAAGCCACTTCTGGATGAACGCCTCTCCATGCTGTCTGGTTTCTGGGGGATACCTGATCATACCTCACCGCGTTGGTCGATGAAGTTGGCGGAAAGCTACTGTTTTAAATGCTTGCGAGGACAACATGCATGTTGGAAAGCATCTCACAGTCCATGCATCATTGTGATTGTTGTAAAAAAAAGGCACTAACTCATGTCTGTTTCCTTGAAATGAACCAGGGAAGGAAGTGGCAGTAGAAAGTATCAAGGTCAATGAACAGAGTTCAAACTGCCACCAGTGGTGAGTGGCATTCGTTTGCCTATATATCGTTTCATATGTGATTGACGCTGCCTTGCAAAACATTTGCAGGTCGTCCAATACAATCGAACGTTACAAATCCAAAGCACGTTCTGAAGGCTCAATTGTAACTTTGTGGCCTAATGACAAGTGTGTGTGCGCGGCAGGTTTCAATACCTGCTTTTTATATAGATGACCTACACAACTGTGGTGGGGGCCATTGAGACCAGGAGTTTATTTTTGGAGACCAGGATTTACTTTCTATATCATTGCTTTTGCAGTACTCAAACAATGTGTTTACGCTAATGCTATTATTGTCTATTATCACACTTTGTTTTGTGTGGAGCATTGTATTTTCAACATGTGATATTACGATGAAAGTCGCAGTATAAAAAATAAGTTACTTTTAATTATTAAATCAAAGCTGACATATCCATTATTTAAGTCATGGATTATCGGTTCCATTACTCGACAATTGGGAAAAACAAGTCTCAACCCCTCGCCCCATTTGTGCCGCTGGACGGGAGGTGAGCGCAGGGGCTTGGTGACGTCTGCTTCATCGGCGGTGTCACATTGGGCGGCGTGCCTGTTTCGGCATTCTCTGCCTTTAGGAGGCAGGATGTCAGGGCGGCCGCCGTTTTGAAAGGAGTCCCGAGTAATTGATTGCAATTTTTAGTCTTATTAATCTCATCACGTAATCCTCCCAGCTTGAATCTACATGAGTACAAAAAAAAACAACAATTAAATGAAATTCAACAGATTATTAATCCATCTTGAAGTGCATTTAAAAAAAACACTTAATGTTTTAATAAGTAGGAGTAGTGTTATCACGCGACTTTTATTTTAATATTACTTTTTATCTTTAAAAAAAACGCTGTCAAATGCAAATTTGAGTTAATATTTCGCCCGGTATTCTCGTGTCAGGTATGCAGTCATGTGCGGATTTTTGGCCGACTATGAAACGACACAGAACAGGATCAAGAATGGATTTCTTTTCAAGGTAAATCCTGACTTTGGTAGGCTTTTTTATTTATAATATTCTGCTTTAGGCCCATTGTACTCACTTTAATAACAAGCACCTGTTTCTCTAACGGTGAGTGGAATCGACTTATCGTTCATTGATGCAGCATTGTTGTATGATATTTGAGCGCAATGTTGTTATCGTGTTTTATTTTATTATATTAAATTTTATATCATAGGAAGTGACGCGATCAGCTTGAGTGCAGATACTTGGTGGAATGTTACATTGCAGTATCGTGAGGGATGGCTATGGCTTGGGGAGGCCTTCGTCCAGCAGTGGCTAATAATAATAATGAAGCTACCATGGGGGTTGTTCAACTTCAGTGTTGAAGGCACGGCTTTAGCCGAATTTTTGTAATGAAGCTGGTTAAGTGTAAATTAGAGGTTTTAGGCCTCTTTGTTAGCATGTACACCATGGAATTGCCCTGAACAACAGTTGATTGTCCGAAGGACTTAAGGTGTACATGAATCAAAGTTAAATTGTAATTGTGGTGTTGTATTTTTTCAATGTTTGACCAGGCCATTGCCATACGAATGGAATTTCCCCCCCCCCCCCCCCCGCTGCTTCGGGGCTGCCGATAAGAGTTGAGCGCCGCCCTGTGGCTCGATTGAGCGGGGAGACGCTTGCTGAGTTGGTGAATACGAGCCATGCGGTGTGCGTGTTGTGTGGTAATGTGATTGTGTCTGTTGCCGTCTTACAGGAGCACATTGACCGCGCTATCGAGCTCAATCCCAGCGATCCGCTCAACTACTACCTCCTGGGACGCTGGTGCTACGGGGTAAAGACTTGCGCCTCACACTGCGCCGCATGGGTAGCCCTCACTGATTGATCCATGAGTCCAGATCATCTGAGTTTGATTCCTGGTAACAGCAAATGTCAGTGGCGAGTGATATTTGAACCAGTCCTGGGGCCCCCACCCCTGCACTGACCAGAGCGGTGAAGTACATCAAACAACTCCCATGAGCGACACGCCTGTGGGGGGGGGGGAGGGGCTTTCATTCAGCAGTGGATTGCCAATAGACTGCAAATTATCCTGGCCAGTCGCCATTAATTGCTAGTTGTGTAGCCAGCCAAATTAATTTTACAGGTCTTAGGTTGATGGTATTGTAAAGGTCAGTGCTAGGTTTAGCATTAGTTACATGTTAATTAGGCTTAACGCTAGAATACACTTTATGAGCAGCACTTCGTTTTATTTAGCATTGTATATGCTACCGATGTGCACACAGAACTGTATCTACCTACCACCTTTTCTCCCTTCCTAACCTCCGATCCCTCCTCTCTCCTCCATCATCCCACCTATCCAGGTGTCTCAGCTCACGTGGATCGAACGAAAGGTGGCAGCCACTCTGTTTGCGATTACCCCGATGGCGACCATCCAGGATGCACTCGCCAACTTTCTAAAGGTGACCGCTGCAGTGGTTGCTGGTGGTGGTAATTGCAATGGAGAGCGATAGTGTGAAGTGGTTAGCGCACTGCACTGCCAGCCCGATTGCCGCTCACAGCCAACATCAGTGATGGATATCTGAACTGGTCCCGGGCCTACCCTAGGTGGACTCAGCCTTAAATTAATACCTGGTGTGATGTGTAAAGCCTCACCAATGGAGGGACAAAGGCGGCCGGGCATAGTGCTGGCCACAACCACCCCTTCTTACGCCAAGCCAGGCCTCCATAGGTGCTCACTAACAACACTTGCCCCAACAGTCTGCCCAAATGCTACATTGGGAATCTTTGTCTTTTGTGGTATTGTGAGATGAGAGCCTTGTGATTTTCACACTTTCCAACGAAGGTTGAAAGTGTTTACATAGGAGCGCTATCATTCCAGCATTTGTCTTATTTGAAACAGCGGGAGGCACGTTTATGCTCCTAAAGATTAACCATTGTGAACCACGCTTAAGTATGAAGTTGTTTTTGCTTTTCGGGACTTCCCATAGAGAACTGGACAAATTCATAAAACGGCCGCCTTTAAACTTAGATACATAAAAAACAGTGCTAAAAGTATTCGCCTTTGGCGGCCGAGGTGCGTGCACCCTCCCCGGCAGAGCCGCTATCCGATGCCTGTGATTTCATCAAGGCCTACATGCGTACTTCTCCCTGCGCACCTGGCACAAGCACTTCTGAGCACAAACACACGTTGGAAAGTAACTGAATCCATGTCTATGCATCATTTTTCTGGTTTTCGATTGTATCGTCCTATATATTTACTACATTGCCTTCATTTCTGGGTAGCTACTTGGCAAAGGTTTAATGGGCAGATGTTTCAAATTGATGAATTAATTATAAATACATAATTTTATGATATGCAACATTGTTTTTGTTTTTTCAGACAGAAGAATTGAAGCCAAAGTTTTCCAAAGCCAATCAGGTGTTCATAGCCAAGGTAAGCACCTTGATGCTCCAGAGAACGAGTCTTCACACTTGGTTATGTCATTGCTGGGTGAAATAGGTTATTCAAATTGTGGTTCTACAAATTTTGCTTATTGAAGTTACCTTTTCCACAATCAAGAAACCTCTGCATTTATTTAAATCACAGGTTGTCAAAATGTTCCTGCAAACAATGACTTGTGCTATATTAATCTTCATTGAGCGTTGCTGAGCCAAGTGCTGGAAATTCCACACCGCAGTGGTGACCGTGTGTGTTGCAGTGCTATGATCAACTGGGAGACAGCGGCAATACTTTGAAGTGGCTCAGCTGTGCCTCTCTCATGGATAACGGCACCGCCGAGGTCAGCCATCCGTCGTGTTCTGCGTCTCACACCACTTGCAATCACCTGCCTGTAGAATGTTGTCTTGCTGCTTGTGAATGGGTTTAATCTGTCACAATTGTTGAGCACATGCCCTAAGGCCCAGATTGCCAAGTAGCCAGAAACAGGCAGCGCTACTGAAGGCACAGTAGATATTCTTTGGGTCTTTCGGTAAAGCCACGTAGATAGAAAAAAAAACTAAAAATAATAACAATATCACAGATGAGCGTGAATACATTTCTTAAATTCGGCAAGGTTATAAGAACACGGGAAAATAAATTATGCGAGGGAATTCTAAATTCCATTGGTACAAAGAAGCAGCAATAGCAGTGTCTTGACTTGCAGTGTGGTGGTTGAAATGTGTGTCGTTGTTAAAAGTGTTTAATAATTCGTTTTGAAATGAGAAATGTTCACATGTTTAACTCGGTGTCTCTCTTCTCTCATGTTGTGCTTGCTCTGCGGCCCAAACCCCCGTTGCCCATGAATTCAATAGGACGAAGAGGCAACTCGTGATTTGGAGGAGATGATGAAAAACTTTCGTGTTTGAATGTCAGAAAATACGGATTCGAGCCACAATACTGGAACCACAGCAGGACAGACGGTGTACGGATCTATTTCAAAGCGATTTTTCAAGTCTGTCCACTTTAGCACAATTATGTATGCATATTCTTAGCTGCAATAGTTGCCCGTAAACGAATTTTATATATTTTAAGAACACAGATCTTTGTAAGGATTTTAATCACACCTATGTTTTCAAGGTGGTTTTTGAGCCGATGTGTGTTGTTTTAATGCGATTGTGTTTAAAGGTGCTGAGATAAAACCTTTATAGCAGTAACTTTTGGCGTTTGTTCATGGTAGTATCAGTCTGATAAATGTCCAGACAAAAAAAAAACACTTCAACCTCTTATGTGACACATTGGATTTTATTCAGACTTCATATTTCACCAGGAATTGGTGTGAAAGGTGTGGCCGATGCACTGTACTGTGAAGGCGGATTGCCCGTGCAATAACTGCCACTTGTGTAGTCTTTTAACGAAGTTTGTATTTATATACAATAGTTGGCGTGGACACTGTTGTTTGCAATGGGCCAAAAATAACAGAGTGCGTAATGGTGGCGAGTGAACATATTTAACCATTCCACAGTTTATTCCTAATTTGCGCAGAGTGCTGGTGAATATTCACATTCCTGATTTAAAGGAAAAGGTATGGCGGGGTAGGGTTTGTGAGCCATTCTCAAGTAAAACATTGAGAATCCCAAGCTTTTGCTTAAACTGGTCAAAGATCAATGTAATTGGCCAAAGGGTAACGCATGCATTTGTCACACTTCCAAACGAGGGTTGAACCTGTTTCTCCTAACTCGGTCCATTCGTAATGGTAGAGAGCCTGGACACTGGCAAGCATGGTCTCATATGAAATAAACTTTCGTTTCAAGTTGTGCTATGATGTTGTACCTACCCTGTTGAAAACTAGTCAATGATCAAAGGGTTGAAAAACTCGGGATGCCTAAAACCAGAGCAAAAATATACTATTTACAATATGCAAATTAATTGCTGTTGTAAATATACAAACGGCTACCCTTTGCATACTTCCGAAGGCAAACAAACGTTGGAAAGTGTCACAGTCCATGCGAATGCACAAATTGTATTCTATTACATTGCACAATCCATCTACAGGACTGCGAGTCTCAAAAGTGCCGTAGCCTACTCTTTTCGGATTGTTTATTTCATACATGGGTTGCTATATTAACATATCCTAATATTTGTTTGGTTTGCTACACCTGCATTTGCAGTGTGGATTTTTGTTGTGACATTTCAGTTTAAAATGACGTGGAAATGGCATCACAATCGGCAATTGTATCGGGCTACTTTTTGTGCAGGGTTGGCCATGTTAACGTTGAGTGTTTTGCGGCTTTTTCGGTAAATTATTGCTGCCTCGGTAATTTGTGAGACCCCTTTCACAAAATACTTTGCTTTTATTTTAATCCGTCGCATCGTGAAATATTTTATTGCAGTTTACGCGAGGAGAGTGCTTGTGCATTTCTTTCCCTTGTGTGTGTGTGTTGCCGTTTCTTCGTTACACACGTGCAGGTTTAGTTGTGCAAAAGCCGCATGACTGTGTGATGGAACATTGCGCAAAGGATTTTATGCTTGAATAAGTGATACAAATAGTACGTATGCAGACCTGCCTCGTTATAAATATTGATACCCATTTTTGATTACAGTTAAGTATTCACATTATGTTTCACTATGATTATGACCTGGAATGCGCCAGATCTAAAAAGCTAAGCTGGGGTTGAGATTGGATCGTGCTTGGATTGGTGAGGGCAGTGGTCTCCACCTTCACTGATAACCATGGTCATTTTTCGTTAATTCACCGACGCAATCCACACACCGTGGGGAAGGCCCTTATCCAGCAGTGGATTGACAGAAGGGCTGTACATGTACATATTTTATAAATGTTTGCCTTATGATATGACACTGGTTACGTGCAAAGCATAAAATAGTTTAATTCTGAATCTTAAGTGAATATGGCAGCTAAACTGGTGAACTAAACTGGTGGACTAAACTGATTTATTATTTTGTTGGCTGCTGTCATTCGTCACTTGATTCCTATTTTAAAGCAATCACAGTCCTTGTGAAGAGCTGACACTAAAGAGCCACCCCGAATTCTTACATTGCTAAATAAAGCCATTGCATAATGTTTACGTCTGTACTTTATCTTTATTGTGAGAAGAAACTTGCCTGTATTCTGGCGTGTCGTGCTTTTTGGGGGAAATGCATTTGACACAGTATATCTTGTGAACGGCCTTGGTTTGAGCGATTTATTTCCCTTTTGTTTGATTTGCTATCCTAAAAAATGACGTATGCATAGCCTAAACACTGCATGGAACGTCGAATGATTGGCTTTCTTGTGCACCTCCTTAATAAGCTTGTGTCTATGGTGCAGCTCTACATAAGCCATCGTCGTCAATGCACTGCTAATGGAAGTCCTCCCATTGCCGTTAAAGGCGCTGCGGTGGTGATATGTTAGCTACCTCTCCTGTTATAAGAGAGGTCGTGAGTTGGATCCTGACGCCTGTATTTGGTGTTCGCATGGTCTCCCCGTGGCCGCGTGGATTTTTCTCCAGGTGCTCCGATTTTCCCCCTCCACATTTAGAATCAACATGTGTTTTAGAGTATTGGGCTGCAATACATTACCACAATACGCCACTTCGTTGGGCTATAATTTGTGGCCAGGTCGCTTATGAAAACGCTTTATAGCTCAGTGGGCCTTACCGGGTAAAATAAATAAAAAACTTTAATAGCTTTTAATAGCCATCTCACGGTCCTGTGATGCAGCAACACTTTGCACGCGAGTTTATTTATTTAATCGCTCCATCTCCTACTGTGGACGTGCGCTCTGGCACGTTCCAATTGCTGCCACTGTCCTTGGCCTCGACCGCCGGCCAAATATAAAATCCCTCTTTAAAAATGTGTCCTGCCCCCAGTCCACTTCTTGAAGTCGCAATTATTTTCTCTATTCCTCGGCCCGCCGCTCGGTGTCATTTCGAGCACGAGCCTCTTGCGCCCTTTATGGCACTTTAGCGGAAGGCGCCTGATAAATCTAAATTTATTCTCCGTATGCTCGCGACATTGAAAACGCAGACGAATATCGGCCTTTAGGGACCGTCCATAAATGACGTCACGCACCGGGGGGGGGGGGGGGGGGGGAGTGTCAGACATTTGTGACGAGGGGGGGGGTTTGAGAAATGTGACGTCACATCAAAATGCGAAACTTTAAATAAATATAGATAACACGTTCTTCTTAATTAAATAGACTTTTTAAATAAATGTTTTCTCCTACATCAGAGTGCAGCGCCACATTAAATACGCACTACAATGACAATAGTTTAAAGAGATTTGAAGCATGTTTTATATTGGGGGGGGGGCAGAGCTTTGTGACGTCATATATGAGGGGGGGTGCTGACTTTGTGACGCCGTGTGACGATAGGAGGGGGGGGTCAAAAATCGTCCAAAATCGCGTGACGTCATTTATGGACGACCCCTTAAGGCAAATTGGTGTCGTAACCCTACGCGTTTTTAATTGCCGTACGGGGTAATGTTTAACCCCGCTTGAACACTCCGCGTGTGTGTGTGTACCGTATGTTGAACTTCTTTCGCACCGTACGCAGCCAACTGTTGTAATCGGAGGTTGCGAGGGAAGGACACCAAACTAAAACACAAAACAGGTTTAACAAGTCGACTTTCGCGACTAATATAATAACGGGTTTTGGGTTAGATCGCGATGTGACTAACTGTGAGCAGTGTTCCACGTTAAACTAGTATGGAGGACCCTTAAATTAGAAACCGATTTTGTTTTAATCGGGCCACAGCTAGGTTATTAAAACTATTAAAACACCATGTGTCGCGGGAGTAACGGACAAATTAGCTCGAGTTTTTGGAAAAGCAAAAAATCTAAGTAAGATTTGGCACGGTACAAAAAATTATAAAACTAGTATCTTGTACTAAAGATGAATTGCCTAATTTATCAACAGGTGTGTATCGGATTAACTGCTTATGTTGCAGATGCTATATTAGACAGGCGGGAACCTAACAGCGTAAAAAAAAACACCAAATAAATATTAAATACTCACAAACACAACTGTCGGCATTTGCAGAACATGCTTGCCAACAAGGACACTAAATTGCTTTTGATAACGTTGAAGTGTTGTGTAAAACTAATTATTACTGGCCAAGACTAATTTGAGAATCCATTAAAATTAAGAGAAATCTCCATATATATAAAAGGCAAAGTTGTGAATGTGTGTCTGTTCAAAATGTTTAACGTACTTCCCGACATGCAACAAACTGGAAATTTGTCATGTGGGTACTTTCCAGACTGCACACCATGCAAAAATTATAAAAATACACTTTTGTATTTTTTTAGGGGGGGGGGAGCTCAATAATGCATCTTTTTTTTTGCACGGCAAGTGAGCTGTGACGTCAAATCTGTCACGTGACCCGCGCACGTGGACGCGTAACGCATTGTAGTGTAGTGGTTAGCGCGCCGCGCTACGAACCCGGCGACCCAAGTTCGATTCCCGCTCACGGCCACCACCGGTGACGATTATTTTAACCGCTCCTGGGCCTCCCCTAGGTCGACTCAGCCTCAAACGAGTAACTGCTGTGGTGTGTGAACATCGCCACTGGGGAGACAAAGGCGGCCGCGCGTGGTGGATCCAATTCCCGGGTAGTACAGCTAAGTACTATATATTTTTAACAGCTCTGACAGCTACAGACTTAGGCCCTGGAAGCGTATGATTTAGTAATTTTAAGATGAGGAGCTCAAGAGGAAGGCAGAAGCAGAGGTTGGAGCGATGTGGTGCGGTGGCTTGAGGACCAGAAACAGAGAGATGACGCAGGGTAGCGTGGAGAAGGTTGGCAAGGACATCAGACAAACGCGTGGAAGAAGAAGAAGACATCTTACAATTACAATTCCCTATAGAGGAAACATACTAATTAAATCATTACTCATCTAATTTTCCTTTCTTACCAATATAACCTCTTGCCAGGGCAGCTCTCTCGCTTACTTCAGGATTTTTTTATTGCTTTGGTTGTTCCACCTGATGAAGAGTGCTTGTGTTGCGGTCGAAACGTCGTGATGTTTTTATTTTATTTCTACCTACGTGACTTTACCGAAAGGACCGAAGAGTATCATTACTAATCTATCATATAATTACAATAACCCTCCCCACCTCCCCCCGCCTCTTGATTTCAGCGACGACAACGTCGTCCTGATTGCTGCTCTCTTTAAGACTGGGGGTGCAGGTGGATGGCTTCACTCTTCTGGCAAATCGCCCGATGATGCTGAATGTAATTACCATCGAAACGTCGTACTACTCAAATCGTAAGTGTTGTGGATTTACTCTCCAACACACCGGTGGGCTGTAGTGATAGCTAATTTGTGCGTTGTTTACGTGACAAAACTTACTGGCCGTGTCGGGTGGTGGCGGGTTTGACGACACATTTATATATTTACGCGATCTAACCCATAAAACCTGGATTATGGATAACAACTTCGCTCTCAGTCACCGGCGTCTTGGCGCGCATCTACCAACAACTCCACTCTCAGTGTTAAATCACCAGCGTCTTGGTGTGTATCTACCAACAACTCCACTCAGTGTTAAGTCGCCGGCGTTTTGGCGTGCATCTACCAACAACTCCACTCTCAGTGTTAAGTTGCCGGCGTCTTGGCGCGCATCTACCAACAACTCCACTCTCAGTGTTAAGTCGCCGGCGTCTTGGCGTGCATCTACCAACAACTCCACTCTCAGTGTTAAATCACCGGCGTCTTGGCGCACATCTACCAACAACTCCACTCTCAGTGTTAAATCACCGGCGTCTTGGCGTGCATCTACCAACAACTCCACTCTCAGTGTTAAATCACCGGCGTCTTGGCGTGCATCTACCAACAACTCCACTCTCAGTGTTAAATCACCGGCGTCTTGGCGTGCATCTACCAACAACTCCACTCGGCGTCTTGGCGCGCATCTACCAACAACTCCACTCTTGGTGTTAAATCACCGGCGTCTTGGCACGCATCTACCAACAACTCCACTCTCGGTGTTAAATCGCCGGCGTCTTGGCGCGCATCTACCAACAACTCCACTCTCGGTGATAAATCACCGGCGTCTTGGCGCGCATCTACCAACAACTCCACTCTCAGTTGCCCGCGTCTTGGCGCGCATCTACCAACAACTCCACTCTCAGTTGCCCGCGTCTTGGCACGCATCTACCAACAACTCTACTCTCAGTGTTAAGTCGCCGGCGTCTTGGCGTGCATCTCGACGTTGTTGGGCGCCGCCACCGCCAGGGGGGGGAGGCCGCGATTTGGCGGGAAAAGTGCGGCCGAGTCCGGGCGGTGCGAGCGAGTTTTTAACCTCCTCCTCGTCCACTACGCGCGGCACCACCATACCCCCTCGTGAAGGGTGTCGCCCATCGCCTATTAAACCCCTCTCTCGCCGCCGGTGTTAGGGAGCGCAGAGGCTGAGCTTCGAGATGCCGTTCGACGCGCAGAAGTTGGCGGAGGAGCTGGACACGTTCGGGATCACCGTGGACGACTCGGACCTCCTGGACAAACGTGAGTGAGGGGGCCCTCGCCACGGCATGGTCTCCGCGCTCCAAGCCCGACCCTGACACAGCGAGGTCTGCTGGCCCCAACCCTGACACAGCGAGGTCTGCTGGCCCCAACCCTGACACAGCGAGGTCTCCTGGCCCCAACCCTGACACAGCGAGGTCTGCTGGCCCCAACCCTGACACAGCGAGGTCTGCTGGCCCCAACCCTGACACAGCGAGGTCTCCTGGCCCCAACCCTGACACAGCGAGGTCTGCTGGCCCCAACCCTGACACAGCGAGGTCTCCTGGCCCCAACCCTGACACAGCGAGGTCTGCTGGCCCCAACCCTGACACAGCGGGATCTCTTGGCCCCAACCCTGACACAGCGGGATCTCTTGGCTCCAACCCTGACACAGCGGGGTCTGCTGGCCCCAACCCTGACACAGCGAGGACTGCTGGCCCCAACCCTGACACAGCGGGGACTGCTGGCCCCAACCCTGACACAGCGAGGTCTGCTGGCCCCAACCCTGACACAGCGAGGCCCTTGCCCTAACCTCAACCCTGACGTAGTGGGGTCCGGATGTTTCACGCGAGTAGCACTGCTAACCCCAAGCCCTTAACCCCAACCTAATCTTTACCTTAACACCCTAGCCATAACCCCCCTTTTTTTACTCCCAGCATTACCCCAGCCCTAACCCAAATCCCTTTTGTCATTATACAGCGGGCCTTATTCTTTTATTCCACAACTGGTGGCCCCAAGTCTCTCCTACGGCTCCCGCCGTCAGGCTTGGCGGAGCATGCCGGGCAGTGTAGGATGTGGGTGCGCATTGAGCCGAACGAAAGCAATGTGTACTACAAGTACACTCATTAACCGTGTCCTTTGTAAGCCACTACGGTATGCTGTAATGTGTTGGTTTAGCACTGAGGTTCACTGTGACCACCTGTTTTTTTTTCTGGTGGGATTTTCACCTCTGGCTCAGTGCCATAAACAGGTGAGCAATTGTGATATGGAAGTTACTTTTGTTTAAATTCTAAACCTATATCCATGAGTGTGGTTATTGGCAGCTTGCAAAGTTGAATTATTTTTTGTTACCGATGCCCAGTACTTCAATATGTTATCCCTTCGGGGTTAAGTAAAATAGCTTCTACTTTGTGGAAGTCAACAGAGGATATGTAATGCGTAGACTGATCCCTTGCCATATGAACGTTACATCTACACTCGGACTAAGGCCACTAACGAGTGAGACAATGCAAAAGTAGCCACGTCCAGTGTAGCCTTTGTAAATGATAGGTGCAATTGATGTCCGTGAGCACCAAATATCTCCGTAAACGCACAGAAGAGGGTGACGGTGGTACGAGCCACACCACGCCTGGCCGCCTTTGTCTCCCCCCACCCCCCCCCCCCCCCGGTGCTGATATTTACACGGTGGCATCACCACAGGACTTGTGCCAGGCTTCAGTGCACATTGAAGCCATGTGAAGTGTTGAAGGCTCCCTTGGCGTGAGGTCACGAGACAGACCCAAATGTTACGGAGACACATTGTCACACGTACAGTGCTCAATTGACCGCAGGTCTCTGCTTGTTGTCCAATGCATGCAGTTCAGGAGCTGTGCATTGTGCATGGGCTGACCGAGGAGAAGATGGCAGAAGAGTGGATGGCCTTTTCATACAACAAGGGCCTGGAGCTGTGCGTGGACACCCTGGAACGCTTCGACCACGAGGTCGGCATGCTCAGGGTCTCTCCATGGTCTGGTAGCCTGCAATGCCGCTAGTTACTCTGTGCCAGGGCCTCTCCGTGGTTTGTAGCGTGCACTGCTGTGGTGACACTGGGCCATCTTCGGCTTTTCATGAGACCCAACATTGGCCCAAAGCAGCGCGTCGGCTTTGACCACTGTTTCCCAAGACTGCTGGAGTGTTTGGGCATTGTAACGGTAATAGTGGTCACGTCACCTCATTTAATTCAATCTCCGATTCAAGGATAAATCACTGAACCATGGCAATTTTGGCAGCTACATTATACCAAGTCTAGATTTGTGAATAATCTGAATTAATGATCATCTATTGATTATTTTGCTCGAGAAATCACTTGATGTAATCATTAACATATGGGACCAACTGCTGCTTAAAAGTGATCTCGCACCTCACTTCGCAGTGTTGTGGTTGAGTCAACGATGTTGCAGTCACGAAGCTCGTGGAGATAAACGCCTGCTGTGTTGTTCTCCGACCCCTTTTCCTTGCAGCACCTTACAAAACGGTCCAACTCGCGCACACCCACACAGAACAAGGTCTTTCAAGACGCCAACACGCTCAGCGACTTGTATCCTTGTGTGCGAGAGTTGGCCACTTTTCATGCCAGGGTGAGATACATCATGCATGAAGGACCCAATGAGAGTGCTGCCAGTTTTTTTTCACTCTTTCCAACAAGGTTGAAATTGTTTATGCATTAGCCATGTCAGTCTGCCCGTCAATAACAGGGAGGGGGGGGGGGGGGAGCTTGAACAAAATGTATACATACCAGTTGGCTGATACAACTTGCTGCACTTTACAATGCAGTTTGATTCTGGAGGACTGTCTGGATTTGAACCTAGGATCTCATCGGTGTTGGCCCATGGTATTTTAGTCCTCCGAAACAGCCTTTTAAGAGCACGTTTTTCTGCTCTGCATGTTGAGTTTCTAATCTTGCATTCTCCACTGATGGCGCACTCGGCACATGAGTGTGCGTTAGTGCTGTACTGACGTGTTGTTTTTATGCGAGGCGGTGTTTTGTCGAAACGGAAGACCTTGACGCGCTTGCACAGCATCGCTGCCGAGGACGAAGAGGATGACCTTATGGAGTCCTACACGACGCCTGCCAAGGTAAGCGCACGTGGTAATTGAGCCATTCCCCCCTGTCATTGTTTCAATACGATTACAGTACAATTGGACCATATTTAAAGATTCTGAACAGAAACAAAAACCGTTTTTGGTTCCTGTTGAATCGCCGGACAGGGTAGATCAGGTAGTGGGGAACCTTTGTATTGTTACTTTATTTCATACAGCCCGTGGCCACTTGAGACCAACCACTTCGAAATGGCCCACAAATTATATTTATCCATCACTACAAGCATTTTAGCTGGGCTTATCGAGTACTCGAGCAAAATATTTTCAACCTGGCTTTGACAGAAGTGACTTGAGTATGATCAAATTCTAAACACAGTGTTGTCAATTCAGAAATATTCCCTTAAGCACCCGATTAGCACGGCCATGATGCTTGCACTGATGGGTAAATGTTGTTTGTGGGCCCTTTGCCATTTAGAAGTGGTAGGTAGGCCCCAAGTTGCCGCAGGCCATATAACAATAAGCTGTGAGCTGGCTATGCCTATGTTCTGTAGTATTCTCACCCATGGCATATTTCATGTTAAATGTGTGCAATGTATGTACTTGTGTTCTACGGGTCTGTCCTTGTGTGTGTGTATGTGCGCACTGGTGACTGCAACACCAGGCTTCTCAGAAGAGACGGCTGACGACCCCGGAGAACCCTCACTCGAAACGCATTCTGTCCCAGAGTTCCCACCTCTCCCCATCCAGCTTCTCTCCCAGGTGCATCTCAACGCTGATAGCGTAGTTTGCCTATGCAGAAAATCAAATGAAAACATGTATTCGCGCCGTTCTTATAGTGCAAGGCTATGTCGCAGCTGCTATGTTTCACAGCTATGTATAGTATGCCAGTAGGGGGCAGAGTTACTATGTTAATTTCGCAATTAAGTAATTTGTAGGTAATTTAAAATTTGGTGAAATTGGACCACGACACCATCAAACGTGTCCTACTCTTGACGATTGTTTTTTAAGTGCGTGTAATATCGCCTCCTCGCGTGTTATCCCCCCCTTGCTCGCCGCAGCACCACGCCGTCACAAAAGTACAGCTCCCGCAAAAACCCCGGCGAGGTCGTGGCGACATTCGGCTCGGAGCCGAGCGGTACGAGCGGGCAAGCGCCCGTGCGCGTCCACGTGTTCTCCCGGCCCGGCGAAGAGCCGCTGAGCCAGACCTACCTACACATGTTCCAGAAGCTGCACGACATGCGCGAGGGTACGGGCTTGCCTAGGATCGTTCATCTGGAGAGTGAGACTGGGTTAGAGATGATGGGGATTCTGCCACGGGTTGCCGGTTTGATTCGGTCTCCCGGTGCGGCACTTGAAAGAACGGTGCGAGCTTCTTTAATCTTCCCCCGCCGCCTCTGTCTGCCCATCAGCATTAATGTGTACACCACAGTTAGTTGCGCGTCAGTCATGTATGTATGTATTTTTTAACTTCTTTCGTACAGTACGTAGCCAGTCGTGCTAATTGGAGGTGCGGGGGAAGGACAGCAAACTAAACACAAAAAGCAGTTCTAAAGAAATTAGTTTTCAATCTAGATTTAAAAGTGCATAAGGTAAGCATTACGATCAGTAGGCGTCAAATTAAAGCGTCGTGGTTTGTGTCTGGATGCAGTTAAGGGTTATAGTTGAACTTGGGGTACACAAAAGGGTTAGGGTCAGGGTTATATTTGTGGGTGATATATGGGAAACTAACATTTTATTAAACCAAATAAATTAACATATGGCCTCGATGTTGAACGATCTGTGTGGAGCACACTGGCCTCTCGCACTGACCCATCACATCGTGTGCTGTCTCGGAGATGTGAGGTTTGCGAATCTCACTGCACTGCTCTTATTTTTTCGTGTCTCTCACAGTTTTTAGCCAACAAATAGAAGACCTGGGGCAGCAGCTGCAGGCGCACTACAATGTGGAGGAGCTTACATCGGTCACTAACTCGGTGCAGGTGGGGGCTACGCTCTTCGCCACACAAAGACAAAGATCCTCCCCGTATAGCCTTTTCAGGCTGTTTGGGGCAAGTGCTAGCACCTATAAAGGCCAACACGGCACACGAGGGGGTGGGTGGCCAGCACCACGCCCGACCGCCTTTGTCTCCCCCATTGCTGATGTGTACACACCGCACGGGGTACTCATTTGAGGCTGAGTCAACCAAGAGGAGGCCCAGGACCGTTCAGATAATCGTCACCGATGTTGGCCATGAGTGGGAAATGAACTCGGGTCAACGGGTTCGTAGCACAGTGTGCTAACCACTGCAGCACAGCTCTCTACACACACACACACACATTGTCATTGGATTGTCATATTACGATCCTTGTGCTTACACCATTTACCTGCTACCATTGTCTCACTGGTTTTAGAGGTAATGCGTGTATATGCGTGTCAATAGGGATACCATGTGGATTTAAGGAAAAAAACACTTAATATAATGGGTGTTTGTCTTATCACCGATGATTGGGTTCAGACCATCAGCTTTATACACTTGAAGACTTAAGTTTAGTCATCATTGTCATATTGAACGAAATTGTATCACCACTTGTTAAGTACCTGCCTGGTATGGGTGCCTCTATCCAGTATAGCTACTCGGGTCTACTAGCCACTAGAGTCTTGCTTGCCCCGTCAAGGCAGTAGTGTCCCTTCAGGACAATAACACACACGAGGATCGTTTGTGATGAAAGGCTGCTTTCTGTCTGGGTGGTGACTGTGCTGTGGTCACGCAGAGCACAGTGACGGTCGTCGGCCGCGTTTGCTGCGACTGCAACGGGAAACTCAACGCCAAGTCGGTGCTGCTCCAGGGAGACCTGGACATATCGGCCGGCCTGGCGACGCCCCTCGACCTCTCCCAGATCCCCGAATTCTCGCTCTTCCCTGGACAGGTAGGTGCCTTAGGATCCCGGCGTTGTGAACACCAAAAGTGAAACGCAAAGGAAATTTTTCGATGCGGGTTGAAGCAATGGAAATGCGATGGTGAAAATGAAACAAAACGATCAATCGCTTGGTGAAGAGTATCGCTCTAATACTTGTTCTAAGGCCTACAATTAAGCTTTAATGTGTGTGGTTGGCTTCTTTTGTTGTACGAAAATAGCAACAATCACAACGTTAAATTGAGTTCAGGTATCCAGTTTGAGCACATCGTCGAATGCCGAATTAACTTTTGTTGTCCCTTTGGGATGGACGTGAATGGGCGACCGTTCACGACGTTGTGTTCCGCTGTTTAAAAGTTCGCCCGCACAGTTGCACCCGGGATTGGGGTTTGTTCATTGGCATTTAAAAACACGACAGAAAAAATGAAATTGTGAACTCAGGTCAAGTAGAACACCGCCGTATTAAGAAAACGTACTTGCCGCTCTGTCTCAATCTGTGCACGTGTAAAAGGTGGCGATGCTCGACGGACTGAACCCGACCGGGAAGAAGTTTGTGGCGTCAAAGCTGTATGAGGTACGTGCCGGCTGGGAATGTTGCATTGAAAGGCTGTACACATGGGCACGCATGTGCGCATGCACTTGTGTGCCCATGTGTACAGCCCTCTTGTCAGTCCACTGCTGTACAAGTACCTGCCCATGCTGTGTGGGTCATGGGGGGTTATTTGATCATACTTCACCGCGCTTAGTCGGCACGGGTTGGTGAAGGTGGGGAGCAAAGGTGTTGAAGTATGGTACCGTACAACAATGGAATGCTCTGCATTGTTTTCACTGTTTCTGGGACAGGCTGTGCCTCTGCCCTTTTACTGTCCCGAGCCTGAGGAGGAAGAGAACATCAGTGATGGTAAGGAAGACTTTGACATTGTGACTGTGCAGCGGATGAGTGAATGATGATGAGAGTTGGTGAAGAGGATTATGGTTATTCTGCTCAGGGCTTAATTTCAGGTGGGTACATATTCTTAGCTCTTTCAGTAAAGTCACGTTGAAGGGAAACAATAAAATAATAATATATATAAACAATATATATTTTATTATATTATTGTTTCCCTTCAACGTGACTTTACCGAAAGAGCTAAGAATATGAATTACTGCAGTCACGAAAGCTTTAAATCAAAATTTCAGATGGGTACGTTTGGAACAGTGACCCAGACAGTATTTCTGCACCTGGCACACCACATTCAGTATTCCTCTCTCTGGCTGTGGCTACCAGTGACGTCTGCCGATTCCAATCTACCAGCGACCCAGAATACTTTTAGTGAGAAATTACATTTTTGACTACGCTCAGTGCGGTTACAGTGGGTAACAGAGATTACTGTGGTGTTGATTATGGTGAAGACGTCATTGTTATGGTGTTTGTAGGTCATCTGTTTTGATAATATTGATTATGACAATTGCAAAAAACAATGCAATTATTTAAATTGAGGTCATTAAGTTACTGGTCAGAATCCTGATGGTGTTAGTGATGGCAATGATGATGATCATGAATTATAATCACTAGAAAGATGGTGTGGTAGTGTCTGTGCACTTGTGTGTGTGCGCATTTATGTTGTACCTGTGTGATTGAGGGAGCAGTTACGCACTGCACAAAGAACCTGGCGACCCGAGTTCAATTCCCGGCCATGGCTAATGTCAGCGGCAAGTAATATCTAAACTAGACTAGGGCCTGCTCTATGTCATCTTAGCCTCAAATTATTACCTGGAGCACATCATCCCCTTTTGCGCGATGCCAGTACTCATTATGTTAATACAAAACCACTCTTTGTATTTATAGCAGTCATGTAGATGTTAATTTGGAGAAAGTAGTAGCCATTATGATGGTTTTCATATTCTTTGGTTCTTTCAGTAAAGTCACGTAGATAGAAAAATAATAATAAAGTTAATACAAATAAAACCACGACGTTTCAATCGCAACACAAGTGGTCGTTACTTTATTATGATTTTTTTATCTACGTGACTTTACCGAAAGAATCAAAGAATATAAATTCCTGCAGCCACGAAAGTTTTAAGTGAAAATTATGATGGTTTGTTTGGCATTTAACTTTGTCTGAGTGGGAAATGGTGGTACAGTGGTTTGCAAACTGTGCTGCAAATCAGAATCAGAAAGGGTTTTATTCGCCATGTAAGTTCGCACCGACACGGAATTTACTTTGGCAGGATGGTGCATACATTCAACATATAGGAATCTAAAATCTTAAATAAGTTTTAAACAAGTCTTACTATAATAAGGGTTAAAAGTCTAACACCAAGGGGCTGAAGTATATACAATTGAATAAATATCGAATATAAAATAGCTTTAAGATATAATTTAAAAATAATAAATACAAATAGGTTAGCATAGTTAATATTGGCAAGGTGTCATTTTATAGATAAAATGTTAAAAACAGTGTTAGCCCTTGGCCTTGTTTAACAGGCCAGCAGCAGATGGGAAGAAACTGTTTTTATGGCGTGAGGTTTTGGTCCTGATGGACCGAAGCCTTCTGCCGGAGGGGAGTAGCTGAAACAGAGAGTGTCCAAGGTGGGAGAAATCGGCCATAATCTTCCTCGCTCGCCTCATGGACCTTGTCGTGTGCAGGTCCTCGAGGGTTGGTAGATTGCAGGCAATTACCTTCTCAGCAGTGTGGATGATACGCTGCAGTCTGCTCTTGTCCTTGGCAGTGGCAGCAGTGTACCAGACGGTTATGGAGGAGGTGAGGATGGATTCAATGATCGCTGTATAGAATTGCACCATCATTGTCTTTGGCAGGTTGAATTTCTTCAGCTGCCGTAGAAAGTACATCCTGACACCCTGTGTTTAATTCCTGGTGATGCACATCAGTGCACCGGTCCTGGGCCTCTAACCTTAAGCAGCCTGCTTGCTGGCGAGACAAAGGTGACCGGGCATGGTACTGGCCATGATTGCTAACGGCACCTGCTCTTATACTCTTAATATAGGATATATGTTGGATATTTTCATTTTTGTCTATGCGTTTCCACGTGTCTGCGTGCATCACAGGCAGCGTGACGATGCTGGTGGCGTGCGGACCGTTCAGCACGTCGGACAGCATCAACTACGAGCCTCTGTGCGACCTCATCACTGTCATCAACCGCGAACGCCCGCAAGTCTGCCTGCTGGTGTGTCGCACCGCGTGGTCACAATGCGCCATCACAATTTCAAAGAAACATTCTGTTGCTGCTTGTCGGGTGTTTTGAGTCCACTCCTCTAACCGTCGCTCTTGTGAAATCTCACGCTGTTGTCAGATGGGACCGTTTGTTGATGCCAAGCACGAGCATGTAGAGGTACGAACACCGCTGTCGACACTTCATCTCGCGCGTCGCCCTCCCCCCGTAACACGCAAACACATTCAGTATTTCCTCTATCTCAAGACCGATTTTGCATTTACTAAGCTTTCTTAAAGATGCACCTCTGTTTTTATTTTTTTTATAGAAATGCCAGCTAAAGGAGACCTTTGCAGAGCTCTTTGCGAACACAATCAGGCTCCTTGTGGAGCGGACACAGAGGTACGCGTGAGATCAGATTGTCACCCTCGCCTTAACCCTTCCCCTCGAACACCAACCTAACCTTCTTCACAAACTCCTGCAGCCAGTGTGGCTTCACACAGTGTCAGCGAAAAATCCCTGCCCGTGAAACCGCAGAACTTCAAAATGCATCTACGGCTCAACACTCAATCAGTGGCGTAGCTAGAGTGTGCAGGGGGTGCAACTGCACCAGGATCCGCAGGCCGAAGGGTCCCAGGTGCTGGGCTATGAAGATGCGGGGGAATCAGACAAGGGGAGGGGCCCGGGAAGGACTCCCCCCATTTATTTACCTGCACCAGCCCAAGCTACGCCCCCGCACGAGATGGTGCTCCGTCACGCTCTGTCAAGGGTAGTTCGTGTAAAGTCAATAGTGTGCAATGTACGCATTTTAACCCCCAGTGGCAGGCAAAGCAGAATTAATGTAATACTAAATATACGTGATTATTTTGCTGTCCTAGGTTTCAGAGTGTTAAGATGTTAACACTTTTTAGAAAATATTTTTTTTCAAAATTTCAAAAGTGGATGAGACCCAGATTTCAACCCAGGGTCGCAGTGGTTTCAACAAAGTTTGGCCTCCCCTCGGTCGACTCAAATGAGTGCCTGTTGTGGTGTGTAAACATCGCCACTGGGGAGACAAAGGTGGCCGGCCGAGGTGCGAGCCACCCGCCCTGCTTGTGCACCATGTCGGGCTTCATCGGTGCTTGCTCAACAGCATTTTCCCCAATGCTCTGTTCAGGCTCTACAGGGGATCCTTTGGCTTTGTTGTTTACTGAACTTGCTGTTTGTCATTGTAGCTCAGGCTCGCGACTGGTGATCGTGCCATCGCTTAGGGACGTGCATCATTGCTGCATCTACCCTCAGCCTCCGTTCACCCGCCCGGATTTTCTCAAAGACTTACAGGTTCGCCACAAAAGATAAAGATCCCCCATATAGCCTACACAGACTTTTGGGGGAAGTGCAGTTTGCGGGAACATATTAAGGCCAGCATGGCACGCAAAAAGTGTTGATTATGGCCAACATCGTGCCGGGACTGCCATTGTGTCCCGAGTGCTGATGGTTTACACACCGCACCACATACTCATTTCATGCCAATTCGAAATAACAAAGTCCCCGGACCGGTTCACATATCACTCGCCAGTGGCGTTTGCCACGGCCGGGAATCAGACTCAAGAAACAACCCGCAAACGATAATTCTCCATCTCTCGCAAGCAACTTGGGAACACTAGCCGGATACTAGCGAGAGGGATATTCAACCTGACAACACCTTGCCACTAAATTTAGTAGCGCCACGCTTAGCCACCTGCTGTTATCTTTCAGGTATTTACGAGCACACGGTCGATAGGTACAGTCCTGGGATGATCAGACTTTGACAATGTGTGTGGTTACCTGCCGTGGTTCCCCCACAGAGGGTGACGTTTGTGTCGGAGCCGTGCACGCTCAATGTGAACGGCATCGTGGTCGGCGCCACGTCCACCGACATCCTCTTCCACATGAGCTCCGAGGAGATCAGGTGAGTGTTTGTCGTCCTGCTAAAACCAGGGCGGAATGATTGGGCTCTCCCTCCACACCCTGCAGTTCGATGAGACGTTGTAATACAGGGTCGGGGTTTCAACTCGAGGATAGAAACTTTAACATTTCAGGGCAAATGATAGCGCCGCCTCTTAGTGTCTGCAAGGGTGACGTGAACCCCATTGTGCACAGCATATAGTCAAATCGAAAAATAGTTTCTTACACGCGTCATTTGTATGTATGTTGAACTTCTTTTGCATCATACGTGGTCAACCTTGCTAATTGCAGGTGCGATTTGGTGTGTGTATTGTCGAGCTTATGAAGCATTATTATTGGTCGCCGAATCAATGCGTCCCGCCTAAAGTTAACAAAATTAACGATGAAAGCGGGAGCGTTATACGCACAGGCACTGCGGCTGTTTGTCGAGTAGAGATGTAATGATTCACCCCTTCCACATTTCGTGGAGTTGTCATGATTTGGAGACTGGGTCCCTTGTCGTCGTTGTCAGCATGTAATTTCCCACTGCTGGCCAAAGGCCTCGCCGTTCCTCTAATATTTCCCGTCGCTCCTGTTGAGTATTGGCTTCCAAACTCTTTGAATTCATCTATCCGCCATCTCTTCCACTGTCTTCCTCTGCTTCTCTTCCCTTCTCTCAGTATCCACTCGAGTTAATTTTGTCCCTTATCTCTCGTCAGTTTTTCCGACTTGGCCCGCCCATTTCCACTTGATTTCCCTTTGCTTTGATCCAGGATAATTATGCGTGGCAAAATTTTGAGAGAAGATTGCTAAACATTGTGGCCTAACCCATAAGATTAGGCGAGGGTTTCTACCATTCGTAGGTTTGTGACGCGCGTTGCGTTGTTTTGACTCGCAGCCCTCCTGGTGGTGTGGACAGGTTCACACGACTCGTCAAGCACTTGCTGACACAGAGAAGGTGAGTGACGCCTCCACCGCTGTCATTTAAACTCCTCGAGCCAGCAGTGGCCACACTCCAGATGATCACGCGCGAGGTTGTCACGATATGATTTTAATGATACGATATCAATTTTTACTAAGATTGAGATGTCACCGTGGCTAAAGCTATTGATGCCACCGCCACATCCCGCCAGGGCTTTCTGTCCTCTGCCAGGTCCCGCAGCTGCTGCACATTAGACACACATCGACCTCCAAGATATACCCTTACAGCATACAACCATCTGGTTTAAGATTTGACATTCATGGTGATATCAGTTTCCCATAACTATTATTTCGCATGTTTATTGTATTGTGTTGTGGTTTTCTATACTCCCAATATTAATGAGGATTGGACGTTCTTCAGCTCCAGTTCACTCAACAAAAGCCTGCCATAAGTCTTCTAATTATTGCAACTTTAAATACCTATGTGTATAATGCACGTGATGTTAGCTACACAATTCATTTTAAACGGACTACGGAAATTATGGTGTCGCATTACCGCTGTACTTGTCAACTACAGAAAACTTTTTTGCAAATCACGAACTTACTGGAAATTATCTCTTTATTTCGATCATAAATTATTGCTTTTGTTGTTTGATAAATACGTTGTCAGGCCCTAACGCAATAAAAAAAGGGAGCAATGATAAAAAATATTTTCTACAAACGACGATGTGAGTATCACGGAATTTACATCGTACGATGTCGTATTTCCGTGTCGTGGTGACCATTCTACTGCACTCCCCCTACTACAAAGAAGGTTTCCTCTTTCGCCAGTTGCCGGGTTCGTGCGATGACTTAATCTACGTTAATCTGCTGAAAATAATATACATAGGTTGATGAGAATGGAAATTGCCACTGCGTGAAGCGTAGGATTTGGGGGATATTTTTGTTACTTAATTTACAGGAGCACTGCTGGTAATGTGAGAGGTCGTACAGGGATAGAGAATTACGAGAGAACTAACAATGACCTTCGAGGTGAAACAATGTCCTCTACTGACTAGTAATGCCGATAAGATGAGCATATCTCCTAGTTTTCCGTTACATACTGCCAGGCATGGTGACGCACGCCAGTAATCGAGCACTAAAAGGGGTTGGTGGATCATTTAGATGCGTGACACTTCAAAAAACCACTGACATGTAAGGTGGCCAAGGAGATGGCAAATGAGTTTGTGAATCTGTAAATGTGCGGGGGGGTTTTCTTCTTCTACGTACTCTTGTTTTTGTTCTTAAATGCAAAACCGTTCTTTTAAAATGAAATTGATTGGCCAAATGGCCCAATGCAGGATTCTCCTGAAATATCCTTATATTCACCAAGACCTTTAATGAATAAATATATACGTCGTTATATCGAATCATTATTGCAGCCGTGAGCAATCCACTGCTGGATGAAGGCCGCCCCATCCCCCCCACAAAGTTGCCACCATCCTTCCCGGTTCTGAGATGCAAACACTCCGCTCAGCACCAGCACACGAGCCAATCTCGTCGGGGTAGACGTTCTCTTGGGTGCTGCGTTTCCCCCCTTTACATGTCACTTGGTGGTTATTCTCGCCACGTGGCCTGCCAAAGCCCACTTACTTTTTATTTCCAGAAGCGTATACAGCACAACAAAATAAGTACGCGTGTGTTAAATTGACAACATTAAATGGCATTTAATCCACAAGGATTGTGTATGTTGAACTTCTTCCGCACCATACGCAGCCAACCGTGCTAATCGGAGGTGCGGAGTAAGGACGACAAACTAAGGGAGGGTGGCGTTCCCATATGAGTGCTTCCCAATAGCATACGTTTAAACAGAGGCAACTGCGCACATGCTCCCTTCCGTCTTCGCCCGGACTCATCAGTTAAATGTGGCTTCGTTACTCTTACGCTGTGCAGTTATTACCCGCTCTACCCGCCGGCCGAGGAGATGAACGTGAACTACGAGACCGCGCAGGTGCACGCGCGCTTTCCCGTCACGCCCGACGTCCTGATCATCCCTTCGGATCTCCGCTACTTCGTCAAGGTGCGGTGCCGTGGTGTTGTAACATCCTGTGGTTATGATCTCTTTGGGTGTTGCTTAACTGCTCTTTCCCCCGGATGTGTGATTGTGTGTATGTAGGCGTGGTAACCACACCCACGGGAGCGGGAGTGTAGCGCTTAGCGCGCTGCTCTACGAACCCAGTTACCCGTGTTCGATTCCCGCTCACGGCCAACACCAGTGACGATTATCTGAATCGGTCCTGGGCCCTCCCCTAGGTTGACTCAGCCTAAAATGAGCACCTGGTGCGGTGTGTAAATACATCGCTACTGGGGAGACAAAGGCGGTCGGGTGTGGTGCTGGCCACCTTTACCCTCTCGTGTGCCATTCTGGGCTTCATAGGTGATACTCGGTAACAGCCTTTGCTTCAACAGTCACGGCTAGACGGTGAGTCGTCGTGTGTCTTTGTGAGTAGGGGAGCTTTATGTTACAGTCACCTCTGGGGTAACGGTGGTGGACAAGGTGGCCCAGATTTTTGTTTAAAAACACATGACGTGGAACGTGCGTGAATTAGACTATACAAAGTGTATATTGTTTTATTGCATCTTAGAGTAATACGTTTGCTTGCTAACTGTTCATTCAGGATGACACAGCAACATTAGTCCCTACTTCAGGTACCCTTCTGAAAAAATGTCTTGAGACTCGAGGCTTTTCTGGGTACCTCCGATTAGCAAGGTTAGCTACGTAAAAAAGAAAGCAGTTCTACATACAAACAAGCGTAACAATAACATGTTTGCCATCACCGGGCGTCTTACTCTTAAAGAGGAGATCATTAAACCAATGCACACTTAAATATATTTTCCTGTACAGCATGGGTAATCTGCAAACCGAATAATCTGCCCATGGATAAGGGAGAGTAAACTATGTTATTGTCTTTGTGCAAAAGGACTCTTTACTATGTAAATAGGTGTAGCATAAATACTGTTTGGTGAAAGCTTTAACCATTAAGATAGTTTGTTTTGCATTTTACTTTGTACCTGTGTGTGCAAGTGGGGAGTGGAGATGCAGCGGTTTGCACGCTGCTCTACGATCCTGAAAATCTGTCTTTTCCCCGGTGTTCGCTAACATAATGTGCCTTTGCTGTCTATAAAATTAGAGGTTAATTTAGAATAATTACAGGATTTCAAAACCATCACTGAGAGGAGGAAGAATGCCATTTAGCCAAAACATCAATATCTTCCTCTCATTTCAGGCACAGTATAAATTATCCTTTTATTATTTTTAAGTAACCTCTTATTTTACGTACAAGCCCACCGAAGCATCAACTGTATAATTTACAGTCTATAAAGGCCACTTCGAAAAATTTAGGGCAATTGTCATGGCAATCTCTACGGCACTGTTTGCTGCTGCACCATCTCCTCTTGTATTCCAGACATAACTGGGTCACTGCCATTGCTGTGCAACTTGGCATAGCTCACTGTCAATGTGCCAGTGAATATTATTGGCAATGATTTGCCTAAAATATCCTTTGTGTGTCATGATCTTTACGCTAAATTGTAATTGACTTTCCATGTACTGTATGTGTGGCATTTATATTTTTAGTGGGATTGCCGAACACCAAGTCAAAGGGCCAATAAAAGACAAAGAGCCAGAAACAAACAGCACAATTGAAGTTGTATTAGATAAGAGCAAGTTTATAACATCTTGTGAAAAGAGACGATGGGAGGGAAGTCCAAAGTCGATCTGTGCGAGGAAGTGTTCTGACCTCTTACAGTACGCTGGTTGAACACAGTGGATATAAACCAGTCGGCTCATCTGGTCGCCGACAAGTCCTGAACATGGTCACCACTGTGTTTAGGCTCCTGTGTGGGTGTTGCGGATGCGTCGGAGCACACACACATGCGCATGCAATCATCGCACTCCTTTGTCATTGTCTAATCCTCAGACCGCGTGCGGCTGCGTCTGCATCAACCCCGGCCGCCTCACCAAGGGTCACGTGGGCGGCACGTTCGCGCGTATCGCTCTGGGTCGCGTGCCGAGCACCGGGCCAAACAGGGTGTCACCATGCCTCTCTGCACAGATTATTAAAATATAAACGCATCACCCAGGGAACGTTGTCCCACCCACCTATCACCCCTAAGCCCTGTCCCGTCAATGAACTTTTTAGAGTGCCGTCCTCGAAATACCAGGATCATTCAGGTGTGGGGTACCCCTGATATATCCATTTTCTTAATTAACAAAAAAACTACTTCCATGAACACCGATTGAGGCTGATTTTTTTGCCCCTAATTTTGAGTGCTCAAAAATGTCAAATTGTGGTAAAATACAAATAGTGTATGACATGTTGTCAAGTCACTTGAAAAAAGGTTTAACTTTATCAAAACTTACTTGCTCCCCGAGGTGTGTGTGTGTGGAGGAGCGGGGGACCGCGTAGTCCAGTCCCAAAAACTGGTACCGCCAGACTCCGTCACGTTTCTGTGCAGCATGGCGACACAGTCGGCAAAGATTCAGCATGGCTCTACACACCGTTCAAATTGCCAACGTTTTCAAATTTTTACCTTTTTTTTTACATGAGGACCCCAAAAAATCCATGTCATATGCAGGTCACAGTGTTTTGAGGATGCACACTGCACTAGTGTATTTTAAAAAGCTGTATTATCGTTTGACTTGCCCCGTCATAAAAACAATGTGGAATTTCTTCTGCCTTCTCACGGCCTGTCAACAGATGTACAACTCAGCACACTTGTCTTTGCAGGGACTCATTTTGGACTGATATTTTGTGGTCCAGTGCAGTTTATACTTTGTTATTGTGGTGTGATATTTTGAATCGGGGAGTAAACTGAGACGCAGTGACTTCACTTATTCACGCTGCCTTGGTTGAGCTATCAAAACAACAGCTGTGTTCAAGGTTGCCGTGTGAATGCGTTGTCTCTAATTGGATTTGTTGATACTGTATATATGCTTCCACCGCCCCACAGCGAAACGTGAATATCGCAAGTATTCGTGTTCGAAATAAAATTATTTTTTACGCTGAGTCTATTGTGTTTTTAAAGTTCTTATCCGGACAAATCAAATGATGTGAACGTAAAAAGAATTACACTTGGTAAAATACACATTTTAAATATATACACTAAAGTAATGAATACCAGGTTTGTAATCTAGACTTAAAGCTACCCGGCATTCTAATGCAATTATTAACCCGTGTCCAAAAGCTGAAACGTAATTATTTAATACCACCCACACTCCAGGGACCTTAATGAATCACCGAAGAATAAGGCAAGGGGTTTACATTCTGTTATCTTTCCAAAGATTACTGTGCTCTTTAGACAGAAGGTTATTGTGGATTGTGCCTATATGCTTTTATTGTCCCCTCGCCCACTTCATTTGCAGGATTTTAGGGATAGGTGGTGGCACCGTGTGTTACCAAACATTGTGATCTTTTTTCTGCCCACTAAGCCTTTGATGCAGATAATTTACCGTGTGTGTGTGTGGTCTGAAATGTTAGCTGTGCATTTCCAAATGTGCCTTGCAATAAAAATACAAACGACCCATAATCCAGGACTATACTTGATAGTTATGCAATAAATGGGGAAGTACTGTTTCAGCATGACATCAACAAATCTTGAGATGCAGTGAAATAAATAGTACCTTTCTGAAAACACATTTAAGATTGATACTGTTTTTATTATCTTTACACTTCGATTTAAAGCTTTCGTGACTGCAGGGATCTTTACACTGTCAAATATTAAATTTACCGACCTAAATTCGGAAATATTTATCCATAATGTTCCACGGCATCACATGGGGTGTGTACAATATTGCGTTACGCATTGAACGGAAGGATCCCACAGTTTATGGGTAAGTAGCTCTTGCCAGGAAACGCCGTGGGTAATCCTACGCACATTCGTTTCACAGGCATGTGACTTGGGAGTGTTTCGATTATTTTGCGGCTATACATTTCCACGTGATAAGCCACTTCGTTTAGCTATAATTTGTGGCCGGGTTGCTTCTGAACAGGAAGCTAATAGCTCGATGGGCCTTACCTGGTAGGATTAGAATAGTTTATTTCTATTTGTCTGGGGTGGTGTGTATGCCTTTGCTTCGCACTCCTCTCGAGTGTTGTAAAGTTCTGACCCCGTGCCCCTAATGGACATCTGTGGGGGGAAAAAAGCTTCATAGCTCATCGGATTCCTCCAGGGTAAATAAATATTCTGATTCTGACCCAGAACGTCTAAGCCCCGTCCGGAGTTTTGCCCGCCGAAATAAACATGCGGCAGGATAATTATGGTCTGGAAAGTCATTCATTCGGCTGTGGGATTATAAATATGTAATGAGTTTACAAGTGGAGACTGGTAGGAGGGGAGGGGGCAGGAGGAGGGGGGGGGGCAGGAGGAGGGGGGGGGGCAGGAGGAGGGGGGGACAGGAGGAGGGGGGGGCAGGAGATGGGGGGGAACAGGAGGAGGGGGGGGGCAGGAGATGGGGGGGACAGGAGATGGGGGGGGCAGTAGATGGGGGGGGGGGGGACAGGAGGAGGGGGGACAGGAGGGGGGGACAGGAGGAGGGGGGACAGGAGGAGGGGGGACAGGAGGAGGAGGGGGGGGGGACAGGAGGGGGAGGGACAGGAGATGCGGGGGGGGGACAGGAGGGGGAGGGGCATCGGGAGCAAGGCGTGTCGACGAGAACCCGGAGAAACGCGACGTAATCACTTCCTCTTTGAGCGGGCTCACAATGCGCAGTGCACATAAGAGAGGCCGTCTCAATGTCACGGAATTCAAATTGACACAGCGCACCGGCATAGCGCGGGGGGTGCTTACGGCTTGTGTGGGTGGAGCGGGAGCCTCACTGCAGCCAGGAGGAGGAAGCAGCAACAGGAGCAGCAGCAGGAGCAGCAGCAGCAGGAGACGACTGCGAGAAAGATGGACCACGTAGAGGCAATCATATTCGACCTGGACAACACTCTGGTGGACACGCAGGGAGCGGATGTCAAGGCGTACGAAAAGGTGAAGGAGGGTGACTTTTCTGTTGTTGTTTGTTAGCGGGAGCCGGTGTCGCGTTGTGTGTTGTTGTTGTGTGTTGTTGTGTGTGGCTGAGTTGACGGGGGGAGGGGGAGTTGGCGCTACGCTGCGCTGTGAACCCGGCGACCCGGGTTCGATTCCCGCTCACGGCCAACACCCGTGCTGGGCCTCCCCTAGGTCGACTCAGCCTCAAACGAGTACCCGGTGCGGTGTGTAGTGAACATCGCCACTGGGGGAGACAAAGGCGGCCGGGCGCGGTGTTGGCCACCCAGCCCCCTCGTGTGCCGTTCCCGGCCTCAATAGGTGCTGCTCGCTAACAGCACTTGCCCCTACAGTCTGTTAAGGCTACACGGGGGACCTTTGTCTTTGTCGCGTGGTTGGGGTGGGGAGCGGTGGTGCAGCGGTTAGCGCCGCGCTGCGCTACGAAACCCCGGCGCGACCCGAGTTCGATTCAAGCTCACGGCCAACACAAACAACGCCGGCGCCACCCCTAGGTCTGCTCGGCCTCAAACGAGTACCTGGTTAAATAAAACAAACAAACAAAAACCATCGCCGCTGGGGGGGAGACAAAGGCGGCCGGGCGTGGGGGGGTTTGTCAGGCCACCCCACAGCGCCGGCCTTCGTAGGTGCTGCTCGCCAACAGCACTTGTCAGAGGCTACACACACACACGTGGCGGTGGGGAATCTTTCTCTTTGTGGCCGGGTTCGTTGTTGCGGTGCCACAGGAATAAGAGTTGCAGTGCCACGTGTCCCAGGTGGCTTTGGGTGGGTGGGGGGTGTTGGATAGCGTAAATGTATAGATGTGTCATTAAACCCCGCCACCACGTAAACAGAACACGCGCCAATTCGTTACAACTTGCAGCAGCAGCACGCACCGGTTGTGTGTGTTGGCGAGAAAAGCCACGACAACATTTACAATCCGAGGACGACGTTTCGCCGGTAATTACAGCAGGCATCATCAGGCGGACAGCCAGATGTGTGGAGACATGGTCCTGTTTCGTTCCTTAAATAGGGGGTGGAGGGGGGGGTAGATGTGATGATGATTGGATTCGTGCTGACGGAGAGATTTCCCCCCCCCCCGTGTCTCCTCCGTCTGTGATGGTCTATGGGGTTGGGACCGCACGCGGAGGTCCATTGTGATATTTGTTTTGACTTAATTGTGATATTTGTTATGACTTTATTGTGATACTTGTGACTTAATTGTGATACTTGTTGTGACTTAATTTGAAACAACAAAGCCTTGTGCTGTGTAACGTCATTTGCAACATTGAGCTGTGTGTATAGTGTTGTGTGGTGGTGTGTTACCGTATTCCGTTATTGCTGGTACACAATGCGGGAACTGCCCATTGTTGGACTGCACTTGTACGCGCCTCGCCGCCTTCACCATATGAACCCGCACTGACCAGCGTGGTGAAGTATGGTCAAGTAACGTCCCGCCGCCGCCCCTATCCAGCAGTGGAATTGATCCCCACTCCTTGACAACAGTTCAACTACAAACCTGTCAACCCCTTGTCAGTGCCCCTACGTTATTACAGACAAATTCAGACCTTATTGGTCACCCCCATGCCATTATCAATCTCAACGCTCATCCTACAAAGTCCCATAACAGGGAGAGAAGACACACACAACAAAAAATAGGCAACATTTTTTAATTGGTACTCCGTTTCCCTGCACAAGAATACGGCTAAACCGCATGGGTTGGCTGGTATGGAACTTTGCCATCCTATTTAAGGCACAAAGAGGCCTACCTCCACCTCCCCTCCCCTTACAATCAAGCAATGATGACTCACAATCTCGCCGCGGCCACGTGTGTGATTCACATCCCGCATTCCGTAGACACAAAGACAAAGATCCCCCGTGTAGCCTGTTGGGGCAAGTGCTGTCAGAGAGCAGCACCTATTAAGGCCGGCACTGTGGCACACGAGGGGGTGGGTGACCAACACCACGCCCGGTCAACCTTTGTGTCCCCAGTGGCGATGTTCTCACACCGCACCGGGTTACTCATTTGAGGTTGAGTCGACCTAGGGGAGGCCCGGGACTGGTTCAGATAATCGTCACGGGGGTTGGCCGTGAGCGGGAATCGAACTCGGGCCACCGGGTTCATAGAGCAGCGTGCTAACCGCTTCACCACCGCTCCCCGTGTGTGTGATTCACATCCTGTATTCCGTAGACACACACACACACCGGCAGATTATTGTATGCTTGGCACCGTGCTATTATTTATTACAAGGCACGGTGCTTAAAGCACGTCATTCGTTTGAATCGAGAGCCACCCGCGTGCTCCTCCTGATATTTGTGGCACAATCAAACGGGGCACCAACGCCGAATCACCCCGGATGCCCTTCCCCACCGAGCTCGTCAGGTGTCAGAAGCTAAGCAGGGTTGTTAGCCTGAATATACAAACAGGTAAAACTTAACTATGAACTAAGCTATTTTAATTTGTTTTACCAGTTAAGCCCCACTGAACTATATAGCTCTTTTTCAGAAGCGGCCTGGCCACAATCGATAGCTCAACGAAGTGGCTTATCACGTGGAAATGCAAAGCAGCTGAATACTCTAAAACGCGTGATATTGATTTTAATAGTGGCCATATAATCTAAACACATGTTGAGTCTAAATTTGGAGATAAACAACTGGAGGACCCCGGAGAAAAATCCACGCGACCACAGTGAGAGACACCGCAAACTCCAAATATACAGTGAGGCATAAGGGTCGGGACGGAACCCATGACCTCCTGCATACCAGGCGAGGTGGTTAACATCTCGCCACCGTGGCACCCAGGTCAATGTCATCGGCGCTATTGGGGCTTCGGTAATGGGCAGCAGAGGTCACTGCAGCAAAATCTATCATTGGACTATGGTACTACTACTACTGTAGGGTATAACGTCTATGCTCCCACGTCTTATGCTCCATACCAACCTCCACCAACAAGTCCTGACCAGCATAGTCAAGTATTGTCAAATAACCCCCAAAAATGGCTGTTACTTGTGCATAGACATTGTGATAGCTTTGTACAGTAGTGTAAATGTACTGTACAAACTTTGGACATGTTTGGTATGGGGTGTATTTGCGTTGCTCTTCTGTCGTGTGTCTCTCCTCTCCACGCTGGTTTGGTCCGTTACAATGCATCCAGTATGTGACAAAGTACAATAGGTATGTGCGTGTGTGTGAACTCCATAATATGCTTATGTGATGCCTATCTGTACAACACGTAATGTGAGAGAGTGCTGCACTCAATGCAATGCACACCATTGTGTATGAGTGTTGTTAAAGCCGTCTACAGCCTGCATACAAATTTCTGTTTGTAGTGGAGTTTGGGGTCATTTACAGATTCTAATTATTGTTGCCTTTAAGACGACTGCTCATATGCCCCTCCTCCCCCCCCCCCCCCCGTAGCCATCAAAAACGTAAAGGTGAAAACCCTCTCCATGTTTGGGGCTCCATGAGGCATATGGCAGCGGCGAAGATTGACGGCTGTACCGTGCTGATGAATCTTAATGATGTCGAAACCGGTCTACGGTTGTCTTGTTTCACTGCAGCCTGTTGTTTATGTTTTGCTTGGCCACATTTTCTCAACTCTTGTGAGTTGCGGTTGTGTAAATGGCAAATTTGGCCACACATTCAGTTCTTCAGAGCTGGTGGTCTAGATAAGGCTCGGAGGTTTTATCCATGCAATGCTGCACACCTGTGTGTGTGTGTGCGCGCACGTTGTTAAATCTATTGTTTCTGGCCTGCAGTTAATTTTTGTGCTGGTATGGCTTTTCTCATCATTTACATATTTGAATTACTTCTACAGTACTGCATAGAGCACTGTACATTTATTCTATTGTTTCTCAAACAAAAACGCATTACTCCGTTATTTTAAAAGTTTATTAGTTTTATGATGTAGACATTCAGTTTTGGTCAGTTTTTATAAGAAACAATAAACCGATACAATTATAATAATTTTAAATGGGACCCAATTCTTGGAAATATTTTGGAAAGCAGTCTGCCACCTTGAGAGTCGTATGAGTTTTTTGCAATAGTAAAATAAATACAACACGTTTGTCTCTTGTATGGGAAAAAAAACACAGAATTATTTACATTTCTATTATTATAAACATTACGTATAGGACCCCCCCCCCCCCCCCGTGGGTCTGTCATCCTCAGTGAACGTGGACAAAGAGTCATGATGCCTATTGATTGAGCATACCCCCCTGGGTGTTGTGTAAAGAATATACCCCATCTCCACCCGGGCATCCTGGTGTCAACAATAGAGAAGGGAATTAAAGAAGAGATGTCTGTACATTTGCAATGACAGAAGAGACAAACAGCAGAATTCCCCGTCACCAGGAACAAAACATGGTCCCTTATTTATGCCGAAACGTCTTAGCTGAGTCTCGAGACTCCCGTTGGCATGTTGAGCTAATTCCATGTTAAGGGAGTGTATTGCTTGTGGTGGGAAACTGTAGTGGCTATAAATAAACTCTGTCTTCAAGGTTGTAAAAAAAGTCGGTGATTTCCTGCTCAATGAACATTGACGCAGCGGCCATCTCGTTTTAACGGCCTTGAGCCAGTGGCGGACATTCTACATTCCTATGGGTGGGTGCAAGGATATCCGCAGAACAACCATTTTATTGGGCCGAGTCAACACCCGACCAGAATCTAAACAACCTCTCACAATTGCGAGCCGCTCGCTCGATTGCCGAGCCACCAGGCTTAATTTTCAAGTGAATATTTCCTCGGCTGCTTGGTGGACTGGAGTAGGTGGTACATGACTTGTAACCACAGCCATAGTGATAGGCGTATACTGGATGTACTGTGCCGGGTGCGGAAATATTTTCTGGGTCACTGACCAGGACCGACCTGGCTGAAATTTAAGCCTTGTGCGTAACACTGAAAAGGCTCCACATAGTGATGAACTTACTTGCTCTACAGACATACAACAGGTTTATAGTTTAATAACAACACGTCACTAAAGTCCGCATGATCTGCTCATCCCGTCTTCCAAAGCAGTCGATGGATCAGAGGCGTGCATCACCACTAGCCACATAATGATACCCCCTGCCAGCAATTAGAATAATTATGATGTTTCGTGTTGCAATTCAACTCTTAAATCGATTCTTTCTGATCATTTTCACTGTTTGGATTTGTATGTTTTTTTGTTCCCTGTCTCGTTTGCACAGTCTTGTAACACTTGCATGTTCTTTACATGACCTTTTTTTACATGAATAGCAAAGGGACGATTTTGTACACGTGCATATTCATGCTCGTGTCGTGAGCAAAGTAATTGTTGTCGGCTCAAAGGTCAGAGCGCTGAGCTGGCACCTCTTGAGATCATCAGTTGAATCGAGGCGTTCTGTGATTAAGCCAGGTTTTCAGGTGTAGCGAATTGATGGTGGCAGCCTGGTCACCAATGATTTTCCTCTAGAAATCATAACGTTGTTTTTTTTATGCGACACACACTGTCGACGACAAGGGGAATGGAATAATGCTGCTTCTTACAGTGTGGACCATAGGTCACTTGAAGGGATTCCAGAGGTAGCTCTGTGATAGCTGCTTCCATAGGGCATGCGCTGAACACGAAGGGTTGCACTGCTGTGTGAGGGATCTGAATGATGTGATGCCTTACAGCACAGTCGGGATTAAATTGCAGAAAATAGTTCAACGAATTAATAATGCTTTTAATCAAATAATCTGTGCACCACTACAAGCCTGGTGACTACCACCCCCACAGCTGAACTAACACCGCACATCCCCTTGCTCTTCCTCCACCAAGATCCGCAAGTTGCTGCAGTCGGAGCGTCCGGGCCGTGACCCGGAGCCGGTGGTGTCTCACTTCCGCCGCGCACTGGCGCTCATGCCCAGCGACCCCAACGCGTCCTTCCCGTCCACGGACGCGTGGCGCAGGGAGTTGTGGGCCCGCGCCCTGCTCGCCGACCTGCCCTCCGACCCCGTGGCCGCCGCCGCACTGGCGCCCGCCTGCTTCGCGCTGTGGAACACGACGCGCCTGCAGAACATGCGACTGAGCGAGGCGGCGCACGCCATGCTGCTGAGGCTGCGCGCGAGCGGCCGCTACCGCCTGGCGCTGCTCACCAACGGCGACGGCGCCACGCAGCGCGCCAAGGTCGAGGCCTGCGGCTGCGCGGAGCTCGTGGATGTCGTGGTGTTCGCCGGCGAGCTGCCCGAGGAGAAGCCGGCGCCCTCGGCGTTCCACGCGTGCTGCGGGCTGTTGGGCGCCAGCCCCTGCCGCTGCGTCATGGTGGGAGACAGCCTGGAGTGCGACGTCCGCGGGGCGCAGGCGGCCGGATTCGCCGCCGCCGTGTGGGTGCGCGGCTCGGTGGCCCGAGAGACGATCGTCGACAGGGACGGCGGCGAGGGAGATGGAACGCGCTGCCGCAGGTTCCCGGTGCGCTCCGTCGTGGAGCTGGAGGACGTCCTGCGGGAGTTGGAAGCGGGGACGCCGCGGCCGTGAGCTGTCGCCGGAGGTCATGGGTCTCGGTTTGCCGACCCGCGAGCTGCGACGGACGGTGCGTGTGTCACAGTTTGCGGTGTTGAGTCGTTATGGGGCAGACAAAGCGGTCATGCGTTCTAATTCCGCTGACTTTGTTTTTTTATCCTCACCATTGAGCTTGCATAGGTGCGACCACCAGCATTAAACAGGTTCATTGGGGCTGCGGTGCTACACTGTGGGCAGCAGAGGGCGGCGCGACGATAGCCATTGCTGTATTGTACTCCCACGTGTGTGTTCCTCACGTTCTATCAACTCGCGTTGACCAGCTTGGTGACGTGGGGTCAAGTAATAAGCCACATGACCCGCTTGCTGTGGGGAGTCCCTCTTATTTCGTTTTGGAGCTGGCCGGATTGGTGGTGTGGTTGGACGTGGTGGTGTGGTTGGACGTTGTGGGTCAATTCAAATCGTGGCCTGGGGCCAACTCAGCCCATCGTTGCATCACGGCCGATACTTTGTGTGGTAATTCAAGTGGCCATGGAGAGACTGTGACCCCCCTCCATAGGAATATGGAATTTCTACCACTGGCTCAGGGTTTTTAATGGACATGACTACTGACTGTCCCTAGGCTCATTCAAAGCGAACCGAGGATCTCGATGGTGCTGGCTCAAGACTGTGGCACGGGCTTTCGCAACGGCACCCTCAGCCACCCAGCCATGTCCACATACAAAGCAATAATGCGCCTCCTCCCGACCCAGTCACCCAGCAACCGAGCTGATTTGTTTCTCTTAACGTGTAACGTAGCCGTTGGTTGAATAGTTTTCAACCGTAGTCTTTGTGTGTGTTCATGTTTGTGTGCTCATCGGTACGTGTTTGTGCATCTGCTTCAGAGCTAAGCTATCCGATTACATAAATTAATGATTACGACACCTTTTATCGATTTAATTACTAATTGGATGGCACGAAACTATTTTGGGGGGCGGTGGTTGAAAGTTTCAACTCTTACTATCAAGTGCTGTTGGACGGGAGGTGATGGATGGGCTTTGGTGATGGCATTGGCACCATCAACCGCGCCACGCTAAGCGTGGCCTGGAGGGGGTTTCCTGCCTTCAGTCGGTACGTCGTTGGGGAGGTGCAGGTAATGAACCACGTATAAAGTAGTCGATGGAAATGTTACATTCGCCATGACCGACTTAATCGAATGGCCCATCCCACGTAGAGCTTTTATTGTACACTGGTGTCGATCACAAATTAAATTGTTCTGAAGCATCAAGCCACTCCTAAACTGTCACGTGACCCACTGCTTGCTCTTCTGCTCTAGCGTTCAAAAGGCCACGTGAAGGTTTTGCAGAGCCCTCACTGTTGTAAAGATTTACTCGAGAAACCACTTGCACAATGTGGCTTTTGTCTCGGAGGAGGAGGAGGTAGTTACCCATTCACAATTTGGGAGATTTTACCATTTTAGTAGTAGCTGATTTTTAGGTGCTTAATTATAGATATTTTTTTTTCACAGAGCTTCCAATTTGTATTATGAATAAACACGAATTGTGTGGGTGGTTTTTGTAGCAAGTGGGGGGAGTGGGGATACTCTTTCACCAAGTGTTGTAACATTTAGAATGGGCGACTACCTCCTACTTCCCTGCAAGTGTGTCCATGTTGATCGCTATCCTATAGGCCTACCATATATATACACACAATCGAGGCACATATACCGTGGTTAATGTACATGTAGCAACTAAAATGGCATTCTTAATTGTATTGAAGATTTTGGGCTATAAAAATTTATGGTGTAAAAAAAATTTGGTACTTTTAATATAATTCCGTGGTTTCGTACCACAATCGATTTTAAAGTATTTTGCTATTGTCGTTGGGGAAAGTCCCGTGCATGAACTTGTAACATAAAACACGGCCGTAATGAAAACTGCGACGGTAGAATACCGGACATTCGTGAATAAAAACACAGTTTGTATTTTGCACATGATATCTGCGGTGTATCTTATTTATTATAAAGTGAAAGGGGTGCATCGCTGAAGTTTTGGTGTCATTTTGGTGGGAGGTGGAATGGGGGGAGGGACGCACGGCTAATGACGAACGTGTCGAGTTTATTTTTGCTCACATTGTGGGTTGGACGTGGACGTTAAAACATCTCGCTGTTTTCTTTCCTTGAGGAAAGCTCTGTTGTGTGTGTGTGTGCGGGTAGCAACGGTAATACAAGCCAATGGGAGGATGGCCTGTAGGCCACAGCACACGAAGTGACCCGACCGAACGGCAGCAGCACGACGGTTCTCTCCAAACCATGCGGGCCTGGGAGCCTCGACAAAACCCGTGAGCCAGAGCATGGCCCCGCTACTTCATTTCCTACAGCCTGCTGCTACTGCCACAGCCACATAGGCCTATACCCACGTGACGGATTTTTATCCCGTCACCACGTCTTCGTCACACTAATCGGGTACCGGAGGGAGAATGTTTTCTACCTGGCAACGCTGCGTTTCTAATTTTAGAGCGTCACTGTAAAGGTGTTGAGCATAGTAAATGAGCCCCCCGGTGGTGAGATGTTAACTTCGTCACCTGGTATACAGGAGGTTGTGGGTTTGATCCTGGTGCCTGTATATTGGGAGTTTGCAAGCTCTCCCTGTGGTCGCGTGGATTTTCCTTTGGGTCCTCCGGTTTTCCCTCCACATTTAGAAACATGAGTTTAGAGTATTTGGCTGCAAAACATTTCCACGTGATAAGCCGCGAAGTTGCGCAATCATTTGTGGCCAGGTCGCTTCTGAAAAAGAGCTGTGTAGCTCGGTGGGCCTTACCTGGTAAAATAAAAAGTTTAGTTTTATAATTTCAATGCATAGTTCTAAAATAAAAAGTTTAGTTTTATTATTTCAATCTGTAGTTCTATCGCGTGATCAAAGGTTTAGTGGGCACTAAAGTTTCGTTGCCGGCCAAATATTGTGGAAATTTCTAGTCGGCTCACAGAAAGGAATAGTTACCCCACCCCTGCCATAAACGTTGGCAAAGACACGTGCTCGTGCATAACGATTATTTCCTTCCATTGAGTTTATTTGTTCCTGCGTTTAAAAAGGCATTGTTTTACATGCGTTCACAACAGCATTTTTCAGATGAAGCTTCAATGGATCGTCACGTCAGATGGTTTAAAATATTTGTAGTTGTGGAGCCACCATCAAATGTACAGCCCTGTGTTAAATCACCCACTGGACAAAGGCCTCCACACATCGTGTCCGTCGTGGTGGTTGTTTCACCATACTTCACCATGACGGTCAGGGTGGATTGGCAAAGTGGGGGTGAGGGGGGTGCACAGGGCCATGTAAGATTTCAGATGCCACCGATGTGAGCTGCGACCTGGGATCGAACGTGGACAAACAGGTTCGCGGCACTGTGCACGAACAACTCTGCCACCGTTCCACCCAACCTCGGGTCGTGTAAAACGAGATATAAGACGGCTTTACATTTTCCAAAAAGGGATTGATTTCATTCTGCACTCTTCAACAGGAAATCAAATGTAAGGATAATAGTAATAAGTTAAAACACAAACAATAACTTATGAGTTCCACACATGTTCAAAAGACAATGGGGAAAAAAAAACACAAATGGCTCTTGTTCCACGTTCCTCTACCCCAATGTTGTGGACAGTCCGAGACTGGGGCTGGGCGTTTGTTAAATGACGACGTTCACTTTGGACACACACTGGAGCGACATCACTGCAGTGAAGTTATAATACAAAATTACATACATCACACCGCTGTCACGTCACAAGCGCTATGGAGTCAAGCTTAAACCGTTGTGCCAGACAGCCCGGGACATACGGCTTTGTTGCATTCCCGCAGGAGCTGTTCGCTTTGCTGGGTTGCATATCCTTATCGCGCTAGTTTACTCGGCCAAGTTTCACCGAGTCTCGACTCTTTATTTTCTTTTCCAGAAGGGTCCTGCCAAGTTTTTGGCTGTCGGGGGCCGACAACCTCAAAAGCGATCGCTGCATTATCGACGTCTTTGCACGACGCTGAAAGGAAGATGCAACCCAAGGAAGCAGCTCTTGTGGACGCATCCTGCTCAGGCGCTGCAAGAGTGGATATCGAGCCAGAAATTGATAGACGAGGAAGAAGGCAAGAGCGATACCCCATGTCAGAACAATCTGACAAAAAGTCGACTCCGACGGCTAGGATGTATGTACGATTTCCCGCACTTCTGATTAGCACGGTTGGCTACGTTTGGTGCGAAAAGTTAAAAAAAACATGTATGTATGTTCAATACATATATGTGTGTATGTTGGAACTTTTTTTTGCCGACCATGCTAATCCGAGGTGCGGGATGTGACGTAAAACAAAAATTGGGGAGGAAAACCACGGTGGAAGCAGAAAGGTGGTGGAGCATGGATGCACCGAGGTGGAGGAGAGCTGAGAGGCAGCACGAGAGGTGTTTCAAACTGGTGCCTTCCCGGTTCTCTTCCCAGCGGAAGAGGACAAGGAAGGCAGCCGATCCCACGAGTGGGGGGAAAAATAGCCAGGGCAGGTCAGGCGCCCCCCCCCCGTGGTGTTGCCGCATTGACGTAGAAAAAGAGGCATGGCAGTGCCGTCGGCGAAGTCGAGCGATTACAACGATGCACAATTTTTTTAACCATTCACAAAACCCATGGCGGGCAGTCCAGGGCACAGGGGTCGGCAGGTAAAATAACAAGAACATATTTTTTTCGAATTCGGTAAAAAAAACATTTCAAGAGCAGTCAATGCACATGAATACGAGACGGCCCTTAATAAATAACCTCACGAAGCAGTCCTTAGAGCCACAGGTTGCCCACCCCTGACCCTTAAGGGTGCCTAACTACCTAACCGGCTGTTTGTTTAGTGGGTGGCGTCCCCGTTTCACGAGTTGGCGATTCGTTGCCTGGCTTGCAAATAGCGACCCTTGGCGGTAGCTTTAGCAGAGAAAATTCACAAACTCGGCAGAGAGTCCACTTACCCCAACTCCCTTAACTCTGGAAGCTTAGCAATACGACCACTACTATTAACCCTTGATATTATCGACTTTGGTGTGGGTCACTTTCGGGCACAACGATAATTCACTATTTTCGATTTGTGCATGTTACTTTGTTGTCCTTAGTTTATTGTCCTTTCCCCACACCTCCGATTAGCACGGTTGGCTAAGTACGGTGCGAAAAAAGTATTTTCTTTGTATGGCTGTTGTTATCGAGCAACAACTATAATTTTACATCTAAGTAGCCGAGCCAGATAATTGCGCCTGGTGGAGTGGCGCATCACTGCGATGACCATGATGCCACCCTTCGTGTTTGCGGATCGGACATCGAGTCGTTACGTGGTCCTGCGGCGGGTGTGAGACTCGTTCATTCTAAAAATGCTGCAGCCAAAGGGGGCCACAAAGCGTCGATGCGTGAACCGAATCGTGATGGTTCGCGAACCGTCACGTGCGGTTTAAAAAAATTCCTTTAAAACCCGGCGAGCCAAATCCACGTTGTCGCCCCTCTGCTTTTCGGAAACGATGCACCGCGCAGGGTCTTCAAGGAGCGCGTCGTTAGAGCGGACGGCCACGCTTGGAGAGCCGCCGAAAAACCCTCCAAAACTGACGTCTCCAATACACGAAGCACTCGACGCGAGCGGCTCTTCACTGCCCGGTTATGCGAAATTGAAATGTACACAAAAAATAAATACGGGTAACACTAAAAAAAAACGTGAAATTTGTGTGAACTAAGTTACATTTTTTTTTTTAAAACACGATTGCTCAGAAGCGCAGCGACTTCTTGGGCGCATTTACAGCGTCAGCCCAATGTCCTCTTGCCGTGTAAATTCAACGTGCGAAACGTCACCACCGGAAGGCTTAACACGGTGGCATTAAAGGATTTAGCCACAGCCCTTTTGACAGAAAGCACTCGGGCTGCAGCGCACATTGCATGCAGCAGTAACAGCAGTAACAGCAACAGCGAGGAAGATTGCAACACTCGCATATCCGCCCCCGACCCATCAGCTGCCCCTCGCCCAGCGCCAGTATTTGTGCGTCGCCTGTCGTCCTTCTCCTCTCCCTCCTCTGAAGGTGTTCGCACAATCGGAAATGGCCAGGCACGGACGTGGATACAGCCGCGCGCACGTTTTTGGACAAACCCTGTTCACGCGGCCGGACCTGAGCGACTACCTTGCCCGAGTTCGCACGTAGGAGTGTAAATAAAGTTCGGCGTCAAACGTTGCACACTGCAAAGCGTTGCACTCCACGTGCAAGTTGAGCGGACAGCACCGTTTCTCCACTCGTGGCCCCCAGTATTTGTAGCGTGCGCGTTGTCTCGGAAGGGTGCGACCCTGGGAAGTGGCGAGGGGGGCGGGGGGGGGTTTGCGAGTCGCTCAGTGAAAGTGTTCGCGCGACTTGAAAGAGGAATGTTTACTACTGTGACTGCTAGTACGAGTCTTTGGGGGGGGGGGGGCTAGGCAGCATGTTGGCTACCAAGCCTAGCCAATTGTGACTTAAGGCATTGGATGAAAAGGAAAACTTCTCTCTACTCGACCACGCACGGTCTACCCCTCCACCATCAGCCACGTCCACCACATCGTTCATTGCTCTCCTCGTCAAAACAGGTCAACTCGTTTGGCGATCTTTAGGAAACTTGTACGTGACCGTTGCCTTGCTCACGTTCATCCCGAGCCTAGCCTTGCAGCCTTCCACTCTCTTTATTCTGCTCTAACATTTCCCGCAGTTCATTCCCTTCGGACGGTACAACGACCGTGTCGTCGCCAAATCTGAGCTAGTTTATCAATCGCGTGCGCGCTCGTGTTAGTCGTGGCCCGGGAATCAAACTCAAGATTACCGTTGTTCGTAAGTGCAGCGAGGTAACCATTCCACCACCACTATGCTCATTCACCCCAAAGACAAAGGTTAGTGTTCTAACCTACAAAGGCCGATGGGGCAAGTGAAGGGCATTACGGCGCACGAGATGGTGTGACCAGCACCACGCCCATCCACCGTTGTCTCCCCAGCGCTGATGTTCACACATCGCACCAGATACCCACGTAAGGCCGAGTCAATCGGGGTTCAAATAATACCAATGTTAGCCATGGTTTAAGAATCGAACATGGGGCGCCAGGTTCATAGGGAGGCGCGTTAACAGCTTCCCGCACCAGACACTCGCGCGCGTCCAGACGCTGTTATATTTTGCAATAGTATAGTGATGATGTTGCGTAACTCTGGGGGGGGGTGTGGGGGGGGGTGCCGCCTGTGCATGTAAATCTGCACTCGCTGCAGGTAAGTAGCCGGGTGTGGAGGCAGACGGGCGTCATCTGGGGCTTTGGAGGCGAGGGTTGGCGACCCGCGCAGAGATTATCTCGTGCTCTAACACTTTAACTCCGGAGTGACACGAGGTGGCACGTAGAAGGCAGTGCAAGCAGGTAGGTTGTCCAACTTAGTTGTGCGGATTTTTTTTAAAGGCTACCCTTCACGCACACGAGGTTCCACCACCCCCCGACACTCCACAAGGAATTCGTCAAACATCCCCGAGTGCAGCGACTCCTCAACAGGGGTTCTGAGAGGTCGTGCATCGAGACCTTCGTTGTGACGACGACGAGGATGATGGTGGTGATGACGGCGATGGAGAAAGGACAGGACAGGGGCGTGCAATTTGCGGAGAAGTAGTTTGATAGGGAAGAGGCTTGCTTACGACTGGATCATTACAATAGTGCTTAATGGAACGGTGAAATGAAATGAAGCTGTGGGGAGGTGGGCGGAGGGCGGAAGGGAGGGATCGCGTGCTTTGAGTCCGTCGGCTAGAGCTGCACAAACACGGAGGCGCCGGACACCGCCGCGGTGAGCGGGAACGTGGGCGAGATGGCCACGTCAATGATGCCCTGACAGAGCTCGTCGTACAGCTTCCTGCTCACGCACACATGCGCACACACACGCGTGTGTGTAACAGGCACAAAGGCAAAGATCCCTCTTATAACCAGACAGGCTGTTGGGGGCAAATGCTGTATACGAGCACCGATTAAGGCCGGCACGGCACACACGACAGGGGAGGTGTGACCGGCAGGTGACAAGACAGCATTTGCTTTGTAAACCGTTTTGACTTGAGGAATGTGATTTCAAACAAAATGTTCCAAAAAATTTATCTAAAACTGTTAAGATTACAGCTTTGTAACCTTTGAACATTCTTCAATTTTATTGTTGTGTCAATTCATTCAGGGCACATGGTCGAGAATTTAATAGATAATAACAGATAAAATATTAACTTATATAATAAACAATTACATGTTTTACTGCCAGCGTTAAAATACATTAAGTAACCCTGTGTCCATGCACAGAGACTAAGACAAAGATCCCCCGTATAGCCTTTACAAACTGTTGGGGCAAGTATTGTTAGCACGCACCTATGAAGGCCGGCACAGCACACGAGGGGGTGGTTGGCCAATACCACGCCCGGCCGCCTTTGTCTCCCCAGTGGCAAAGTTTACACACCTCACCAGGTACTAATTTGAGGCAGAGTCGAGCTAAAGGAGGCCCAGGACTGGTTCAGATAATCGTCACTGGTGTTGGCCATGAGCGGGAATCGAACCCGGGTCGCCATGATGATAGCACAGAGTGCTAACCGCTTCACTACCCCTCCCCCAATATACACACACACATATACACATGTACCAGGACTCCTCTATTTATGAACGAGTTAGATTCCAGAGGTCTGTTCGTAAGTCTATTTTTTACGGCATGTACACTAAACACGGGGAATGGCTTTGCAAGTTTTATCATCTCCTGTAGATGTAGATACCACTGGTTCTTCACGTTCTGCAGGTGTAGATGCCACTGATTTTTTATGTTCTGCAGATGTAGATGCCACTGGTTCTTAACGTTCTGCAGATGTCCATGCCACTGGTTCTTAACGTTCTGCAGCTGTAGATGTCACTGGTTCTTCACGTTCTGCAGATGTAGATGCCACTGGTTCTTAACGTTCTGCAGATGTCCATGCCACTGGTTCTTAACGTTCTGCAGCTGTAGATGTCACTGGTTCTTCACGTTCTGCAGATGTAGATGCCACTGGTTCTTCACGTTCTGCAGCTGTAGATGTCACTGGTTCTTCACGTTCTGCAGATGTAGATGCCACTGGTTCTTCACGTTCTGCAGATGTAGATGCCACTGGTTCTTCACCTTCTGCAGATGCCACTGGTTCTTCACGTTCTGCAGCTGTAGATGTCACTGGTTCTTCACGTTCTGCAAATGTAGATGCCACTGGTTCTTCACCTTCTGCAGATGCCACTGGTTCTTCACGTTCTGCAGCTGTAGATGTCACTGGTTCTTCACGTTCTGCAGATGTAGATGCCACTGGTTCTTCACCTTCTGTAGATGCCACTGGTTCTTCACGTTCTGCAGATGTAGATATCACTGGTTCTTCACATTCTGCAGATGTAGATGCCACTGCTTCTTCATGTTCTGCAGATGTAGATGCCACTGGTTCTTCATGTGGCATCAGCATGAAATACGGACAGGTTTGTTCGTATCTCCGAGAGTTCACAAGTCGAATGTTCGTAAGTAGAGGAGTCCCTGTATTAAACATCAACAAGGCACGTGCGACCCAAGGCGCCCTGCAGGACTCACTGTGCGCAGGCGGGGGCCCCGTTCACCTCAACGAGCCACACGCGCCACGCGGCGTCCACCATGAAGTCGAAGCCGAAGAGTTGGAAGCTGCGGTAGGAGAGGTCGTGCGTGCTCACCTCCGCCTCCACGCTCAGCAGACACTCCCTGCGAGGGGGCGCCACCATTTAGACACCGCCGTTAAGACGCCGCCGTTGCCAGCCGTACGGTATGGCACCCACCCAAGCCCAATCAAGGCCAGCGCGCCTCCCGTCATCCCATGCAGCCGACCACGTACTACCCCCCACCCACCACCCCACCGCCGTTAGGACACTGCCGTAAGACACTGCCTCCCATATACCAGGCGAGGTAGTTAACATCTCGCCACCGTGGTGCCCTACTACCGCGGTGGCCGCCGCACCTGATGATGTGCTTGATCTGAGGCAGGATGGAGTCCTCTAGGCCGATGGCGTGCGTGCTGCGCAGGTAGTCCTCAAAGGCTGGGAAGAACATCTCGTTCCCTTCCTCGTAGCGCCCGTAGTTCCCCGACAGAGCCTCCTGGCGGCGGCGATGCGGTGAAAAAGCGGATGAAATAATAACTCCACACATTCTCAATCCACCAATGGATTAAGGTTTCACCTGGCCATGATAATCATGGGGGATTTTTGTTTTTAACCATATTTCACCAGGTTGGTCAGTGTAGGATGGTGAATTTGTGGGGGGGGGGGGGGGTGGGGGCAGGGGAGGGTGGTGGGCTAGGACCGATTGTGATAGCAATCGCTACGAGGTGGGTTCATCACGCAAGCGCAATAACCACTATGCCACCGCTCCGCCCAAGGTTGGGGGGGGGGAATCAAAATGAAACGAGTACCGCTTAAGAGGGTTGCTAACTGCATCTGTCCCTATGGAGAGACTGGCCCGTGTCATAGGAATGTGGAATTTACACCACTGGCTTCAGGATCATCCAAGGGAAGAAAAGTGCAGCCCCCACGGGTGTTGGGCAGTGGTGGTGCCGACCCATCGGGGGTCCGAAGCAACAAATAACTTTTTGGAGCCACCCCCCCCCGCCCCCCCTTTTCAATTTACAAGCTTCGTGTGAGAGGCACCAGACGAGATCTAGGCCAGAGAGAGAGAGAGATGTATAGTTACAGACAAGATAGAAATGAGACTCATGAAGTAGCTCTTTAAAGTGGCTCTTCATGTCAACCCTTTCCCGTTCCAAGGCATCTGCAAGTTGCAGGGTGGGGTCCCATTCACCGGTGAATCTCGGAACGCGCAAGCGGTTAGCGTTGATTTTATTTAGAGAGGCATAGTTTGTAAAGACATTGTACTCATCGCAGAGAACTGGAACGACACGACCGCACTCCATGACACGCCTTCCCGCATAGCCTTGTGGGAGGCTCGGTACCGATATTTTATTTTACATTTGATTTTGGTTCCATTCCGATGACGTATACGCACATCATCGGAACGTACATGTATGTCAACGGAAAGGGTTAATTGGATTGTATGTTCATTACAATATTTGAGCTGTTATTTTATTATCCCTATTTTTTCCATTAATCCTGGGCCTCTAGTGCGACTTGGGACCATAAGCTTTTGCTTTTTTTGCCGAGTTTTCTATTTGACATTTGCCCAAGTCCTTTTGACTATGCCTGTTGTAGGCCCAGGCTGCGGGTGTCTCGCTGCACGCATCCTCGCCTGCAGGCAGTGGTTGGTCAGGTGGCTGGTCGTGTGGCCGAGGTCACTGGGGTCATAGGGGTCGGATGAGGTGCGAAGAACGCCTTCACGGTAGAGGTGGATGCGGTACTGAGGGTCAAGAAGCACCCAGCACCTAGCGGGCAAATACGCACACAAAGACAGATAGCCTTTAACAGACTGTTAGGGCAACTGACGTTAGCGAGACCCTATCAAGGCATGCACGATGCGTAAAAGCTTAGTGTAGTGGTATACAGGAGGTCGTGGATTTGATCCCGACCCTGACCTCTGTATATGTATATTTGGAATGTGCACGTTCTCTCTCCCCGTGGTAATGTGGATTTTTTTTCTCTGGGTCCTCCAGTTTTTCTTGGTACATTTGGACTCAACATGTGTTTAGATTATATGGCCACTATAAATTTTCACGTGATGATAGGCCACTTCGTTGAGCTAATATTTTGTGGCCAGGTCACTTCGGAAAAATAGCTATAATGTTTAACTTAAATAAAAATAATTTAGGATATTTTAGACACGATCAGGGATCAGGATTCTAAATGAGAAAATATTCTTGTCTCTCTGGTTCGCACTGCCTTTTGTACGGTCCGTTTCATATGTTCTCTCTATTCGTTTGTGTTTGCCATCCCATTTGCCCCACATTTGTACAGAATTCGAACGAAGTTGAAGATAATTGTGAGGTTTATTTATTTAGCACCTACGTAAACGTGAAGGTTGTGGGCCTTGGCAGCTCCCACGGTGATTACCCTGCAGGCAACCTCACCTCTACTCACACCAATAAGGATTTGCATGTGTAGGGTGCAGCTTAGCTGCCTCCGCATCTCCCAAGAGCCTTGCATCAACATCTCATCTCGCATCCCATTGCCCTGCTGCGGCCTAGCCAAGGGAACCCCCCCCCGTGGCAAATGCTCCTGTGCGGCACAAAGGGGCAGGCAGCACCAGCCTCCATGCTGGCATTAGTCTGCCAAGAGGGGCAGTGTGACTTTGCTATGTGGTTTTCACTATCAAGTAATTTGCGAGTATTTTATAAATTTAGGAAAATTTGGACCGTGACATCATATTAAACACTGTCCATAACGACACGAGATCTTTCAACGTCCACTGTGAGGCAGAATTACAGTACCTATTAACGGCTAACGCACACCGCAGTATTAATCGGGACGGCCGCTGGGCTCGAACCGCGAATCTCTGCAACGTGCTATCAAAGTAACCGCTAACCACATGCACCGTTATTAACTTAGCACGATGATTAATTTGGTACAAACGAATCGGCGAATTGCTCCGAGCGGTCAGAGCGGGCGCGTGGAGGCTGTGGCTGTCGCACCGGATGTCGAACTTGCGGTGGCCAGGTTCGAGCAGCATGGGCTCCTCGATGTATTTCTGCAGCACGTGCACCTGGCTCTGCTCATCCACAAACGTCAGCAGCTCGTCCGCATCTGACGAGATGAAGATACCTTCGCCTACGAGCAAAGACAAAGATCCCCCGTGTAGCCTTTACCAGACCGTTGGGACAAGTAATAATAACCGAGTACATCCGGAATTCACGCCATTCCTCTAGCACAAGGTTATCGTGAAAGCGCAGTGTTTCACAGACAGGTATAGCCTGTCAATAGAAGGCAATGTTGTGATGTGTTAACAAGTAGTCTGCGAGTAATTCGGAAAATTTGGACCGTGACGCTGGCACACAGGCTCTTTAACGTCCAGTGTTGATACACCCCACGGCATTCACCATGGCAGAAGCAGAGATCAAACCATGAACACGAACAAGCAAAAAATGCGTTACCACTCGGCCACATCACCGCTGTTAGCGGGCACCTTTTAAGGCTGACACGGCGCATGTGGTGGTGGTGCGGCCAGCATGAAACCAACTCACTCTCGTGTCCTCAGTGCGGATGTTCAGAGATGGCACCCCAGGCACTCTTATTCAAGGCCGTGTCAATCCAGCGAGGGGTCGCTCATCTAGCCGCACGTCCGTCCATTCGAACTGTCCATCCCTCCATCTGTCCATCTATCTCAGTGTTCTTCATTGTACAGCCCGCAGGCCACGAGTGGCCCCTGGTGGCCTTTAGTGTGGCCCCCGACAATTCACAAATTTGAAAACACCCGATCGTGTTGTCAAACCCAATTGATTCAAATGTGTGGCGGTCTTCACACTGATGTCTTTTTGGCAATAGCGGCCCCCCCTCTGAAAATTAGTGAAGAACACCGATCCGTCCATCCCTCTGTCCGCCCCGTACCCTTGGCTCCGGCAGATGACTTGGCGATCCACACGTTGCCCTGCTGATTCTGCGCTCGCTGGCGGAAGCAGACGAGGAAGGCCTCGCGCTCATCCGCCTGCCGCTCGGCGTGCCGCCTGCGCGCCTCTGCCAGCTCCCGAAAGCCACCGCCACTCCCACCGCCACGGCCAGAACCTGGCCCGGGTGCCTGTGGCTTTGTCCTGCCTGGGCTTAGACCCGGGCTGGACCTGGGGCTGGACCCGGGACTCGAACCGGGACTAAGCCGTCGGCTGGGCCTGGGACTCAGCGGGAAGATGACGTAGGACTCTGGGAGCCACGACGCCGGCTTGCAGGAGGGCGACGAGGACGCCTTCATCAGCCTGTCCCGCCCGGGGTTGCCAAGCGTTAGTTAATTGCGAAATAAAAATGATCAAATTAACTTCCAGTAATTGAACTGGAAGTTTTCTGGCATGACTACTGCCATCCATAGGAATGTGAATTATCCACCATTTGCATTTGCCCAAATAGGACTTTTAAAAACCCTTGGCCGACCAAAAGATGGCATTTTTGTAGTGACAGAAGTGATTGGACGTGCTAAAATTAGAAACTCAGTGTTGCCAGGTCGAAAATATTCCCCCCTCTAGTGCCCGATTAGTGCAGCCAAGATGCTTGCAGTGACACAGTTGATTTGTGGCTGCCGGACGAATGAAACAAAGTCGCGGGCCGCATTAATTTAAGTCTTGGGCTGGATGTAGCCCACAGGCTGCAAGCCACCCACCTGTGAAATAGGCAACTGGGATCGTGAGCATGGATAGAAATGGAATCGTGTGTGTGTCGCACAAATCAAGCTCACTTGACAAGGGATGCCTTGCGACACAATTTGTCGGAGCCTCGGTAGTAATTAACAAGCTGCATCAACCCTGGCTCATGCCCTGCACACACACGCACACACAATGAGAAAGATGACCCATATAGCCTTCGTTGTTGGGGGGGGCAAGTGCTGATAGCGAGCACCTATGAAGGCTACACGGCATACGAGGAGGTGCGTGGCCAACACCACGCCTAGCCGCCTTTGTCTCCCCAGTGCTGATTTTACACAGCACTGAGTACATATCACACCAGGTACTCATTTGAGGCTGAGTCAATCTAAAGGAGGCCCAGAACCAGTTCAAATATTCGTCGCCGTTAGCCGTGGCCAGGAATCAAAGTCGGGTAGCTGGATTCATAATGCAGTGCCACCCTTCCACAAAGACACACACACACGAATGCAGCACTTCAATTAAATGTGCTTTACATAACAAGATGAGAGGTCGTGGAAATTCATTACTCATTTCACCAGGGAGAATCTGGGATAGTGAATGTACACAGGGAATGTTTATAAATGTTTACAAATTATATCAGGGGGCTTGAACATAAACTTTGCCAGCGAAAAGGTATTTGTTTTTATAAACGATTGAAGGACAATCTTTTCTGGGCGGCCGATGTGCATAACCTATCAAAAGACCATGTAAAATATCAGAACCGCACTGTATATATTGAAAATGTATGTACGTATGTTGAACTTCTTTCGCACCATACGTAGCCAACCGTGCGAATCGGAGGTACGAAAATAACCAAGATGACAATACACGTCCTTCCCACAACTGTCCCTCCACACAAAACTTGAAAGCGTGCTTTTTAATAATACATATCCCAGCATCGGCCACATGGCTTTCTGAGAGTGATTTTTTTTTCTTATTCACATCAGCATCGTTTCGACGCAAGCAAAAACAAAGACCGGTTTCGACATTCGGCGCCCCAACAGCGCAGCCAGAATTGCCAAGAGAAATCCAATGCTGGTGGTGCATTGCCAGATGCCCATCGGGCAATGACCTTCTCTCTACAGGCAAGGACCTTCTCCTCTCGGCATATATTGATATTGTTTATTGAAAATACGAGCCGAGCGCGCTAGGATCAATGTGGACGTGTTGACGACGGTTGTCCAAGCGTACTGTGTAGAGCGGATTGAGTCAAAGCAAATGCTGTGCAGTTCGTGATAATTCCCTGCACAGTCAAGGGGATGTGTGTTCCTGGGTAATCATGATATCAGATCCATCCAGCAGTATATACACATGTCCCAGGCAGTGTCATCACACCCATGACATCACTTAATTACTTTTCCCGCCGCCAAAAGTGACGTCACGTGACATTAGCTTACATTGTTAACATATTAGGATGTTGGCATTCAAATGACTGATTTGCTGACGGAACTTTACGTCAAGGATTAAACCGATTCGTATTAAAATATTTAAAATTATCGCTATTTAGTGAAAAAACTATATCTGTTAGCATGTAATAAATCTAAAAATGTGAAGGAAAAAAAATCTGTAACTCTGACTGAAAAGGCAATATCCCCAAAAAAGATCATCCAAAACGCAGACCGAGAACAGACGTTGAGTTCCTGACAATTCACTACCACCTTGTACACACTGGGACCATGTTGATCACATTACCAGGATGAATGAACGGACGCCATCATCCAACCCAATGACCCTAAATTCTAACCCCACCATTAACCCTAACTGCAGCACAATGCCCACAATGCATACAGTATATATAATATACAGCACATTCACTATTGCTATGATATGTGAAGTTTCCTCATCATTGGATTAAAATAATTATCGCTGTCTAGTGCTAGAGACCCGCCCTACTATGATCAAGATGCGACACGAATCTAAATTTACTCTATTTTGGGATGAAAGGCGCAACAGCCACACCCCTGAACGAGGAGGTGCACCGCAGAACGAGGCGGGAGCCTGGCAGGGCTGTGCCCCATCAGCCGGTTGGGCACGGCAGACAACAAATCAATTTCGCGCATGGTGGGAAAGGTGGCCCAACAATTTCATTTGTCTGCGAGCCAAGGCCACCCTTGGCAACGGGAGCGACGGGGTCAGGATTTCTACGCTGTTCTCATCCACCCACCCCACTCGCACCCAAGGTGCCAGCAGCCGCCCCAAGCGGGGCCCACGACATTTGATTCTGCAGCGGCGTGGCTGTCGGATGTGCGGGCCACGGCACTGGCACCGAGGGCCACGGGCCGGATGAGGGGGGGACCAAGCCCCAGGCTATAAAGAATGGGGGGGGGGGGAGGAAAGGTGGACAGGTATGTAGCTAACCGTGCAAATCGGAGGTCATGAAAATCAATTTCGTGCCAAATTTTTGGCAAATCAATTACGTGCCTGGGATGTTCAAAATATCCATGAGCAATTATACGACAACAGAGTTGTATGACCGATGCAGGCATCGTAGACATGGAGATGAAACAGGCTGCGTTATCGATCCCGCCAATCTGATGTGAAAGGATATTTAGAAAGTTCAAACGCCAAGTGTACGCCATAGAATACCAAACATGGGTACAGGCACTTTTCAGAATGGATACTGTTCCTATACAGTACCGTATGCTGACGTTTCCGCACAAGGGGAAACGGCAGTGAATGTGGGCTGCAGGACGAATAGATTTCATACCAGGAATTCTACATTTCCATTGAAACCCCTGGAGACAAGTCCCATGAGATACAGGTCATACGAGTCGTGAATAAATCATAGCAATGAATAGACACGCTCCATAACATAAAAGCCATGCAAAGAGCGAATAAATAAACGGGATGTACTATCCCATCGCAAACATGTCTGTCCGCATTCAACCGACGAATGGACACGCGAACAAACAAGCCACTCTCAACGCTGAATAAATTAATGAATGAACAAATGAATGGACACGCACACCACTGGGCACACACGCACACCACTGGGCACACACGCACACCACTGGGCACACACGCACACCACTGGGCACACACGCACACCACTGGGCACACACGCACACCACTGGGCACACACGCACACCACTGGGCACACACACGCACACCACTGGGCGGACACACGCACACCACTGGGTGGACACACGCACACCACTGGGTGGACACACGCACACCACTGGGTGGACACACGCACACCACTGGGTGGACACACGCACACCACTGGGTGGACACACGCACACCACTGGGTGGACACACGCACACCACTGGGTGGACACACGCACACCACTGGGCGGACACACGCACACCACTGGGCGCACACGCACACCACTGGGCGGATACGCACACCACTGGGCACAGACGCACACCACTGGGCACGCACACGCACCCAGGCGGCCGTAGGGCAGGCGGTTGCGCTCTCCCAGCATGAGATTGAAGCGCGGACTGTCCCGATGCAGCCGCTTCCAGTGGCCCGACTTCTGCAGCAGCTTGGCCACGGCTGCGTAGACGGTGCTGTTCTCATCCCGCAGCACAAACGTGTACATGGTGCCCTCGCTCCTCGTCTTCCCAGCCCAGGGATGCAGCCTCAGGAATTTAGCTCAGTCCAGCTCAACCTCGGTTGAGGGTCCAGCCCGGTTGAACTTAGTCCGGCTCGGCAAAGTTCAGTTAAACCCAGCTCAAGTTTATCTCAGCCAAGCTAAACCTAAACTCAAGTCCAGCCAAGCTGAATTTAGCCCAGCTCAGCAAAGTTAAGCTGAGCCCAGGCTAAAGTAGCATAACCCAGCCCAGGCCAGCCAACGTTAATGCCACATCAGCTCGATTTAAACTCAGCCCAGGTAAGCTAAGCCCAACACCATTTAGCCCGGATTACCCAAACTCTGCCCAGCTAAATCCAGCACAAGTCTGAACCAGCCCCTCTAAAACAGCTAAGCTTAGCTCAGTTTTTTAAAAAGCATGGATTTAGCTCAACACAGTCCAGCTTTGTCTGAACTCAGCTTAACTCAATACCACCCAACTTTGGTGGTGTTAAGCAAAATCCATCCGCCGCAAAAGCATGACACTGCTTAACCAAACTGGATCCACATTTAACCATAGATTCACCCACAGCACTGCAAAATAATATAATTCGTCGAGGCCGGCTTTGAGACCAGAGCCACCCAAAACGTAAAAAAGTCCTCTCGTGCCAAACGCCCAAACGAGGCTTTTTACACTGCGGTATTTTCAGGGAGAAATCTGCGCACAGAACAGCACAGCTCTTAGAGGATTAATCGCAGCTGTTTTCAGACCGAGGCGGTGGGGGGGAGGGTTATACTCGGATACATTTCACAACACTGCCCTAAATGGGTTGGCGGTTGCACTCTTTGTTTAAAAGGGGACACATTATTGCTGCTATCGTTGTCCCACTCCATCCGTTATCAATTGCCCCACGCCTTCACGATGTTAAGAGTTATTAAATGAGACATTGGCACACACACAACAAAAACAATACAAAACGCACAAGAAGAGCCGTTGGTTTTTTTAAAACAAAAAACTAGACGTACATTCATCAACACACCCCACCCGATTAAACGGCGATGCTATACGGCCGTACCCGTGCAGCATTACCCATCCCAACTATAAGATAAGCAAGCCTACTCAAGAACAAATACTGCAAGCCAGTGAGTGCCCGGGTAGCAGCCAGCAGCAGCAGCTGTCAGTGTGGACCACCACACCCAGTCGGTGAACGCCAAGAGCGGCACAAGACCGCAAAGCGAGGAGACAAACACTTGGGAGGGTGGATAGCGGGTGTGGGTAGGAGAGAGAGAGACTATGGGGGGGGGGCAGGGGTAGGAGAGGTTGTCGAGGGCAGAAAGCAAGGGACGGGGCACAAGAGGGCTGGCTGCAGCGACCGGATAGCAGCGGAGGGGAGGCGAGAATGAGAAGAGGGGACAAGGAGGAGTGGATGGAGGAGGAGGCGAAGGGGAGATGGAGGAGGGGTCAGCTTTCACACCGGACGCTATCCGATACCGATGTTTCAACTCTGCAGGACTTTGTGGTTTCCGCTTCCGAAGCCAAAGATGATGGTGGTGGTGCTGGTGATGTCACCTCCTGCTGCAGCACGCTCATTTTAACACTAGGGGGGGTGTTAAACGTACAACACTCCCACCACCACCACCGATACCAACGCCCCCGTCATTCGCCGCTAAGTGACGGCGATGTCCCCACGGCACCTGTGCCAGGCTAGGTGCGCTTTGAAGCTACCCACGTGAAAGTGTCGAAGGCTCGCTCGCTGACAGGAGGAGGTCTCGGGACAGACCCGGCAGGTGCCATGGGTTGGCTGACTGAGATGACCAGCAGATGCATCACCAGCTGTACCCCCATACTGTGCCAGGCTAGGTGCAGGAGGTCTCGGGACAGACCCAGCAGGTGCCATGGGTTGGCTGACTGATGTGACCGTAGATGCATCACAAGCTGTACCCCATACTGTGCCAGGCTAGGTGCAGGAGGTCTCGGGACAGACCCAGCAGGTGCCATGGGTTGGCTGACTGATGTGACCGGCAGATGCACCACTAGCTGTACCCCATACTGTGCCAGGTTAGGTGCAAGAGGTCTCGGGACAGACCCAGCAGGTGCCATTGGTTGGCTGACTGAGATGACCAGCAGATGCATCACCAGCTGTACCCCCTACTGTGCCAGGCTAGGTGCAGGAGGTCTTAGGACAGACCCAGCAGGTGCCATGGATTGGCTGACTGAGATGACCAGCAGATGCATCACCAGCTGTATCCCCGACTGTGCCAGGCTAGGTGCAGGAGGTCTCGGGACAGACCCAGCAGGTGCCATGGGTTGGCTGACTGATGTGACCGGTAGATGCATCACCAGCTGTATCCCCCTACTGTGCCAGGCTAGGTGCAGGATGTCTCGGGACAGACCCAGCAGATGCCATGGGTTGGCTGACTGATGTGACCGGTAGATGCATCACCAGCTGTACCCCCATACTGTGCCAGGCTAGGTGCAGGAGGTCTCGGGACAGACCCAGCAGGTGCCATGGGTTGGCTGACTGATGTGACCGGCAGATGCACCACCAGCTGTACCCCCATACTGTGCCAGGCTAGGTGCAGGAGGTCTCGGGACAGACCCAGCAGGTGCCATGGGTTGGCTGACTGAGATGACCGGCAGATGCATCACCAGCTGTATCCCCGACTGTGCCAGGCTAGGTGCAGGAGGTCTCGGGACAGACCCAGCAGATGCCATGGGTTAGCTGACTCACACCACCACCATCTCAACTACCGACCTTTGGCGCCGAAGAGATTGTATCGCGTTTCGCGGATTCGTGAATGTGTGGCCGGCTCCAGTGGCTGCACAGCGACAGAGAGAGACATTACGTGGAAGGAAATAAGCATACAGGACAATCGAAAATCATAGATTGTGATCCCACGCGGGTGGGAAAAAACTACGCACAGCACACGCGCATTAATTACGCGGTCCGGATTGCAAGACGCTCCGCAAAGTTACAGACGCATCCTCCCAAACGCGTGCCCTGCGTGAGTAAAGTCACGCACACTGGTGCCTCTCGGATTAAAGGACGCACGGACCAGCGTTTGCTTTAAATCCATGGGGAGGCGTGCGACTAATAGTCCCTTATGTCGATCCACTGCATGAATGAGGGCCGCATCCAACGTTTTTACACGATTGCTACGTGTTGCTGTCACAGCGGTGGGGTTGTCTCCCTCTTTCCAAGAGCATCGAAGCAAGTGTTGTACGAAGAACAGCTGCATCGGGGTTCAACTTGTCCCACAAATCGCTCAATTGGGATCCTGCACACAGCAATCATCGTTTCCTACTGGCAGACTAAATACCGCCGCCCCCCAGGTGACTTCTTGCAAACTGAGACATCCTGGAAGTCTCTCGCAAAGGGTTATCACCTCGGTTAAAACAACGTGAACTCGACTGGGACGAGATATGTCTAGCAGAAGGAAGGAAGTGATGGCGAGGTGTGGTGGCATTCACTCCATTTGGCCCTGATTACATTTTTTAGGAATGGTCAATAACCATAAGAGATTGGTTGCCAGAGAGATGTGGCACTACTTGAGCATATTGGCACGAGACAGATAATACAAGTGGAAACAAAATAATGAAGAAATGCAGTGGACCAGCTATGGACTATCTGCCCCATGGATCATGATGATTGTGGTATTTATTTGTTTACCCAAGAACGGCTAAATTCAGATGACCAAGATTATTTTCAGAGAGACTGCAGATGGAGATCGCCGGTTCGATCTCCTGGCACGGAAGTTTAAAGCAATGTTGCAAGATTCCACACGTCCACGCAGCAATATTAATGGGTTTTCCTTCCAGTAATTCGATCGGCAGGCCGCGTGTGGTGGGGTAAAGGGCGAGAGTAGGCCAAAACACCGTCTAGAGTATCGAGAGAGTCTTCAGTTGAGGCCCTCGTGCCAGCACCCCACCTTTAACCAAGCCACACTAACCAGCTTGGTGAAGTATGGTCAGGTAATCTCCCATCACCGGCACTCATGTCGCCCGGCTTTCAACCACGCAGTGTCATAACCACTGCGCCACCGCTCCCGGCCATGCGTTCTGCCTTTCGGTCGACAAAATCATATTTGTTAACCCCTTATCAGTGCCCTACCTTATTACAGACCAATTCAGACCCTATTGGTCATCCCCCCGTGTGCTTATAAATGTCAACGTTCATCCTAAAACGTCCCATGGCAAGGGAGAAACACAAAAATTCGACAATTACCACGAGTGCACTCACCACTGCACTCACCACTACAAACCTGTCAACCCCTTATCAGTGCCCTACCTTATTACAGACCGATTCAGACATTATTGGTCACCCCGTGCCCCTTATAAATCCTCAACGTTTATCCTACAAAGTCCCATCACAAGGGAGAAACACAAACAAACGGACACAAATTATGTTACTAAACAGAAACTGGCTTATGCATTTATTTTGATAATTGGTGTGAATGATGCTTTTTATCATGCTATACTGTCTGTGATCTTGCATGCTGATGCTTCCCTATTATTTAGCTGTTGTTGTTGTTGCCCCGTATTGGACTTGGCAGTATACTTCGCATGGACCTGACAACTGAAATTTTCCTGTACAAGAATACGGGTTGACGGCTGTGCAGAAGCAAACATTTAAAAACAAATGTGTGACCTGGAATCAAACCGCAGCAGCCGAATCGGGTGACACACAACTCAACAAATTCCGTCGACGTTTCGGCCAGTGGCCCACCTGCACTCCCACGTGGTTGCAGCAGCCCCTGGCACCACGTTGCTGGCTCACGCCACAGCCCGGTGGAATTGGCGGAGCTCCCGTGGCGAGAGGGACATTTGGTGCTTTGTTCTTGGCCTACTCTTCCACTCAAGTGGCTGGCATTGGTAAGAGCCCGGTCAGACGGCACTGGTGGGGGGGGGGGTGGTGCCAATTTAACAATTCGATTTTGTTGTTTTTGTTGTTTTAAAACCTTGACAACAGCTGCTTGGGTAACCAGGGACAACGGCGAGACGCCGTCGTCAAACCAGCAGGGGGTGGAATGTTCCTCTCGTCGTGCTCCGCGTTGCCTCTCGGTACGTGACGATTCGACGTCGATCACCATCATCATCATCATCTGCAGCATCATCACCCCATCACGACCATCGCTGTCGCCACCATCGGCAACCGCTGGGCCCTGCTTACGCGTTGCAATTTGAGCCATCGTCAGGAGCAGTCGTGGTCAGACCACTGCTGCTCCTGACGAAGGCCTCCGCTAAGGCTGCCCCGCGAGCTCTCACGAATCCTGCGATGTTATTGTAAATCAACCTTATCAGCAGTACAGTAGCTCCATCTCCCTTGACGAACACGAAAGTATTTCATCGCTCCGTCTCCACGGCCGTGAGTCCCAACACTCGCCCCCCCTCCTCCACCCCATTCGGACAACAACCATCATCACCACCATCACCAACAGCAACAACAACCATCATCACCACCATCACCAACAACAACCATCACCACCACCATCACCAACAGCAACAACAACCATCATCACCATCATCACCACCATCACCACCACCACCAATAACCATCATCATCAACAACAACAACCATCACCACCACCATCACCAACAACAACCATCATCACCACCACCACCAACAACCATCATCACCAACAACAACAACCATCACCACCACCATCACCAACAACAACAACCATCATCACCATCACCACCAACAACAACAACCATCATCACCATCACCACCAACAACAACAACCATCATCACCATCAACAACAACCATCACCAACAACAACAACCATCATCACCACCATCACCAACAACAACCATCACCACCACCAACAACAACAACCATCAACAACAACAGCCACCGCCATCGTCGTCATTCATGAGCACTGTGCTAATTGTCGTCGCCGTCGTTACATCATCACTATCATCACCTTTAGCATCATCATCGTGGCCATCATCAGTTTACCTGCCAGGCTGATTGTGATTTTTTTTATTCGCTCATCATCAGCATCATCAAGTATTGCACCCCCGGATTTGTGGTTATACCTTGTTAATCATCGCTATCATCATCATCACCATCATCTCCACCACCATCATCATCACCGCGCTGCTATCATGTACAGCATATGCACTGTGCATAAAGTGCACACACGTGGTATACTGTATATATAAAATACAGAATATATAATACAGTATATATAGTATACAGTATATACAGGGTGGGCGAGAACTCCCTATCCGCCCTTACCTATGCCAGTCCATAATAGCCTTGATGGCAAGGGTATGGGGATTTACCGCCCACTCTACGTACAATACAAATTGCACGTGTAACGTAAACAATTGCGTATGCCCTTGTACTATATAGTGCACGCAAATATACATTCGGCACATATCATTTATATTGTGTGCATAATACTACCGCGCCGTGTGTACGCAATTCTGTATGGTTGAGATGTTTCCTAGCTTTATCCAGCAGTGGATTGACCATGGCTGATCATTGCGATTAAATGTAGCCTATGAACTAATCGCTTGGAATGCGCCCGATCTCGTCAGATCTAGAAATCTCATGCAGGATTGAGCCTGGACAGTACTTGGATGGGCGACAACCGTGCACAAAGGAACAAACCCAGGTGCTATAGGCAGTAGAGGACAGTAGGAATAGTAAAACCCACCACAGTCCTGCATGTGGTTCCCTTCATCATCAATTTACCCGCATTGACCAGCGTGGTGAAGTACGGTCAAATATCCAGCACGGTGTGCGGTGTGGCCCTGATCCAGCAGTGGATTTACAAACGGGTTGTACATGTACGGTGTGTATATTTAAGGGCGCCTTATGAATCAAAATTATTATTTCAATTCAAATTCCACAACATAAAGTGAGACGAATGTGGCGTGCGCCAAAGTAATTCCTGAAAACGGCGTTCCGGTCTGCTCTGGCTGACATTGAGCGCTGCGGTCTCTTGTGCTGGTGGATCAGGAGAAGGAAGAGAAAGACTCTGGGCGAATGAACGATGGAGGTCCTAGCCCTGGCGGGGCTGGCAGGGAGCGGACTTGGCTTGAGCTCGCTAGCTCCGAGCCTCAGCGCCCAGCGTGTACTCGCGCCCATCTCCGCCCAGCTCGTCCACCTCGCTCTGCTATGCGACTCGGCCCTCCACCACGAACAACATCATCATCATCATCGCCACCATCATCATCATCCTCATCCTTGCCCTAGCCATCCACGCCAAAGCCATCAACACGAGCGGCAACAGTGTCACCGCTGCGATGTCCTTCTCAACCTGGAGCCACAGGCACAAGCGCTTGCGGAGGCAGCGGAGGCGCTGGCTGTCTCCAGCAGGAGGTAATCGGGAGGCTTACTTTCTAGTGCAGGGGTCGGCAGCCTGCAGCTCCGCAGCCGCACGAGTCTCTTTAAGGACTGTTTCATGAAATGCGTAGCGGCTCCTGAAGTGTTTGCTTGCGAATTCTAACCAAACATTTTTTTTTTCTGGTTGGCGACCCGTGTCCTAGTGATTTTAGTGTCACGCGACACGGCACACAACAACTGACTTGGTTCGCCGATGGTGGGGCTCGTTTATATGTTCGTGTTTGTAGTGCCATTGTCACTCCTGGGGGGACCTGGTAAAAGGACCTGATGGTGAGGTGCTACCATGTAGGTCTTTATGTCTGCTCCGTTTTCGGGTTGTACCGCGCGTGCTGTTCGCCACGATGCCACCATGTTTTGCTCCATGTGCTCGGAGCTTCTTCGGGCGAGGAATCCGGTTCCACGAAGAAGCGCGCGGAGCAAAACGTCGGACACCGTGCCGAACGACACTCGACGGTGGGCCTGCCCAACTGGGACCTTTGCACCTTGCAGGCTGTCGGCGGAGAGCGAGGATGAGACGACGCGAAGGGAGATGCCGGCCGCCGCGGAGCGGTTGCTGGTGGCCGGGCGCTCCGTGCTCCTTGCCGCCCTTGACCTGCGGGTGGAGCGGCGGCGCCGGCGCCGCGTCGCCGTTGGCCGTCTGCTGTCGTCGGCCGCGGCGCTCGTGGCAGCCATGCTCGAGGTGCCGCAGAACCCCGAGGTGTTTTCGGGTTCGTGCCACGTGCCGTCCGGCACGATGTCCGACGTTACGCTCCGTTTGCCGAGAACCTCTTTGGGGAAACTGAATATCTAGCACGTGGAGCGAAGCGTCGGACATCGTGCTGAACATAACGCGGTCCGACCCGGATACACGTCGGAGAACTTACACGGCACAACCGCGAATACCTACATAGCTGAGATTTCACGTTTCAAATCCGTGTTAAACTTACAGTGCGGGAAAAAAGTATTTGATCCCCTGCTGATTTTGTACGTTTGCCCACTGACAAAGAAATGATCAGTCTATAATTTTAATGGTAGGTTTATTTGAACAGTGAGAGACAGAATAACAACATAAAAATAAAAAAAACGCATGTCAAAAATGTTATAAATTGATTTGCATAAGATTACCTAAGAATTTCTACCCATGGCTCAGGGCAACCAATGGATATGCGCTCAGTTCCCAGAGACACGTTCACTTAAAATTCCATGAACTTAAAAAAATCAACCACTTTGTGCACCCGGCCAACAAATCGAGCACAAGCTCAAGGCACGAATCCGTCATTCATGACTGGCGCGCAGGTGCTGACGATCTCGGACGACACTGAGGTGCGCAGGGTGGAGCGAGCCGCCGAGTGGCTGCACGAGCGAGCGTCGGCCCTGGGCTCGGTGCAGTCGGCCGCGGAGTTTGCGACGGAGGCGCGCGGCTTCTCCGAGTCGCTGCTGCTGCTCACGGCGCTCGGCGAATCCCGGGCGGCCGAGATGCAGGCCGGGGGGCGCCGGCGCCGCCGCCTGGACCGCGCCCTCCAAACGACCCGCCGCTGCGTGCCGCTCATCCACACGGCCGTGCGCACCAGCCTCGAGTGCCCGGGCAGCGAGCGGGCGGCCGCGGGCAGGGACCGTGCCGTACGCAGGTTTTCCCGTGCCGTCTCCGGCGTTGCGGCCGCTGCCCTGAAAGGACGGCGGCGGAGGAGCGAGGGCGGTGACGGAGAGGTCATCCCCGCGGACGAGGGGTCACCGCGCGACACGACGGGGGCCTTCGCCGACAACATCTCTCGTCTTGTCGCCATGCTGCGTCGGATGAACCCCGGCGCGAAGCAGGAGGAGGAGCAGGAGAACGCCAGCGAGCAAACGGTAATGCTGGACTGTCTGGTGGAGGCCGTGGCGGCCCATGCCGTGACAGTGATGGGCGAGACCGAGCACGAGGGTACGCGCAGGAGGCTTTCCGAGACGTGCCAGCGGCTCCTGCAGTGCCGCAGCCGCCTCGCAGCCCAGCTGCGAGCTCCGGGAACCGACGCAGAATCGGCACGGGCGCCAGCTGTGAGCGGGAGCTTCTCACGTGAGCGCGAGCAGATGCTGCGGGAGGCGGCGGCACTGCGGCGCGTCGTCACGCTCGCCGTCACGGAGCGCGTGGCGGACGCCTTCACCGAGACCACCGAGCCGCTGGAGCGGCTGCTGAGGGCGTGGGGCGATCGCGACGGGGGGGACGAGGGCGGCCGCGATGACGGCGCTCTCGGCCCGCTCGCCGACGCGTTCCTTGCCCACGCCGACGGCATGGTGCGCGGCGCTGTTCTCGCTCACGCGTCCTGCGGCGACGCCCGGCGTGCGCTCGCCCTGCGTAACCGCGCGGCGCTCGCTCGCAGGCTCGCGTCAGCGGCGCGCAGAGAGCTCGCGGCCGTTGGCGTTCGGGCGCTGGCGCAGAGCGGACTCCGCCAGGAGTGGCACCGGGAAGTGGACGCCCTCCTCGCCAGCCTTTGCCGCGCCGTGGACGTGCGCGGCCTGGCCGACGCCGTCAACGCTTCGCTTGGCCGCTTCGCTCACCGCTTCGAGGACGCTGTCCGGGGAGGCGGTGGGAGCCGGGACGTCGCTGATACGGCACGCGCCATGGCGGGGCGAGCCAAGCTCATGGCTCGTGCCGCCAGGTACTTCGTGAGCAACCACGATGATCCGCTCTTTCGCAACGGACTCCTGGCTCTGGTCGGTCCGCTGGAGAGCTGCACAACGCTGTTCGCTTTTGAGGTCAACCGACACCTCCGAGCCACTGAGAGTGGGGATGGCAGAGAACATGGGGAGGGTGGTGATGGAGACCTTTCATGCTCAAATGAGAGCCTTGTAGAGGTGGTGACCGCCTTGCTTGAGAGGTCCCAGCAGCTGGTCGGCCATGCTGGCCGGGTGCGGGAGGGTCTGTCCGGGTCCGCTTGCCATCCAGATCTGCTCAGCCCGCTCCGGGAGAACCTGCGGAACGAGGGACTGGATGAGCTCACCGAGATCCCAGATGTGGTGGACGTTGCCAGCAGGAGGGCAGCGATGGTGACCCGTGAGCATTCGACTGCCGCCCAGCATGCCTGTGATCCGGTACAGGATAAGCGTGCGTGCTGCGGTGTGGCAATTGCCGCTGGTGGCCATGAGGATGACTGCCAAACAACTCGAAGCCGATTCGACGACCTCTCCTTGCTGCCAGCATTTTCGGCAGTTGTTCGCACAGCCGGATTGGCCCACTCGGAGGAAGCCATTAGAGGCTCGGAGAGGCGTGTGCGTACGCTGGTGGATGGCTACGGAGAGGCGGTCACAAAGGCCAAGCTCGGCGACCCCCGATGTGGCGAGGACTCCACTTGGAGCGACATCGACGGCCGAATCTCCGAGCTGCGGGAGATGACGTCGAGGCTGCTGGAGGAGGCAGGCCGGATCCGGGACAGCGGGCAAGGCGACACGTACGGCGCTGCGTCGATAGCGCTCGCCGTGCAGTGCAGCGACGGCATCCGCGAGCTGCAGGAGCTGCTGTCGCGCCGCCTGCAGCCGTGGCTGCGCCTCGCGCGGGAGGCGTCGGACGCGGCGGTGACCATGGACGAGCCGAGCCCGATCGCGGCCGTCCGAGATGTTGCGGCCTCCCTCGCCGCGTCTGCCGCGCTCCTGCAGAAGGGTGGCGGCGACCGGTCGAGCGGCCTGAGAGTGGCGAAGGAGAGGCGCACGGGACGGGTGGAGCGGGCGACTCTCGCGAGCCCAGAGCCACACCTGGACCTAGCGCTTCTCGCTGTTGAAGAAGCCACAAGGGGCCTCGTCGAGCGCGGCAACGGCGACCGAGCGGAGCGCGGCTCCGGCGACGCCGATGAGCGGTGCGAGGCGGCGGTTGGGAAGTGCCTGGCGTGGGCCGCGTGCGTGACCTCGACGCTCGGTGTGCTGCGGCGTCGCACCTGCGTTGGCGGCGGTGCCACCGCGGGGCTGACGGGTGGCGTCGTGAGGGCCGTGCGGGAGGGAGACCGCCCGGCGCTGGGTGTGGAGACGCGGGCGCTCCTGGAGACGTGCGAGCGCTTGAAGGAAACCGCGGGATTGGCGGCGCATGCCCAAACGACGGCACGAAGCAACGGTGGTCACGGCAACAGTGACAACAGCAGCAGCGATCATCACCACAGCCTAACATCACTCACGCTTGACGAGGTGGCACTCATGAGCAGCGTGGGTGACTCGGCGTGCGAGCTGGCTCGGGAGTTGGTGGAGTCGGCGGGGCTCTTGCTCGCCCGCGCCGCTTCGCCCGGAGGGTGGGCAATGGCTCGGCTCGCGGCACGCGTCGAGCTGCTGAGCACCGAGGTGGAGGCCAGGGCCCACATCCTATCCGTTCTCATCGACCGGGCGACGGCATCGTCCGCAAGGGCCCTCCTGGTGACACTCGGACTCGAGGAGGAGGAGGAAAATGAGGGGAAGGACGAGAAGTCGGGAAAGGAGGTTGCTGAAGTCGTGAGTCGCACCTGGCTGGAAGAGCAACTCTCAGAAGTGGAGGCGGCCGTGAGAGCAGCGGTGACCCAGCGGCCGAGCGACGATCACCTCAGGGCGGCGGTGGAGTCCGCGTGCCGCAGCCTGCGGTGGTCGGCCGCGCAGATCGACCTCGCGCTCGCATCGCGGCGCCAGCCCGAAGTCGGGTTCTCGGCGGACGCGGCCGCCCAGGCGCAGCGTGGGGGCGAGCGGCGGGACGAGCTGCAGCTGGCGGCGTGGGCGTGGGGCGCGGCGAGCGGGAGCATCGCCGCCGCTCTCTCCGCGCACCTCGGCCCCGAATCCCCCACCGTCCGGGATGTTGCTCGTCGCCTGCGGCGGCTGGAGCCTGTGCAGGAGAACGCGTCGGCACGGGAGAAGGTGGATGAGGAGGAAGAGGAGAAGGAGACCCGAACCGGGGTTCCATCCGTGTCCTCGCCAAGCGCGGCGAAGGAGGCAAAGCGGCTGGGGAGTAGCGTGCCCGAGTCACCGGCTGCGGCCGCAAGGAGGGCGTTCTTTGCCGAGATGCGGCAGGCGGGGAGAGCCGGGTGCGCGGCGCAGGTGTCGGAACCCGCGGCCGTCGATCGTCCCCGCGTCCCAGAGGCGCCGCCTCTCCCCGCTGAGAAAGCGGCGTCCGTCTGTGGCGGAGGTGCAGCACCGTCGCCCAGCACGCACGTGAGACATCCACCGGCGGTTCGGTCACAGTATAATTATTTTCACGTCATGTTCACAGAATCTGGTTCAGATTGCGCGGTCGGCGTCACGCTCCGAGGCGAAGTATAATTTCGGATCTCTCGCGGAGCAGTGCAACAATTCGTTTTGTAGAATGGCCCAAGGAAGTAAATATCACAGAGCTACTTCTCAGATCCTTTCAAGTGACCTATGGTCCACACACAGTAGAGGGAAGCATTCAGACTTGCTCTGCATTGCATGCCGGTCAAACCAATATTTTAATTCTCAGAGCTGGAATTTGGCCAATTTAAGTGCAGAACCAAATTTAATGGGATGATTTTTTGTGCAGTCATTGGTGACCGGGCTGAGACCATCAACTCACCACACCTGAGGACCCAGTTTAAGCACTGAGGATTGTCAGCAGTACCAGCTCAGTTTTCTCTGACCTCTGTCCATTATTGAACATGGCTCTAGGTGATGCTGTGGCGCAGTGGCTGACACACTCCGCTACAAACTCAGTGACCTGAGTTTGAATCCCAGCTACGGCTAACATAGTGACGAGTGATATCTATTGAGGACCACCGACTCGAATTCACACGCATAGCAGTTCTTGAAATACAGTATTGAGTTTCTTACCAAATCTTGACTTAAAGCTTTCGTGACTGCAGGAATTCATATTCTTTGGGTCTTTCTGTAATTATTTAATAATAATTTTGCTATCTACGTTGCTTTACCGAAAGACCCAAAGAATATGAATTCCTGCAGTCACGAAAGCTTTAAGTCAAGATTCGGTAAGAAACTCAATACTGTATTTCAAGAGCCGCTATGTGTGTGAATTCGAGTCGGTGGTCCTCAATAGATATCACTCGCCACTATGTTAGCCGTGGCTGGGATTCAAACTCAGATCACTGAGTTTGTAGCGGATTTAATAATTATTTTTCTATCTACGTGGCTTTACCGAAAGACCCAAAGAATACTTCTTACCGAATTCAAAAAATGTGGCTCTTGTTATCTCGGTTGCCGACCCCTGCACTACATGGATAAAAGCCTTCCCACACCATAGCAGCCAATGGGGTTGTTTGACTATACTTTACCACGCTGGTCCGTGCAGGTTGGTGAAATCCGGCAACCACCCAGGACTGGGTCAGATACTATTCACCACTGATGTTGACCGTGACCAGGATTAGAACTTGGCTTACCGAGTTCATATCGCAGCACCACTGGTCTCCACCCAGTACCTTACATGCCTGTGTATATTGTGTACTTTGTATGCTATACGCATACACATGGTTATCAAATCAACAGCTCACTCATGAGTCATCGACAGCGTCTTTTATACTCGCCGCTGGATAATAACTGGTGTTGTCGTGCTGCCACTTGAACACACGTAGGCTTCCATAGCACAAACTTTCCCGTAACCCGCCTGATGAGTCATTAGCTCTCTAATCCTTTCACCCTTTAGTCCACCCAGACTCACAGCCTCTATCTTCACCCCGACTCGTTCATCGCTTGAGGACAATGGTTCTTAATATCTTGGGTCTTAAGCCCAACTCCGGTGCAGGAATTTAGTCCCATGAGTGGCTTGTTATGCTGATGTTAATTTGTTGCAATACTATCCTCCAGGATGAGTAAAGCTTCTGATTCTGGTGCAACACTATACAATTACCTCTTCCAAAGTGTCCGTCTGGCCAGCATGGATGTGTAGGCCAAAGTAACCTATAGGGAGAAGCCCTGTCGAGCTCTCTCTGGTGGAAACTCTTCCACCAGCAGTGGGGTGAGCAAGGAATTGTTTGGTTGCACCTTTTACCTTTACTTTGCATATGCAGTAAGGTATTGCCAAATACTTTAAAGTACATTTATAGATACCCCACTCAAAAATAGGGAGAAATTATAGAGAAAGCGGAATGGTGAATTTGCATCCAAAGCTACCACCTTCATGATCTGTTCCTCTGTAAAGGCATGGACTCATCGCTTTCACATTATATAATCACCTGTTTAGAAGAGGTGGTAATTAGACATCAGTGGGGTGTCTATAAATGAATCACCAATAATTATAACGTATAACGGTACAATATAATTTCATATAAATAATTTGCAGCCTTCAAGGCACTCATGCTAAGGCAATTTTAGGGGCGATGGTAGTTTACTTAAATAATCGCCTTGTCCATAGGATGCATACGAATGTGAAGCTAGAGTGTTGCTGATGACTGGAGAATTAAGAACCACTGGAATCATGGGAGGCCTTTCTCAACCTGAAGTCCTTTTGGCTCACCACGGCCCACCTTTCCACGTCTGCCAGTCTTCCAAATTCAATTGTATACCGGTTCTGTTTGTGAAATATCCTACATGTTTATTTTGTGTTCTACGGCTTGGGGCCCTCCATAAATGACGCCACGCACCTGGGGGGGGGGGGGGGTCAGACATTTATGACGATGTGTGACGAGGGGGGGGTTGAGAAATGTGACGTCACATCAAAATGCGCAACTTTAAATAAATATAAACATGTTCTACTTAATTAAATATACTTTTTAATCAATGTTTTCTCCTACAACATCAGAGTGCAGTGCCACATTAAATACACACTACAATGACAATAGTTTAAAGCGATTTTAAGCATGTTTTTTTTTGGGGGGGGGGGGTGGGGGGACAGAGCTTTGTGACGTCATATTTAAGGGGGGGGTCTGACTTTTTGTGACGCCGTGTGACGAGGGGGGTCAAAAATCGTCCAAAATCGCGTGACATCATTTATGGACGGCCCCCGTGCTGTTCAGCGTGATGTCCGACGTTTCGCTCCTCATGCTTGGAACTTCTTCAGGTACCGAATTCGGTTTACGCGCTGGGAGCGAAACGTTGGCACTGAACTATTCTATTTAGTTCCTGAAGAATCTCCTGGCACGTGGAGCGAAACGTCGGACATCGTGCCGAACAGCGCGCAGTACAACCTGAAAGCCCGTTGGAGAGCCACACGGCCCATCCGTGAAAACCTACACAGTACTATTTGTTAAATATCCTCTTGTATCCGGCATGGCTTAAGACTGGAAACTGTAGGGTGGTGAGTTTCAACTAAATTAATTTGACAAATCTTGGCTTACCCCTATAACAACGCTACGTGCATTCATCCTACTCTTCTTCTGCACAATTATAACTGATGTGTGCTGGCTACTACACGTGGGAGTGAGGACCTCGTTTATTTAACGTAGCATATGTTGATGGCTCTTCATGCAAGTGTAGTGGGTTAAGATGGCCATCTGATGCACATTAAAATTAAACCGAATTCCTCTCTATTTGGAGCTCAAACTAGATTGGGGGAATACTGTTATACATTTGTCCTGTCCTTTTGCATTATAATATTCATATACCACTATCAGATAAAATAAAATGGTCCTTCCCCTGCTTAACCTTGCAGATTGTATGGGTAAGTGCTGAGAGAGAGCACCTAAAAAGCACGGTATAACGGGTGATGTAGCAAGCACCACACCCTTTGTCTTCCATCTCTGATACCTCACACCAAGCACTCATTTAAATAAACTCAGTGGAGGCCCACAACTGGTAGAGATGCCACCCGCCGCTGATGTATGAACCTTATGGCGGGACCCCGGGGTCCCGCCATAAGGTTCATGGCGGGACCCCGGGGTCCCGCCATAAGGTTCATATGTTGAACTTCTTTTGCAACGTACTTAGCCAACCGTGCTAATGGGAGGTGCGGGCGAAGGACAACTAAACGCAAAAAGGAGTTCTAAAGAAATGCATTTTCAATCTAGAGTGTTGTGCGTGGCTAAGAATAGAACCCAGCTTCCTGGGATTATAGCACAGTATTCAAACCCCTACGGCTCACCTCCCGACAAGTACCACTGCTCCCACCGCTATACCCGCCACCTGCTTTTATCCTGTACCTTGTCCGCCGCATGCCATGCTTTCTCCGCCACCTCTACCGCCCCCCCCCCTCTCCTGAGCTCGCTCGCTTCTTGCACCACCGCACGCCCCCCCCCCCCCTTCTGGCCCCCCACGCCCGGCAGGTCAGACGCATCGAGCCCCGGCCGTGCCCGCTCGCCCCGTGGGATGGCAGAGCCGTGCCCGATGTGGCACGGGTGGCACAGGACATGGCGTCCCGCGTGCAGGACATGGCGCTGTTCCTACGGCGCAGGGGCCCCATCAAGGTGACCGAGCGAGACGCCGCCATCGCCACTACCACTACCACCTCCAGAAAAAAAACACCTCCATATCTATCCCCACCACTGCGACCACTACAACCACCATCTCCAGCACAACCACCTCCATATCTACCCCCACCACGATCATCGTATCCAACACCTCTGCTACCACCGTCTCCATATTTACCACCACCACAACCACTTCCATTTTCAACACCACCACTTCCATTTTCAACACCACCGTCAACCACCACCTCTACACACAGCCAAGTCAAAGTATAATTGCAGGATCCCACTCAACAAAGAGACTCCGCTTTAAATCTTGTCGTCGATCGCCACCGCTGTTGTTGTTGACGACAGAGCCGCGAGGGACTGATTGCGTGCGCCCGCTCGCTGGCCGTGGATGCCCGCACGTTGGAGAGGTTCGGCGGCTCCCTGGCGGGACTGTGCGCCGAGCAGCGCTGCTCGCGCGAGCTGCTCTCCCACTCGCAGCGCGTCCTCGCCGCAGGCACTCAGATCGCCATCCTCGCCAGGTGCGACGGAAAGGGGCCCCGGGACGGCTGCGTTTCGGCGGAGTCGTTCTCGTCGAGCCCCAATGTCGCGTCAGCTTCAGCGCGACCAAGCACCGTCAGCCCCATTGGGAGGAACCACTCATTGAGAGGATAGGGATTGGCATGCAGAGTGCGCTTAAATGTCCCAGGATCTCGAAGTGCCTTACGTTGCATCTCAATCATGCCAGTGGCCACGTGAAGTTGTTTTTTTCGTCTCTTTTAGCTTCGAGGACCCCCTGATGAGAGCTGTCCTTGTGTGGCGCAAGGTGATGCAGCAGCAGCCTGCAAGTGGGCATTCGTCTGTCAGGAGGGAGCGATGTTGCGGTTATTCCAATAAAATGTCTCGATTTAACAAGTTTGGATCATGCCACCAGCGCACATTGGCATACCCTTTTTCTCATAACGCTACGAGATTTAACGTCCCCTGTTATGCAGATGGCACGTAAATTACGGTTAATACAGAGTGGCCGGGAGGCTTGAACTGGCCAACCACAGTAGCAAGCGGCAAAACGCGCTACCTCGCTCATTAAAAAGTGCTTGGCCACAAATTAACCACCGTTACCCTGCTGATCTTAAGGAGCATAAACAATCACGCGAACTCCGGTCAGCCTCACAGTGGCCTTTCTGTAGCCATCAAACACAGATAGTCACAGCATCGCGCCCTTTCAGATGCGCTTCTGTGGCCATCTGGAATGCTCTACCTTCCGATATTAGGAAGCCACTGGAGCGATGCACTTTTAAATCTAGACTGAAAACGTATTTCTTTTGAACTCCTTTGTGTTGTTTATTGTCCTTCCCCCACACATTAGCGCAGTTGGCTACGAACAGTGCAAAAGAAGTTCAACGTACATAACATACACAGTCGCAAGGCCGTGATTATACATATATATTGGGACACACACACGCACCCCCCCCCCCCCCATATTCAAAAATACTCTAAATGTCCCCCCTAATATATTGCGATAAAATAGATTTCTGTTTATACGATTGTGGTTATGGTTGTACTTTATTAATCCTTAATCTCTGCCATTACATACAATGAAACAAAATGTAAAAAAGACTGAAAACAGAGCAATGTAATACACTATTAGATATTTAAAAAATAAATAAAAAGTCCATCCTATGTTAGTGATTTTTAAAAAAAATATTTTAGGCAAGAAATTAGTTTTCAAATTTAGATATTTTTCTGGGTTAGGACCCCCAGACACCCGAAAAGATTTGGTCCCCCCCAATGTTGACTCCATGGCTACGACCTTGCACTGTCGTAACGCCGCCCAGCTCACTCGAGAGGAGGAGCCCTCCCACTGAGATGCCCTCCTTCCACCCCCCGGCACAGGGTGAAGGAGGCGGTCCCGCGGGACCGGGCCGCGGACGAGGCCCTCGTGCACAACGCACGGACGCTCGCGGAGGAGGCAGCGCGCGTGCTGCGGGCCGCCGAGGCTGCGAGTGTCACGGTGGGAGCGTGCCCACACCCTCCCCCTGGCCGTACTCGCAGCGGCCTCACTCGTCGGAATCTTTGAATTATAAATGTACTTTTGCGGTCCTGGATTTGGTAATGCATAACTACAAAGCAAAGGTAAAAGGTGCGGCCTGACAATTCCTTGCTCACGCCACTGCTCTAGAGGGCTGCTCTCGATTGGGTGCTTTGGCCTACTCTTCCATGCTAGCTCTTAACAGACGGCCAGTAGGGGCGGGTCAGAAAGTTACAATACAAAAACACGACAGGAGTGCAAAGTATGGGAAAGGTAAGCAAATCACAAAAAATATATTTTAGCAGGTAAAGCCCTTGCGCTATTAGCTTATTTTCAGAAGTGACCTGGCCACAAATGCTTGTGGTCATTTATAGCAGCCTAGGGGAGGCCCATGGCCGGTTCAGATAATCGTCGCTGGTGTTGGCCGTGAGCGGGAATCTACCTCGGGTCACCGGGTTTGTAGCGCAATGCACTAACTGCTACACTACCGCTCCCCACACACATACGCAGGGCCTACGGGACGCTCCACCAGGAACTCCGGCGGCCGAGGCTACGGCGCTGGTGGCTCGCTGGCGGGAGAGACTACGGCAACATCGTCGTCTGCAGGCTTTGTCCGGGCCAGGCCACTTGGATAGCAGCCTGGGTTTGCGCAGAGCCCCGGAGCCCGGCTCGGAGCCCAGCCTGGTTCGGGGCCTCCTGCCCACGTCACACGCGACACTGCCCCATCAGGCCTGGGCAGGTGTCATCTGCAGAGACTGAAATCAAACCGCATGGGGCAGCGAAAATGTGTTTTGTCCGAAATACCAGGCTAATTCTGGTGGGGGTGAGGTTAAGTGGGTGTCCCCGCCCATGCAAACCAAATTTGGCCCATTTACATCTTGTAATTTAATATCGCTTTTCTATAATACAAAAGGTAAAAGTAAATTTTAGAATGCACAATCCAATGCTACATTTGCTGCAGAGTACAGTATTACATTCGGAGTGCTTGGTGAGTGATGATTCTGCGGAGCAGCGACTGAGCCAGCATCGCTGCTGCACGCCCTGTGCCGGCGTCGAGTGTCAAGTGGTTGAATCTGCACGTCTCTTCCCACTACAAAATATAATTTTCACGGGAACGAAATTTCACATGCCGCGAGATCAAAAAAATATTCAGCACCCGGGGGGGGGGGGATTCATCATCCATCCACGACAGCGTCACAGTATCCCTGCAGTGCAACAAGAACGCCTCCACAGCACCTTTCGAGTCATTCTAACATGCACATCTGAAAAGGTCAATTATGTTTTAAATGTATTATTCAATCGTTTCAATGTTACTTTTGTACTGTGTTGTGAAAAGTGATATAGGTGTATCATTTTTGGGTTAGGAGTAGAGTTGCACTGAATTCAGAACTGAATGCAGAATTTAGTTCCGAAAGAAGCTCCCATTGAGAGACAAATTTGTCTTCGAGGTTTTCCCCAGGCCGGACCCCACAGCGATGGGATTGGCAGAGGTTGAATTGAGAACCTGGAAAATTAAACGATTGCAAAAACAGCAGCATCAGCTGCCTTGATTGAGCTCAACACACCCCGAAGGCGTTTTTTTTTTTACAAAAATCAACACCAGGTATTGCAGATGCCCACTGTATTGTATATGCATTCATTAATACCCCCCCCACGTGAAGGGCTCACAAGTGACGTCATTACATCTATCCATCTAAGGAACGAAACATGAGGCTTTCTCCACAAATCTGGCTGTCCGCCTGATGCTAGTTGTAATGGTGAAACTTTGTACTCGGATTGTAAATGGTGTGGATTTACTCTCCAACACACCGGTGTGCTGCACTAGTAACGAATTGGCACGTTCTGTTTACGTGACAAACCTTACTAATTGGCTGTGTTGGGTGGTGGCGGGTTTAACGACACATTTCTATATTTATGCAATCTAACAAAAACCTATATTATGGAGCGAGAGCAGAGATAATATTTTATTGTGTCGTTTGCTCATTTTAAACAACAAAAAACAGCCCTGCTCAGAAAATTACATAAACTTTAAAGTTTCCACATATGCTGACATTTTTATAAAAAAAAAAGCGCATCACATCCAGGCGTAAAGTAGAAGACGGTTTTCAAGCACCACAAAAGTCGGCACTTGGCTCAGATTCATATTTACTCTGCCAAGTGTGACCGTTTACACACACACAACTCTCAAAAGTCAACACGTAAGCCTCTCGCCTTTCATTCATTGCGATGCTAATTGGTAAATACAATGACTTTTGCTCATGTACAAGCCAGGTTTTCTTCAAAAAAAGCACAATTTGTTAAGCGTTAAAGTTAACAGTAATAAAAAGATACCTGTGTCAACTCTATGAAACATGGATCCTTAAGCAGATTTCTTAAGCTCCAGTGATCTCTCATCCCCATCATGGTCTGTCCATCTGCCTTTTCACATTCCCGCGTGATCTTCAAATTATTGAAGCCTTTACACAACCATTTAAGGCATCCTTTCGACTGGTAAATAAGGGTATCTGCACTGTAGTGGGGGGGGGGGGGGAAGGGGGCTTTGAGGTTTGGAGTTTGAGGAGCTCTGATTTAAGCGCTGCGGGAGCTAAAAGCGTTACTAAGCATCAATCGTATTTTCCAAACGTAATACTTGTTAAAACGTTAGTTACACAATCAACATAAAAAACGCGCAATTCTAACCATTACTGGCTCCCTGTCTCTTTTGTACTGAGTTTCAACCGATGGATATTTTATTGCCGTGAAATAATTTTTGATACAATAAAGTCGAGATCAAAACAAGCAGTACGCCTAGGTTTTAAATAGTGGGTCAGATGGAAGGGTACGCCCCTCCCTCCCACTTTGCAAATGGAACATCCGAGCCAAGCCCGCACAGGAGGAGGGGGGGGCCCTCAACCAAACCATAACTACACTGGGATCTGGCTCGGGGCCAAGCAGGGCCAGGGTCAGGACTAACGACGCTGCATCCATTGTGGCACTGGTGCAACTCCCGACACAGCGTCGCCTCGTCATTCACGCGCGTCTTGAATCCTTGTGTGTGTAAGGCGTCAATGATGCAGCTTCGCTTCTGCAGTGGAAAAACAACGTTGTGCCTCCTGAGTTGTGCTGGGCTGCTTTTGGCATGGCCCCAGCATGGCTTGGTTGTACAGTGGAAAAGAGGAGTAGAGGGGGGGTGGGGGAGAGACAGTTGCCATCGTTTTTTTTAAATATAATTCCCTCCCCACCATTGTAAAAAAAAAGGATTCTGCAAAAAGGACGCGAGACGAAAGGCCGACGACGTGAAGGAAAACTTTTGGACCGTGAGCGAGGTTCTGTCCGGAACCGAGTTGAGTTGGGGGGGGGGGAATGCCCCCAGATCACTTCACAAATGCTTCCTTGGGAATATGCCCCGCAGTCTGTCGACGAGAAGATCCGAACCAGAGCAGTGGCCACAGCCGGAACCGGAGCAGCGGACAGCGCCGGGGGAGAGAGTGGCGGGGGCGGAATGAAAAAGGGAGACAAGCAGTATCATTAGAAGATGCTCATCAAACACAAACACGACCGTCCATTTGCAATCCCGCGTATCGGTCAGCGGTGGAGGAGGTGGGGGACGGCACTTACGTTTAGTTGAGTAAAGATTTGTGCCGACCGCTCGAAATCCCAGCTGTGCTGCTGGAGGCATCTGTGGGTAAACGTACACAAAGCAATGGAAGGGAAACCAGTCAATGCCGCGAATCATTAAACCGGTTTGCAAACTGGGCACTGGTTCCCATTCCCACGGCAGCATGAAATGGTCACGCCCACTCTTAAACTCAACTATTTAATATTTTACCAAGTAAGGCCCACTAAGCTATATAGCTCTTTTTCAGAAGCGACCTGACTACAAGTGGGTTATCATGTGGAAATGTATAGCAGCCAAATACTCTAAACGCATGTTTCTAAATTTGGAGGGAAAATGCGGATGACTCGCTCGTAAATGTGAGTGGGCCATGCAGTTCCCTACACCGAGCCACCTGGCTCACTTTCCTATGAGAGCAGCAGGACTATGCGGTGGGCTGTCCTCGGACACAGTTTTAACATCACATGATCAACGCGGCAATGACGTACCATCAAGGTCGCGTCTCTTACTCACGGTAAGTGTAAAAAAAAACCCCAGCAGAAATGTACAAAAATATTAAGATTTTAGCTTGGGATGATGCAACCTAAATTCAGCTTATAGTAAACCTAGTTCAAAATCAACTATTTCACTGCCATTTGCCTCCGACTAGAAAGAGGAAGAGGCAGGGGAGATGGATTGGGAGAATAAAAGTAGGGCACGCTGGGCCATTTATGATCGTTGTCGAAACAGCAAGAAACTGCATCACGAGAGATACGTGCGTGTAGGGAGCGGTGGTACAGCGGTTAGCGTGCTGGCCTACAAATCCGGCGACCCGAGTTCGATTCCCACTCACGGCCAACCCCAGTAACGATTATCTGAACCGATCCTGGGCTTCCCATAGGTCGACTCAGCCTCAACTGAATACCTGGTGTGTAAACATTGCCACTGGGGAGACAAAGGCGGTCGGGCGTGGTACTGGCCACCCACCCCCTCGTGTACTGTGCCAGCCTTCACAGGTGCCCGCTAACAGCACTTGCCCCAAAAGTCTGTTAAGGTTATATGGGGGACATTTGTCTTTGTGTGTCGTGAGGCCCTGCACACGTGCTCCCTTGCCCACCTCTGCGACCACTCCAGGTTCATGCCGGACTGCGTGGAGAACGCCTGCAGCATCTCCTGCTGGAGCGGCGTGAGCGTGGGTACGGGGCTGCTCGACGGCGTGGGCGCGGGCATAACGAACGCGCGGCGGATCTCCTCTGTGCTCGCGTTGCGCACAAACAGCTGGTCGTTCACGATGCACAGCCTGACGGCACCATGACAGCATGGGTGGAGGGGCAGGAGGGGGGAGACACGAGGCAGGTTAAGGTTACGAGAGCACAAGTGGAAGGAGCAGCAGAAGACGGAACAGAGGACAAGCAAGCAGGAAAGATGAGGCAGTAATCGAGGAATGCCAAAACACTTAATGAAGTTCTGATCAAATATGCAATGTAGGACCCTCCCCAAGGCTATCCCTTTATAAAGGATTGCACGTGTTGCCACCGAAAGTGAATCATCGGCTATTTGCTTATAATCATGTATGGATTATTGTTGTATTTATTAAAGATTTCGGTCTTAGGATTTGCAGTGAGATTATGGAGCAGAATTTGTCATTACGCGGAGGCATTTCCACAAGGAGACACGAGAGTTTTGTGATATCCGGTGGGAGGTAGCTCAGACGGTGAAGTCAATTCAGACAACTGGCTGGTGAATCAGCTCTAAGTCTGTAAACCACATAAAAACGCTAGGCGCCGCATGCAGACTTAATTTCCAAAGCACTGCTCATTTGCAAGAGGAAGTCGCTGGTGGTTGGTGCAGGGAGGGAAACCCTATTTATAGTTATTTCCATTGTCCCTCAAGTGCTTTGTGTTTTTATGCCTCCCATGGAGTGCACTGGGGGAAGGAAAGGAGGCTCACACCCCGGTGCGTGAGGTGCTTGCTAGGTGTGTGCAGTGCGCTTAACTGCAAGGTGTGTATGGAATGTATCTATGTTTGTTGAACTTCTTTCACACCATACGTAGCCAACCGTGCTAATCGCGTTGACAGGTCTGCTGCTGTCGTTTCACAGCTGTTGGTGTACAGGTTGCCGAGCTAAGAGGTGCATTGTGCAGCGTAATGTTGCGTCACTAGCAGCGGGGCGAGTGGTGTCGATGCAGGATGGACACGCACACGCATTTCAATTAGAAACCTGAACCACGCCGCAAACAAAAACCAGTAGAGATATCACTCAAGACCCTTGGGTTCGCTTCGGGGCTCTGTATGTGTGTACAGTGTGATTTGTAAAGCGTCAGAATGCGAGGCACGTGCGTGCCACGGTGCTCAAGACTCACCCGCCGTTGGCGGCCGGCACGGCGAGAAACACCCTCGAGAAGGCCCTCACTGACTCACGGCATTTCCCCTCGGCTGAGCATCCACATTGACAGGTAGAAAGAGTAAAACACGTGGATTTAGAGAACATTCCCAGGTAAACGGTATCATTCACACTTTTAAGAAAAACAAATGTGCAGCAGGGATGGCCGATAATAAAGAACGCCAATGGAGAGGGCAAGCCAGGGAGTGGAACGAATATGACAAGGCAGCCACCGAGGAGACGGAAAGCGATGAAAGACTCGTGCGTAGGCGCTGTGTACATTGTTACATTGCAGGGTCGTGAGAAATGGTGATGGCTTGAGGCCTTCATCCAATAGTGGAGTGATCATGGCTGATGGTAACGACGATGTGCATTCACAATGGCACAGGCAACACGGGCATTAGATAACCGCGTTGTGGGCAAATACCACCACAGCAGAAGATCAACTACAATGGGTGCGATGGTTTGTAGGGAACGTGACGCCAAATGCACCTGGTGTAGTTAGACCACCATTGCATTGCAAATGATGCGGCTACTGTTGGTTATAAAACTGATGATGATCTTGATGCCGTGTTGATGCTGATGAATGTGAATAAGGCAGCCACTCACTCTCTTTGAAGAAGCCGTTGACTGTGAAGTTCAGCAGGGACGCCTGTAAAACAGGAGTCTCGAGTCTTACTCAGCAGCAACCCAAGAAGTGGAAACTGCAGGGTTAAGGTCTATGCCAGGGTCAACAGCACGAGGGCTGCTCTAAACAGAAAAAGTTATCGTCGGAAGTGGGTCAACAGTACGTGGCCTGTTTGACCAGATATATAGTTATCCTGTGCGGAGAGGATAGGTGTACGTAGCCATCCGAAGTGAGTTAGGTGATATAGTCCCGTGTGTAATGGTGTAGCGTTGTATGAATAAAAGTTGTCACCTCCAACCAGTGTCTGCAAATGATAACACTACACATGTATGTATGTTGAACTTCTTTCGAAAGTACATAGTCAACCATGCTTAATCGGAGGTGCGGACAAACAAACAATGTGGTTAAACATTAATAAGTGGCTGAGCCAGCGAGGGCATGCGGGTTACACGGGGAGGTAGTTCAGCAGAAGCTAATTTGGCTCACCAGGTGCACGCTGACGTCGATGACGAAGGAGGGCAAGTCGTGCTGTGTGTGCGGCAGCTCGTTGAGAAATGCCACCACGTTCAGCCGCGTGTGCTTCAACAGCTTCTGCCGCATGACTGCGGGGAGGGGGGACGAGGGAAAGGCGGGTGACAAAACGGCATGAAACGGCGATGCGCGGCAACAGAGCGGGGCGCTCCCTGGCACCAGCCCCGCCAGGAAATACGTAATGTGCGCTCAGAAACGGGCACTCACTTGGATCTTTCAGCCTCTTGATATTCCGGCTCTCTTTGAAGTACTCGCCCAGGCTGCTTCTGTAGGTGCAAACGTCGATTTGGAATATTAGGCAAACTTACCGGCTGCACTTGCATTCGGAATCGTGTTTCATTAGTCATACACGAAGATATTTTTTCTTATGGCATCAAGATATTTTAGCATGAGCCGTTTTTTTATATGAACTTGGCAGGCAGACTTAACTTTGAACATTGAAAGTAATCTTTTAATTGATCGTTTGTGGCCTTGTTCATGCCAGGGAGTACTTATGCTGATTTTGGGCACACAAAGGATCTCATCGTCTGCGGTATACAACGTAAGATCTGTCCGTGCGAGAGCCTTGCCATCCAGTGTGTGCGTGTTTGTCTCTCTGGGGCAGCAACTCACTTTGAGGGGTTTTGAGGGCTGTGTGGGATGGTGATGGAGCAACAAGCTGTGTCGTGATAAGCGTTGAGCAGACTCTGGCGGTTTGCAGAATCGTACACGGTGAAGTACCTGCCAATGAACAGCACATGCACACAAAAGCACATTAGTCAGCAGTCCCGGGACATTGCATCGATTCAATAACTGAAATCAATTCGCATGCTCAACAACACGTGGTATCGATTTGAACGTGAGAATCTATTATTTACAATTTATGCACATTACATGCAATTATACATTTAGGCTCAAGGAAGAACACCATACAAACAAGACGGAACAAATGGAAACTTTAAATTAGATGATTTGCAATTACATTTATACACAGAGTAACACGTGGATTAGACACCATACATAAGTTAAAGACATCATTGTGTTCAGAACAAGATACAAGTGGGCTTGGATAGGGCAGGTTGCTGGAAGGGATGGCTGGTGGTTGAGACTAACAATGGAGTGGCAGCCAAGGGAGGGAACAAGAGCGATAAAATCAGCTCGCATGCAAGTTATCGGTGGATTATTGCATTGGAGGATAGTTGGAGATGGCGCAGTTCGTAAAAGCCTCCAACCCGCAGTGGATTGATCACGGCTGATTATGAAATGTTACATATGGTATTCTCCAAAGTATAAGCGTTTCTTTCATTATTATTTATTTAGTTTACTACTTTTTTCATTTGCTGTTCATTGCGCACGATTGAAATCCACATTTCTCAGTCTGTTAGCCGTTGAGGTCATGGTGGATTTCATTCCTGTTTCCGTATAGCACTGTAACATTCTCGTTTTGCTGTAATGTGCACTGATACCTACTTTACTGAGCCTGATATTGGCACTTAAAATAAAGAATGTTAGATTTATTGTTTCTCCAGGCTTTAGGACACACCACCTACTGCTGTTTCAAAATACGGAAGAAAATAGCCCATAATATAATCTGGAAAACTTTGCAACACTGCAGCATGTATGTGTGGTGCCTGGGAAGGTCCCTTACTGCGTGAGAAACCGCAGGATTAGGCTCTTGATTTCATCGTTGGGGAAGTAACCCTCCCTGGTGGGCGGCAGAGTTGTGGGCGCCTCCAGGTCAAACGCGATCGGTGGCGGAAGCTCCTGTCCATCCTGATGGCGAAGATGATGAAAATGACGATGATGATGATGGCAATGGTGTTGATGAAGAATATGATGGAGGTGATGAATTATTTGATTGATAAGTGGTGATGGCAATGAGGATATTAACAAGGTGACAAAAGTTGGAGTGATGATAGTCGTGATGTGGTGATTATGATGGTGGTGACGATGATAGCAATGAAAATGTGTTGAAAGTGATGATTGTGGTAATTATTAAATGAAGATCGTTGTAGTGACGATGGTGGTGTAAATTGAGTACAGTGATAATAGTTTTGGTGATGGCAATGACGGTGATGATGATCGCCAGTTGGGCAAAAACAAAAAAACAGACATTCAACAGCCATCCACGTGCCAATTTGTGTCAGGGTATCATCGGATAAACATCACATGTAACATTTGAACACATTTCTTCAGTTAAAGTCACGTAGGTAAAAAATAAAATAACAAAAATAACGACGTTTCGGCCACAACACAAGCGGCCTTCATCAGGTGAAGGGACGAGACTGTCTGGAGGACAGCCCTGGAGTGAAAAAAAAGCCACGCGCAGATCACGACCTTTAAGCTGTGTGAGAAGAAACAAAGCGCCTTGACAAAGGAATTAGGAATAGGTTTTACCCTTTTAACTGGCACAAAAACTGACACCTTTATTCAAGGCATCATGTTTGCAATAACCACAACACAAGCAGTCAAAATGCAAACAAAAAAGACAACTCTGATAATATGCACTGTCCTTGAATTTGATTGGTCCACACCCGAGACAGCTTTCGAGCCTAGTCTCCATTGGTGTTGGACCAGAAGACGCCAAAAGGGTAAAACCTATTCCTATATCTTGTTTCTGGCAAAGGAGGTCTCATAATGTAAATGCTCACCCCGAGCCCTCAATACTCTGATAGTGCGCTGTTTTTGAGTTGTACGCCTTTTGGCGTCTTCTGGTCCAACACCAATGGAGACTAGGCTCGAAAGCTGTCTCGGGTGTGGACCAATCAAATTCAAGGACAGTGCATATTATTAGAGTTGTCTATTTTGTTTGCATTTTGACTGCTTGTGTTGTGGTTATTGCAAACATGATGCCTTGAATAAAGGTGTCAGTTTTTGTGCCAGTTAAAAGGGTAAAACCTACTCCTATATCTTGTTTCTGGCAAAGGAGGTCTCATAATGTAAAGGAATTAGCATAGAATTTAGCATTGAAATGGCTCATTGAAATAGCTAAGTTAAAGTATACACATCCGCAGAGGCACCCCTTGACAAAGGAATTAGCATAGAATTTAGCATTGAAATAGCTGAGTGATTAGTTTGTAACTGGTCACAGAAATAGCTATGTTAAAGTCAGATCATATACATTCACCGAGGCACCTAGTACAAATCAAACAGGAGAATTTAGCGAAACACAACCACGCTCAGACCGCGGACCTTTAAACTGTGTGCGAGCAAACAAGGTGTCCTGACCAGTTACAAGCTAATCACTCAGCTATTTCAATGCTAAATTCTATGCTAATTCCTTTGTCAAGGGGTGCCTCTGCGGATGTGCATACTTTAACTTAGCTATTTCAATGCTAAATTCTATGCTAATTCCTTTGTCAAGGGGTACCTCTGTGGATGTGTATACTTTAACTTAGCTATTTCAATGAGCCATTTCAATGCTAAATTCTATGCTAATTCTTTTGTCAAGGTGCTTTGTTTCTTCTCACACAGCTTAAAGGTCGTGATCTGAGCGTGGCTTTTTTTCACTCCAGCGCTGTCCTCCAGACTGTCTCGTCCCTTCACCTGATGAAGGCCGCTTGTGTTGTGGCCAAAACGTCGTGATTTTTGTTATTTTATTTTCTACCTACGTGACTTTACCCAATAGAACCAAAGAGTATGGATCCTAGCAGTCACGAAAGCTTTAAATCTAAAATTCTTCAGTTAACTTTTTTGAGGAGTTTTAACTGGTGCCCCCTATTACCAAACACTTTCCCCGATGATAAATATCGCAGTGCGAGGTTAGGCTTGAGAGACGACGCGAGGTGGGAAAACTCACCAGCTTCATAAGCTTGGGGAAACGCTGTCGCACGGCGCTGTCGATGCACACACGCACACACGCATGCAGTCAGAGACAGGACACGAGCACAGGGCAGTGGTGGTGCTCACTGGCGCCGTGCCATTCACCCTCACAGGCCCACCAAGCCACCCTACCCGTGGCGTCACTGCCTCACATTTTACCCCCCCCCCCCACTGCTTGCCAAGTGACACCCAAGAGACTCGAAGCTTGCCATCACTTCAGCAAATTTCATTCTCGTATTAAAGAAAACGTGAAATAAATTACGTTTTTTTTTTTTTACGAACGGTTAACGCTTTATGCAGCGCATTGGAAACAATACACTATTTTAAATCATTTTCTTTAATACCGCTGGACTGAATTTTGCTTTAAGGACAGTATAAGTGGAAAATACCGATTTGATTACCCCCTTTGTGTACACAAACCTGCGTCACTGACTGCCACCATATTAAGCCCTTGCTGCCTCCTGTGTTGCTTTACCATGACCTTGGTTGTGAGCAGTGATTGCTGCACTTAGATCACGGTGATTGAATCACGAGCATGTTTTTGTGTGCTCAATATAACCTTGCCATTGCAATGGCACAGATACTAAAGCAGCAAACGTTTCTCGTCCAACAGAAAGCAGCAAGTGTCGAGAGAGATCCCCGACTTCCTGGGCTACGTTACGGGTTGAAAGACTATTGTTTCTACGTCGCCTGCGGAGACCATTATATGTCGAGCATGGCTCGGCATGCTCTACCCGTACAACCGTACTCACCACTGCCAGTCACCGGTCGCGACAAGCGATTCCTACAACCACACTCACACTGCAACTGGAAAATACGACATGAGGGCAGCCGGGTGGCCAGGCAGGCTGGGTGGGCGCCGTTCCAAGAACTGCGGCACCCACGCCACTTTCTGCTCATCTCCGGTAGGAGTTGCGGTGACGTGGGGGCGTCAGGAAAGGGTACACACGTGGGTAAAGCTGTGGGACGACACACTGCACTCCGCCACCCTCAACGGTCACAGCAAAAAAGCAGGTGAGTGACCAAGACGGCGCTGAATCTGCAAGTGAGAGGAGCTCCAGTGAAGGTCATCCCAGTCATTGGAAAAAAAAAAGAGTGATGTGGACAATAGAAAGAAAATGTAGGCAATCGCCATTCCAGCCAGGTCAACAGGGAAAATAACAAGTTGCTTAGTTAACAAGTGTCTCCGCTGTCCACAGTGCCCTTAAATAATCCGTGGAATGCATTAAAATGAGTCTGCCTGTTACTGCAGGCATCGGCCTCTTTCGGGGTCTGTCAGCCCAACCCCACCGTGGTGCTGCAGGCTCAGCTAAGGTGGGGAATAAGCGAGGGTACGGGCTGGCCCAGTTTCCCAGCAACATGTGGTCGTCATGGTTCCATTGTTGTAACACTGCCGCTGGTGGTGGCAGTGGTCGGATGGTGGTGGGGTCACTGTCGGTCATTTTCACAATCAGAGCAGCCGCGCCTCTCCGCACCAAACGGGGTTCTCGGCCATATGCGGCCAGAGCCCAGACCACCCCTGCTGCACTCCTCCGCCGCCATGGCATCATGGGTACCTAGTGTAGCGGCAAGCGCCCCTCACGTGGCAGCGCCGGCCCCAAACCCAGCAGATTAATATGCACCTGGGGACGATGTTCGACGATCGCGGTGAAGATGAAAGCGGCGGGTGAAAGGGTGAAGCAGCGTGACAGCGATAGGAGGGCGAAGGGTGCCGACGGTGAGTGGGACCCTTGTGGCAGAGGGGGCAGCAGGGGCAGGGTCGTTGCACGGCCGCGCCTGTCTTAGGTTGTCCCTCGCCGTGAGGGATCTTACCCGTCCTCGGCTAACAGGCCTTCCTCAACGACCCTGTGTGGTTGCGGTGGCCGGGCCGGCACGGGCACGCGGCACGCGTCAACATGGGGGGCAGCTTCCTTCACGACTTCTTCTTAAGCTTCTATTTTCCACCATCGTCTCCTCTCCTTTGATTGCCGAGGCTCGCTGCGCAAGCGTTGTTGTTATGGAGACAGGCTGACCCTCCCGGGACGTTCCCAGCGTTCGTTTAAAACGAACGAGCCACAACAATGGCCACTTTTATTCTTGCCATCTCTGTGTGCCAGCCTGGTGGCAGTCTTTTCCTTCCCACTGCTGGTATCTTTACTTGTCTGTTATAATAGTAATAATAATTTCAACTTATGAGCACAGTATTCACTTACTCTCGAAGAGAGAGAACAACTCGGAGGCACAGTAACAGAGAACGCCTTTATCCTTCTATAGGTTTACCTTTCATCATTAGAAATTAAAAATACTTCCATCCCGTTGACTAGGCTGAAAGTATCGAGTGCACATCATGAAGTGGAGAATGAGATGAATGTCGGAAGAAACGAAGGCAAGGTAGGCTTTCAGAGGAAAATTAGAAATGAAAGATTTTTAAGGACAAAACTTTAACAGAAATGGAAAGGTTGCAGCTGTGAAAATGTCCCCAGGCCTCAGCTTCACCTGTCGGCATGAATGAAACCAATGTTAGCAGGGTCACCGGTGAGAGATGGGAGGCACAATGACGACACAAAGGCCAGAAAACAGACGGCGGTGGTCGAGAGAAACCACGCAACACACTTACAAACACCAAGTCAACAGCACGGATGTAGATTTCCTGACAAGACTGCTCACAAATTAGCAAAAGTGATTCACTATTACTTCTCGCGTGACAGATTCAAGTCTGTGACCGTCGGAAAATAATAAATGCAGCGCACGAGAAGGCATGCATCTCTCCCAACGACTACTTGAGTGAGTTATTAATTTAGGGAGAACCCAGCTGTAGAATGCTCAGTGGGTCTGAGGGATGAGGTAACTACGGCAGACATACAAAAGCCCTTAAGCATATTGCGGTAGCAGTTTGCAGGCCCAAGGGCGTGACAATAAGGCGATGGTGCATCTTGATTAGTCGATGGCAACTGCTTCTTTCCGAATATTTTTCAGTTGCCTATTCGACAACTGAAAAACATTCAACGACCCAGGGTAAAAAGTAAACGTATATCAGTGTACAGTGTTGCGCCTTCTCTAAACAAATCGCACAACTCTTCTCGATCTCTGTGTGGCAAGGGTGTGCCTGCCAGTGGGTGTGGGGGAACGGGCGGGGAAGCAGGTGCGGGCGGGCGGGCGAGCGAGCTGACGGGCGGGCGACCTGGTGACCGGGCGACAATGCATGCCCCACGGTTCACGGCAGCGGCACGGGGATACGGTACCTGATGTAGGCCGACTGGTCACGGAAGGAGTCGCACAGCGAGTTGCCACTCAGCCACAGCTCCTCCAGCTTGAAACCCTTGATCCGGTCCAGATCACGTTCGGACTTGAGCTACGCAATATGCAATACCATTTGCGTACGATTAGTGGTTTGAATGGCCACACCTGATGTCAGATTTCCAACTTAACAAGGTAGGGGGCTTTGCAACATGCGTTGATCTCTGGAAGTAGTTAATTAGCAGTACGAAGATTGATGGGTGGATGTCAGAGCAAAATGTGTTTTCCTATTTTAAAATAGTTTGTTGTGTTGTCTAGGTCTCCTAACTTTTAAACAAACCTTTCATAAATATTGGTGGTTTAAACAGGCTAATCCCAAATAGCTTCGTAACTTTAAACAAAAGTTTTGTTTACATTGGACCATCTTTAGTTGAATTATAGTGCCTCCTAACCCACATCTGGTACCCAAGAGATATAAATGCTTGCAGAAAACTCTTCAAAGCCCAAAAAATATTTCCAAGAAGTAACGCATGCATTAACCGATTAAATTCACCACACTCGCAGTGCACGTGATAATAAATTATCTAACAAAATGAAAAATAAGGCTAAAGCAGAAACAAAACTACAACATTGGAAGACCACCTCAATCGTGATTCTTGAACCGAATTGTTTAAAGATACATTGAATCACTGTCAGGATGAGATTAATAATGACAAGATGTGGGTCAGAAAAAATGTGACATGATCAGTGGCAGTCGTACGCACCTCGTTTCTGGAGAGGTTCATGGTCTTCAAGGACGGCGTGTGCTGGGCCAGTTCGGCCAGGTCGTCCAACCGGTACAGGCGATTGCTGCTCAAGTTGAGGGACATGATCTGCAGGAGCGGAGGGACAGGGAGGCACAGCACGTTTACAAATTTCCATCAATGTGGACAGATTGTGCATCACATTCATATGGGCTCCGACCCCATTGCAAACGTTTCAGTAGCAGAGGCAACAATGCAAAATTTTTGACTCTCCATCAGCAGTTTGATTTTATCCCGAGTTGACAGGAAGTTGTGATCGCTGGGTACAACATGCGCTATAATAATGGCAGAGATGCCCATTTACGGCTGTTGAAACATGCCTCTAATCTAACATTTTGGAGAGGTTTGGTGCATCACATTAACCTTCGCAACTCCCATATCTACGACTGAGGTGGCTATGAAATAGCAGTACAGGAAGTGGATTGAATCGAATTGTGCCTAGCTTTGAGTGTTATCCCCTTGTATGTTTAGCAAGTGTTCTCTGGCCTATTATACATATTTTCTTATATCTAAAGATAGTGCTTATAAGGATGATTGCTTTAATGTGCTCATTCCAACACCACTGCCTATGACAAAATTATCCTGAATGTGCCCGATATAGGTGAACCTAGGAAGATAAGCAAGTTAAGCATGGTTAGTACTTGTGGACGTGGGGCTGCCAGATGTGGCCAAGAGATGGCAGTGCTAAGTGTCACACAATGCCCCCCTCCCCCCTTCGTGTACGGCCTGGTGAGTTTCCTCCGGGTTCTCCAGTTTCCTGACAATGCTAAATACACATGAACTGAATGGGCCCAATATCTGAGCGGAGGACCCTCCTAAAAAGCATGAACACTCAAGGAAGCTTTTCTGGAAAAGCAAAAGGCATTAATATTACAGTGGTACCTCGGTATACGTCATTAATTCGTTCCAGAAGGTAGGACTTACACCAAAAATGGCGTATACCAAACGAATTTTCCTCATAAGAAATAAAGGGAAAGGAAATAATCCGTGCCAGAGTATAAGAAATGATATTTTATATGGCATATTATACATTAATGGGGTTGTATAAGATAATGTAGATGCTACTTATTACTAAAATGCATACAAAAAATAAGATGACAAAAAACACGTGAAAATTCACAGAGTCATAGCAAGGGTTGTGCACTGAACAAGATCTACTGTACAGGCAGACTGAGGAGCGGCGCTTTGTTTCAGTCATGAACGGGGTCTACGCGGGTACGCGGTGACTCATCCCGACCCATACAAGTTCTTGCAAGAGCGTCGTATCCCAAGCAAGACGTCGTATCCCAAGACATTTTTTTCTCGTCAAAACACGACATATTCCAAATTCGACGTATTCCAAAGCGGTCGTATACTGTGATATGACTGTATTTAAGGAAGATGTCTGTTGGAACTTATTTTGCCCCATACATAGCCAACCCCACTAACTGGAGGTGCAAAACTCCAAAATATATTTTATTGTGGACACATGAAGGCTGCGTTTAAAGGGATCCCCAAAACGTGCTCATTCCTAATGAAGGCTTAATTTCACAATGCCGAGAGCACATGTGAAATAAAGAAAAATAATACGAAAGTTACTCTTTGGTTCTTTCGGTAAAGTCACGTTGGTATACAATAAAATAAATCACGACGTTTCGATTGCAACACAAGCAATCATCATCAGGTGGGAAAACCACAGCAAGAATTTTTTCTTCGAAACGTCGTGATTTATTTTATACCTACGTGACTTTACCGAAAGAACCAAAGAGCATGGATTCCTGCAGTCACCAAAGCTTCAAATCTAGATTAATACAAAAGTTATTTCGGTAAAGTCACGTAGGTAGAAATAAAATAAATCAGTGAACCGTTATGTGTCTACAAATCAGTGATTTGTTTATATTTTATTTCTACCTACGTGACTTTACCGAAAGAACCTAAGAGTATGGATTCCTGCAGTCACGAAAGCTTCAAATCAAGATAATACAAAAGGCTGACGAGAGGAGAGGCCGTACTGTGGGTATGTTCTCGCTGATGATCTTGGTCACCGCGTCCATGCAGCTCTTGCGGTTCATGACCAAGTCAACGCCTCGGGCCTGAAGCTCTGGGAGGACAGCACACACGACATCGCGCACCTGAGGACCATGTTGGAAAGTAGTCACGTAACGGTTCAGTAATTTGTGCATTAAAATTATATTCTCAATCTCATGATACAAGAACTCGACTGTTCATACGAGGAATTACAACCTAGCAAAGTAACGTTCACGTGTTACTTTTATGTTAACGGAATGAACAACACAGAAATTATGAGTCAGTTATATAAGAGCCATTATAAACAATACATAAGTCAATCCCTGAATTAAATAGTATCCTTTAATCGTGATCATTTATAAAAACGCAAGAGGTGATGTGGGAAACCACTAAACACTTTGTGAAGTGTAAATTAATATATATATTTCTTAAAATAAAATTATACATAAGTTTTAGGAGTTACCTTCATCATTTCTTATTCCACTCAAGTCTAGGGCTTGTTCAGCAGGTTCAAATCTTCTGCTTAAACATTCCTAGACAAGACAAGCGCAGACACACACAGCGTCCAATACCTACTATCACCTAGGAATGTCCTTAACGCTCGTGACGTCACTCCACATCGCCCAGCCCCCCTCATTAATATTCATGCACAGGTGACAGCCTCCAAATGGACACCCCCCACCCCTCCTCATTAATAATCATGAGCAGGTGACGTCACTCCACATCGAACAGCCCCCCTTAATAATGAGGTGACGTCCTCCAAATGGGCACCCCCCCAATTATTATCTACTATGAGCCAAGAATGCCTGTGTGCAAGGCTCGTGACGTCACTCCACGTTGACTAGACCCCCTCATTAATAATCATGAGCAGGTGACGTCTTTCCACATGGAGCATCCTCCACCCTCATTATTAATCATGAGGTGATGTAACTCTACGTCGAACAGCTCCCCTCATTAATAATCATGAACAGGTTACACCCTCCATATGGACCCCCCCCCTCATTAATAATCATTCACAGGCGATGTCCTCCAAATGGACTCCCCCCCCCATTCATAATTAGCGGGTGACGTCACTCCACATGGGGGGACGAGGCGCCTCCTCCCCCCTCCTCAGCGTCAACTTACAACCCTCACTACAAAGGCAGAACCCTCACGTCACGCGATCTCCGTAACGCGATTGAGACATCAAAGTAAAAAGGACGTCATGATGAACAAGGGATTATAACCTTAGAATTAAATAGGTCTGTGTCACCGCGCCCTTACAAATTGCACACGCATTAATGCAATGAATATCACGTCGCAGTCTACTTTTCGCTTGCAAGTTTCAGATTTACTGCAATACACAAAAGGCTAGTTTTAGCACCAATTACGGCAAATGATATTACCCAAACACTTGCAAAGACACATTGGATGGGTGGGGTTAATAACACTCATAGCTGGCTGCCTTTGCCACTCACAATGCTATGTTGTTTACATAAGAGCGCCAGATGTTAATTTAAGGTCAAGTTGACCAAACCGAGATGTTAATTTCTGAAGGAGCATGGCCATGGTTGCCAGGACCACGGTAGTGTGCTCACTCAACTACAACACCAAGGACAAAGATTCTACATTTAAAATTCCAGACTATCGAGGCAAGTGCTGTTATGGCTCACAAGAGCAGAAGGTGGTTTACACTACACCCAGGTGCATTTCTCTCCAATGCTGATATTTACACACCTCAACAGGTAATTGTTCAGGTCTAAGTGTAACTAGGGGAAGTTCATGATAGGTTCAGATGAAAATACCACTTGCCACTGATGTTGCACATGGTTTGAAATCTAACTCTGATGACTAATCCACTATTCCACCGCTCTCCACACACAAAGATCCCCCGAACAGCCATTAAAGACCGTTTGGGCAAGAAACTGCGAGTAAGCATGTATTAAAACTGGGACAGTGCACGAAGGGATGGTGTGGTTAGCACCATGCCCCTGTGTTAATGTTCGCTTAGAACACCAGGTATTGTCATGTAAAGTTAAGTCGCCCCAGACGAGGTCCGGGACTTGTTTGCCACGAATTGAAGTAGGACTTTCGGATTTTTTACGCAGTGTGCGCACACAAAGACACACACACACAGCAGCGTTTCACACATTGCAGGTGGTTGCCGACCATGTGCATGACCTCCTCACCTTGATGTGCTGTAGATCCTCCTCTTTCAGGTCATTAAGGAGCGATGGCGGTGGGCCCGACTGGTTCATTACAACGGCGACCTACAAGCGGAGGAGGGAGCGGCCACAATGATCAGCTTGCCACAGGGATTATGGGCACACTCTGCCGTTATTTAAACTTAATGTTGTTCATCCAATAGGCAAATAATGATGCATCGATTCTTGTGTTCACACTACTTGCAGCAAATAGTGTGCGTGTGAGAATTGTAATAAATGTCATGGGTAAAACAAAACCGTACTCATAACACAAGTACAAAACATGTGAATTGATTTTTATTTGAATCTTAACTACCCGCAACAAGTTTAATTACCAGACTCATAATTTGATTAAAACATATTTTTATTTACGATTGTGAAACGTGTTGAATGGATGCAGAGGTCACATAGAGAACATATACAAATCGAAAAAATAATTATTCTTGCACTTATGACTCAATGCACGCATTGCAGGTATAGGAATACATATTAACTGATTACGTCAATATCCCATGACCTGCAGTTCACTTTGGTGGAAATCTTAAAAGGAGATATCTTGAAAGGCTGCATCAGGATAATCATAATGCCCTTCATCCAGGAAAACATCAGAGCTTCAAGACACTTTCAAAGCACGTGGTGCTGTTTGCCGATAGGTGAACTGGGTGGTAAACCAACGGTTTAGCCAATGCACTTACCTTAAAGTTGTCGGTGTCCACTATCTGCCGCGAGATGCTCTTCAGAGCTTCGGCTGCCGCGCGGTCCTCCAAGTGGAACACTGCCCGCTTGTCTTCATAGTGGAACTAAGGAAGGACATGCACACATACACGCATGTGAGCGAGCATGCTTGTATGTGGGCTCTGTTTTTACAGAGATTAACAGAGCTATGGTCATCCAGCATAACATGGTTGGCATGGGCCCTGTTGCTAGGACTGCAAGTAGTGAGGTTAACCTGTCCATATTCTCCCTTCGTAGCCAGAAATATGGGCCTCTTTGGCCTGTGGGCCCTGGTGCAGTTGCACCTGCCTAGCCACTAGATGGCTATGTTGTCAGAATTATGTGGAGCTAAGGCTACAAAATTATAATTTGTTTTCAGGATACGGAGATCTTGGCCTAGGTGCAGGCATGGACTCAGTCATTCACAAATCGCAAAAAACTCAACATTCGGCAGCAAAACTACATTGAAAGGAAAGGCATATAATATGCGACGTTTCGACCAATGACCAGTCCGCATACAACAGACCATTTAAAATCAAGTAAAACACGAGTTTTATGTTAAATTATCTTCACAATAAACCAACTGGTATGTGAAATCAGGCAAAATTAATATTATGAATGCGTTTTACAATACAGATCATGGAAGTAATTTACATAATGGTTTGACTTAACAAAGCTCTGTTAAGCAGATTTAAAGACAATGGATCCTGAAAAGGTGATCCTGTGGCAATAATGCCAAGAGGAAGTAATAACGCAATTGTGAGTCTATTATTGTTGCAGATTAAATGCTCGACAACAAAGAGCCCTGACATTATTATCATCCAGTCTATCCTCTGCTGAGTCAATATGCCCCTCATCTCATTGTCATCCTTCATGGTGCTGCCATGCTACACAATTATTTCGTATTTTTTTTTACAAATGCAGGGTTTACAATTCATTGTGCCACTGCATCTAAGCCTTAAAAGTCTTGAAGACTCGGTGCAACTGCTTGTGGCAAAATCTTAAATTCTATGTCATGTCTACTCAATTCTTCCTCGCTTCAAGGCAGCAAGTGTGGGCAAGCATGTCCTAGCCTGCTGACACATCAGCACCTCTGAGAAAGTTGATGCTGGCCACGGCATTTAATACTCACAGGTGTGCACTTAACACAAAATCCAAGGGACTGCATTAGTAGTCTCTGAATTTCAGATGTCAGATTGTATTAAGTATAGCCTGGGGGGAGCAGTTGAATATTTATTAGCACACTGTGCTAAAAATTCAGTGATCTAAGTTTGATCCGGGACGTGGGTCTGTGTCCTTCACCAACCCACACTAACCAACATGGTAAAGTACAGTCATATAACCCATACAATTGACACGGCATAAAGACCTTTATCCAGCAGTGGACGACAAAGGGCTGTATATTATTTCTATAATTAAGCATCGCCTATCAAGATTTGTAAGGCACAATATGCTCTTGTATGTTCAAAACTACAAGATCATAATTAATGAGGGTAGCAACACAAAGTTGCTGTGAAGGAAAACAAAAGCTTTGCATGTTGTACCAACAAATCCCATGTTTGCTGCCTGACATTCGGCATGCAGCTGACAAAAGCCACTACTTTAAACTGAAAGCATCATCGTTGTGGTCGTTGTCGCAACACAATCACAGTACAACCTTGAGCACTGAAAAAATGGCAATTTGACCAGACGTAGGGGGGACATATTATGTTGTTCACAGCAAGGTAAGAAATCAAAATATGCCCAATGTAGCCTTTTCATGAATTGATAAGACTTGGGGAAAGTTCTGTTAATGAGGATCATTTGAAAGCTGGGACAGTCCACGAGGTGGTGTAACTATCACCATGCCCAGCCACTTTTATCTCCCCAGTGCGGTTGATTACACACCACATCAGGTACTCAATTAACGTTGAGTCGACCAGGACCTGTTCAGATAGTCACCACTGTTGGTCACAGCCATGTAATCAAACTCAGGTGGTCGGATTGTTAGCGGGGAGACCAGGCGCACAACAAAAACAGCCATTCGTTACTAAGTGGCAGTGACATCACCAGTATTTGTACTAGGTTGGGGGCAGTTCGAGGCCACACGAATACAAACATACCTGCACGGGAGTGAAGGGCGTGGAGGAAGCCTGCTGCAGCGACTGCAGAAGCCACGTCTTGTTGTACTTTTTCCCGAAGGGAATCTGATGCACACACGAAACAGCAGCAACGGGGCGCTGAGTGAAAGATTTGTGCCAAGAAGGGCATCAGGTGTGTAAGAGAAAATAAAATGTACTTGACTTGAACAAGATCCTAGGGCACAAATAAACATATATGGGGGTGCGTGCACAGCTCTGCATTCGTGAAGTAAAAGGTCAAAGACATTTCAACATTTTAAAAGTAAATATCTGTATGGAATGCCAGTGGTGCAGGTGTCACATTGAAAAATATAATGTAATGTTACTATGTTCTGACCTCTTTAAAGAACGTTCAATGGTATTCAAATTAAATTCAACACTAAGTATAATTATTTTAATTTGTTTTAACCATTCACACCTCGATCAGCAATTGCACCCCCCCTCTATGAATAAACAGTAACAACATTACAATTGGACTTTTAATAATTCACCCCCACAATGTTTCACGAATTGTCATGTTTTGGGGTCATCACTCAATAATTAATTTTTGGCCTGTTTTCCTGTTTCGGTGTATTGTAAAAAAAATTCTACTTAATTTGTAGTTTTGTTTAATTTATCAAAATAAACTCAATATTCGCATATCAATTATAGAAATCATTAATTCAATGCAGATATCACACACATATTTACAACTACCAAGTTAAAAAAATACGTCATGCACCTTAATTGACTTGGCGATCCATGGGTTGTTTTGGCTGGCAGCACTGGGACATGAGTTACAGCAATGTAAACAGGCTCAAAGACTACAATCAGATTTCAACCTCAACTCATTCCCATGTTACATATTGAATTCTGGGATTCCAGACATTTTGATAGGGAATGTGAGCATGTGTTGTTCATCCTAAAAATAGCCCTTCTTAACTCCCCCTCCCTTTTTCATCATTATCAGCCCCTTTTTATCTCTGGTTATATTTCTGTGGACTTCAAATTGACACTAAACATTCCCGGTGTAATAATGCATGTGATGCAGATGTGAAGGACAGTGCATGCAGCCAGTGTTATTTTTAACATTTTAATTTTGGTAATTATTGTTCGGAGTTCTTGAACATAATTAAAACCCAAATAAACATGTCATGAAAATCCTATTGGTGCAACTGTCGACTTTTACAATCAGCATCTCATTCTCAAAACCCTGCTGTCCCAGGTGGTCCATCTCCACGTGTCTGGGAACTTGCTGCACTTACCGTGATCTTGTACCACGACGACCGCTCCCTGTGGCCTCCGCTTGTGCTGTGTGACGGTCGCCCTCCATACCCCGTCGAATCGGGACGGAAAGTGACCTCAACAGCCGAGCGCCGGTGGTCTGTCCGCTGCTGCTGCCGCCACCGATTGGGATTGGTTGAGTACGGTGTGCTGGTGACGCCAAGCCGAGTGCGCCACAAAAACACAGAAAATTACAGCACCCTGCGGTCAGCAATCAGTCAGGAGGAAGCACATATGCACTTTTCCCTGAGCTAGCATTAAGCCCAATTATAGGCTGGAATTGTTAAAATATTACTCGCCATAACCAGGAAAACAACTCAATTCAAATGGATCGTCGTGCAGGGTGCCAACCACTGTGCCACCACTCTTCACACCACTTCTCACACATATTTGTGCACTTGGAATAATACGTACAATCGCGCCCGTGAACTTGGCATATCTTCCCACATGTCCACGTCATCATCGTCATTCAGATGGGAGCGGGGGTTTGGGCCACCTATTCTCCCACCTCCACCTCCCCTGCCGCCGCCGCCGCCGCCACCACCGCCACCACCGCCACCACCGTTATTCCTGCCTTTCCGATTTCCCCTAAAATATCCATGTCCACTTCTTCTGCCGCCGCCACCACCGCCGCCACCGCCGCCACCGCCACTGCTGCCTCCTCCACCGCTAGAGCGTGCAGGGGACCCCGACGACCTCCCATCCATGTAGAGTCTAGGGCCTCGACCCCTGTTCCTCCGGTCTACAGCCTGAGACCCCGTGCGATCGTCATGTTCTGTGCACACAGAATGGGAAGGGAGAAGAATGGGACACCAAACAGTTCATTCAGTGGTTGAGAATGCAGATCTAAAACAATACTTTAGCGCACAGGATAGTGCTATTGAAGTGGTCAGCGAACCGAGCTGTGAATCTGGCTAAGTTAGTTTCCGAGTCACCACGACTAACATGTGTCAATTTATATATAAACCGGTTCTAGATCCATCATCCCTCCAACAATCCGCACCGAGAGTGAAGTATGGCTAACAACCCCCACGATTGTCACGGCCTGGGAGGGAGGCCTTCTAGCACCGTACCTCCGATTACACGGTTGGCTATGTATGGTGCGAAAGAAGTTCAACAATGCAAAGGTCTGTAAATTGTTTTATATCTTGATACAATCAAGCGTTAATCCTAACGACCACTGCTGCCAAGATGATAGTGTTCAGAGTGGAAGAGTGCCAAGGGTTATATGTTAAGAATGACAGTTTGGAGTTTGTTAGATATTGGTTGCATAGATGTGCGTGCATGGGATTAAATTAAAGTAATTGTACTTTACCAGGTAAGGCCTATCGAGCTATTATAGCTCTTTTTCAAAAGCAACCTGGCCACAAATGATTGTCCGACTAAGTGGCTTATCGCGTGGAAAAGTATAGAAGCCAAATGCTCGAAAAGCGCGTTTATAAATGTGGAGGGGAAAAAACGGAGGGTCCGGAGAATAATCCACACGACTGCGGGGGTAGAGCCAGACAAATTCCAAATTCACAGTCGTCGGGGTCGGGATCGAACACACATCCTCCCATATACTAGGCGAGGGAGATAACGTCTTGCCACCCTATACAGTTGGAATTGTGTAGCTATGAATGTACACGTAAAGCCCCACGGTGCTTACGCACGCCGCTGCTGTTAGAGAGTGATCTAGATGGCTTTATATTATATAAGAAAATCGCAGGTGATCCAATATGTACATACATGTACTGCTCTTTTAGAAATCCACTGCTGGATGAGGGCTTCCCCACGCCGTGTGGGTCATGGTGGGGGGTCATTTGCTCATATCTCGCCACCGCATATTACACGGACAGAAATAGGAGGCACGTCGATTACTGTACCAACACGGTTACATAACACGACGGTGTCTGTTGGGAGGGGATGATGCCGATGATGCCGATGATGATGACGGTGGTTAACGACAGAGCGGCAGCCAAAGGGAGGCGAGGCGAAGCGGGGCCAAGAACGCCTAACACGCAACAACAAAAAAAATCACGGCAGCCGTGGAATCATCTTCGTGGGTAGGTGCCGACGCGTAATGTTAGGCCGCGAGGGACGGCGGTGACTTGCGGAGGGAAAGAGAGATGCTATCATCCAGCAGTGGATCGACCACGGTTGACAGGAGTTGAGGGAGGCGATGTGGAGGCCTTCGGCAGGCCTCGCCTGACTCACCGCTATAATGGCGCCCGTCGAAGAACTGATCGGCGTCTTGCTTCTGCGACATCTTTTTGAGGGATATTTAATTAAAAAAAACAACCACAGGTTACTCTTGTAACCAGACCGAACTTCGAAGACAGCGTTTTTTCCCGCCGTGGTTTTCGTGTGTGCGCGCGCGTATGTATGTCTTGATATTGACGAAGGTTATTGTGCTTCGACGCTTACGGGAACGATTGCAGGGGAAGCCCTACCCCCTCTGCTCGAGACTCGCGGACGAAAGTTAATCTCGCGAGACTCGGCGGCGCGAGACTTGGTGGGGGGGAGGTGTGTAGGGGGGGTCGCCCAGTGCCCAACAGCGTTGTTGCCAAGTCCGCTTATAATACTTTTAAAAATGATCTGACTTCGATTATAACGAGTCGAATTCGGATCGAGAGTCGGGAGTTGTGGTTTTTTTTTAGGCTTCGTTTAATTTGGAGGTCGCGGTTGGCCTGTGTAGGGCAGATGGGGGGGGGGGGGTGCCAGTGCTTTGCGCTCACGAGAATGTTACCAACATTGAGTGATGATCTTTTGTTTGTCACAACTGCGTGCGTCGCTCGCGAAGTTGTTACTTTAAATCAGGGGTCACCAAACTTTTCTCACAGTGGGCCGGATAACTGAAAGAATGACGAGCGCGGGCCGCATAATAAATAAATAAATATTCCTGGAGCGTTCGGACCTGTGTTGACAGCTGGAAAATCTGGGGGCGGGAGAGATGCGTGTTTGTGTGTGTTGCCATGGAAACCATGGTAACGTGTTGCCATGGCGTTGCCATGGAAACCATGGTAACGTGTTGCCATGACGTTACCATGGAAACCATGGTAACGTCAGAGCGTAGGCTGAGCTACCACGAGCCGGGGAAGGACTTGGGATGGCGCGAAATAAGCAAACGTTACAATAAACAAGAAAATCTAGATACAATAATTTTAAATAGTAAATTTAAGGCACATAGCAGTCAGGAGGTCTCCGCACGCGTGAAGATCTCCTAGTATTCTAAACATTTAAATTGTATCACGTCTCGTGTTCCATACGTTTTCATCAACCAAATTCAAGTACCGTCGGCGGGCCTGATGGACTTACGTCGCGGGCCGGATGCGGCCCGCGGGCCGTAGTTTGGTGACCCCTGCTTTAAATGAATTATTTTGCCACGTGTATTGTGCAACTCAACATTGTTTGCAGATTTAAAAAAACTAGAGCAGTGTACTAAAACAAACAAAAAATAATTTTACATGAACACCCTCCACTCCCACACACTGATGTTTCCCAACCCACAAAGACAAAGATCCCCCTGCATATTATTGGGTCTTTCGGAAAAGTCACGTAGTTAAGTTCAAATAACTTATCTACGTATCATATCTACGTGACTTTACCGAATTCCTGTAGTCACGAAATCTTTAAGTCAAGATCTCCCGTATAGCCTTAACAGACTGTTGGGGCAAGTGTTGTTAGCGAGCACCTCTGAAGGTCGGAACGGCACACGAGGGGGTGGGTGGGTGGCCAGGAACCACGCCCGACCGCCTTTGTCTCTCCCCCAGTGGCGATGTTTACTACAAACCGCACCAGGTACTCATTTGAGGCTGAGTCGACCTATGGGAGGCCCACAACCTGTTCACATAATGGTGATTGATGTTGGCCGTGAGCTGGAATCGAACCCCCGGGGTCGCCGGGTTCATGGTGTAGGCTAGCGCTAACCACTACACCCACCGCTCCCAGCCCACGGCACCACCTGCACGTGCAGTCAGCGAGGACAGATCGTCATCACACTGGGCTGAGAATTCAGAAAAAAATTCGCCTTCAGTGGCTTGCGGCGGTGGCATTGGCCCAAGCGGTCGCGCGTTTGCCGCTTGTTGTTGCAGATGTGTGCACGGTTCATTACCAGCGGCCGCTCCGATTAATACTAAGGATTTAATAAACAGTAAAAAAAATAGATATACCTTTTGATTTAAAGCTTTCGTGACTGCAGTAATTCATATTCTTAGCTCTTTCGGTAAAGTCACGTTGAAGGGAAACAATAAAATAATAAAAAAAATATAAAACAATAAAAATTCTCACGACGTTTCGACCATAACACAAACGGTCGTCATCAGGTGTGTCGGTTTGCATTAATTTATTTATTTTAAAACGGTGTTTTTATTTATTAAAAAAACGTCAGCGCCACGCGCAGCGATTTGTCAGTTTATTTAGAAGGACGAGTCCATCTATGTTCTGAAAAGACGAGGGGGGAGACGAAAAATTAATGTATGCTGTCTGAAAGCCACCGTAAGCGTGAACAATCAATTAAGACCTGAAATGGTTAATGCCTCCTATTTCTGTCCGTGGCTTAGCAATCATTGGAAAGATTTGATTAACCATTTCAGGTTTTAATTGATTGTTCACGCTTACATAAATCCCGTCACGTAATTCGCACGAGGAGACCATTACGTGCCGGCGTTCTGGTTCAGATTTGCCAATTGTTACGTAGAATGAATTGCCTCGCGACTGTGAAATTTGGCGTGATACTCGGCGAGACTTTGCTGGTTCAACAAAACGTGATCAAATCAATACCCATTCTCTTTTTATGTGTGTTCGGGGGGGGGGGGGTGATATCCATTTTTGGAGAGTCGGGGGTTGAGGGGGGGCCCTAGAAAATGTTACACGAGAAATTAAGCCCCGCTCGTAATGATCATCATCAGCCGTGATCAATCCACTGCTGGATGAAGGTTTCGTCGAGCTTAGGCCGTCTCTCATGGGCCTGCGATGCAACAATCCATCCAAACCCTGAACATGAGCCGATTTAATCCACTTCTGCGATGGACGTCCTTTTGGGCATTCTCTCCTTTGCCACTCACATCAGTCTCAACCACCAGTGATCTTCCCTTCCAGCAACACATTCAGGCCTTCCCCACTTTTCTTAAGTCAAAATAACGTTTCTAACTCTTAATAATGTTTCTCTCTGAATCACGTGTTCTTTTTTCCATCCCTCGGTGCAATTCCGGGCATTCATATCTCCATTTTGTAAAGAACTCATTTATTGTATAAAGTTGTGCTGCTCTAATGGACTTACCCCTTGAGAAAACTTGCCAAGATCGATGAAACGGTTGCCAGAAAACTTTGCGATTAAATGCAGTCCTGAAATTATTCTCTTTGCCGGCCAAAGCGATTGTCTCGTGTCACGCGTGTGCCATGTCTCCCCTCCAGATGAAGTAATGAAATACGATATCATCTCATGTTGCTTGTAACGTAACGTCGTTCATCAAAATACTTCCCAGGACAAGTGCATGTTGGAAAGCGTGGTAGAACCCATGCACATGCAAGCTTTTTCTTCCATAGAATTTGTTCCAGTCATATAAAAAAAAACTAAAAACGCATGCGTTAGAAACGGCATTGCATGTATTTATTGTCGGAGACAACAGAGGGCACTGCTGTTAAAACTAGCGGTTGTGTGCAGCGTTCGTGCATACAGACTGAATTTCATAACGGAACATTACAAGTTGGCTGATAGAGAACTATGAATGCATAAAAAAAAACTAGGAATGTAATTATGCATAAGGTTATTGGGAGGGGAGTAGCGTGGTTGACTTGTATCCTGGTGCACGGAATATTGTATCATGGTCCAATTTCCCACCCCCTCCACTTTGTAGGCCATCGCCTGGGATTATCCTTCCCACGTACCCCAGTGCAGGTGCACCGCCTGCACCCTCGACAATTACGCTACTGGTCCTGTCTACTTTTTCAGAGGTACAATAATGCATCGATTAATATGTATTCGTACCCTCATGATGCATTAATCGTCAGATCTTTAAAATGTATATTAAGTTAAAATTATAATGGTCATATTGCATTGAGGCTAATGGAGCACACAAAAATACAACACAAAACAGGCAAGAAAAATGAGTCTGCTAAGACTTCAATACATTCTTGAATCGAAATGCAACCCTGAATCATGAACGTTCATCTAATAACATTATGCATTACATACCTAATGAAAACAGCTGATATTAGCTCTTTGGTTCTTTCGGTAAAGTCACAGACAACACAGATACTCTGCTTGTGTGTCTGTGTGTCTCCGTGTCTGTGTTTTGTCTCTCTCTCAAATTTAGCAATGTTTGGAAGAACGTAATCAACCAGGTAGGGTGTTGACTGTTGTGTTAGCCGACTCTGTGTTGTACTGCATTGTAATTCTAAGTTCACTAGGTTTGTTTTCTACCTGATGACGGTTGCTTGTGTTGCAATCGAAACTTCGTATTCTATTATTTAATTTATTTTCTTTCTACATGACTTTACCGAAAGAACCAAAGAGTAATTGCTGCAGTCACGAAAGCTTCAAATCAAGCTGATATTTGCTTTCCAGTCATTGCAATTTTGTATCGTGAAATCTAAATGCAAACCTGCACAACTCATTGTAAACAATGAAGTATCCCCCCCCCCCCAAACTAAGTGTGTATATGTCAACGTATACAATTGTAAATGTGCTTCTGTGTGGGTGCATGTGTATACTGCAGTAAACAATTTATTCCCCACAGTGCCAAGCTTGCAGTCCCATAACGCTTGAACATGACATCATGTTGAAGGAATCGAGTGTATTTACAAGTCCGCGATAATTTTAACGTTGCAGATTAACGCATGGGACAATAATTGACCCTGTTATGGATCCGTAGTAAGTGGTGGTATGACATCCAAGTTAATGCCTCCTCAATAAAAAAGTTTCACACCGACGGGGACACCTTAGTCAATACACTACCGTGTCAGTCATGGGGAGGTAATTTGACCATACTTCACCGTGCTGGTTGACACCAATAGGAGCCTCAAAATAAAACGGAGGTAACTGCTGGCAGTGACATCTAAACAGACTGAAACATCCCCTTCACCGTCATCTCGTTCACTGCTCTTAAGAGCCACTGACGTCAACATTGTATGTACATGTACAGTCCTTATGTCAATCCACTTCTGGATTAGGACCTCCCCATGCCACTCAGGTTGTGAAAGTTATTTAAACATTACTTCACCATGCTGGACAGTGCGGGGTGGTGAAGGTGAGGAGCATAGACATTGGAGCATAGTACAGTATATCAAATTATTTTGCTGTAATTGCCCTCTGCTAAAAATCGTTCAGAAAAATCATCAGCGTGCAGTCGACAAAACTGGTCCATTCGGCAGCACTGGTTCTTCCGGCAGAAATTGGCGATCACGTCAGGTCAAACGCATGGTAAGGATGACTTATTCATCGCTTATTCATCGTGGTTCGTTTTAAATTTTCAAGTGAATTCACAGATAACATAACAGGTAAATAAAAAAAATCACAGGTTTTCATTCAAATGTCACTGAGAGGAATAAGAGATGTAAACTTTTTGGCTGACTAACCTTCAGGAAATACATAGATCCACAGAGAGAGGCTTAGTAATGTGACATTGAGAAGAAAATATTGTCAATCACTGTCTTCCAAACAATAAATATTCGGATTGTCTGACTAAAGTGCGATGAGTTTTTGTCATTGTGCCAACATCCCATTCAATAGGTGGTGCTTTTTCAACCTTCTAGTCTGTGCATGTAGTAAAACCATCCTTAAAAACACTTTCATTTGAGTGCAAAACACAGTAGCAATTATAATCAGGACGTAATTTCAGCTCTATCCGGGTCGGTGACTCCAAAAGTAATTCCGCAGTTGGCACAGCGCATCTAGTATATCTCTCGCTATGGCTGTGGCTACTACTAGTCACGTGCCTACTCCAGTCTCCCAGCAACCAGGTAAATATTCCATGAGAAATTTAAGTCCTGGTAAATGTAATGATAATAATAACACAATCACGGTGGTGGCCATAACTGAGCATTGTCACTGCACAGAAGTGAGCCGCGCTCACGATGTGCCATTGGTGTTTCCTCCTGGGAGTTCAACTCCTCCCCTCCACGGCCGATCATCTCCAAGGTCTGGTCCCAGCAGCGAGAAGAGACGCACACCTCCCTTAGCTGAGGGGCACAATTCGCCCCACACGGACGAGTCTCGCTCCAGAGTTGACAGACGCTGCAAGGAAACCATCAACACACGGCACAGAGAGAGACGGTTAGCTGGTGCATCTTGTTGCCGGTTAATACGTCTCTGCTGATGAGAACACAGTTAAAACCGCTCCACAGTTTGTGAGTGCTGAACCAATGCTGCTGAAATTACGCACTCCCAAAAGAAAGAACCAAAGAAGATGAATCCTTGCAGTCACGAAAGCTTTAAATCGAAATTTATATTTTGTATGTGGAGGGACAGATATGGGAGGAGGCGTATTGTCTGCTAATTTACTTTGTTTGCGGCGAGGCAGATGTGTGCTTGGTTGGTGCATATATCCAAATTTACCTAAACATATGAACAAACTGGGCATAATTTCAGTCAGGTATGTATGGGTAGGCGATCCGAAAGATATTTCCACACCCACCACGCTAGGATACATTTCGCTATGAATGTGAATACTAGTAATGCGCCTCTTCAAGTCTACCAGTGATACGGAAAATATTCAGTGTGTAGGCGAGGTGGTTGTTGAAACAGCAGATGGTTCGTGAGGCTTTAGATTTGGTAATACAAGGTTAGTTGACTAGCTTGACTATTTGGTCGTTAGAGCAGTGACTTGGTTAGTGAGTCAATATATTTGATAGTACAACATTGGCTGAATGGTTGCTTAGATCAGTGGTGAATAAGGCGTAGACCACACAGTCCATTACACCTAACCTATAAAAGGTGAAAGGAACAAAAAGTTACTTTTTGTGAAAGTACGCCTTATGCTTCAAATAATCCTCCGAAGGAGAAACATTTTTGAAGAATGCGAACAATGATGTTTTTTTATGGTTGTAAACTTCACCACTAAGACGTTCACAGGCCTATTTTAATCAGAAGCCACACTATCAAAAGCAGGCTACACTAACGATTACCTTGTATTCCTTCCACTTGTAGTGCACAACCACTCGTACGACATTAAACAGCACCTCTCGTGCCCAGCGTTGGGACTGTACCTCTCTGGGGATGAAGACGATGTTGGTCGACTCCTGAGCCTCGGGCCCTCCCTGCAGGTAGAGCACGCGCACTTCCTCCGAGTCGAGGCTGCAGCGCACATAGAACTCGGCGCTAGGCCGGCCGGCGCTCGTGTTGTTGCGCGCGATTCCCATGAGCAGGGGGGGACTCAGGCACGCGAGCGGTAGGTTCACCTGCAGGGATACGAGTGCAAAATTAAGGTCACGTCAGGAGACCTAGGAGGGCGGTTGTGCTCAGAGTGAAGGCGGTGCTGGTGGTTGTGGCGGTGAAGGTAGCGTTGGTGACGCTGGTGGGAGATGGTGGGGAGGCGCTGGTGGTGGGTGGTAGTGGTGCTGGTGCTGGTGGTGATGCTGGTGGTTCTGGCTCCATTTAGAGAGACTGCGTGCAGTCAGTTGTGCAGCCAAAAGTCAAATTTACAGGTAAATAAGTTTACAAAGAGACAATACAGCAACTATCATAAAAGCAGGTGATTTGATTGTTCTTGATTAAGTGTGACAATTCGATTGGGGAATATTTTAACATTGTGGTTTTTCTGCGCTGTTGACATGAACCCATTGCATAAAACATAATAATAAAAACACTGATTCATTATTAAATATGCAATTAGATGCTAATTGACAAATATATGCATCTGTACACCTCTATAAAAATTTTGCTTAAAACTTTCGTGACTGCAGGAATTCATATTCTATGATTCTTTCGGTAAAATCACGTAGATAGAAAAAAATAATAACAATAAAAGAATATTTTAATTTAAAATTTTGTTATTTTATTGTTATTTTTTTCTATCTACGTGATTTTACCGAAAGAACCATAGAATATACACCTCTATTTTCTTAAAGTATAACATTGTATGCTATTATCTTGAGGCCAGATTACAGACACGTGGAGCATTGCATCACTTTTTAAAGTTACAAGGATCCATAATAAATATTTTTGGGTTAGATCGTGTAAGTATAAATGTGTCTTGATTTAAAGCTTTCGTGACTGCAGGGATTAATATTCTTGGTTCTTTCGGTAAAATCATTGTTATTGTTTCCCTTCTAAGTGACTTTACCGAAAGAACCAAGAATATAAATGTGTCGTAACCCTCCACACCCAACAGAGCCAATAAGTAAGGGATTTGTCACGTAAACAAAACGCCAGTTAGTTACTACTTCAGCCCACCAGTGTGTTGGAGAGTAAATCCACAACATTTACAATTTGAGTACGACGTTTCGCTAGTAATTACGTCCAGCATCATCGGGCAATTTGTTTAGGTGACAAATCCCTTCCTAATTGGCTGTGTCTGGTGGTGGAGGGTTATGACTCATTTATAAATAACGCGAACTCATCCAAAAACCTTTATTATGAATAACATTGGTCGCGAAAGCCTACGTGTTAAGTTGCAAGGATATTTACATAAATTTCGACAAATGAAAAAAAATTACCAATCACCCCAAAAGAATTTGGCTTGTACGTGACAAGGATGTTTGCTAACTGTGTAAAGCATTCAGACAAAAGATAGTCCAAATAGTTTTCCGTTAGGTGGGTCTAACACCTAATACAAGAGTACTGACATCACATATGGTGATATTTTCCGAGGCTGTTCACAGGCATTGTAATGCAATGCTCAGCTGACCATACAACTGTTAAAAGCGAGAAGTATTTTCCTTTGTTTTTCAACACAAATGAAGACCGATTGCCTCAGCTGTAATTGACAATAAAATCCAAACCTTGCACTTGATATGGATGTTGACAAATATAATAGATCTACATGCTCAAACAAAAACTTGGATGGCATTCATTTCCACTTGGTGGCACTGGGTAAGTGATGGGAACTTATAATTTTTAAAAAATAATTTTCCAATACAGAATGCTAAAAAAATTACGTAAAATTTGTAAATGGGCAACATTTTTACTTCATGCAGAAATAGTGGGCTTTCGTTCAGAAAACAGATTTAATACTGGGGCACCCCAACCATGAATTTACCCGATTCTAGATTTGAAGCTTTCGTGACTGCAAGGATTCATACTCTTTGTTTTTTTCGGTAAAGTCACGTAGGTAAAAAATAAATAAAATACAAATAAAAGTTGTTTTCATTTATTTTATTTTATTTATTTTTTACCTACGTGACTTTACCGAAAAAAACAAAGAGGATGAATTTACCCAGTATATCGAACACAGACTGTATATGTGTAGAATATACTGTATGCCTGTATACATCTTTGTATAATAGCATACCTGTTCACCCATAAGGTTTACCCATATTCTTGTACAGGGAAATTGAGTTTTCTGGTCCATATGGCGTACAGCCGTTTCAATACAGGAAAAAAATGTTCGTGTCTATTTGTTTGTGTTTCTCCCTTGTGATGGGACTTTGTAGAATGAACGTTGAGATTTATAAGGGCACGGGGTCACCAATAAGGTCTGAATTGGTCTGTAATAAGGTAGGCACTAATAATGGGTTGACAGGTATACAATAGCCACTCTATATGTTTGTTTCCGTAACTTTATTTTGTAAAGGTACCACAATCCTGCTAAAATAGTCTGCCCGAGCCAACTTATGCTGAAGGGAATTTATTCTTTAACGTTGATTTATGTTGGTGCAATAATGTCAATTTATCGTGTGACAGTTATTTTTGCTCTTATTTCTATTTGCTTGATTCCTGCACTTGATTAAAAAAAATTTTTTTGTAATTTTGGTGACCAAGGTCACTCTTGCAAAGTGAGACTATCCTGGTCTCATGAATTGTCATCTGATTAAACAAAAAAAAACCTTGAGTAAAAATAATTAAACAACACAAGTAAAACGCGATCAGTAGCGCAAGGTACCTCATCGCGAATCTCGGCCAAGATGGAGTCGTAGAGTTCCCGTGCCACCAGCTCGGGCTGCAGGTCTTCAGGGCGCAGTCGCTCATCATCCCCGCCCGGTGCCACTGCCTGCACACACATGCGTGCACACATCATTGTGTATTCATGATTATTAGCGAAGGCAGTGGTTATGGCGTCAGCTGATCACCACAGCAGCTCAACCTGATACTGCTTTTGGCGCTCGCGTTAAAAGCATACACATATTCCAATACATCGACAGTCGTCTGATAATGTTGAAGACAAGCATCTTCCAATCGACCAACAGCAATATGTTGATGATATGAAAAATAGTGGGACTCCTTCAAGAGGTTTCTCTAATGGTTAATGAAAGCAGCCAATCACTCTATTAAATGTTGCTGCCTGCTATTCAATATCAGGGTATGGGCTTAAAAAAGACTGCATTTAGAAAAGAGGAATGTTTTGCAGATTTTAGTGCCGGAGGGAAATTGGAAATGGGGCTTCATTTTATTCCTCGCACCAGGACCCATACCAACCACGCTACACCACTTGTGGCCCATGCCAACAACACCATATCATTCATGCCCCATACTAACCACACCAATAGTATGTATCTATGCTGAACTTCTTTCGCACAGTACGTAGCCAATCGTACTAACCGGAGGTGCAGGAAAAAACAGCGATCGAGGCAGCTGCGGTTGCCCATACCATCACACCATACCAACCACACTACACTACTGCTACAGACGTGACCGCTGTACCTTGGGTTCAGGATGTCCGCCGGGTATGTCGATCTGGCCAGCCGCCTCTCCCACCATGTGGCTGCGGCGCAGGAAGACGCCTTGCCCATCGGCTGTCACGAGCACAGCGCCCACGCCCAGCGGCTCGGCCAGGTAGGCCTGGCTGCTGCCGGCGTCGCGCTCGCCGTGCTCCTGCAGGCGCCGGGCTTCGGCTGCCCAGTTGGTTCCGAGGAAGTCACGGTAGCAGGTGAGGCCGAGCCGCATACGCAGCGTGCCGTCTGCCTCCATCTCGGCCGAGTGCAGTCGGAACTTGGAGCCGTTGTAGAGCCACGGCTGGTGCCGCATGCGCGCCTGCCAGATCTCAGAAACACGTGGCTCGTGCTCGGGCAGCACGGCGCGGCAGTAGCGGCTCGACAGCTCGACGCGCACGTTCTCCAAGGGCATGCACGCGGCACTCGGAGCCACCAGCATCAGCGAGATGTCCGGGTCGTGCATGGCGCCGTTTTCACCGCTGGTGCTGCTGCAGCTGCCTCGACCGCCGTTTCTTCTGCTCACGAAGTTATTGTTGCTGCTGCTGATACTGTGATCACTGTTGATGGTGATGCAGCTGTTGTTGCTGCCACGTCTGCAGGCCAAGCGCATGGTCGGACAAGCACGAGACGTGAGTTTAATAAAAATTGGAGGGGACGCGGTAGAAGGAATTTAGACGGACGTATGGGCGAGTTAACTAATGCGCAGTGGGTTGGAAACGTAGGTCGCCTCATGAGTTAATTTATAAAGATGAGAAAAACGTAATATTTCACGTTTAGCTCCCTTATTTCACCCTCACTCTCGTCTTAAGTATCCGCTGCCACTATATTTACTATCGTTTTCTTAAAAAGAGCACCAGCTGACTTGTGGAAACTGCGTAAAGCGCAAAGAGTGGCAGTGCTCCCCAACACACCTCTACAAATACGCAGAAGCGTCGATGCTGTTGGGTGACTTTATATGCGCACGCACGGCGTAGCAGGGGGAGTGTCTGGTCTCGAACCCGCATTCAACTTCAGAGTTGTTGGGTGTGGTATTTGCTGTTTATTCTCAGTGCTTGCGTAAGGTGAGTAGTCGTGACGTCAAATGAGGAGTGATGACGCAAAGCGAGAAAGACGACTCCCCTATCCCCCCCACCTGCCTAGAGCACGGGTGGATGTTTAAGTGTGCGTCAAGATCCGCATGAATGACTGAGCTGAATGTTCTGGTTCGGTCGCATTGCAGTTTCTGTCCTGAACAATGGCCCAAAACATTTTAATGTCAGGTGACAAAGCAATAAAGGATGTTTAGAGTTAAGATGTGGTTTGTTTTCATTTCACAGAACGCCCCTATGGTATAAAACCCACACATCTATGGAAACTGATTTTTACAACACAACTTCAAGAATACATCTCGATCACCAAGGTTCTATAGTTACCCTTTCAGACAGTTGCAGTAAAAGTTTTTGAGGTAAATGTTAACTTTTTCCCTTTACCATTTGATATGCTATGAAGAAGGACTGACCATTCCCTGAAACACTGCCTATTATCTACTTTTCCTTTTAAGGCAGTGTTATTTACGAATTTGTAGATATGTTTGTTATTTGTGCCTGTGCACCACTGCCAATACTGCATCAACGAATTATATGTTAAATATAATTCATCATCAGCCATCATCAACTGCTATATGAAGGAGTCCCTATGTTGTCACATCTCACATGATCCTATTATGTTACAATCCATCTCACTCCAGCCCATGAGCAAACCTCTGTGGTGAATTCCCTCTTAGGTACATCCCCTCCTTTAGCTGGTGTTCCATCACTAATCGTATCCATCAGCCATAACTCCCCCTCCTCCCCACTCCCCTCCCCGAATAAAGTAACCCACTCAAGCCTAAATACTTATTTGAACGCACTATGTTTTTGCACGCGTTACCTGAACCACGTGCTGACCAAGAAAATATAAGGAATGTATAGGATCAACAAAATAAAAAAAAACAGCCCTTTTGTAAATCCACAACCTGAAGGCCTTTCCACACTGTGATATTTATTGTGGGCGTTGTATGACCGTGCTTCACCATGTTGGTCAGTGCAGGCTGCTGGAGGGATGGGCCCAAGACCGGTTCAGATAAAGCTTGCCACCGACGGTAAACTGTGGAGGGGAATTAAAACCAAATTTGCTCGGTTCGAGATGGCCAGCATGGCAGAATATGGACAAGAACTCCCACGACCGACATGGAATGGGGATGCCTTCATACAGCAGTAAATTGACAAAGGGCTGTACGTTAGTATTAATTTTTTATCATAGTTATTATTTACATCGTGAAGCTTTTAACACTGATCTCTCCAGGCTTAATTTAATTTCGTTCATTAAGTTTTTTTAAGTCAGCTGGCCAGGATTGGGAAAAACCGAGCCCACTTTTCACCCAGGCAACTGGAGAGCACAAAATTAATTGGTACTTACCTAATATTAAAACTAACAATAACGTATTTAAGAATCGATTACAAGCTGCCTTTGTAAAATTTTACTTTAATAGTTTCATTACATTTAACAGCACAGATATTCACGATGCCCTGCTCGCTTACGTGCCTTTATTTACACTGTAAGGTAACCCAGGTGTGGGCCCTCAAGGCATTTTTGGATTTTGTTGTAAAACATTGAATGTAAACACTCAAACAACCTCAGAAATTGGGGCCACAAAGTACTGCTGATGAAGGAATATTTACAATCCCTTGATTCCTCAAGAGTGGCAACACGCTGTTATTTAACGCATGTTATTAAAATAATTAGTCTCTGCTGTGTCATTTTAAACGTCATCAAAGGGAGGTGAAAAGTAGTACCAATTCGTGTCAAGATGGAAGAGGTGACGTAAATGATAGTCAGTGTTTATGAATGCTGGTATGCTCAATCTCATGACTGCATCGGTTTACACTAAACAAATGCCTCGCCATAGTTTACAAAATTCAGACAGAATCGTATTGGATATTTATTTGTATTTTTCTGAATCCAATTTGAAAGTTTGTATGTGGTCAATGATAAAAAAAATACTTTCTGGATCCAGATAGCTCATGTGGTTTTTGTTGACCTCTAGATTGATACAGGCATCCAAATTCTCTCATAAAAACGAATTTTACTAAGTATCAAAACATCCATAAGTTTTTGTATTTTAAAAATAAACAATCATTTCATGAGTCAACCATGCGATGAAAATGGATTTTCATCGCATGATTGAAGGATGGTTACGACTTTGGGAGGAACTCATGCAGCAATGGATAGATTATGGCTGATGATAAATCTCATGACCAAGGTGTGGCCTGGTATTGAATATAATCAACAGTTTGGTTTTACGTGACATCAAAGTGCAAAAGGTATCTGACTGCACCAAATAAACATGTGATGCAATGTACATATATTAAACTATAAAGTGACGATGCAAAGTGATCCAGAATGGCTTATGAGACTTCATATTGAATTATTGCACGTGATTTACAAAAACATGTACTTAGTCACGAGGTACAGTTAAAAATGTTTTGGTAAAAACATAGTGGCAGATTCACTTCTTGACGTGTGCGCATTTTCATTTGACTTTGGAAAGAAACGTGTTTCCGTCACAAACAACAGGGCAAATGGGCAAGGCAATGTGTTCATTTATTTCTTCCAGATGCGAAGCTTGCTAACATGGTGTACATTTTGGATGTCATTATGCACTGGTAACGTGACATCATTTTGGCGTGATAAAGATGTTCTTATTTTTATGTTAGGTACTATACTGGAACATTTAGCCAATTTATGTACCATTATTATGAACTGAATATAACATTTCGGTATCTATGACAAAATCACTTAAATGCACCCAATCCTGTCAGATTTCAGAAGCTAAGCACGGTTGAGTCTGGATAGCGCTTTGATGGGCGATCATGAAGTACAGGTTGTCATAGGTGGCTGTAGGGTTACATGGTGGCCAGCAGAGGGCAATTGCAGGACAATCTATTTTTCTGTAATAGTATGGGCCTACGTCTATGCTCCCTGCCTTCACAAAACCCACACTGACCAAATAGCCGACATGACTCACATGGCATAAAGGCCACCATCTGGCAGTGGATTGACACAATTACTGTATATGTGCAACTTCCTCTTTGTATCTCTTTCCATAGCCTTGCAACATCTGTTTTATGCATGGTAGTCACCCGTCCAAGCACTATCCACGCTCAACACTGCTTTAGCTTCCGAGGACTGACAAGATCGTGCGCGTTCCGGGTGATTTGGTCATAGGTTAAAAAGAATGTTAAGGGGCCCCTAAAACAACCGGGGCCCTGTGCACAGACACAAACACACGCGTTACACGCGTGTTACACACGTGTAAGGATGGTTCAGCTTGTACCGCACCACGGCCCCGAGTCTCCACATCGAAGTTCCTTTCACTTGGGGATTCTTCCTCATGGGGAGGGCGCAGACAATGATTATTGTGGCACCTGCATGACACAATCCACTTCCGTGATAAGCATACCCCGAGCAATGTGATTAAGTAACCACTGTACAGGGTGATACACTGATAAAAAATAATGACGAAGAATGCGTTGGGTGGTGTTTCATTCATAGATTGGTCAAGATGCATTCATGAGCTCATGTCATTGCTGGCAGAAAAGCCTCCACTAAAGGCCCCACTGAGCCCCTCTTGAGAGAATTTTGGCTTCCTATTCCATTTAACATGTAGGCTTTCGCGACCAATATTATTAATAATAAAGGTTTTTGGGTTAGATCGCGTTATGTGTCGTAACCCTCCACCACCCGACACGGCCAATCAGCAAAAAATGTGTCACGTTGACAAAAGACAAATCGTTCACTCCTTTAGCCCACCGGTGTGTTGAAGAGTGAATCCACATCATTTACATTTTTGAGTACAACGTTTCGCTGGTAATTACATCCAGCAACATCGGGCAATTCGCCAGAATGGTAAAGCCCTCCACTTGCTCCCGGTCTTAAATAGAGCAGCAGCAGGGTGACGTCATCATTTAACTCATTCAGGTGCAATGATTTGAGGCGGAGGGGTATTGTCTTGGAATAACTGGAAGTACCTACAATTTACCCAACCACACGCTGATTGACTGTGGTGTACCCATTTATACTGTTGGGTGGTCAACGACGGGGGGGGGATTTAATAAACTAGCTCACAGTTTCAGCTGCCGCGGCAGGAGATCGAACGGATTGCGAGTCCAGACTGCTAAAAATTAACAAACGCTAGCATCCCATTTATTCTACTTGCAGATTAATTTAATAAAACGGTTAACGTACTCACAGTTTATTTACTAACAGGTAAGACGCATTTCACCTGTTTAACATGCTCTGCAACAAGCAGAAGTCAGTGCATCAAAACACATTATACCGTACTATGATTTCACTTCTATGCCCCCTTAACCAGCAGGCAATAATCGGCGTGAAGTATGGTCAAACACTTGTCCACGACCCATAATGGCGTGGGGAAACCCTCATCCAACAATGGATTGACAAAAAATGCTGTACATCTATATGCATATTGAAGCTCCTGTCATTCACCTATAATGTAGAGCGGTGGTTCTTAACCTGAGGGTGCGAGATGCCCTTTCTAGGGGTGCGAGACAGAGACGGATTTTTGTTTAAGGTAAATCATCGAAACACAAATTAAGCACGGGCACGGTAGCACAACTTACTCTGTTTCACCAAACCCATGCATTCATTAACATTATAGAGTACATGTTTTAAGGGGCCGTCCATACATGACGTCACGCACCTGGGGGGGGGGGTCAGACATTTGTGACGATGTGTGACGGGGAGGAGGTGGGGGTGTTTGAGAAATGTGACGTCACATCAAAATTCGCAACTTTAAATAAATATAGAATTGTTATAACAACACTAATTGTTATAACACTCCTACAACATCAGAGTGCAGCGCCACATTAAATACGCACTACAATGACAATAGTTTAAAGCGATTTGAAGCATGTTTTATTTTCAAAATAGAAACATGGTTTTGTGACGTCATATTTGAGAGGGGGGGGGTCTGACTTGTTGTGACGCCGTGTAACGAGGGGGGGGGGGTCAAAAATCGTCCAAAATCGCGTGACGTCATTTATGGGCGGCCCCTAACTCGTGAGAACCAAAGGGGTGCAAGACTGCAGTAAAGATGTAGCGCTATCTATAGCTCCATCTAGTGGAGGCCCCTGTCGTGGCAGTGGTATGAGCAAGCAATTGCTGGGCTGCACCTTTATACTGGTAGGGACCTCCTGGTTACACCACCAGTCCACAGGGGATTATTGTGTCCGTCCGTCCGTCGTGCCTCCACAAATGGGAGGGGTGGGGCTGGGTGGGGGGTGGGGAGGGGAGGGTGGAGAGGGGCTGCGTGGGGGGTGAGAGGGGTGGGGCTGGGTGGGGGGTGGGAGGGGTGGGGCTGGGTGGGGGGTGGGAGGGGTGGGGCTGGGGCTGTGTGGAGAGGGAGGGGAGGGTGGGGAGGGGAGGGGCTGGGTGGGGAGGGGTGGGAGGGGTGGGGCTGGGTGGGGGGTGGTTCGGGGAGGGGTGGGGCTGGGTGGGGGTGGGGTTGGGTGGGGGGTGGGGCTGGGTGGGGGGTGGGAGGGGTGGGTCTGGATGGGGTGGGAGGGAGTGGCTGGGTGGGGGGTGGGAGGGGAGGGGCTGGGCTGGGTGGGGGGTGGGAGGGGAGGGGCTGGGTGGGGGGTGGGAGGGGAGGGGCTGGGTGGGGGGTGGGAGGGGTGGGGCTGGGTGGGGAGGGGCTGGTCACCCCGTGGTGCCCTTATAAAACTCAACGTTTAACCTACTCACGCCAGGCTTGTGCCCGCCCTCACAGTCGGGCATATTTGCGGAATACACCACGTGGTGCCGCCGTTGTTGACCCTGGCCATTGACCGAGCAACCCAACGTTCCTACCAGCTCCCTCCGCAGGAGAATGTGTTCATGTTTGCCTATGATGGGACCGTGAGATGGCGACGACTTGGGGAGGCTCTCATCCAGCAGTGGATTGATGTTGGCCGATTATAACGATGTTGAGCAAACCGTATTGTACCTGTAATGTAGCGCAGTTTTGAAGCACTGCAGCGGGGTTCTCGGTGTTGTTTAAAGTTGCCGAGTAAGACATCATGTCCGTTAGTGCAATACAATATTGTAGTGTTATCCAAAACCGCTGGGAATCGTTAATAAGGGATTAACTTGAAATGTAAAGGCAGAGTATTGTGAAACGTGTTACTTAATCGGAGTGCCACCGTATAAAATATATTGGCGGTCAGGATTTTAGAATGCTATTATTTTAAACCCACAGTTAACCTCCCTTATAAAGAGTGTCCCCCCAAAATTGTAGCCGAGATATATTTCCTTACAATCGGAATGTTCCCCGTACAATTCAAAATACTGTACCGTATATTCCTTTTTAATCGCAAATAACCCCTTGCTTATTAACCGCGGTACCCACCTTAAACAAGTGGCGGATCCTCGTTATTGTGGAGCGGTGGCTGTGAACCCGGCGTCCCGAGCTCGAAATCTCGCACACGGCTAACATCAGTGGCCTCGAGCGATGCCTCTCAAAAACAGGTCCGGGCCCACCGCTCACCCTTCACCAACTTGCAACGACGAGAGTGCTTAAATATATGTTAATTATCTCGCGAACACAACATACCAATTCCAGTATTATCCGAGGTACCGTTGCTTCCACTTATAATCGGATTAGACTGTACCCCAGCCACGTCAACCACAGCGAACGTCACCTTTCACCCCCGTACCGTCGCTGCATTCTTTAAACGCTGTTCATGCGTTAGGAAGCCACACTTGTTTGAATCTACACGAAACTTCAGCGAGTCCCACTCACTTCGAGCAAGTTCACAGGCTACACGTTTGCTGTGCAATCATTTCCTGTGGTTCAAAACACGGATTGTGTACGATCGTCTAACGAAGACACGTGTTACCGCCCTCTTGGGTAGGGACAAGGGCCCCGTGTAAGCCAATGGCGACATCGCCATTGACGTCATCTCCGTCGCGACAAACGCTCGTCCAACGCAAGCCTATGGGGGCCCCTCCCACCCCCACCCAACATGTCCGCGTAAGTGGCACTCAATATGACGTCATACCTTTCAACCGCCTACATTATTGCGGACCAATTTAGACCTAATTTTGGGGACCCCGTGCCCCTTACAGATCTCAACGTTCACCCTAAAAAGTCCCATCAACAAGAGAGAAACACAAAGAAATAGACAATGACCACTATTACACTCACCACTGCACTCACCATACTTATCGGTGCCCCTAACTTATTACAGACCATATTCTTGGTTCTTTCGGTAAATTCACGTAGAAGGGAAACAATAAAATAATAAAAAATAAAAAAACAATATTATTTTGTTTCCCTTCTACGTGACTTTACCGAAAGAACCAAGAATATGAATCCCTGCAGTCACGAAAGCTTTAAATCAAAATTTATTACAGACCAATTCAGACCTTATATTTGGTCACCCCCGTGCCGCTTATAAATCTCAACGTTCGTCCTACAAAGTCCCCATCAAGAAGGGAGAAACACAAACAAATTTAAAAAACATGTTTTGCCCTATTGAAACGGCTGTACGCCGTATGGACCTAAAAACTCAAATTCGCCGTACACGAATACAGGGTAAAACCGTATGGGTTGACATCTATGTGACGTCGCTTGGTAGACAAACCTTTGTTGTTGCTGCTGCTGCTGCAATGCAATATTGTTAAAACACACCAAGTGAATTTCCGTATATGTTTAAAAAAAAGTTACAATTATTTTGTTTTTAAAGCCCTACATTATAACATCAAGCCATCGACGACCGTAACCCTTGACCCGGTTGCTGCCCATATTAGGAAGCGGTCTCCATGGTAACGGCAACGCTGGCGCGCGCGGTAACCATAGCGACGGCGCTGACACCACCACCACCTCCACCGCAACTCGCACATTCCAAACAACGTCGGCGCTCTCATTCCGAATTAAAACAACAAAAACAACAACAACAACCGCGCAATGGACTCGGAGGACCTGCAGCAGTGCATGGAGTACGTGTCCAGCTCGGGGCTGACGCTGAGCCCCGAGGAGGCGGCCGCGTTGCGCGTGTCGCTGCGTGAGACGGGGACGCAGATGCACCTGAGGGGCGTGCGGCTCTGGGGCCGCGTGTTCGCGCTCGGCGGACGCGACTACCTGGTCGCGGACGGCGTGCGAGACGGCGCCGACGAGCTCACGGGCAGGACCACCCTCTACAGGTGAGTAGTGGTGAGTAGAGGAGAGAGGGGGGCTCAGGGTTATATTGCATAACGCCGCGCTGTACAGGTGAGTAGTGGAGTGTAGAGAGGGGGGCCCAGGGTTATAGTGCAGGGGCCGCGCTGTACAGGTGAGTAGTGTAGTGTAGAGAGGGGGGCTTCAGGGTTATAGTGCAGGAGCCGCGCTGTACATGTGAGTAGTGGAGTGTAGAGAGGGGGGCTCAGGGTTATAGTGCAGGGGCCGCGCTGTACAGGTGAGGAGTGTAGAGAGGGGGGCTCAGGGTTATAGTGCAGGAGCCGCGCTGTACAGGTGAGTAGTGGAGTGTAGAGAGGGGGGCTTCAGGGTTATAGTGCAGGAGCCGCGCTGTACAGGTGAGGAGTGTAGAGAGGGGGGCTTCAGGGTTATAGTGCAGGAGCCGCGCTGTACAGGTGAGTAGTGGAGTGTAGAGAGGGGGGCTTCAGGGTTATAGTGCAGGGACCGCGCTGTACAGGTGAGTAGTGGAGTGTCGAGAGGGGGGCTTCAGGGTTATAGTGCAGGGGCCACGCTGTACAGGTGAGCAGTGGAGTGTAGAGAGGGGGGCTTCAGGGTTATAGTGCAGGGACCGCGCTGTACAGGTGAGGAGTGTAGAGAGGGGGGCTTCAGGGTTATAGTGCAGGGGCCGTGCTGTACAGGTGAGTAGTGGAGTGTAGAGAGGGGGGCTTCAGGGTTATAGTGCAGAAGCCGCGCTGTACAGGTGAGTAGTGGAGTGTCGAGAGGGGGGCTTCAGGGTTATAGTGCAGGGGCCACGCTGTACAGGTGAGTAGTGGAGTGTAGAGAGGGGGCTCGGAGTGAGGGGGAAGGGAGAACAGAGGGGTCTCAGAAAATGCAAGACCACGCTCCACAGTTGAGGAGGGAGAGGGGGCTCAGAGTTGGTGCAGGTGAGGAAGAGAGATAAAGAGGGTGAGTGCAGGAATACGCTGTGCCGGCGAGGAAAAGAGGGGATAGGCGGTCAGGGTTAGGGCAGGAGCGTGCTGTATAGATGACTGGGGCGTGTTTACGTTCGTGTTATTTCAATTGTCAGGGTTAGCATTCGAGTGCAGATCAGAAACATGGTACAGGTGGGGAAGATAGAGATAGGGTTAACGTTAAATTTCGATTTAAAGCTTTCGTGACTGCAGGGATTCATATTCTTGGTTCTTTCCGTAAAGTCACGTAGAAGGGAAATACGTGACTTTACCGAAAGAACCAAGAATAGGGTTAACGTTATTAGGAATACGGATCTTCACAGCATAACCTTCCATAACTACCTCTAAACAATACTACATCACGGCCTCATCGTTCTTCCATTACTTATTTCGAACATCACAGTCTCTCACAGGATTCCTTCATCAATATTCCTCCAATTAACAGAGTACTTTGTAATTATCCCAGGCGTGCATTTTAAACCGCACACTTTGTCTCATTTGGGCCCTCATCTGACTTAATTATTTGGGGTTGAACTGATTGAACGATTGATTGAACGAATGATCATTTAAGTTAATTAACAATGCAATGTTTATGCACACCTGGGCCTTGCAGTCTGGACGGACTGAAGTGGCAGCTGCTGGTGCAGAGCTCAGAGGTGCCCGACTTGCGTGCCCGCTTCCAGGGAGACCCCTCGTATGCGCACAAGCTGGAGCCAGAGCAGGGCGGCCAACAGAGCAATGGGGAGGCCCACATCACGGACGAGGAGGCCACGGTGATGAGAGAGCTGCACACTGCTGACCCCTAAGTCCTGACCCTGTTTTTTTTTCTTCTTTTGTATGGCGGAGAGTTGATCAGCAATCATTGAAACGAAACTATTGTTTTTGTTTACCAGGTAAGGCTCACTGAGCTATCTATCTCTGTTTCAGAAGCAACCTGGCCACAAATGATAGCTCAACGAAGGGGCTTATCATGTGGAAATGTATAGTAGCCAAATACTCTTAACGTATGTTTCTAAATGTGGAGGGAAAAAACGGGAGGACCCGGAGAAAAACCAGAGGACTCGGAGAAAAATGCACACGACCACCGAGAGAACATAAAAAACTCCAAATATTCACGAGTCAGGGTCGGGATCGAACCCACGGACTTCTGTATAGGGGTCATACATTTAGTACATACGCAAAAATCTGTCAAAACTTGACCTTTCCCTCCCACCCTGTACGCACGTGTACTTTTTACACCCGCCCCCCCCACCTGCGTACGTACGCTTGACGCAACCTCCCCCCCGAATCCTATAGAATGGCCGATATTTAATCCACGCAGAAACGATCAAGGATTAATAATATTAACGTGTTTAAGCAAACAGATAGTCCATCGCCGGACTATATTACTAATTTGAAGGCCAATGTAGACAAATTATTATTGAGGCTTCACCCCCCCGTTTCCGATGCGTACGTACATTGTCAGTAGACCGCCCATACGCAAGCGTACACATTTGGGTTAACCCCCCCTTCATGCGTAAGTACTCAAAGGATGGCCCCATACCAAGCGAGGTAGTTAACATCTCGCCACCGTGACGAGATTGGGTAGCGTCGTTGAGCCTCTAAAACCAAATAGGGGTTTACTGCTCTGGCCCACCACACTCATCAATGAAGGCTCACCTACCTGATCCTACCAAACTCATCTTTACTTGCATGGCTGCGTGGTGGACAGCAGAGGGCACTGCAGCAATACCCATTCTACTATACCATGCTTAAAAGTCTATGCTCCAAGCATTCAATGTGCGCTGACCAACGTGGACAATTTTGGTCAAATAACCCCAGGATCTGTAGACGTGGATTGACAAAGGGCCTTTCGTGTAAAAAAAAAAATCTGCCACTGATTTTCATGCTGATGTCGTTTGTGGTCGTTGTGTGGGTGACCTGGTGAGGTGCAGGTGAAGGAGGAGGACCGGCTGGCGGCAACCATCACGGCCATCGAGCACGAGGCAGCGGTGGTGCCACGCGGGGCGTTCATGCGCACCCCACTCGGCCGAGTTCAGCGCAACCCAACTTTCCAAGGTTAATGGTGCAGGACAAGCAACCGCTCAAGTACTTCAGCCCCAGTTCAAATTTTTTTAATATATATTTTATTTTACCAGGTAAGAAGCGACCTGGCCACATATTATAGCTCAACGAAGTTGCTTATCACGTCGAAATGTATAGGAGCCAAATACTCTAAACACATGTTTATTCTAAATGTGGAGGGAAAAACCGGAGGACCCGGAGAAAAATCCACACGACCACGGGGAGGGAGACATGCAAACTCCAAATATCCAGGCATTGTCAGGGTCGGGTTCGAACCCACGACCTCCTGTATACCAGGCGAGGGAGATAACATCTTGCCACCGTGCCACCCCATACAGTTTAATTGTGTAGCTATGAATGTACATGTAAAGCCCCACGGTGCTTTGCAGGCTAAATATGAAATTGCTTACGCATGCCGCTGCTGGTGGAAGAGCATCCGTTAGAGAGGGCTCTAGATGGCTTTATATTATAAGAAAATCGCAGGTGCTCCAATATGTACATACGTGTACTCCTCTTTTCTAAATCCACTGCTGGATGAGGGCTTCCCCACGCCGCGTGGGTCATGGGGGGTTATTTCATCATATTGCTGTTCATTGGGGGTTGGTGAAGGCGGGGCGCATAGATGTCCGAGAATATAAAAATAACAATGTAATTTGCTGCACTGGTGACTGCTGTCCGCTGTGCAGCTCTGCAGCCTATAGCCTATAACACGTCATGCGTGGAGGTCACCAATCCCAGCAATGTCAAGTCTCAAACCTGCTGAGCTTCAGAGATCTGATGAGATCTGGTGCAGCCCAAATGATGTGGTCACTGGGTGTAGAAATGTGAACAATAGGCATGTAAAGATTCACACCCCCATGCTTTGACTGTCGTAAATCAGAGTCAGGATCATTCTAAGCATCAATACATGTTGTGCTCGTATGTGCAATATTTTTTTGTTTTATCTGTTTTGTTCTCTCTCGTTCATGCCATTAGCTTTCAGGAAATATTTGCATATACTGAAATTTGCTTGCATTGAAAGTGATGATTTCTTTACGAGTTTTAATTGTGCCCCCCCTCCCACCCCTTCATTTCAGATTCACAAACATGCATAAAAGCTTTCAACCTGAGTTGGAAATCGTCAAAAATACAGAGACTTTTAAAGATGGTGTGTGTGTGTGTGGCGCGTGCGTGCATGTCTGCTGTGCGTATCTGTGGCGCTGGGTGCAAGGGCTTTCACTGGAGGAGGCTGGGAAGCTGCGGTCATACCTCCACTGGAGGCGCCCGGAGCGTCTGCCCAAACTCTCTCTGCTTGAGCGAGCGGAGCTGGACCCAGCGCTTGACTTCCTCGACCCCATCGAACACGATGTGCCGGCAGGTATGAATGACCGTCACGTCTGAGTGACCGCCACGCATGAGAGGAAAATGTCACAAACAGAATAGTGGTTCAGCCGTCTTAGATTGACAATTCCATGAATGGTAAAAAATAATGGATATCCGCATTTGTCTAGGGCTTCTTGTGTAGAGCAAGAGAGGTCAGAGTGAAGATGGGTTCATTGGAGCATGCAGCACGTGAAAGCGTTGGGGACGTGACCACAATATGTTGACCACAATTCTGAGTTATGATTCAAGAAGTTATAGTTTTAAATGCCTAATTTGCACGACCTTGTTTGCATTGTCTTTTTTCCATGTGTTCCATCTCATTCTTTGTATTACCCTAAAGGTAACGTGCACAATATTTTCACGAATTACAAACACATCCTTACCCACGCAGCTTAATTTCTCACCGCATATTTGATGGGTCACTGGAAGACTGAATTCGGCATGTGACGAGTTGCCACAGCAATAGTGAGAAGTACACTGAATGTTGTGTTCTCATCATCAAATAAATATATTCTGAGTGACCAACCTGGACAGACCCGGCTGAAATAAGCCCTGCTTACGTGCATGATTTTTTGCATGAATCATGAGCATTCAAAATGTTTTTGACTTATCTTTCATTTCCTTTTATTTATGCCTAATAATCCAAGCTGGTGCTTCAGTGCTCGCACGTATGACTATGTGTGTGCTTGTGCGTCTGTGTGCGGTAGTGTAGTGATTAGTGTGCTGCACTACGAACCTGGCGACCCAGGTTCAATTCCCGCTCACGGCCAACATCAATCACGATTATCTGAACAGGTTGTGGGCCTCCCCTAGGTCGACTCAGCCTTAAATGAGTACCTGGTGCGGTGTGCAAACATCGCGACTCGGGAGACAAAGGCGGCCGGACGTGGTGTTGGCCACCCACCCCCTCGTGTGCCGTGCCAGCCTTCATAGGTGCTCGCTAACAGCACTTGCCCCAACAGTCTGTTTAGGCTATACGGGGGATCTTTGTGTGTGTGTGCATGTGCGGCAGGGTGCTGGAGCCTGCAGCTGGAGCGCGGCGGGGCGCTGGTCATTCTGCGCAGCCTGCTGTGGCCGGGCCTCACCTTTTACCACGTGCCCGGCACGCCGCGGCATGGCTACATTTACATGGGGCTTGGCGAGAAGAACATCGACCTCCCCTTCATGATCTAGACCGGCAGGGCAAGGCACCACACGTGTGACCAGAGGCACGCACACCGGCCGCATATGTTTGCCAACACCAATGGATTATGAGAAGGGCTGCTGTTTTTTTACTTGGAGCTGCAAACTGATGTTTAAAAGTAAAAATGGCTTACATTTACAAAGTGGTATAATTAGCTTTGAAAAACAATCGGCAGCATATGCCATGGATCGCTAGGGTTGTAAAATATGCGGCCGCCTTTGTCTCCCGAGCGCTCGCATTCCCTGGCCACATTGCTCCAAGTTCTCGTTTTAGGCCAGGCCTACTTGAAGGGTGGCGGGCGCTAATTGCAGGTTGTGCTGAGCTATGGAAGAACCAGGATAGGCTCCAATATGCGGTCGCTGCTGGTCATAAAGTGATCTGTGGCTGAGAATTAATCCCGAGTCTCTGGGATTGCAGTGTAATGCGTGTACCATGTTGATAGCACTCACAAAAGTATTGGCTTGCAACAGTGTGGGAATTGAAGGGAACCTCATAATGCCTCATTTTATATGCACAGGGGCATGTTTAACCGTGTAATACATAAATCAACTGCTCTTCGTGCGTGTTGTTCTCAGACACAAGCCCTACATAAATATTGACGCTCTGCGGGTTCCCTATAATTTAATCCAATCACCGGCCATGCGTGAGTGCGAATTCCTGTTACTCCCCCACCACTACCCAAACCCTCCCCACCCAGCATGAACTATATTCCCATTCCCACAGACAACGTTAACTTGCACTACTGAGTTCCAGGATGGAAATGCCATTGGAATGCATTGGTAGCGGACAAGGTGGGGCAGGGGGGGGAATTGAGTTTAATAGAGGACGTGTTGGGTCGGGGCAGTTCATAGATGGCCCAGGGCTCCATCCGTTCTCCGTGCCCCAGGCAGTATGGTTCACTACACCCTTCCACCACCGCCATCTCACAGTATCTCTCCATTCTGTCTCACTGTGGAGTGCCCCCATTGCGCCGAGTATTATGTTAATAAATTTGCGTTGGAAAATGTCACCTCTGCATGTGTGTGTCGGTCTTCCTCGCCACTCTGTAGTGCTCTGTGTGCGACGCTTGTGATTCTAAAGGATATTGATCGGTTGACTGGTGGTAAGGTGTTCATGTGCAGTGATAGGGGTGCTACCTCTTGAAAGGGAGACGTCTGTGTCATTGGACTCTCACCTGGATCTTAATAAAGGCGATTGACATTAAAGTCCACAAACTTCAACTCTCCAAATTGCCATCCACTCTATTGGTAATTGTATTTTTGTTGAGCAGGTGAAGACCCGTTGAGATTAATTATTGGGGCACCTGTTGGAAACCAACGTTTCATTGTATTTTAAACAAATACATGTGTAGTTTTGAGCTTGGCACACATGGGGATGTGTCTTTAATCTGTCAGTGGTTTTCTGGACCGTATGATACAACATGCATGGATTTCACAAATGCAGTCCCATTTCAGGTCAAGCTCTTCCATCTTAGGAGCTGTCCATTGTGTAACATTCATCCTTGATTGCTTGGAGAATCAAATCAACGTTGTTCCTCATCCTCTTTTATCCCATGCTGTATCTCTCAACCGCATCAACAAGTGAAATTAGTTTGGTGAATTTCCTGAAGGTCTCTTTACAGGAATTAATTTGCAGGGCCTTCCTGAAAATAGTCTTGAGACTCTGTGTGGCTTTCCTGGGCAAATGGTACCCTAATAATACTCCATAAATAAAATTATGCATTCTCTCTCCCATGTCTCCACTTTTGTCCTGGATTCTCGGCTGTTGAGAAACTCATCTCTCATAAGAGATCGTGGTTCATTTTCATATTTGGCAACCACCTCACCGCAATCTGCAAGTCATAAAGCATTAGGTATTGAGAATGTATACCAGAGCGTGTGCAACGGCGCTGCGTGTTTGGACAAGGTGAAGAGAGAGAGGGATTGCACTCCACGCATCCTTAAATTCACTCGCGAACCTTCAACTGCAGACAGTGTCGACCGTGTGAAACGGAGACAGCTTTGTGATCGTGGCTGATAATGAAACAGTATCTACGACGAATGCCCACTGTATTATGATGACGATGATGGTTGGCGTGCCCTAACGTCTGGCATCACAAGAACGATGCAGCCCGCAGTAATTGCCAATTAGTCGACGCCTTTGACGGCAATCGAACCGTGGTCTTTGGAGCGAACTGGCCATCCATTCCAGTCAGTGCCGGATTATCCTAGTAGCAAAAGTAGCTATAAATGCTACAGGCCCCGCACTTTCAATGTCCCCGCGCTAAATGCTTTCAAGCTATCAATTCCGGTTCAGTGATTCTGCACTTGCGCTATTACTATAGTACTCTTATGAACGACTGGGTGTTTAAGGTTAGCGATGTGTCGTATTATCTGTCTGTATAGCAAATGAAAAAATGCAATTACTTTACTATGCAAGTAAAAAAAATGTGTTTTAATATTTATGTGTTTTTTTTATTTATGGCCCCTTTATAACATATGCTACAGGCCCCGCACGAGCTTAATCCGGAACGGATTCCAGTCTTGAGAGGGACGAGAGCTTTGGATGAATAACGGGCGTGAAGTAAACCACGCTTCGGGGGGGGGACACAGGTTGCGCACAGCTGGAGCAAGTGGACAAGATGGCACGGAGCCGATAGTGCCGCCACCCACGCACTGTTTACAATGAGCACACGGAGACTTTTAATAAACACGGGCGAGGGAGGTAATTAACGGGACGACGGTGAGGCTGGGAGAGACTCGCGTGCGAGCGACGAGACGGGGAGGAGGGAGACGCGAGGGAGGAGATGCCGAGGGGCGGACGCCTGGAAAGGGTCCCCCGCTCGCTGGGTTCTGCAGAGCTGGGTGGCTGAATAATTCCACCAGCCACCCCTTGGCTGTGCGTCTCTCCTGCAGGGTTGCGGCTGGGCGTTGTTTGGCCGCCAGGGGGCATTAAGAACTCGTCGATGCCGCACGAATTGAACACCAGTTAGTTATTAGGTACAAGACAGTGATTCTTAACCTTTTCTGCAGCCTTGCACCCCTTTGGTTCTCAGAAAGGGGCATCTCGCACCCCCAGGGGATGCGTACACCCTAGGTTAAAAACCACTGCGTAGAGCAGATGCAAGAGTTTCACGTGGATTTAGGAATGATGTGCTTGAGAAGATGCAAGTGCTGATGAGCCCCAGTGATAATGAGCACACCGATTTAACGCGCTGGGACCTTGTTGGCAGCATGCATATTGGTGCGGTTCGCTGATGAGCCTAAATTATAACGAAACCCCGCCCCCTTGTCTCCCATGCTCCAAATTGTATAACACTCGAATGCATTCCTTGAATACTTTTGTATTTGTCTTTCGGTTAGAATGTTATTTAAACACTCACTTTGGCTTAAAAAGTCCTTATGCCTCAAGATGGTCAGATGACCGAAACTTCTATTGGTGTGTTTTTTTGTTTAATCTCTCAACAAAAGAGATTAACAACGAGCCTTTAGTGCAGCAGTGCATGGTCAACATCATGAATAACGTCCCGGGGAGCCAAAGGTGGTTGGACGTTTGTGTATGCCAAGATTTCTATCACCTCCGATGAACACGATTGGCTACGGACGGTGCGAAAGAGGTTCAACATACGTACCAACTCACCCACCCATCAAACGCGCCGTGGCTGGCCCACCTTAATAGGTGCTCGCTAACAACACTTGCCCACCGGTCAATCCGTGTACGTATAATTATGCCTCGCTCACCACGCTAAGTTCTTGGCCACGTGAGTTAAATCCCGGTCAACGGACCTGGACTTCCTCTCGAGTTGATATAAAATGAGTACCCGGTACGCTGTGTGGCCAAATCACCATTGGCGGGGTTATGACCTCACCCTAACACCACTCCGGCCCGCTCCCCTCCTCCGTGCGATGTTCCGGCCTTAATAGGTGCTCTCTAACAACACTCGTCTCGTCGTGTGTGTGTGTATGCATGCGTGCGTGTGCGCACGTGCGTGTCTGCGTGTGTGGGAGCGTAAATTCCAGCAGCCCAAACGAGCAGATTGATGGGGGGTAGAGGGGGTAGGTACCCTGCCGAGTGCAGTCATGTGGTGGATGGAGTGGACAAAACCTTTTTCTAAACACAGCGTTATCAGCACGCCTGTGCCGCTAACACAGAAACATTTCGGGTGGTTGAGAGTGCTCCCCGTCTGTCTACAGTTGTCGATTCCTCTGTACCGCCTGCCAGTCGGGTCACATTTTGCTTAAAGTTATTTCGAAGGTGACCTTAGGCAAAAGAGGACAACGACGACGCACGACTGATGATGATGGGGGGGGGGGGGCAGAATGGACAGAGGCTGCTTTGTGTTTTCTGTACGCGTGGTTTGTGTCTCTTGTTTGAAACTTGTGGTTTTACCGGGCCGTCACTATTTTTTGTTTGTTTTGATGGGGTCGTTTTTATTCTCATCACCTGCAAGCGAGCGCCCTCCCTATTAAGTCCAGGATGGGACACAAACAAGTCGTGGCCACTGGCAAGTGGTGGTGGCCCATCGGGTGCCCTAAGCAGACATTATTCTTCAGAATCAGAAGCTTTGTGTAGATTGGAAGAAGCCGATGAGCTATGAAGCTCTTTTTCACTGATGCCAAGCAGGGGCGGATCAGCAAGAACGATAAACTACTAAACCGTTAACTATTTTTTATTTTACCAGGTAAGGCCCACTGAGCTACAAAGCTCTTTTTCAGAAGCGACCTGGCCACAAATGATAGCTCAACGAAGTAGTATATCACGTAAAATTTTATAGCAGCCAAATACTAATTTAAAATCATGTTTCTAAATGTGGAGGGAAAAACCGGAGGACCCGGAGAAAAATCCAGGCGAACACGGGGAGAACATGCAAACTCCAAATATACAGGCGTCAGAGTCGGGATCGAAACCACGACCTCCTGTATAGCTGGCGAGGCACTTATCATCTCGCCACCGTGGCGTGAGATGACAGAAGGGATGTTGCTACGAGATGGGCGACGTGGATACGAGATGAGCCTGCAGTGAAATGAGAGATGTAGGCAAGAGATCGATGATCATGGGATGAGAACGGAGAGCTGCAAGACAAGGAAAAGATGGGAGATTCATTTTCTCGTCGTGTTAATTGGCTCCCTTAATGTTCAGTAGGATTTTAATTCGATCTGATATTTGTATCCCTATTGGTTCATGAATCCGGGTGTTCCCCATGGGCCACTTGTGACTCTAAGCTTTTGCTCAGTTCGCATTACGCTAACGCCACCGCTGCCCATCGTATCAAAGCTGATGTAAATATGCGACTCATTGAGGCATTCCTGTATATTGATGATGATGATAACGTACAGTCGTTCTTAATTCGCTGTTGGATGAAGGCATCCCTACGCCGTGTCGATCATTAGGTTATTAGCGTTGTTTCACAATACTTCACCACGCTGGTCAGAGCGAATTGGCGAAGCTGAGGGGCCCAAGGAACGGTTCAGATATGTTAGCCGTGTTCTTTGGGTATTTCGGTAAAGTCACATAGATAGTTTCAAAGAAAATACAAATATTTAGATAGGTTCAAATAATAGAAAATAAAAAAAATATTTTATTTGAACCTATCTACGTGACTTTACCGAAAGACCCAAAGAAAATGAATTCCTGCAGTCACGAAAGCTTTAAGTCAAGCTGTTAGCCGTGGTCTGGAATCGAACTCGGGGGATCAAATTCATAGTGCAGTGCGCTAACTACTGCGCCACCGATCCTTCCCTCCCCACCACCCACCGTTATTATTACATCAAAGACTGCTTCATTTGAGTTAAAATCCGGCCACTTGAGCACAAAGTTATTAAGAGAAACAGAGAGAAGGGAGGGAGGGCAGCAGGGAGACGAGGAGGGTGTGTTCCATGTCGTACGGATGGATGGAGGAGGAGGAATGGGGTGACAGCAATCGTTGTGGTGATGGTGGTGGTTGCTGTGTTTGTGTTGTCGGTGGGCGGTGTTCTGTGTATTTGAAGGCTGTAGTGGAGGAGGAGTGGGAGGAGGATTGAGTGAGGAGGGGAGGAGAGAGAGAGAGAGGTGTGGGCTGAGTGTCTCGGGGAATTTCTAGGGATCGGTTTTACTGCCGCACAACACTTAGCCCGGGATAGCGAAGTCAAATGCGCCCGTGTACGTCCTCTCTCTCTCCACTTGCAAGTCAATCAGCGCAGCGAGCCGGCGACGTGATTGGTGTTACACCATCGTCAGCAGCAAGCGGCAGCAGCAAACGGCAGGTCTTCCTTCATCGCTGTGTCTCCGCGCGTTGCTCGACGTCCGTTTTGGTCGGGCTTGAAATTAAATTCTGAACTCACGCAAGAGAGAGAGGGATAGACAGGGACTCCCGGTAGCACGTGCCCTGCGTGCAGCTCCTGTCAGCGTGAGTGGCCTGGGTATAATCCGGTGGGTGGGGGTCTGCCTGCCTGGGTGAGTAGCGAGGGGGGGGGAGATGACTGGGTGGGTTGATTGGTTGGTTTGTGCGTAGCTGGTTTATTGACTCATTGGCTGTCTGAGTTGGTGGGTGGTTTGAGTTGGTAGGTGGTGAATAACTGACTGGGTGAGTGAATTAGTGAGTGGCTGACTGACTGGCTGGTTAGCTGGATACATTGGAAGGTTAGGTAAGTGTTTTAGTGAGTGGCTGACTAGGTGGCTTGGTAAGTAGTTAGCCGCTTGGGTGGCTGGATACTTGGGTTGGTAAGTGTCTAGCTGGGTAAATTGTTGAGTGGTTGGGTGGGTGAGTAGTTGAGTGGGTGGGCTGGTAAATACCTAGCTGGGGAAATTGGTGAGTGATTGGGTAGGTGAATTGCTACAGTGGGTGAGGTGGTGAGTGACTAGCTATATTCGTCGGTGAGTAACTGGCTGGGTGAGTAGTCCAGTGGGTGGGCTGGTGAGTGACTAGCCGTATGCGTCGGTGAGTGACTGGCTGGGTGAGTCGTTGAGTGGGTGGGCTGGCGAGTGGCTGGCCGCGTGGGGTGGCTGGCTGAGTGAGTGGTGGGTGTGTAAATCCCCAGGCAGCAGCAGCAGCAGTCCGCCTCCTTCGGCACGTGGGACTGGAGGAGCGCGCGCTCTCGGGAGTCCAGGTGCCCCTCTCACCGTGGGTTCTGAGACCCCCCTCTGGAGCATTCCGGAGCGTTCCAAGGGATCCAGGAGTGATTGAGAGCGTCGAGGAATGTTCCAGAAGATAACGCGAGCGATCAAAAGTGTTCCAAAACCACAACCGAAGCTTTTCGAAGGTTTCGGCGGTGACACTGCATCTTCAATAGGTGCTTCAGAAGATACAGCGGCGTTGAAGGACGATTGAATGATCAAGGAGCGTTTCGGGCGATTCAGGAATAACGCATAAAAAGTGTTCAAGAGTGTTTTAGAAGATCCATGAGCATTCAAGAGTGTTTCAAGAGACACACCGGCCTCGGAAAACCTTCTACTGGATTAAACAAAAAATAAAGTGAATGGGGAGATATTGAAACGTCTTCCAGAGAGCACAGACGTATTGCGGAGCATTCCAGAGCGTTCGGGAGTGATAAGGAGGTTGTTCAAGAGGTCCTTCGGAAGAGTTCTCGAGCGTTCAGTGTTCGGCGCTACCAGCGAGCACGCGCGTGCTCTCAGCGCTCCTCTCAGATAGTCCAAGAGGAGCCCTCGCCAGAGAAAGGAAGAAGGCAGAAGACCCGAACTCTCCCACTTCTGCCTGCAGGTTAAAACTTGCTGCCCACGTGCTCCGTCAACCCCGCTGCTCTCCACGTGCTCCGACAACTCCGCTACTCTCCACGTGCTCCGTGAGGCCTCTGCTCCCCACGTGCTCCGTCAACCCCCACTGCTCTCCACGTGCTCTGTGAGACCTCTGCTCTCCGCGTGCTCCGTCAACCCCCGGACCCACAGACCCGACCCCTGTACGTGGCTTCGCGTGGATTAAATTAAACCGCACTCGACAGGGATCGTGGGTGCAGTGGCATCGTCGGTTTTTATTTTTAAAATGAACTCCGTCTTCGACTTGAAAACGATGGAGGTTTGAAATCGCCCCTGGCTACTCAACAAAGGCAGATCGACCGACGAGGAGAAGAGAGGAGCGAGCGAGCGAGAGAAAGAAAGGCTGATGCTGTGAGAGGAGGGATTGGAGCCAGGCATGGCTCACAGACTTTACGCTCTGCGAGTCGTACTGCTTACGATGCTACACGGAGCCGTGGCGCAGGTATGAGCAACCCTCCCTCCCCTATCACCATGGTTACTGCACACATACAATGGGACCTGGCCACATCACCTGGACATCTCTTTCGGTTTATCTCACCCGATCATCATCTTTGCTTGCCGCGAATGAACCGCAATACCTTGCCGATCTCGTCAAGGAGCGTAAGCCATCACGCGAACTCCGGTCGACCTTGGAGCGGCTTTTTGGATAGCCACTGAACATCGGCGGTCACCGCATGGTGCGCTTTCAGATGCGCTTTTGCGGCCGTCTGGAACGCTCTTCCTTCCTTGATTAGGAAGCCACTGGAGTTATGCATTTTAAAACCTAGATTGACAAACTCATTTCTTTAGAACTGCTAGTTTGTTGTCCTTCCCCCGCATAATTGGCTACGGAAGGTGCGAAAGAAGTAAAAAATACAGGCTCATATCAACTTGATATCCGATCTAGTTTTTACTCACCTGGCCAGCCAAACATCAATTATATATATTTGAAAAAAAAGTTACATCTGTTGTCATTCGCACTGCCTTTGGCGTGGGACTGCGGGATGTGACCTGGAGTTGTCAATGCTTCGTGACACCCACCACTCGTATGCGTGGTGGGTTTTCTCTGGGTTCTGTAGTACCCCCCCCCACGCGAATCTAAACACTCATTATAGTAGAATTGTAAGGATAGGTTTAACCCTTTTTGGCAATAAAAACTGAAAACTTTTGCAAGGAATCGTGTCTGCATTAACCACACATACTTGTGGTGAACATGCACAAAAAAAGCATGCTCTGGTAGTATATGCATTGTCTTTGAAACCGATTGGTCCACACCAGAGACAGCTTTCTTTAGAGCCTAGTGTCAAACAGTGTTAGACCAGAGGACGCCAAAAGTCGAATCAGAGCATGTATTTTTTTGTTTGCATGTTCACTACAAGTATCTGTGGTTAATGCAGACATGATTCCTTGCAAAAGGTTTCATTTTGGTGTTTTAACATCTTACCACAACTGTTTTATTTCCAGAAAGAGTAAAACCTATTCTTATATTTTGATACTGGCAAGGGAGGTCCCATGATGTAGCTGCTCGCCCCGATCTCTCAATGTCCTGATAGTGGCATTGTCTTTGTGCTGTTCGTCTTTTGGCGTCCTCTGGTCTAACACTGTTTGAGACTAGGCTCTAAAGAAAGCTGTCTCTGGTGTGGACCAATCAGTTTCAAAGACAATACATATACTATCAGAGCCTGTTTTGTTTGCATGTTCGCCACAAGTATATGTGGTTAATGCAGACACAATTCCTTGCAAAAGGTTTCAGTTTGGTGTTTTACCATCTTAATACAACTGTTTTGTGGCCAGAAAGGGTAAAACCTATTATTAAAAGTGATACCTGCAAGGGAGGTCCCATGATAATAGATTTGGCTAAGCATCTTCAATGTAGCAGGACCATCTCGAAAAAAAGAGTCTTGAGGCTCATTGAGGCTATACCGGATATATTATGGACATTGACATTTCTCTTTATGGTTTACCTACGCACGGTGCGAAAGAAGTTCAACTTACATACATATATACCTGTCCATGCATTGACACAGCTCGGCCAATAGAGGTCGTCATTGCAGCCGAGAGAGAATTACCACACTCCAAGCCGCGTGCGTTGTCCACGACACCGTTCAAACCTCTCCCCACCTGGACAGAATATTCAGTGTGAGAGCGCACAGCAGCGCGCTAACGTGTGCAAAAAGGACGCAGCCATTTGTGTAAATGCCTTCAACGGAAACAGCAACAACAAAAAGCCGAGCAACAGTTCCTGAAGAACTGCATTGTTGGTGGTCACCTCGTCTTGGGTCACGATTAAAATAAATGCGGGCAAATGTGGTCAACCTATCGACAGCAGCATTGATGCTGCAGTGATGGGCAATAATTAGGAGAAGATCGGTCTATCGTTGCCAATCACTGCGTCATCATCACTGCTGCTGCCAAATGTAAACGAAAACATGTTTTTTTATTTGACCAGGTAAGGCCCACTGATCTATGCAGCTATTTTTCAGAAGCGACCTGGCTATCACAAATGATAACTCAACGGAATGGCTTATCATCACGTGGAAATGTTTAGCAGCCAAATACTCTAAACGCGTATCGATTCCAAATGTGGAGGGGAAAAATCGGAGGACCCGGATAAAAATCCACACGACCACGGGGAGAGAGGTGCAGGCTCCAAATATACAGCAGCAGGCGTCAGGGTCGGGATAGAACCCACGACCTCCTGTACACCCCGCGAGGGAAATAACATCTCCTAGCCACCGCAGCGCCCCATCATCAACATTTATTTTGATGCTGATTGAAGACAAGTGGCCCAACAATGCAGTTTTTCAGCAAATGTTGGTTTCTCTCTCAATAACGCACAAGAGGCTGTGCACTTCTTACGCATGTGTGTGTCTCGTTTGAGGTCATACTGTAGTTATGTAATGGACGCGTCCACTCGTCAATTAATATCGATTATTAAGGCCGTGCGAGAATCGAAGTTCTTATTTCGCGAACATGTAAATCATGAGCCAACTTTTTACGTTTGAAAACAAATGGAGGTCGACTAAGCTGTGCAAACGAGCCAGACACGGACAACGATAAATAATTAACAATCAAACAACGGGATGCTTCATGTAGGGTACGTGCCTCGTGTCATCACGACTTCAGAATAACATTATTTTCGTGTCGGATAATTTTTGCGAGACCCATCACGCCGCCTGCATTCAGAGCTGCAAAGCGTTCACACTGAAATTCATTATTTGTGTCGTTGCGTGACGAAAAGCGATCTTCAATCGGCGACAAGTCCACCCCGCCCGTGTTACGCCGAGGACGTTGAGCGCAGTCATTTGTCACTTTTTTAGCTGAAGCCATCACCTTAAACTCAATTGTGCTTTCATGCCAAGCGAATGCATTTAAAGTTTGAACCCCCCCATCATCTAAGACGGTCCTGGCCACTGTGAAGGCCTTGGAGAGACCCATAGCATTACTAATGTGTCACTGTAATCATCATCATCATCAGGGGCGGAGCCAGGATTTCAGGCCGGGGTGACACTCAACAAATTTTAATTTGAATGATTACAGAGTTAGGCTGTTGAACTAGACGCCATCGGTTGGCGACACACTCTGACAATGCAGTTGCACGGAGTCCGCCAGATCGAGTGGCGTACACTTATACGCAGAATGTCACCCCTGTCACCCTCCCTGGCTCCGCCTCTGATCATCATCGTCTATTGTCTATCCACTGCCGGATTGAACATCACAGTCCTGTGGTGCCACAATCCATGCGGCTCCTGCACGTGAAGTGACCTCTGACTCCACCTCGTGAGTGGTCGTGCGTTCCCTCCCTTGGCTGCCACTTCTTCACCAGTTCCGTACATTGACCATCGTCCACTGTAGCCACGTGTCGTGCCCGAGACCACTAGCTTTTCCCTTATTAGTCAATATGCTGACATTCATTTGCTTTCTGATCCAAGTGTTTGTTAGTCTAACTCCCAGCATGCACCATTCCTGTGCTTTCTTGGTCACTTATTAGCCCCCTCTTCCATCTTTGCCATCGTCCATGTTTGTGCGTCGTTCATCAGCTGCCAATATTAATGTCAGCTGGGCCGTTGGTGGCTGTGCACGTGGCCTGTAATCCAGTGCTGTGGAGGCAGTGAGGGTTGGTGGCTCACCGCACAGATGTTGCGAAACTCCCTTGCCGTGAGCGTCGAGGAGGAGCCGTAGCCTTACTCGCCAGGATAAGGCGGTTCAGCTAATTTTAGACGAAACTCCATCCGTTTCTATCTGCATGGGGATCGAGTGTTGTCCCTTCGCACGCATGGTTTTTTTTCTCTTCCAGATGCTCCGGTTTCCTTCCACATGTGCAAACAACTCCTACATTGGTTGAAAAATGTTTTTAATATAAAAAACACCTGATCCAGGACTATCCTAAAAATGTAGAATTGAACTCAGGGTGGCTTTCCTGGATAAATAAGTAATTATTATAATATGCACTGATTAAAAAAGGTTGCTCCTCGTGCACAACTTGGTATGCTGCTCTTAATTTTGAGAAATGCGAATTACGACAATGCAGCAATCGAATACATAAATCGTGTAGCCATTACCATCATCAGTCAATGTTGTATAGCCACAAAGGAAAATGCCCATTTAGTTCCATCACTCAGCATAAAATATTTACGTGATGGTGTTGATGTGTGTGGTCTTGTATTTTGTCTGTGTGTGCTCGTATCAGCAGTCGTTTGACACAGAGGAAGTGCCAAGAGGAGGCAGCAATGACGGTAAGGAACAATTGGTTGCATGTGCGGTGTGTTTGATTCATAAGTAAACGCTCATTAATTGGCCAATAACACCTATATATAGAGAACCGCAGAACTTGGGCAGTTGTTGGCGTCGGTTCATCCCACGGCTTGTTTGTGGTTCATCCTCGTGACTCTGAGTCGTTCCCTCTCTTCCAGCTGAAACTTATTATTAATAGGTGCTCGCGAACAATACTTAACCCAACAGTCTACTTTCTTTAGTTTGCACACGCGGGATTGTGCGCGTCCAATCGGAATTGGTGGTGTAGTGTTTATCACACTTCGCTTCGAATCTGGCTACCCGAGTTCGATTCCCGTTCACGGCCAATATCGGTTGTGAATATATGAACCGGTCCTGGGCCACCCCAAGGTCGACTCAGCCTTAAACGAGAACCCGTATATAGATATCAGAACTAGGCAGTCGGTGTGGTGCTGGGCACCAACTCCTTCATATGCCGTGCCAACCTTCATCGGTACTCATTAACAGCACTTGCCCCTCCAGTCCGTCAAGGCTATAGGGGGGATCTTTGTTTGTGTTTTCTATGTGTGGGAGGCGGTGTGAGTATGAGTGGGAGGGTGTGGATGCTGTAATTTATATTGTTGCATATTTTCAATTCCTCAAGGCACGCTTGTGATTAGAAAATACTTCTTTTAAAGGACAAAACAAATCACACGAGTTACACTCAAGCTGAGGGTTAGGGTTGTGTGAGAGTTGGGCTCAGATTAAGTTCGGGTTGTGGTTGTGGCTAGGGTTTGGTTAGAGTTGGGCTAGGGTTTAGTTAAGGTTGTGGCTAGAGTTTGGTTAGAGTTGGGCTAGGGTTTAGTTAAGGTTGTGGTTGTGGATGTGGCTAGAGTTTGGTTTGAATTGGGCTAGGGTTGAGTTAAGGTTAAGGTTGTGGCTAGAGTTTGGTTAGAGTTGGGCTAGGGTTTAGTTAAGGTTGTGGTTGTGGCTGTGGCTAGAGTTTGGTTAGAGTTGGGCTAGGGTTGAGTTAAGCTTGTGGTTGTGGCTAGGGTTTGGATAGAGTTGGGCTAGGGTTGAGTTAAGCTTGTGGTTGTGGCTAGGGTTTGGCTAGAGTTGGGCTAGGGTTGAGTTAAGGTTGTGGCTAGAGTTTGGTTTGAGTTGGGCTAGGGTTGAGTTAAGGTTATGGTTGTGGCTAGAGTTTGGTTTGAGTTGGGCTAGGGTTGAGTTAAGGTTGTGGTTGTGGCTAGAGTTTGGCTAGAGTTGGGCTAGGGTTGAGTTAAGGTTGTGGTTGTGGCTAGGGTTTGGCTAGAGTTGGGCTAGGGTTGAGTTAAGGTTGTGGTTGTGGCTAGAGTTCGGTTTGAGCTAAGTTCGGGTTGGGTTGGGGTTGGAGTTGGGACAATTGAGTTAGAGTTGGGCTCGGGATGAAGACGATCACGGGCACCACCATGATCAGCACAACGACAACGACGTGGTGCGGTGACAACGATGACGACGACGTCGATTGTCCACGCTCGCGTGCACCCACCCCCCCTCCACGTGCCCCCCCCCCCCCACGCAGCGGTGCCGTTCCGCGCAGTGTGGGAGCGCAGCTTCTGCCGCGCCATGGAGGTGCTGGTGCCCGTGTCGGCCGAGCGACCGCGGGACGTGGAGCATCTCTTCAAGCCGCCCTGCGTGCGCCTCCTGCGCTGCGCCGGCTGTTGCGGGGACGAGCGGCTCCAGTGCTTGCCCACGCGCACGCACAACACCACCATGCAGGTGCGTGCCCACACACACAACACCACCATGCAGGTGCGTGCCCACACACACAACACCACCATGCAGGTGCGTGCCCACACACACAACACCACCATGCAGGTGCGTGCCCACACACACAACACCACCATGCAGGTGCTTGCCCACACACACAACACCACCATGCAGGTGCTTGCCCACGCGCACGCACAACACCACCATGCAGGTGCGTGCCCACACACACAACACCACCATGCAGGTGCGTGCCCACACACACAACACCACCATGCAGGTGCGTGCCCACACACACAACACCACCATGCAGGTGCGTGCCCACACACACAACACCACCATGCAGGTGCGTGCCCACGCACACAACACCACCATGCAGGTGCGTGCCCACACACACAACACCACCATGCAGGTGCGTGCCCACACACACAACACCACCATGCAGGTGCGTGCCCACACACACAACACCACCATGCAGGTGCGTGCCCACACACACAACACCACCATGCAGGTGCGTGCCCACGCACACAACACCACCATGCAGGTGCGTGCCCACACACACAACACCACCATGCAGGTGCGTGCCCACGTGCACTGCAAAAGACAACGACCCTCCCCCGGATAGCCTTTGCGAGACTGTTGGGGCAATTGCTGTTAACGAGCGCTAATAATTATCTATGAAGGTCGGCATGGAATACGACGGGGTGGGAGGCAAGCACCACGCCCAGCCGCCTTTGTCTTTCTAGTGGCGACGTAAAGGTACTCGATGAAGACTGAGTCAACGTAGGGGATTCCCAGGACCAGTGTTCACTGCACAGAGCACTAACCACTACAATACCGATACACACAAGGGTTCACACACGGATACACGCAATACCGTCATACAGGTTTGTACACGGCTGTAATATACATGCTATATAGACCCATGCTGTCATTCCTAGTGCTGATACTGTTGAAGATGCTCTTCTTATTCCTGGTGCTGCTAGTGTTGGTGATGCTGATCATACTGGTGGTGCTGATGTTGCTCGCTGGTGGTGGTTGCTGATGTTTAGATTCTAAAGGTGAAGCCGCTGCATGGGCAGTATTTGGAAGAGATGACGTTTGTGCAGCACAGTGCGTGCGAGTGCAGGTGAGTACACACAAACACACGGATACACACACAGGTATACAACAGGTGCCATTCGCCACTAAGTGGTGGTGACGTCACCGTAGCACTTGTGCCAGGCCACATGCAATTTGAGGTCACGCGAAGTGTAACCTAAAATTACATTGGCAGGAAGGTCATAGGACAGACTCAGGAATAATGGGTTGACTGAACAAGGTGACTGGCAGATTCACCATCTGTGCTACCAACTGTGCCAACTTGCTGCGTTTAGCTGCCCGGCACACCGCCCCGTTGTTGTGAGCGTCGTTCCTTCGCCCTCTGTTGTTGTTGGAGGGCGACTGCCTCCAATTGAAAGGTAGCATCTTCTTACGAGCCTCCTCCGACAGAGGCCGATCGTGACACCGCACGTTTCAAGGCACGATGCCTTAACCCTAATCCAACCCAAGATGACGTTTTGCAAGCGTAGAGAGGGGAAGTGCATAACTACGGCTGATAAGATCCAGAGCGATGTATTCAGTGATAGGTCAGGTGGCTTCCACACGGTGTAACGCAGCCGATGAAAAAAAACGTCGCTTGACTGATACGGAGTGAGACCTTGGCTGCCAAACTCTAGCCACCGTTCCTTCCCGATCCACCAAAAAATACTGCTTCGTTGGAGTCAAGACCCGGCCACTTGAACACAAAGCGAATGAAGAGAAAACAAGAGGGGGAATTAGGGAGGATGCGGCTTGGGCTCAGGGTGTGTTCCGTGGTGTGCGGACAGGGGAGGAGGAGAATGTGGCAGAAGTTGCGTTCGCGGTTATTGCATTGATGGCAGACAAATTCACAGTCCAGGGCACTTTGCACGGCGTCACCGATTCACCCCCCCCCCCCCTCATTGAAATAATGTTAATCAACATTGGTATAATAATAAGAGCAATTATTTATCCAGAAAAGCCTCACATTGAGTCCCAAGAATATGTTTATGCTGGTTCCTGCACTGGCATGTTTGGCCACTGTCTCCTATTTTTAAGTGGTTTTTGTTTTTGTTTGCGAGTGGAAGAAAACTGGAGTATCTGGAGAAAACCCATGCATGTAAGGCGGGGGCGGGGAACCTTTTTTTCTGCCAAGGGCCATTTGGATATTTACAACATCATTCGCGGGCCATACAAAATCAACTTAAAAATTAGCCTGTTATATTTGGTCAAACATTTAATTAACTTGCCCCTAATGTGATGGCTGGAACTGCTTCTCTTTGGCGAGGCGTGTGATGTTAGCTGGTGTTGATGATGTTGCTACTCGCAACTGCTTTTCCAGGTTTGCTCCTAGAGTTATTGAATTTCGAGTCCCGCCTGCGGTTGCCTTGGCAGGGCCACACCAAATGATTTCGCGGGCCTTATACGGCCCGCGGGCCAGACGTTCCCCACCCCTGATGTAAGGGAACACCACTGACAAAAAATGTGCCACAGTGAGTGTTTTGAATCGATTGGCTATCAATACATAATTAAATTTGCAAAACGGTCAGACAATTTCAACCAATCTCTTAACTACCTCACCGCCATCGTTTATTATTCATACCACGACCTTCCACGCAGTACATCTCGAGGAGCCGGAGCAAGAGGGGGCATTTGAGAATCTCGCTCAGTGAGCAAGTGGTTGGACACCAAACACTGCTCATATCCAGTGCAGAGGAGACAACACAAACACACACCACACGATGTTCATATGCAGTGCAGAAGAAACAACACTCGCACACAACACGCGGTGTTCATATGCAGTGCAGAAGAGACAACACACACACACACACCACACGATGTTCATATGCAGTGCAGAAGAGACAACACACACACACACAACACGCGGTGTTCATATGCTTTGCACAAGATACAACACACACACCACGAGAACAGGCAACACTGAAAAGCCAAACTGTGCTTTGACAAACCCACTCCGTGACACTGCCGGCATAACGACCTCTACATCCTGTGACCCCCCACCCCCCACAGACAAGTAACGAGCAAAGGAAAATCAGAGAGGTGAGTTGAGCACTGGGGTCGGGGAAACAAACGAAAACACCATCCATCGCAGTGTTTGTTTTAATTATAAAGAGTGCACCGTGATGTACTGGGCCCCGCTTTGAGAACGTGGAATTTCCACGCCTGGCCTCAGGGCCGACGGTTGCGATGAGCCGAGCACCGCCACGTGTTCGCTCAGGGGGGGGGGGGGGTGGGGGAGGGTGTACACACACTTTGACTTCGCGATAAAAAAGTAGCTTTTCAACTCACAGCAGCTTTGGCAGCTAAATAAAACTCCAAATTAGAAGGAATGTGCTTTGCATGTCTGTGAGCGAGTCTCTTTTTCGCAGCACTTAGTTCAGTAATGTCTTCTTGGCGTACAGAGTCGAATCCGAACTCATCCTGACTGGAATGAATCAAGGACCTAAATTCCATCTCTGAGAATTCAAAAAACTATATCAGATTGACCTGTCAAGCGAAGAACATTACTGTCTGTAGCAACATAGTTGGGAAAGTGTTGCCCTCCCCACTCACCCCTACCCCCGGCGTAGATAAGAGGTGACTTGCAGAGATATTGGAAGTAGTTCTGCGATACCCGCTTCCGTTCTCTTACACCGGTCGCACAGCTCAGCGACAGTTCCAAACGGACTCTTCGTGATGAAACCCGGCCAAAGGGGACGTGAATCGCGGCGTTCAATTATTTTCCTCCGTGCAGAGCGCGGGAGCCTGAATCAAGGAAAGAGCGACGAGAGAGGAGGAAGGAACGGCAGCGGAAGGAGGGAGCCAAACCGTGAGTCCACCCACAGCGGGTCAACGTCGCCGCCTCCACCTTCACACTCTCGGAGCAGAAATTGCAAACGCTCGAGAGAACATTTCCAACGCAGAGCCACAACTTTCTTTTCGTCCCAGGATTGTTCATGTTGTGGCTTCTGAATGTGTAAATGGTTGGTTAGGTAGGTAGGTGAAAGGGTACGGAGGTGGTTAGGTAGCTATGGGGTTGGAGAGGTAGTGGGTAGGTGGGTAGCAAGTAAACTTGGTAGGTAGGTGGGTGGTTAGGTATGTCGTTTGATACAGTCCCTGTGATCACTGTTACGTTGCAATTGTGGCTTTATTTTTTTGGTGATTTGGAAAACCTTTTTTTTGGTTTGGACATGTTTGTTTTGTTGTAGTACGGAGTTAGACTGATGGCCTTAATCTAAGTTTTCTTGTGGTTGTTGTTGTTTGACTTGCATCCCACTGGGATTTTTTGCACACAGCGTTGGTGCTTTTTTCAGGAATATTTTGCTGTTTTTTTCTTGGATTTTCTGTTTTGCACAGTCACATAGTCACTTTAAGATGTTTTTCTTGTTCGTGTTTTTGTTTTTTGTTTGTTGTAGTTGCACCCGATTCAAGAGACGAATGGCTCACAGGGCTATACCAAAATAAATAAACTGAAAAAAGGGTAGGATAGTAGGTAGGTTTGTGAGTCAGTAGGTAGATAGTTGAGTAGGTGGATGGGTAGATAGGCAGGGAGGCATTTTGGTTTAAAGCAGATGAGAATGTCTTAATTTGAAGCTTTCGTGACTGCAGGAATTCATACTCTATAAATAATAGATCACTATTATTTATTTTCCTATCTACGTGACTTTACCGAAAGAACGAAAGAGTACAGATCAGACTGGTCAACAAGGCAACACTTACATACTGCAAGACATGCACACATATCTGTATCGTCATTAGACCCAGCAATAGCGATTTATAAGGTACGAAAACCGTCCTACAGGTTGCCAAATATAAATATAGATTTTTTTTTATGATTAAAAAGGCAATGAGAAACATTTATTTGGTAGACACATTTGGCAATGCACTACTGTGAACATTTGTTTTACATTTAAACTGAGTGCGGAGCAAACACGTGGGAATATTTCGTTGACTTTCGATTTTTTTTCTGCTCCAGCTGTTGTCGTGTGATTTGCCACGCTCATGTGTGTGGTGTGTGGTGGTGGGGGGCCCAGCTAACAGCGGTTGAGCGAACCGCCTGGCAGCGAACTGGGCCCCCCGGAATGAGACCCTCGGCATTCTCTCCCCCCCCCCCCAAGTGTCAATTCGCAGCTGCCTGCTGCCAACGGAAGTGCGACTCGCGGTTGCTAGGATACAGGTGCCACTGTTGTCAAAGCAACACGTCGCACAATGACATGTGTTGCGTAGGAATTGAGGGCCCCCCCTCCCCTATGATTTAAAATGAGATGGAGCGGTGGCACAGCGGTTTGGCACGCCGCGATACGAACCTGGCGATCTGGGCTCGATTCCCGGCCACCGTGGCTAACGTGAGCGATATCCGAACAACCGCTCCTGGGCCAACCCCTCTTTTGCCAACCTTCAATGACCATACTTCCCCACGATGGTCATCGCAGGTTCGTGAACCGGTTCCTGGGCGCGTATCCTTCACCAAGCCGCACTGACAAGCGTTCGTGAAGTATGGTTAAACAACCCCCATGGCTGACACGGTATTTGGAAGGCGTTCATCCTAGTACAGTATGTTCTCCCATAACGCGTGTTTTCACAGCGTGAATTTGATATAACCCGGTGAATGTATTCGGGAACCCAGGTTTTTATAACGCGGATGCGAATCGGATATGACTCGACTGAGTGAACAGAACTGCGTCACGCGAGTAGGAATAAGCAGTTGTCCGGTTGCCTTGGTGTAGCGTCGCAACAAGGCATTGGGATACTGCTGGATGCTTCTCGATGCTACTCCCCACGCGCCTCAGTCTTTGTTCAGCCTGCATACGCACCTGACGTGTTATCGCGGACTGTGCTTTACCCTGTTTTATATATTATTTATTTACTATATCATTTATTATAGCGCGATTTTTCCATAGCGTGGTGTTCTTCCGGAATGCAAAAAGCCGCGTTATAGAAGAACAGACTGTATTCGATTGACTAACAACTGTAGAGTTATCAATGCTTTCATTGACAGAGGGTGCAGAAGCCCACTGGGTCAGTTACATAAGACGTGGTACTCTCACTGTTATTCGCAGTGGAAATCAGAGTGGCCATAAAATTAGGAAGCAATTTTAACTCCGGGAATTTGTTTGCATCTGGTGCCAGGATCTAAAACGGGTTGCCAACTTGGCGCGCCCGACACGATCTGCCTGATCCGCTCGGCGCAAACCTCGGACCGCTCGTCTGGGGTCTTTAGCGGAAATTCTCGCCGACGTTCCCCTCTGTCCTCGATGCCCAAGAACAATAAATCCATCGCTCGCGAGGCCCATTGTCACTGAGGAGCGACGCTAAGCCCGTAAAGCAGATGAACGGCCGCGATGTCAGCTGCTTTAGCCGACGCGTCACGTCGGACAAAAAGTAACGGCGCGGGGCTGCTCAGAAGGCCGGAACAGCCCACGGAAGAAAAAAAAAATCCATGCGTACGCGTGGTTATCGCACGCCAAAAAGGGTTTCATCAGCAAACGGGTAACGTGACGTTTCAGGCCACGCAGGAACAACGTCGCGTGGGGCGCATGGAGCGTTGACGTCGCGCGTAACGAAGTCGTCGGGAGGGGAGAGGCAGTGGGGCGGTGCGCTGACTTTTAGCGCTGGTTTTTTTGGGGAATCTTTTGGGGCGCTGGGTTTTTTTTTGTCTTCAAGCTTTGGGTAACCCTCTGATTGTTCCGGCTGCCTTTCCTTCAAGTTATTCCCATTGGTTCATATTAGATCATCGTTACCCCCCACTCCCCCCGTTACAGCGTCACAAGAGGGTTAGGAAGGAATGCATTCACGGCTAATATGCCACAAGCACTGTGGATCTGAAAGGGCTCCGCGATCCACCAGAAAAGCTATGACCCGACCAACAAATTACCCCGACGGGTGTAACCGCCGTAAAGTACTCCGGGGTGGGGAGCAGTGTTCTTCATTGCCCCCCTGACGTGCGGCACCCGGACAATACACAAATAGTGAGACTCCCCCACGCACCACCACCATCATCATCATCATCGTGCTGCTGTCAAACCCAACAATGGTTTCACTGATGATGGGTCTTTTTTGGCGAAAATGGGCTCGCCCCCCTTTTCTGTAAATTCGCGAAGAACGCTGCTCTGGAGAAAAACAGCGCGAGCGCCATCTGTTGGTGAGAGGCTATCTTTGTTTTTCAACGTATGGATTCTTAGTCGGGGATTTTTTTGTTATTTGCCATATAAGCCGTAACGAGGATCGTCGTTTGCCGATGTTGCCGTTCGTTCTGATTTGTCCTGAGATGCACGGCAAAATGTGATTTTGATCACCCACCCACACATTGGTCACCGGTACATAAATGCTCTCCAAAAGTGGGTTCAGGTTGCAGAGGTGTTGTTCAGTACAGCGGTAACGGCAGCGTGCACGTTTTATTATCTTAAAAATAGATTTGTCTAGCGGCCTTATTCCAAGGCGCTATGTAGGTGACAGGAGAAGAGGCGGAAGAGGTTAGCGAGGGGTTGGTGTAGTGATAGGGGTCGGGTTAGTGATGGGCGTAGTGGTAGTGATAGAGGTTGGGTTAGGGATGGGGGTAGTGATAGGGGTTGGGGTAGAGGTAGGAGTAGTGATAGGGGTGATAGGGGTAGTGATTGGCGTAGTGGTAGGGGTAGTGGTAGGCAGTGCCGGATTATCCTAGTAGCAAAAGTAGCATATACGACGGGCCCCGCACTTTCAAGGGCCCCGCGCTAAATGCTTTCAAGCTATCAATTCCGGGTCAGTGATTCTGCACTTGCTCTATTACTGTAGTACTATACTGCCTTCAACTTTTATGAACGACCGGGTGTTTAAGGTTAGCGATTTGTCGTATTATCTGGCTGTATAGCAAATGAAAAAATACAATTACTTTACTATGCAAGTAAAAAAAAATGTGTTTTAATATTTGTTTTTTTTTTATGGCCCCTTTATAACACGTGCTACAGGTCCCGCACGAGCTTAATCCGGCACTGGCGGTAGGCGTAGTGGTAGTGATAGGGGTAGTGATAGGCGTACTGATGGGGGTAGCGATAAGGGTTGGGGTAGTGATAGGGGTAGGTCTGGTCGTAGCTGGATGGGCTCGGGGAGAAGAGATGAGGATTGTTTTAAGGGAGGAACGTAAGCAGGTTAGCGAAGGCGATTTTGCAAAGAGTCCGGTTCATGAAGTGGCTGAAACCAGTTTATCAGCCGTTCTTACTGCCGAATATAGCGGTCACGGCGCAACAAATATATACTAGTTGACTGTCAAGCACGTTTTTTTGTCCTGTATCCCTCATTCCTCCCACAGTGGCCCAAAGCGTGTTGTCCCTTAAAGGACAACATCCGTTTTTGTACTGCGCTATCCTGCTGCTGTTGTTGTTCCCAAAGGTCAACAGTGCAACGAGAACGGCAACTGCTGGGTGGGATGGGCCCCACACGTACGGCCGTTTTGTCGATCCACTGCTGGATGAGGGCTTTCCGCACGCCAGTGAGCGTTATACACCGGTTTGCGAAGGCGGGGAGCGTAGGCGTTGGAGGATAGTATAGTACAACAACAAATTTTGCTGTGTTGACTCTCTGCTGCTCAGCATCACACCGCAGTCAACGTGGTAAAACATATATACTGTACTTGCAATCTGGTTGTTCCTTATGCCAAATGTTTGCGGAAACCACCTTTCCGCCAACGTGACGACTCGACGCTTATCCCCAACGACGATGCAAATGTACAATGAGATCACAGTAAAAAAGAAGAGTGCCTCATGTCGGCCACCTTGAGACTACTTCATACACTCTGTCCTCTCCTCTAACGCGGTAGTTGCCTTCCTGAACACCGCGCTATGGAAACAAAAAAATCACAGTCCTCGTGAGATGTGCACACAGGTTGAACAAAGACTGAGGCGCGTGGGTAGAGCATCTCGAAGTATCCAGCAGTATCCCAACGCCTTGTGTGACGCTACGCCGAGGCAGCCGCACAACCGCTTATTCCTGCTTTCGCGACGCAGTTCTGTTCACTGCAATCGCGTTATATACAGGGTGTTATAAAATAATGGACCCAATTTCAAAGCAGTATATTTCACGATGGCAACATGTTACAATTACACAAAAAGTTACAAACGGTTTAATGGGTAATGAAGTTTTACTAACCATTTTATAAATGCTCTATGTGCCCTCCACCTGCTGTACGGACAACATCGAGAAGATAGTTGAATTCGTCCCAAACGCCTCTCAAAGTGTCTTCTTCCACTGAAGTCACCGCTGCCGTGATTCTGTTTTTGAGGCCATTCAGATTAGTCGCTAATGGTGGCATAAAAACACCACGGTCTTTTGTGCCACCACGCTCTTTGACATTGGCGGATCAATGCCAAAACGCCGTTGAAACGCACGCTGCACCGCAATTACGGATTCAGTCTTGCTTAATTGCAGAACGCAAAACGCCCCTTGTTTTGTGGGGTCGCCGTCTTGCGAATGACCGAGGCTAGGGGCTGTTTGTGCGCTGGAAGAGGCATCTAGCGGTAATCATTTTAAACTCTATGCCCCGCCCTTTCAAGTGGTAAGAGTTTCATTCGTGGGCGGTTCGTGGTTGCAGAGATATAGCGATTTCAAATCGGGTCCTTCTTTTAAAACACCCTGTATATAAAGTGTTCCTTAATACATTCATCATGAAAACTCTACGCGTTATAGGACAACTGACTGTATTTGGATGACCAAAGGCTTTGCCTGGTAATGCAGGCGTGGAAGCTGCGAGGTGTGGCCAGGCGATGCCGTGGCTGAATGTCACCACCCTGCCCGCTGCCACCTATCCCTCGCGTGTGTCCTGGAGTTTCTCCAGATCCTTCAGCTTTCTCTCACATTAACTTAGCGGCTCGTTCGTGGAATTGGCCAAATATCGAAATGCAGGACCCTCACATATATATGAAAGCCTTGAGACTCAGTGAGGCTTTTTTTGGGTAAATATAATTCAGTCATTCGACTGTTTCATCAAGTTCTCAGTTCACTTTTTTCATGTTTAACCAGGTGAGAACTCAAGAGACCAGGATTCGTCTCATTTGCAATAGTGACCTGGGGTCTGCTAGTTGGGGGAGATGATTGCTACGTATAATCCCAATTGAGTAATTTACGGGGTAATGTTGACCCTGACGCCTACACACTTTGCCAATGACGTCAGGACAATTTCAACATTCACGATGTACAAACCCAAGGTGTCTTGGAACGACGTGTCTCTCTCTATTCCCGGGAGCGGTGGCACAGTAGTTAGCACACTGCAGTATGAACCCCGCGACCTGAGTGAGAGCCAGTCCCGGACCTCCCATAGGTCAACACAGTCTTAAATAAATACTGCACAGTACTTGTTTGTAATGCCGGGTAAGCATCAGAACTAGCTACGCCCACCCTCTCGTATGCCACGCCGGCCTTAAAGGGTGCTCGCAAACAAGCACTTGCCCCAACAGCCTATGTAAGCTATACACGGGATCTTTTGTCTCTGTATAAGTAAAGGTGCATCCCTGCAATTTCTCGCGCACGGCAATGCTGGCGGAAAGGGCGTCCACTAAAGAGCCCCTTTTGATATTTTAGCCGATGTTTCCATGAATGGCCAAGACGTCTTGGAAGAAGTGGCGAGCCACCCACACGTTGCCTCACCGCACGCGACCTGCCGATCATCTAAAACTAAACACTTTTATTTTATTTTACCAGGTATATACTGTAGCTCCTTTTAAGAAGCGACTTGGCAAAAAAATGATGGATCATCGTGTTGACATTTATAGCAGCCAATCACTCTAAACCCGGATGAAAATCTACACGACCACGTGGGAGAGAGACATGCACACTCCAAATATACAGGCGTCAGAGTTGGGATCGAACCCACGATCTCTCCTGCATACCAAGCGAGGTAGTTAACGTCTGTCCATCAACAAACTGTGGTGAACCCATCCGTAATGCCGGGTGTACGGAGGCAGCGGAGGGGGATTTAATAGGAAGCGTGTCCATTGTTCCAGCTGCCGTACCGGAAAATCAAAATTAAACCATGCGACATCTGCATTGCAAGTCAAGTGTGCCACACCACCAGTTTCACGAGAGCACGTCCCAGTGTGTGTGTGTATATATACACGTAACATTTTTAGGCGAAATCTGTCAAATAGCAACGCTGGAGATAATTCCACAAGGTGATCTATTTATAGATAGCCCGCGACGAAATGATGTGACGCGAGTTCAGAGGTGCGAAGCATCACACACAGCACGTGGCACCAACCGTGACGTGCGGTGGCCTTCATAGATGCTCGCTATCAGCAACTTGCACGTAAAAGTCTGTTAAGGCGAAACGGGGGCCGGGGGGGGTGGTCTTTGTCTTTGCGGTGGCGAGGTGGGGAGCGCACTGCGCGCTACCCGCGTTCGATTCTCTCGCTCACGGCCACAAACAATCGGTGGGCGAACATCTGAACCGGTCGCGCGCCTCGCCTAAGGTCGACTCTCAGCATCATAATGAGTGCGGTGTGTAAACATCAGCGCTGGGGAGGCAAAGGCGGCCGGGCGTGGTGCTGGCGCGCACGCGCACCACCGCGCGGACCTTCGTAAGGTGCCCAATTCGCTTCACAGCACTCGTCCCGACCACTGTTTAAGGCTTAACCGGTGGAATCTTGGTCTCTGCGTTTCTAGACGCAGCAGCAGCACGTGCCCCCCGTGCGTCGGGCGCAGGCGCAGCCTCTTCTCGCAGGACCCGAGCACGTGCGCGTGCACGTGCCTGCTCCCCACGGCGCGCTGCCTGCAACGCGGCCGCCTCCTCAACACGAGCACCTGCAGGCGAGTTGGCGGAGCGGGCTTCTCCTCCCTCGTTCTTGCCTCCTCCTCCTCTCCTTCTTCCCCCTCCTCCTTCCCCTGCCCCCTCCTCTTCCTCCTCCCCATCCCCCCTCCTCCTCCCTTCTACCCCCTCCTCCTTCCCCCCTCCTCCGCCCTCCTCCTCCCCCTTCCCCCTCCTCTCCCTCCTCTCCCACCTCCTCTCCCCCATCCCCCCCCCAGCCCACCCCCAGCCCACCCCCAGCCCACCCCACGCAAATCCTCCCCCTCCCCGCCAGGCTCTCTGGGATCCTCACCTCCGCCACCCACCCACGCACACCACAAGTTCAAAGCGTGCCCCAAAAAATCAAACTTGTAAGTGGCCCCTGGGTGAGTCGGAGGAGGCTCAGAGACGATGGAGACGGCATAACTGCTGAGGATCGCGCAGTTTATAGACACCCTGTGGTGTACGCGTGGTTGATTTTGACCCATGCTGCGAGGATATTACAATTGGGCTGTCAGTTGAATTGTATTTCCCCCCCCCCCCTTCCTCGTAGCTCGGTTGCCTGGGCCTCCTTTTGCCCCATGGGTTCCCGGGTGCAGTTGCACAGCCTGCATCATCTAGAGCAGCGAGCGGTTCTTCACATTTACTGCAGACTGCACCCCTTTGGTTCTTAGAAAGGGCATCTCGCACGCCCAGGGAGGTGCGTGCATCCCAGGTTAAGAATCACTGCTCTTGAGCCACAACACCGCAGGAAACTTGCGAATAAACTGGGTTCTCAGTTGAATGGAGTGAGTTGGGAATTTTACAAATTTAGTTTTTTTTGCCATGGGATGGACTTTACCGTCTAATATGGTCACAATTAAACAGGCGTGCACCTTGTGTGAATAACGATGCCTACTACTGAAGTGACTTCAGAGGTAGAAGTTCTACTGTGCTGTCATCTTCTGAGAACATTCTCTGACACATGCCGATGACACACTGGTCACTGCAGGGTTCCGAATCGAATTGTCTTCTGAATGATGCAACGAGGGCAAATGAACCTTATGGCGGTACCCCGGGGTACCATAGTACCCCATCTCTCGCATAATGTCCGTGATGCAGTCATTTTTAGTCTGCTGATAGTCGGCGATGCGGCAATCGACTCATCTCGACGAGCTGTACACGATGAATTATTAAAAGTAAAAATTTTCGATAATGGATTTTTTATGTTAATGTTTGGCGTTTCGACATCGCGGAGTAGCACTGATATCGGATTGATTGGTACCCCAGTCGCGGGGTTAAGTACACCCCTGGAAAAAAATGTGTCCTAGAAATAAAATATTTAATTGCTTCGGTCATTTTGTATTATTTGGTACCCCGGGGTACCGCCATAAGGATCGATTAGAAAACCCCCTTTAGCTTTAGCCACTCTCACCTTATTGGTGATTGGACAAGAAAAGTGGGGTGGGCGTGGTCACATTGCCTAGCCCTTTTCTTTGTAACTTTTTTCTACAATGATCCCCTTTGATCACGAACAGAAGTGGTTCTTAACCTTTACAGCAGCCTGGCACCCCTTTGGTTATCAATCGTTCAAACGTGTATGATGTTAATAGATGCATAGGTTTGATGAAACAAAGTATCGATTTCAAGCTTTCGGTAAAGTCACGTAGAAGGGAAATATTTTTATTTTATTATATTAATTTTTTATTATTATTTTATTATTTCCCTTCTACGTGTCTTTACCAAAAGAACCAAGAAGATGAAACAACGTGCCCGTGCTTAATTTGTGTTACCTTCTAAAAAAAACATCCGGCACGTTTCGCACCCCCAGGGGGTGCACGCACCCCCAGGTTAAGAACCACTGACGCACAGCAATTAGGATAACGATATAGCCAAAACTAAACTTTTATTTCACCAGGTAAAGTCCACCGAACCGCGGGGCTCTGTTCCGCGCATCGAAGTGGCTTATCATGCGGGCATTTGGAGCAGGCAAATAATCAAGACCCGCGTTTTTTTTACGTAAACGAGAAACCCGGAGGAGCGCGGGAAGCACATGTATACTCAACACTACTTACAGCCGTCAGGGTAGAGGTTGAACCAATGTCATCTAGCAACTCAGGCAAGGGCGATAACATTCATGATGTCACGGGGGCAACTGCATCGTTCTTCATGGTTGTGCTGTATAGCCCTGAAGTGTTCAACCCGAAAATGAATCGGTGCAATACCAGGGGCTGTAAACAATACTATTTACTCCAGCTCTCAGTCAACGCACCGGTGGATGAAGGTCTCCCTATGCTGTCGGTCATGGGGGTTGTTTGACCATATTTCACCGCGCCGGTCAGTGCAGGTTGGCGAAAGGGGACACGGGGGTAAGGGCCGGTGCTGATGTCACTTGCCACTGATGTTAGCCGTGGTGGCTAACATCAGTGGGTTTATAGTGCAGCGCGCCAACTGCTGTGCCACCACTCCTCCAAAAACGTTTTTTGATTCATGTTTATTTTGTTGTAGTACGGAGTTAGACTGATAGCCTTAATCTAAGTTTTCTTGTTGTTGTTGTTTGACTTGCATCCCACTGGGATTTTTTGCACACAGCGTTGGTGTACGGTGCTTTTTTCAGGAATATTTTGCTGTTTTTTCATGGATTTTCTGTTTGCACAGTCACATAGTCACTTTAAGATGTTTTTCTTGTTCGTGTTTTTGTTTTTTGTTTGTTGTGGTTGCACCCGATTCAAGAGCCGAATGGCTCACAGGGCTATACCAAAAGAAATCAACTGAAACTGAAGCACATAACGAAATGCAATGCAAATTCAGTAGCCAGAGCAGAGCGATGCCATTTACGGGGGTATAATTTCAAATATTTGGGAATTAGTTTTTAATTTGCAGCTTTTTAGGTACAGTATGTTAGAACAAAAACACAGGCAAATTTAAAACATGGTTGCATAAAATGAATACATTGTATCGTGTCAATTTTCTACAGCTGCAAATGCGTACTAACGTGTCATATCCTGGGTGTGTTTGTGTGCACGTGCGTGTGTGCTTCGTGATGAATCACAGGTGCGAGAGGCCCAGATGATCATTCCCTCCATCTGCGCCTCACTCTCTCTCCACCACAATTTATAAATATATTTAAGCTGCCAGAGAGAGCAGGAGAGGGTGGAAGACTGCCCGAGAAGGCATATTTATTGCAAGGGCAAAAATAACTTTGATATGATGAGACTGGATCATCAGGCACCTCCTGAGCCCTGACAAAAGTTGTTAAATCTCACTACTTTGCAATTGAAGATATTGTGCTTCTGGGGCAAAGGGACAAGAGGGCCTGGATGGTACACGGGACCTCTATGACCCATGGGACCTGGATGAGAATTGGGGTGTGGATGAGCATTGGGGGCTAAAAATGACCCATGGAGCCTGAGAATTTTCGCCTGAATGACAATCAAGGCATGAGAGCCATGGGGCCTGAATGAGACTTGAATCCGGAGAATTGGGACCCCGATGCGGCCTAATTAACAATGGCATCTGAACAATAAGGCATGGATGAGAATTGGAGCTTGTAATAAGCCATGAAGAATCTCCCCCCACCCGCCCCTGATAAACAATGGCATCTGGATGAAGAATGGCGTCTGGATCAAAATTGGCATCTGGACGAACAATGGGGTTTGGATGACAATCGGCATCTGGATGAACAATGAAGAACTGGATTAACGAAATTCAGAGAGGCCAGCATGTGAGATGCGGTGTGGAGCACCCGGCCCATGCCATCCATTGAGTGAAAGATCATAATATGGACTTCGAGACTTTCAGAGGGGTCTGAGGGTCTGGCACAAGCATGTATGTGGCTGAACATTGATTATGGGACTTTGCGAACGATGGACAAATGGAAGGCTACGGTTTTTTTTTTATATCTGACATGCGTCCTGTCCTTCTCGACTGGAACATGGAGTTCCGGGAGGGCTTTGTAACAGCTGGGTGTGGGGTCACGGGAGGACACTGGGACTCGTGTTGTCCTCTCCAATTATCCCACTTATGTCTGTTACGATTCCTTTACCCCTCACACCACATCGGCATCCCACTTCCCTCCCTGATTAAAATATATATACATTCAGGAGCTTACGATGTGCAGCTTTATTTAAAATTTACGTCACCAAAATAATTATTATTTTCTCCTTAAAAAAAAGAAATGATGATTGTTATTCCACAGAATTATTCCACTCCCACACATCTCCCAGCACGTCCACCCACACACTTCCGCACATCAGCATTGTAAATAATCACGAATAAAAAAAACGTGTCTCCTGAAACGTGAACCCTTGCGTCTTGTTAAATGGTGCCTATGTGGGTTAATCACCGTGACTGCCATCATCATCAAGACCGTTAGTTATCAACTTCCTCCATTGTCATCTTCATCACCACCATCATCACCACAAAACACATTCATCATCATTGTAGTCACCCACTACTGCCATCATGACAATCACCATCATCATCAGCATAACCATCACCACCAGCTTCATTGACCTTTATCTTAAGCAGCGGTAGTAGCAAAACCATCAGCCTTTCTGTACTTTCAATAACTGAATATTGTTATCATTAGCATCATCATATCCCAATTGAATACGAGATGAATGTTCCAATCACCGTTTTCAATATTCTGACCTCACTGCTCCCTGCCACGCACTCTCCGACCTCTCTCTCCCCTCTCATTTCACTCCTGTGTTCTCCACTCATTATCTTACCTCCCCCGCTCTCATATCACCCATCTCTTCTGTCAAAGCCTCCAAGTTGACCTTTGCTCAGTGGGAGTTCGCTCATTCTCCTTTGCTGGCCCCACAGTCTTGCATCCCCTTCACAAGCCATCTGTGATGTCGACTCCCCTGTCCTTGTTCAATTCCAGGCTCAATGTCTTTTTCTTCTGGCCATGGCTGCCTATATCAGAGGCCGGCGACCAAAATAAGAAGAGCCATTTTTTTCGAATTAGGTAAAAACAACTCTAAACGTCAAGCGCCTCAATGCCACGTGGTGAATACGAGACGGTGGTCCTTAATAGACGTCACGAAGCAGCCTTTAAAGAGCCGCATGCGGCTACGGAGTCGCAGGTTGACAACCCCTGGCCTATATATTAAAAAAAAACTCCCAGTTTCTCTGCAGCGTCTTGAGACGTGGTCGCATTTAGACGCCATACATCTCGATGTGCAGCACCTTTCTCAATCAACCGCTGGATGAGGGGCTTCCTGCGCAATGCCGGTCATGGGGCTTTAATTGACCATAGTCCACCGTGCTGATCAGAGCGAGTTAATAAAGGTGGACTTCTCCACAAATCTGGTTGTCGCCTGATGAAGGTAGTTGTAACTACTGGGGAAACGTCGTACTCAGATTGTAAATGTCGTGGCTTGGCTCTCGAACACACCGGTGTCGCTGTACTAGTGACGAATTGGCACGTTCTGTTTACGTGACAAACCTTACTAATTGGCTGTCGGGTGGTGGCGGGTTTAACGACACATGTACATATTAACGGAATCTAACCCCAAAAAAACCTCTATTATGAATCATATTGGTCGCGAAAGCCCTACTCCGTGTTAAAGGTGGGGATCATAGGCGTAGCCGCCTAGCACAGTATCCTGAAAGGTGCGACGAATCTCTACACGACGTACATCAAAGAAACGAACAGGGTAGGATGGTGGAGGCGAAGGCTGAGGCGGCGAAGGATACGATTAGAGGATGGACGATGCCTTCAGCGACGTAAGCGTGGGTTGAGGCGACGCAAATCAAGTCGTGGTATTCATAAAGTGACGACGTACTGTCAAAACGACGTAAAGGGGAGAGACTCTACATCGGGGTATAACTGTAGAACATCTTCTTTGGTTCTTTCGGTAAAGTCACGTAGAATGAGAATAAAATAATAAATTGATAAAATAAAATAACACAATAATATTCTCACGACGTTTCGGCCACAACACAAGCGGCCTTCATCAGGTGAAGGGGACGAGACTGTCTGGAGGACAGCGCTGGAGTGAGAAAGCCACGCTGAGATCAGCGCTGTCCTCCAGACAGTCTCGTCCCCTTCACCTGATGAAGGCCGCTTGTGTTGTGGCCGAAACGTCGTGAGAATATTATTGTGTTTTTTTTTATTTTATCAATGAATTATTTTATTCTCATTCGACGTGACTTTACCGAAAGAACCAAAGAGGATGAATCCTTGCAGTCACGAAAGCTTTAAATCGAAACTGTAGAACAATTGGCTGTTTCTGTAACTGCCCTCTGCTGCCCACCACGTAGCCGCTCAGCTGCCTACAGCGCCTGCTTGTGCACGGCTTGGTCGCCTGTGTAAGCACTTTGAAGCTCTGTCGTCCCGACAGGTCTGTTACCTTTCACCTGAAGACGGCCGCTTGCGTTGTGGCCGAAACGTCGTGAGAATTGTATCGTGTTATTTTATTATTTTATTCTCATTCTACGTGACCTTACCGAAAGAACCAAAGAAGACACTTTCCATGGCTTAGCTTTTGAGATCCGAAGAGATCGGACGCACACCCTGTGATTTGGTCATCGACGAAGAAATGTTTGAACCGAGTTGCCAAGCAAATAAATGCATTTTTTTTAAAAATTCCATGCAGTATAAGCCAAATTTAGACAAAAATAAATCAACGCACAGGTAGTCCTCGTTTAACGCGGTAGATGGGTTCCTGAAACAGTGCCGAGTTAGGCGAAAACAATTTCCCCATAACTAACATAAAGATACACTTTAGCGAGATGCGATGCACGCACACACAACAGCGAGCTGTTGGGAAAATCAACCGAGGGTACGCCGCCGCGTCACTGTATCATTCCGCGTTTCTGTATCATGCCGCTCAGCCACGCAGCTCAAAAAAGTAGTTCATCATCGACCGCTCAGAAACCACGTTATAACAGTGTGCGCGTTCCACGTTATAACGGTGTACTCGTTCCACGTTATAACAGTGTGCGCGTTCCACGTTATAACAGTGTGCGCGTTCCACGTTATAACAGTGTGCGTGTTCCACGTTATAACAGTGTGCTCGTTCCACGTTATAACAGTGTGCGTGTTCCACGTTATAACAGTGTGCTCGTTCCACGTTATAACAGTGTGCGCGTTCCACGTTATAACAGTGTGCTCGTTCCACGTTATAACAGTGTGCGCGTTCCACGTTATAACAGTGTGCTCGTTCCGCGTTATAACAGTGTGAGCATTCCACGTTATAACAGTGTGCTCGTTCCGCGTTATAACAGTGTGCGCGTTCCACGTTATAACAGTGTGCGCGTTCCACGTTATAACGGTGTACTCGTTCCACGTTATAACAGTGTGCTCGTTCCGCGTTATAACGATGTGCGCGTTCCACGTTATAACGGTGTGCGCGTTCCACGTTATAACAGTGTGCGCGTTCCACGTTATAACAGTGTGCGCGTTCCACGTTATAACGGTGTACTCGTTCCACGTTATAACAGTGTGCGCGTTCCACGTTATAAGTGTGCTCGTTCCACGTTATAACAGTGTGCTCGTTCCGCGTTATAACAGTGTGCTCGTTCCACGTTATAACAGTGTGCGCGTTCCACGTTATAAGTGTGCTCGTTCCACGTTATAACAGTGTGCTCGTTCCGCGTTATAACAGTGTGCGCGTTCCACGTTATAACGGTGTACTCGTTCCACGTTATAATAGTGTGCGCGTTCCACGTTATAAGTGTGCTCGTTCCACGTTATAACAGTGTGCTCGTTCCGCGTTATAACAGTGTGCGCGTTCCACGTTATAACGGTGTACTCGTTCCACGTTATAACAGTGTGCGCGTTCCACGTTATAAGTGTGCTCGTTCCACGTTATAACAGTGTGCGTGTTCCACGTTATAACAGTGTGCTCGTTCTGCGTTATAACAGTGTGCGCGTTCCACGTTATAACGGTGTGTTTCACGTTATAACAGTGTGAGCGTTCCGCGTTATAACAGTGTGAGCGTTCCGCGTTATAACAGTGTGCGCGTTCCACGTTATAAGTGTGCTCGTTCCGCGTTATAACGGTGTACTCGTTCCACGTTATAACAGTGTGCGTGTTCCACGTTATAACGGTGCACGTTCTGCGTTATAACAGTGTGCGCGTTCCACGTTATAACTGTGTGCTCGTTCCACGTTATAACGGTGTGCGCGTTCCACGTTATAACGGTGTGCGTGTTCCACGTTATAACAGTGTCCGCGTTCCGCGTTATAACAGTGTGCGTGTTCCACGTTATAACAGTGTGCGCGTTCCACGTTATAACAGTGTGTTCGTTCCGCGTTATAACAGTGTGCTCGTTCCGCGTTATAACAGTGTGCGCGTTCCACGTTATAACAGTGTCCGCGTTCTGCGTTATAACAGTGTGCGCGTTCCACGTTATAACAATGTGCGCATTCCACGTTATAACGGTGTGCTCGTTCCACGTTATAACAGTGTGCGCGTTCTGCGTTATAACAGTGTGCGTGTTCCACGTTGTGCGAAGTGTTCCCGAATGGAAGAACCCGCGTTATAACGAAAACGCGTTGTGTGAACACCACGTGTTTAAGAGATCACTTGCCGTATACGATACATGCGTTGTACGGGAGAACTCATCGAATGCGCAGTGCTATTGAGGACCATTCTTGTGGATCCTATTATTGTCCGTGATTTTACTCGTCATTCGTGGGATAGAAAAAGTGCAGATAATATCCAGTTATCGGAATCTTTATTTATCCTGGAGAAATACAATGAGCTATGAAGCTTTTTTTGCACAGATTTCCAGTAGGGGAGGGTCAGAATGGGGTGGCGTTCCGCTAAGAATTATGGAAAAAGTCGCTGATATTCTTGAATAAAAGAAAGGATAGAACCCGCAGATGAGAGTTCTCTGCAGTATGTTAATGATAAGTATTTTTAAATCAATACAGTAAATCTTTTGAAATGTTTTAACAAATGATGTTAAGTGTAATATCACTTTATTTATATATTGAATAGACCAATTCTTCAACAAGGTCTTATGCTGAAAATAAATTACCAATGAAAATAGCTCAACTAGAAATATTTATTTATTAACATTTCATTATACACATTACACGTGGTTATTACGTCTGAAATAGAAAATTCCTTTGTCTCTTTGTGAAAACACAGCCTTCGGTCGCGGCAACAAGCCACTGTCCGTAGCCACTCCAACAACCTCTGTCAGCTCTTACCCCCCCTCATTCCTCCCGTGGGGCGGGGCTAACTCCTCGTGCGCATGCGTACAGACGCGGGAGAACAGAGACTCCCCCCCCGACACCATCCCCTACACCCCCCGCGGCCCCTCCCCCATCACTCATGCTAAATATGGACCCCGCTGCTACGGATCCCACGTGACTGTGCTAGCGGGCGAGGGGGTGAGACGGGGTCCGTATTTGGCATGGCCGTGCGTGTGGAGCCGCGTGACTAGGGCGTGTGTGTTCGCGAGTGTGTGTTGCTGGTCCGCCTGCATGTGTGTGTGTAAATCTGTGGCAGTGTGCTAAAACCACTATTACGTCTAATTCTGTCCGGTTTAGAGAGGTTAAAACATCGCGTACGGGAAGGTTAAAATGTTTATATAAAAGGCAGGGGACGTGGGGAGAGCGACGCAGACACTATTGAAAGGTGAGTGTACACACACACACATGTCCAACTGACCACACTATAGTGACAATACGGTGCTCTGTGTAATGCTACACAATTGTGCTCAACGATGTTAAGTATGCGTCACACATAATTTTGTATAACAAACGCACGTGTTTTTTTTTTATAATGTATATATTCGCTACGGTAGTTTACTGTTCCACAATGCGTGTATTAAATATATATTGTAAATACGTATCATTTATACCACGGAGTTCCTATGTTACAGGGTACAGTAATGATTAAGCTAAGATTGAATAGCGATTTGATTGTGCACCACAAGTTCTAGGACGCGCGGGGAATAACGTGGTTGCCAGCAAGGCCAAATCCAACGTTGTACGGTACTTCTGTGCTCCATGTCTTTCACCCAACGCCGCCCGGTGTGAGTGGTTCGGGAGGGCAGACCTGGTCCATCTAGCAGTGGAGTGCGAGAACTCCTGTTGAGTATAGTTGGCAAGAGGGACCCAGGGTTAACTTACCAGAGTTCCATTTAGTTCCATTTATGTTGGTATGGCCCTGTGAGCCATTCGGCTCTTGAATCGGGTGCAACCACAACAAACAAAAAAACAAAAACACGAACAATAAAACATCTTAAAGTGATTGTGTGTGACTGTGCAAAACAGAAAATCCAGGAAAAAAAAATACATCAAAATATTCCTGAAATAGCACCGTACACCAGAGTAACTCTACAATGTAAAATCCACATGATCATTCGTGTCTTTAAATCTTGACTTAAAGCTTTCGCGACTGCAGGAATTCATATAATGTTGGGTCTTTCGGTAAAGCCACGTGGATAGTTTAAAAGAAAATAGCAAAAAAAACCTACGACCGCTTGTGTTGCGATCGTCGTAGGTTTTGTGTTATTCTTTCGTAATTTTCTTTGAAACTATCTGTCTACGTGACTTTACCGAAAGACCCAAAGAATATTCACGTCGTTCTCCATCCGCTATCCGAGTCGCGGTTTTCCGTAAAGTGCATTGTGCAATGTGCGACGTGCACGTGTCTACACGCAGCGTTATTGTCCTTATTAACGCGTCGTCACAATCGGCCGTGGTCAATCCACTGCTGGATGATGCTTCTCCAAGTCGCTGCTGCTGCTGCTTGCCGTCTGTCTCTTAACTCGCAACCTACAACTGCACCTGCCTCCACTCTCCAGCCTGGTCCAGATGTCTTGTGATAACCGCCCCCCCCCCAAAAAAAAATGAATTGACCCCGAATTTTTCCCCTCCTTTGCATATTCATTCCAGTTTTAAATAAACACTCTAACAAAAAAAAACAGTTAAGTTTTTAGATAATTAAATGGGTTACACGAGGCATAATTTCATGGCTCCATCCATCTTCGTTAGCGAGACGTTGCGTTATTAACCTTTGACCCATCGTCTGCCCTCTCTCGGCGGGCCACGGCCAACCAAGCCCAACTTTGCCCAAGCCCAACTTTGCCCAAGTCCACTTTTGTGAACAGAATGTGGTACGCAATTAACCCGCCGTGCATGTTCTCCGGTCCGTTTGTTCATCTCTCCGCTGCTACTCAATTTAATTAAAAGCACGCCCGCTCCTGCCGTACTCCGTTTTGTTCACTCGATGACCCCGTTTCTCTGAAGCGTGTCGTGGCAGGTTAGTGGGAAATGATTTGCACGTGATTATCATACATGTGCATAGTCATACGTGTCAAACATGCTACATTGTGTAAAACACACAACATATGCTTGGTTCTTTCGGTAAAGTCACGTAGAAGGGAAACAATAAAATAATAAAAATATAAAAAAATGAAATTCTCACGACGTTTCACACCTGATGATGCTTGTGTTGCAGTCGAATTTATTATTGTCGAATTTATTATTGTTGTTATTGTTTTTATTTTTATTATTTTATTGTTTCCCTTCTACGTGACTTTACCGAAAGAACCAAGAATATGAATCCCTGCAGTCACGAAAGCTTTAAATCAAAACATATAACATACTACAATTGCACCTCCGATTAGCACGGTTGGCTACGTACGGTGTCAAAGAAGTTCAACACACGTGTAAAATAAGCGAACTGTGTCTCCTTCACGTACTCTTCTCCGTCTCTCCACATAAAACACAAGTATTACACAAACCATCAGCGGCACCGTCTTCTGCGAGTTCGGCAGCATTGATTCAAGACACGCAAACTCCCGTTTCACCACGCGGTGTGTCATCAGCAGTCAGGCTTTGCTTGAACTGCCGAGCATATGGCAAGGATCTCCCCCTCCCCTTAAGATATGCGGTCCCAGTTCGAGGCAAAATTATATAATACATAAAATCAAAGAAATAATTTGCTTCGTCGTGGATAATATAAATATCACTGTAATGGGAATGTGTAATCTGATGTATATTGTGTGCGTGTTAAATCGTGTTTTTGTTGTTGCTGTGTGGTAGTAATGCTCTGTGTGGTGTAGAGGAATAGTTATTTGTGATGGTATCAGTCCGTGTGATGTGCAGTCTCTTTTTAATGGGGGGGGGGAGGCAGGTGATGGCATTCGCAGCATGGTCAATGTGAACGAGACGCTTCGAGAGGCGTTATTGGCTCCTAGTGTGCGTGTGTCGTTAGGGCTTGTATTTTCCTCATCCCACACTCACAAATGTGACGTAAAATTGAACAAAAATAACTTCACGACGCAAGGTCTTCGCTGAAATCTAATCTCCGAGCAAAATTGGCTGTGGGTAGAAGGTTTCAGTTTGTGCGTGTGGGTGTTTATATTTTTCTGGTTGTTTAAACTAGGTTTTTTTTGATCATCACTGGTTAACTGCAATGAAATAAAAAGGTAAAAATCGGTTTTCTGCACGTACATAAAATGTTTTTTGGCAACAAAAACGTAAAAAAATGTTACCACCAAAGTACAACGCAGTTACTTGGCGCGTGTCAATGGGTGCATTCATTACGAATATTACAATGGCAACTGATTATTGTTTCCTGACTTCGGCAGCAACAAGTAATCGATTCTGAATGCGGTTCGCAGTTGACCAGTTTACCGTTTTAACCAATCCTCTGTCCGCAGCGCGGTTGTCACCGTGACGATGGAGGCGGCTAGGCTGGAGGAGCGCCGGCACCGGGAGAGCAACGATGGCTCGTACCGGGATGACGAGGCGCACAAGCAGCAGCGTCGGCGGTGGGCTGCCGCCGACGCGGAGAAGGATTCTGGGTTCTCGGGTAACGACCGACGGCGGTTGTGGCGGCGGTCGTTAGTTGGCAGTGGCAGCTGGAGAGATGGGCAAACTACTTCAAATGACAAATTACTGTGGAGTAATGCCGTAATGATACAGATTATCAATTAACCGTGTCCCATGCAAGTTAGATACAAATTAATTTGAATTGTGTAGATACCAGGAACAAAATGCAAACGTAATTAAATTACTTATTTAAAATACATGTGATTTAGATACTGCCCCATCTCTGCCAGGCCGGTGCTACGAACGGTGATGTGATGGTAATAAGTGGCCACCAAGATACAAATTACCGTCTGTGCCGGATGTGGTGACGCTTCTAATTTGGCACTTCAGAGGCAGTGTTGGTGGATCACACGCAGATTATCGCCTGACAACGTAAAATTCTCAGGGTTACAAAGTGTTCTGCCGATAGTAGTACAGCAAGTAGGCCGTTGAGTTACTTGTATGGGTTTCCCTGGTAGTAGTGGAGGAATCTGCTGAGCTATAACGCTTTTTTCCACACTTGTCTATTATGTTGGTGTCTCATAAATATAGAAAACAGTCTTTTTAACATTTCCCATCGGTCGGTGTGTGGTATATGCTGCTCTTTACAGACACGAGCTCCGATTGCAGGAGTGTGGTGCGCCGGGTCATCCCGGACAGCGCCACCGACCCCACCGTCGCCCCATCACCGGCCCCACCGCCTGCTCCACCACCCACTACCCAGGAGGGTCCCTTTCAGCCGGCAACTCCTACCCAGGCCTTCCCTGGCTTTATCCAGCCCTTCTACATTGTGGGCTATGGGCAGGTGCGTCTAACGAGACTGATAAAAAAAAAACAAGAATTACCCGCATTCATACGTTGCTTGAAATGCTATTTAGTGGCCAGCTATTATGGCTGACACTCCACTCAACTGCCTTTTGTCTCCCTAGTAATGATATTTTCACACTGCACACAGTAACGCTTGTGAGACTCAAGCAAAATTTGTGGTTAGTGGATAGCACTGTTCTTTTGCCGGATGTTTCTTAAAGTCACGGCCTTGTGTTTCCAACCCACGGGTGTGTGCGAGTCTCGGCCCTCCCTTTGCCCATGTGCATGCATAAATCTAACCTGGTCTGAGCTAGATGGCCGCACTGAAACGCTTGCTCAGTCCAGCTAATTAAATCCCCTGAGGTCATCCCTTTCCCGGTGTTTTGGGGAGTAAGCAATCGGTTAATTGCTCGTCATCCTCCATCCTGTTATTCATTACTTCTTAGCAAGAAAGTTCTATGCTTATTAATTACATTTAAAAACATATTTTTTTCCATGGCAAAAGTGAACAATAGTGGTGGTTAAGTGGGTTAAATTTCAGTTGGTTGCAACCTTTTCTAACCATGTGGACCAGAGCAGGTCAAATGCCACATTCCCTTGACCACTGGAGAAGCTGGACTACTCGGCCGCAGATTCTCATTAACAGCCTTCGGAGTACCAAATGGGCCATGTGGCTCGCTTTTGATGTGCTACGTGGCTCCATTTCCCAAGGGAACTCAGCAATTTTATCCAAACCACCCTGAAGGGAAAATTTTAAAAAATGAGGTTTTATGACGCAACCCAATTGTCTGTTAAACCTTGTTATAAAAAAAATATACAATTTCCACCCTGTGGTCACAGAGGGAAGGGAATGGGATGAAGGGAATATGGGATGGGAGGGACTGAGACAACAGAGCTGTCACATACGCCTGCTTTCCCCATGGTCATGGAAACGCAGTGCGAATGCCTCTGTCCTCGGCGCAGCAAGCGCTGACTTCGTGGCATGCGTGTGCCTGCGTGTTCAGGGTTTGATGGGGACGCAGTTGATTTCGGCACCACTGCAGTCCTGTTGGCCCCAGCCCCTGGGCATTGCGGCTGCACCGCCCGCACCCCAGTTCCTCTTCATCCAGCCGCAGCTGGCTGCCACCCCTTCAGCGGGAAGCTGCGCGGCCGAGCCCACTGCTGCCGGTATCAACGGAGGTGACTGCAGCGGCAAGCGTGCCGGCGCAGCCCGTCCCCTCCGCCCACCGACAATCTACCCCAAGATCGCGCCGTACCCGCAGAGGAGGATCGAGGACGCGGCACCGACGGGCGGGGGCCAGCTCCCCTCCGGTCCGGCGGTCGAGAGGGATGACGTCAGCGCGGCCGCGTCGTCGCCGCTCGCGGTGCCGTCGAGGAGAGTGGCGCGCAGCAGCTGCGAGCAGACGCTGTCGCCGGCGCTGGGGGTGGCGCCTTCATCAGAGCAGCCTAACGCCACTGCCGTTGCCCATGTGCCAACGGCACAGGCCTCTCCCATACATGCCGTACCCGTGGGCTCCCCGACGCCAACCCAGACCGCGGGCGTCGGCGCCCTGCTGCTGCCCTCGCCACTCCGGCTTCCTCCGTCACCGTCAGCAGCTGGCGACAGCTACGACCACACCGATGATGTTGACGACGACGATGACGCCGGTGATCACGAGTGGCCAGGCCGCGCTGCCGCTTCGCCAAAGGCGCGGAACGGGCAGAGCCAGCGGCGGCACCGCCACTCGGCGCCCAACTGGCGGCAACACGATTTGCGCTTCCGTAACACAGTGGAGATCCTGAACAGCTCTGGGCTCATGGAGGCTACGCTGCGCTTCAAGACCCTGCTGCAGCAGAGCGCGGCCACGCGGCGCGACATCCAGCAGCTGAGAGAGCACGCGCGCCTCTTCTGCGAGGCGGCCAGGGTGGGCGATCCAGGGGCGTGCTTGCGCGTGCAGGAGGCCATGCTGCGCTCGGGAGCCTACCCGGGGCTCAGCTCGCTCGTTCAGACCTAGAGCGTGGTGGCGGCGGTGGTGGGTAGTGGGCACGCTGAAAGACGGTGTTTAGTTGGGGAAGGCGCTCGCCGTCGCGTCATGCACAAAGAAGGGTCACTTAAACGCGATGTATCTCTGTTGAAATTTGCGGTTGTGAAATGTGAAGACTGACTTTTTTTTGGCGACGTCGCCAATTGATGAAGATCCGATTAATGTTGAGCGATTAACGGTAAATTGAACAAGGAACGTAAATCGCGTTTTTAGGCAGAGAGAAGGCTGATGTGGATTTCAGAGCTCAGTTGTGCGGGTTATAAAGGGGCGATGATGGGCATGGCGTATGGCATCGTCACAATGAAATTCAATTCTCATGGCGAGATGAAGCGAGGAGGGTGGGTAACATGAGTGGGTGTTGATGGGAAATGGAGACATTTAGGCAGGGCAAGCTGCCTATCTCGGTTTAAACGATCGCTCGCAAATTATACACGCGACAGTGGGGGGTCTGTGACAGCGGCATTGAATGGGACGTCCCGTAAAAGACAAAGGTGATTGAAAAGCACGTAGCCTCTACGAAGGCTATAATCCTTTTGGTGTGCTGTGGACATTTCTAATAGGGTAAGGCTCGACAATTAGCCGGGCAGTAGCTCACCTGTAGTGGGATAAGATAGCACTGCTCCCACCATACCCGAGCCACTTTGCCAGCGTGGAAGTGTGGGCCACATTACCCTCTAGAGGGAGGGGCGCCTCTAGAGTTACCCTGGTAGTTTGAGGGTCTTCCGCCAACAGTGGCATGAGCACAGCACAAAAAAATCGCAGGGCTTTGCCTTTTTACCGATGGCTCGAAAAAGCCATTGACGCTTCCTGGGAATCTATTGGGGTTTTTCTTCCCCCCCCCATACGTTTTAAATATCATCAGCTGACAGAAAACTCAAAGGCGTAGACATTGTGCCATACAGGGATGGTCGCTGAAATGGCAGATGGATCGGACGTTCAAAGGCGAATAATAAACACGATAACCATCCGATCCTTAACATAAAGGTGTTTGTTTTTTTCAATTTGCTAAATGTTTAGCTTGAAAGTTTCCGCGTGTGCAGTTCAGTTTTTCACGTTGTTAAAGGCGGGGTAGAATATTCTGTGCTGATTACTCTGACGGTTCGTCGTGTGAATTGAGGAGACGTTTGAAATCAAAGCAGAGGAAGATTGACGCTACTATGGGCAGGCGTCAGGTGCGAATATTTAATGTCGCTTTAAACGCAGTGGCTGTCGCAGCGATGGGCTGCAGTCTCAGAGGAAAATCTTAGTGGCTTCGGGGGGTGGGTGGAGGTGGAAAGGGCAGAGGTAGGCTGACATGGCTTAGTTTCTTGCTGAATGTCTCAGGTCAATAGTAGACCTGGAGTAGACACGTGACTAGTATCCACAGCCAGAGCGAGAGGTACACTGGATGTAGAATGCCAGGTGCAGAGATTTTCCAGGTCGATGACCGGACCCAGCTGATATTAAACCTTGGAGGCCGGAATTAACCCAATTGCAATTCCAGTCATGCCAGCGACCCTGGCACTTATTCAGTTCCCCCCCCCCAATCAGGTCTGATACGCTGAATGTCAGAGCCTAAAATGTTAATGTGTTTTCTCCCCCCCCCCACCCCACGTGCTTCTGAGCCAATCGGTTTCATTGAACACGAACGTACGTGTGTGGGGGATACTCGTGATCGTCATTTAGAGATAACAAAAAAAACGATGAATTTTCATCACAGGGCATTCAGTCGCGCTAAGCACTTAGAGGCTTTTGAAGTGAAAAGGCCACGAACAAGTCGCCATGGTATATTATTGTGGGGACCGGACCGCCGAAGACACCATGCTCTATGACAGCGGAAGCCGCACAGCATTCCTCTTGTGGTATTCTAAAAACATCTCCACCGTAGGGGGGGTGGTGGTGAGCCCCCCCCCCCCCACGGGTGTTTTTAATCTGAAGGTTTGGGCGACATGAGCAGCGTTACACGCTGGGAGAAGGCTTTAAGGGGGGGGATGAATCGCCGTTCCGTCGCAGAAAATGAACCATTGTAAGCCTTCAAGCGGAACGGTGCCTTCCTTTCCCAGTCCGGAGGGAGAGAAGGGATATTAGAGTGCATGAGGCTTAGCCAATGCGAGCTAGTGAGGTGGGTCTTGCAAGAAACTTGGACGGCCGGGAACGCATCCAGACGGCGCTGTGTTTCGATATCTTTTACCCTTGGGGAAACCAGAACAGAACAGACCTCCTTCCCCTCTTCCTGCCCTTACAAAGACAAAGACCTTCCGAAATGGCCTGCACACACTGGTAGAGTAAGTGCCCTCAGCGGGCACACACGCACGAAATGGTCAACCCTTGCAGCAGGGCCGCACTCCAATGCAAACAAAGGATACGTAGGTTACCATAAAAAAGTATGCCCTGAGCAACGGTTTGATTCATGCTACCGTAATAATCCACATAAATGCCTATTACACTTAAACATATAAACAAAGTATTATAAATAATGAAACTAAACGATAATGTGAATAAACAGTCCTATTTTTAATGATAAAACTCATTTATATATTTTTCCCCGTATGTCCACTGGAGCTTTGGGCCCTGGATAATTGTTCCTTGAGTTACCCCACAGCCCCCTCCGCCCCCACCGCCCTCACCACCCCCAACCCTAAATCCGACCCTGCGTTTCAGGATTATGATTGTCCTGCATTTAATATTCCTTACATTTTACTTAAGCCGGACTGCGAGGGGGGGGGCAAGGTGAATTGCTCGTTTATAACGAGTTTTGTTCTTCATTTAAAAGGCTGCCGTGCGACGTCGCTTTTAAAAATCGGTAGCCGTTATCGATGCGTAGAAATGCACACGTGTCAGCAGGTCATGCGTAGAAAGGAGGCTCTGGCAACTTCACTTATTCTTTAAATAAGCATTTATTACTCGCGCAATGCGGTGTATGCATCAAGTCAAACACACGTTTACCTATCGATGAGAACTAGACGCGCGCGCGCGCACACACACACACACGTGTGCAGAACACGTATGTAACCGGGCCAGAGGTGAACTGTGGAATAAGTACTGGTGAATTCAGTCGCAATGTGAAAAGAATAACTAGTAATAAGCAAACACCACAATCTTGTGCCAGTGCTGTCACCATGTTCATGTTAGGCCACATCATACTTGGCATCTTGTGTGTGTTGTGAAAACTTTGACTTATGCCCATTAATTAAAGGCATTGCAATGGTCAGCTATCCATGGTGTTTTTGTGTGCACGTGCATTCTACCAAACGGTCAGTGGTCAATGACGAGCTGATCCGTGGACAGTGGCGCATAGTGAGTGCTCTATGCACCCGGCAAGAGAATATAAATGTAAAAAAATAATTAACAAACTTTTAACCCACAGTTGTATGAACGCTTCCCCATGTTGGTCACGGGGGTGGGTGGGGAGAGGGGGTGTTGTAGGGGGGCTTGCAGGGTTGTACAGTGAGGGGGAAAAAAGTATTTGATCCCCTGCTGATTTTGTACGTTTGCCCACTGACAAAAAAATGATCAGTCTATAATTTTAATGGTAGGTTTATTTGAACAGTGAGAGAGAATAACAAGAAAATCCAGAAAAACGCATGCAAAAAATGTTATAACTTGATTAGCATTTTAATGAGGGAAATAAGCATTTGACCCCCTCTCAATCAGAAAGATTTCTGGCTGCCAGGTGTTTTTTTATACAGGTAAGGAGCTGAGATTAGGAGCACACTCTTAAAGGGAGTGCTCCTAATCTCAGCTTGTTATCTGTATAGAAGTCACCTGTCCACAGAAGCAATCAATCAGATTCCAAACTCTCCACCATGGCCAAGACCAAAGAGCTCTCCAAGGATGTCAGGGACAAGATTGTAGACCTACACAAGGCTGGAATGGGCAACAAGACCATTGCCAAGCAGCTTGGTGAGAAGGTGACAACAGTTGGTGCGATTATTCGCAAATGGAAGAAACACAAGAACTGTCAATCTCCCGCGGCCTGGGGCTCCATGCAAGATCTCACCTCGTGGAGTTGCAATGATCATGAGAACGGTGAGGAATCAGCCCAGAACTACACGGGAGGATCTTGTCAATGATCTCAAGGCAGCTGGGATCATAGTCACCAAGAAAACAATTGTTAACACTACGCTGTGAAGGACATGCTTTGGAGGTGTTTTTTTGCTAAGGGGACAGGACAAATTCACCGCATCAAAGGGACGATGGACGGGGCCATGTACCGTCAAATCTTGGGTGAGAACCTCCTTCCCTCAGGGCATTTAAAATGGGTCGTGGATGGGTATTCCAGCATGACAATGACCCAAAACACACGGCCAAGGCAACAAAGGAGTGGCTCAAGAAGAAGCACATTAAGGTCCTGGAGTGGCCTAGCCAGTCTCCAGACCTTAATCCCATAGAAAATCTGTGGAGGGAGCTGAAGGTTCGTGTTGCCAAACGTCAGCCTCGAAACCTTAATGACTTGGAGACGATTCCTGCTGAGATGTGTGCAAACCTGGTGGCCAACTACAAGAAACGTCTGACCTCTGTTATTGCCAACAGGGGTTTTGCAACCAAGTACTAAGTCATGTTTTGCAGAGGGGTCAAATACTTATTTCCCTCATTAAAATGCAAATCAATTTATAACATTTTGACATACGTCTTTCTGGATTTTTGTTGTTATTCTGTCTCTCACTGTTCAAATAAACCAACCATTAAAATTATAGACTGATGATTTCTTTGTCAGTGGGCAAACGTACAAAATCAGGGGATCAAATACTTTTTTTCCCTCACTGTACCTTCACCACGCGGTTCTGTAGTGCGGTAGCACTGTTTCGGGTGTCACTCGACACTTGTTATTAGCCATGGCAGAGAATCTTAAGTCCTAACCTCTGGGGTTTGTAGTGCAGTGTGCTTACGTGTGTTGGAACGTCTTTCCCACCGTACGTAGCCAGCCGTGTTAATCGGAGGTGCGGGCGGAGGACCGATATTGACTTGGTATGCTGTCGCTGCCCACAGCGGCAGCATACCAAGTCACTATCAAAACTGATTATAATAAACGCGTGTGTAAAAACCACGAAAGCACATCTTCCTATTTCTTTACGCGTGTTATCCACCACTGACTAAAACAATACAAGAACCGGCTGACTACCTATGTGAAAGTAGGTGTGTGTGAACGCATAACTCTAGATGTCTTTTTAAACCACAACGATTCATCACGGCAGCCATCCCCCCCATCTGCAATTAAACTGTTTGCTCCTTAAAACCTCTGCTCGCCCTCTTCCCTCAATCCAAATCCTCCCCCCCACCCTTGTGTTCGCTACCCCTCCATAGTTATAACCCCTCCAAATCATCTCCCCCTCACTCCCTTATTACAAACCCGTGCCTCCACCTCCCCCCGTATCACCACCCAATCAACCCTTCACAGTTACCCACGCCTTCCCAATCACCCACCCGTACCAGCCAAACAACAGCAATCACTCATTTACACAGCACAAACATGGGACCTTTATTGCCAGTATCAAAGTGGAAGAATGTTTTACCATTTCTGGCGATAAAACACGTGTTAAGAAAACTTTTGCAAGGAATTATGTCTGCATTAACCACACGTACTTGCGAACATGCAAACAAAACCATGCTCTGGTAGTATATGATGCATCGTCTTTGAAAATGATTGGTCCACACCAGAGACATCCTTGTTTTCGGGCCTAGTCTCGAACAGTGTTAGACCACAGAACGCCCAAAGGCGAACAGCACAAAGACAATGCCACTATCAGGGCATTCATAGCTCGGGGTTGAGCAGCTACATCATGGGACCTCTCTTGCCACGATCAAAATATAAGCATAGGTTTTACCATTTAGGGCAATAAAACAGTTGTGATAAGATGTTCAAACACCAAATAGAAAATTTTGCATTAACCACACAGTACTTGTGGTGATCATGCAAACAAAAAAGACAACAGCACACGCCCACCTTCCTTATACGTGAAATAAAGATACCGTGCAATGCACGCGGCTCTTATTTTGTGGATTTTTTTTTCCTCGGTTGCGGGTCCCAGAATGTGTGGCGAGGGTTTGAAGCTTCGTTCATGAGCTGGTGGGGATGGGGGGAGATACGTTCAAGGTAGGTGCTGCGATATTCATGACTGCAATGTTACTCCCCATGCATACAATCAAATCTGTCGCTGCAGTGACGTCACTCGGATGCCACAATGACACTTGTCTATAACTTTAAAATGTATTTTTTCTTCTCATGAATGAAATATCACAAATCGTGTCCTAAATCATGGTGCCGACTGCTTTGGTACGTATCTACAAGACAGTTCTTGTCTTGTAGACGAATTACAACCCATAGTTTAAAATTTCTATCATAAATTAACGGAACAACTAAATAGCATTATGCCTCGGGCCACAAGCGTTCCCGAACTCCAATCGTTGCGTTTCGCCGCAGTCACCTGGGCGGTGGGCCATCATTGCCGGTGTGTGGGCCACCTTTACCGGTGTCCAATCAAATTAAAGTCGCCACGTAATCGCGCACGGACTTGCGGGACGGTGGCAGGGCCGATCGATTGCGCGTCTCCCGCTTGTTACGGAGAGGTTTGCGGTAGGAGCGGCGTGGCCGCCCTGGTGAATACTGCGGGTGTATTGACCATAAATGCTATGCTTTCCCGCTTTGCAGTGGACGTTAAAGATTCCGTGAAGTTATAAAAAAATATATAGTGGGCCATCCGTGCTTGCGTGGTCACAGTTCACAGTTGGAAAATTTGAAAAATTACCCGCACGAAATTTGATAACATAGCAACATCGCCCGCTCCACCCCCGACTGCGAAACTCCTACAGAGTGTGCCTGTGAAACGTAGCACACCCTTCGTGATACCCTTCGCGATAGCCTTGCACTCTTAAGAACGGCGCGAACATCGCATGTACGCATGTTTTGATGAAGGTTATAACCGCCCCCGTCTCTTCTACAGCCCCTTGTCGTACTTCGAGAGCCTCTCCCAGCTGCGCCCGTCGCCCGGTATCGCCGTGGGCATCGGCAGCAGGTAGTTGAGCGCCCAGTAGTTGCCGAACACTTGGCGGAGGTTGACAAACAGCCCGCAGTCGTAGTCGCGCATCTCGTGAATCGCCTCGTACGACGTCTGCCCTTCTCCCGCGATCGTGAAGTGCCACGCGTACATTGCCGCGCAGCCCAGGCACTTTCCCAGCGAGAGGTGCGCGGCCAGCGTGAGTGCGTAGGCCGCCAGGTCCATGTCACCCGTGGCCGCCTGCACCGTGGCCAGGGGCAGCAGGTAGCGCAGGCCCTGCTGGGACAGCAGCGGACCCGGCAGCACGTCGCTCATGTAGGCCAGGAGGTTGGCCAGGATGAACGCGTTGCCCCACGCGGTCCAGAAGAGCAGGACGATGAAATTGCGCTGGTTGCTGTGGCCCACGCAGCGGCCCACGAAGAAGCAGTGGTGGTCGCGCTTGAGGATGCACGCGTTGCACACGGAGCAGTGGTGGGCCCGCGGGGGCACGGGGCGGCCGCACGGGACGCACATCGGGCGGGCCTCGTCCCCTCCGTCGTGGTCCCCGGTGATCTCAAGGAGGTGGTCCCGGCGGTCGTGCTGGTCGTGCTGCTGGTGGTGGTGACCTCTCTCTGATGCTGGAGGTGCTGTGGTCATTAGAAATAATCATAATTTAAAAAAAGGTTGCGTTGAGACGTGAGCCAATGACCAATTTACCTGGAATACCCCCCAACCTCGACAGATTGTTGCTAGTTCAATGCCTCTGCCCGGTTACAAACCACTTTAAAAAGATTATAATTGGCTGTTAACTAACATGACGAGTATTTCCATTTTAGTTTTTGTCATGCGGCGAACACTCTTTGCAGGTCATATAAAATCATACTATTTTTGTTGATACAGATCCCTTTTGGCAAGACATGAGAACTAACCCCCCCAAAAACCTGTATTATGGATAATATTGGTCGCGAAAGCCTACGTGTTAAACTGAGAACTAGTTCTGCAGTGTCATATTGCAGGGTTGCTCTCTGTGACACGTACACTGTGGCGATTAGAGTGTAAAAAGCCGTGTTGATGTAGAGGTGTCAATGTCAATGAGTTACAAAGTCATTGTCGATAGAGCAATGGGTTTAAACGGCGATCTCAGTGATGGTGCTGCTGCTGCTTCATTATTCTATGGCCACGCATTCTGAGTTCCTAAGCGCGATCCAGCCAGCAACCCTAGAGAGCTTGAAGCCAGATTATTGCACCTCGTGTCAGCTGTCGTAATTCCAGCTCCCTTCAGCTCCATCTAATACCCCCAGCAACCTCCTACACCTCCACCAGTTTCTAACTATACAGTTCGAACCAACTTACAATTTTTATTTTACCAAGTAAGGCCCACTGTGCTATATCCCTCTTTTTCAGAAACGACCCGGCCACAAATGATAGCTCAACGGTGTGGCTTATCATCACGTGGAAATGTATAGCAGTCAAATACTCCAAAATAATTTATTCTAAATGTGGAAGGAAAAACCGGAGGACCCAAAGAAAAATCCACGCCACCACGGGAGAACGTGCAAAACTCCAAATATACAGGCGTCAGGGTCGGGATCGGGATCGAACCCACGCCCTACTGTATACCAGGCGAGGTAGTTAACATCGCACCACCGCGGGGCCTCCAGGTTCGAGCAAACTCTAGCGATGAATTTCTCCAGACACTTCCAGCGCCTCCCAGATAACTCCTGTTTCTCACATCCACCATATCTTCTCAGCTCCCACAATACCATCTGTCCAGCTCCATCGCTGATCAGCTCCCTCCAGGTGTCCCCCAGTTCCTTCTTGTTCCCATCATCTCAAAGCTTTCTGTATCATCTCTGGCTCACTTCATATTTTTCCACCGCTCTCCATCTCCTTCATCCCATATTTTTTCCTCCACCCTCACCCCTTATCTCCCTCGACCGTTCTCCATTTTCCTCCATCTCCACCTCTCTGCATCTCGACCTCCCTCCACCTCCGTCCAGGTACCCTCCATCTATGTCCACATTCAATGATCTCCCTCGATCTCATCCGTCTACCCCAGTTCCTTCTGGCTGCCTCCAGCTCCCTCCATATCCATCTCCTCAACCTCCATCCTGGAACTCCTCCATCATCTCTACCTCCTTCCCATCGCTCTCCAAGTAATCCCTTATCCAATCAATTATCCCTCCCCATCCTTTCCCTTCTCCCCACCCAATCACGCTGTGCTTACACACAACGACAAAATAAAGATCCCTCCCATATAGCCATAAACACACTTGTGGCCAGTGCTGTTTGCGACACGGCACACGGGGGGAAGGGGGGGGTGAGGGGCATCACCACGGCCGGCCGCCTTTGTCTCGCTCTTTGGCGATGCTTACACACCGCACCAGGTACTCATTTGAGGCTGAGTCGACCTAGGGGAGGGCCCGGGACCAATTCGAGATAATCGCCATCTGGTGTTAGCCGTGAGCGGGAATCGAACTCCGTGTCGCCGGGTTCACAGCGCAGCGCGCTAACCGCTACGCCACCGCTCCCCACCACCACACACTCCACACACACACACAGACAGACGCACGACACGCGCGCACGCAAACGCGCACGTGCGCAGCAGCACACCTGCGGGCGCCCCCCTCAATGCGCAGAGCGCGTAATTGGCGACCACGTTGAGCCACATGTAGAGGCCGGCGGCGGTGAGAGCCACTCGGAGGGGCCCGCTCGAGTTGTGCGGCACCGTGAGCAGGAGCGTGAGCAGCGCCAGCGCCGAGGACGAGGTCACGAAGTAGGCGGACGCGCACGTGTTGGCGAGACGGCGCGCACGTGGGGACGCCGCGGAGCCGAGCATCGTCCCGACCCAGCTCCGCTTCGACATAACTCGAGCTGCAATTGCGTTGTGTGCGTATGTGTTTGGTTGTTTGTGTGTCACGGGGGGGGGGGGGGCACAGGTGGTGCATCGGCCAGTCATCTCAGTCACGCGACCCGTGGCACCTTGCTGGGTCTGTCCCGTGACCTCCTGCCGGCGGGCGGTCGACACTTCACGTGGCCTCAACGTGCACCTAGCCTGGCACAATCGCCGTGGTGACGTCACCGCCACTTAGTGACGAATGGCGGTTGTTGTTGTTGTCACAGGTGGGGTAGCGGTAGTGTTGCGGTTAGCGCGCCTCGCTACGAACCCGGCGGCTCGAGTTCGGCTCCCGCTCATGGCCAACACCGGTGACGAGTACCTGAACCGGTCCTGGGCCTCCCCTAGGTCGACTCAGCCTCAAATATGAACCTGGTGCGGTGTGTAAACATCGCCACTGGGGGAGACAAAGGCGGCCGGGCGTGGTGCTGGCCACCTACCCCCTCGTGTGCTGTGCCGGCCTTCATAGGTGCTCGCTAACAGCACTTGCCCCTACAGTCTGTTACAGGCTATACGGAGGGTCTTTATTTTGTGTGTCACATCAAGACAAAGATCTGTGTCTCCGTGGCACATTTGTACAAAGCAGTGTATTACGCACGATTCCGTTGTGTATATCCACAGTATACTTATAATAGTAATGATGTAAGCCCAGTCAAATATAATATAGTAATGTAATGTATCCAGGAAAGCCACGCTGGGTCGTGGGACTCGATTTCAGGAGGGTCCTGTCACATTGAGTGTATATTTGACGATGTTTTTCAGCCATTTAATGGCGAGTTGTTTATTTTACACTCTATCCCCCCGTACTGATGGCAACATACGGCGATACATCCACTTGCCGCACCTCCTCGACACCCACGGGAAGGGATTTTCACAATCTTTATGCGATGCACCGACAATCGTCTCCACAGTGCTGGATGGTTACAGGCCACGTACATGTCGACAGCATCGCTAGGCATGTAAATAATCAACCTATTATGCGCCTATTCTCTCTCCAGCTGACCAGGATGAATCCAGAAGCAATTGTCCAAGCAAAGCAATATCGGAACCGGTTTCGACATTCTGGGTCTCATCAGCAGGGTCAAGCTTGTTAAACAGACTACTGCTGGGTTTACCTTGTCGATTGAGCATCAGCCAGACTGCTTTTCTCTGATTGGGTTCCACGTTGCTATGACGCAATCCCCACGTCGTGGAAACTCACTTTGTCCTGTTCAATTGTTGAGTGTTTTCTTAAGTAGCAAATGCAAAAAGACGAAGATGCATTCGCACAAAGTTGTGGAAATTCCACATTGCTATGACGGCAGGGATCAGTATATCCTTAAAAAACACGACCACACACGTCCTAGATTTTCCCCGCTCACTCGGTAGTTTTCATTTTACCCATGTATGGTAGTGATGATGATGATGAATTAAACTAAAAACGAAACTGGTTTTTATCTTACCAGGTAAGGCCCACTGAGCTATGTAGCTCTTTTTCACAAGCGACCTGGCCACAAATGGTAGCTCAAGGAAGTGGCTCATCATGTGGAAATGTAGAGCAGCCATCTACTCTAAAATCATGTTTCGAAATGTGGAGGGAAAAACCGGAAAACCCTGACTAATAAAAACAAGCGACCACGGGAAGAACCTGCAAACTCCAAATATACAGGCGTCGGGGCAGGGTTCGAACCCGCGACCCCCTTATACCAGGCGAAGTCGATAACATAATCATGGTGATGATGATGATACAGTGTATCAAGATGATTGCTTCCCGCTTCCGATAGTTCTAATTGCTTTTTGCTGATTAATTAATAATGACGATTGCTGCTTCTCCTGCTGCTGATATTGAATTAATAATGATGATCATTGCTTCTGCTAACGCGATGCTACTACTGCTGCTGCTCCGGATAACATAAGACCGCTGTTGCTGATGAGAAACTAAATGATGATGATGATGATTTCCGCCGCCGCTGCTGTCGAGGTGGCTGCCCTACTGATGACCGCAAAAAAATAACGACGAGGAATGAATGAATGAACCGAGGCTTGTGTACGACTTCGTTTTTCATCGATTAACTCTACCTGCACTCACCTTGCCACAGGAGTCGTCTGGAAGGTGTCTCTTCCTCCCGGGTTTGACTCCCGGCCCGCGGTTAAGAGCTGGTGGAGTGAGATATATCGCGAGACAGGAGTGGATGGCTGATGTGGCGATGTGTCTATATGCGGCCGCCCGTTCAGTTGTCATGTGAAGAACTCGTGTAACACACACTGGCGTGCCAACACCACGCCGTTGTCATGGGTGCTGTGTCGCTCGCTCTCCCCTGGCTTTTTGTTTCTGGAGTTCGAGCAAGGGCGTTGGTGGTGTTGGTTGACGTTACGAACAATGGCCAAACGCGCCTGTCGATCCAGCGCGCTTGTGAGAGGCAAGGGGTTGGTGGACCGCGCTCAGAGAGCCACGCTGCACAACGTGACCTTGTTTGTATGTGTGTTAAACTTCTTTCGAACCGTACGAAGCCAGGGGCGCATGACAAAGTCAATATTAAACTTTTAACAAATGCTAAGAATTTAAACGGGGGGGGGGGGCTGGGGGGGGGGAGCTGAGTTGGGGGGCTCAGCTCCCCCCACCAGCCCCCCACCGTGATGCTACCCAGCGAGAGGAGCGGTGTGAAATTTGACATTTTGCGAGGGAGCCAGTAGACGACAGCACGGCGAGTGGGTTCTTGCATCTGTATTTGCGGAGCTTTGGCTGTTATCACCACCACCGTCCCCCTCCTGGTATGGGTGTTGGGTTTTCACCAAGCACTCCGGTTTCCTCCCACGAGAAGCCAGACGCTCGTTGATGGAATTGGCCAAATATCACAAAAGAAGTGGGATCCTCCAAAATCAATATTGAGTCTCAGTGAGGCTCTCCTGATTAGGCAACGCAGAGATTACAGGTTCAATTGCATCTCACCGTGTAGCAGTTGAAACACATTTTTGTTGACATATGAGTAAAACAGAAAACATATATCTGTTTAATGTTTATTTAGTTTTTATTTGTGCGGTGATAAATCTGGAGGAAATTCGCCTCGGAAATTGTATCTTTAGGTTTGATTTAACATCAGTTTGCATTAATTGGGATTCCTTATGTGATAAGAGTTTTTGTATTTGTTCTGATTTCGATTTGATTGCTGGACTGTCAAAGCTGTACTTTATTTTATTTATTTTGCTATTGTCATTTTGGCTGCCCAGGTCACTCTTGCAAATGAGACTAATACTGGTCTAAGCAAAATAAACATGAAACTCTGTTCTGTTTCCACATTCATTCGTTAAATATTGTCTTAGTCCATCAGCCTATCGGCTTTCCAGACTCTTATCAATAAGCAATAAATGTTAAAGGTAAGGAAAACAGCAGTCAGACTTATTAAGCACAGTGGATGCATATTCCAAATCATAAATAGGGCCCCGGTCCAGAGATTTCTTGTTTAAACAAATACTGTATCATAATATTCGTCTGCAAAACTATAATGCAATCGGCTGAAACGTATTTTATTTATATATGGAGACAAACAGCAGAGTTCTGCTAATATCCAAAACAAAAAACTCAACACATTCGTCAATAACACTGCCTTATAAGCCTGTGTATATAATAGGCGACGTTGCAGGCAATTGCCCTTTTTCAGAGCACAATATTGAGTTTACCCAGGGATTTATTGGTGGGCAGGGAGAGTACGCAGCCTGTCAGTTATATGATGTGCTGTCAATAAGGGCCAATGCCCGAAACCTCGTCTATTATTGTTCTTATATCATGGGACCTCCTTTGCCAGTACCAAAATATGAGAATAGGTTTTCCCCTTTTTTCTGGCAACAAAACAGTTGTGTTAAGCTGTTAAAACACCAAACTGAAACCTTTTACAAGGAATCATGTCTGCTTTAACCACAAGACTTGTAGTCAGAATTCAAACAAAAAACACTGATGATATATGCATTGTCTTTGAAACTGATTGGCCCACACCAGAGACAGCTTTCTTTTGAGCCTCGTCTCAAACGGCGTTAGACCAGAAGACGCCAAAAGGCGTACAGCACAAAGGCAAGCACGATCAGAGTAATGAGAGTTTGGGATGAGCAGCTACATCATGGGACCTCCTTTGCCAGGACCAAAATATGAGAAGAGGTTTTCCCCTTTTTTCTGGCAACAAAACAGTTGTGTTAAGATGTTAAAACACCAAACTGAAACCTTTGAATGTGCAAGAAGTCATGTCTGCATTAACCACAATGCTTGTCGTCAGTTTGGTGTTTTAACATCTTAACACTTGTTATGTTGCCAGAAAAAAGGGGAAAACCTATTTTAATTTTCTGGTACTGGCAAAGGAGGTCCCATGATGTAGCTGCTCACCCCGAACTCTCATTACTCTGATAGTGGCATTGTCTTTGTGCTGTTCGCCTTTTGGCGTCCTCTGGTCTAACATCGTTTGGGACTAGGCTCAGAAGAAAGCTGTCTCTGGTGTGGACCAATCAGTTGCAAAGACAATGCATCATATATTATCAGAGTATTTTTTTGGTTTGCATTCTGACCACAAGTATTGTGGTTAATACAGACATGATTCCTTGTAAAAGGTTTCAGTTTGTTGTTTTAACATCTTCACACCTGTTTTGTTGCCAGAAAATAGTGGAAACCCCATTCTCATACTATTGTTCTTGACGAACGTGTTGACGATGCGTGTTATTGTTGTTGTACATTCCGACTTGTGCAACAATGCCAACGTGGCATCACCAAATAACTTATCTGTGGCTGGGTGACTCAAGGGGGGTCGGGTTGGGGGGTATCCCGACGTACAACCACTCAACGTTGCCGCTTTGTCAACAGTAGCACGCGCTCGGCTTGGTGGGGGGCGTCAGCCCGTGGGCGTAGCGTGGAGTGTGCGCAGCGGCAGCGGCAAGGTGGTGGTGGGGGGGGGATTGGGAGGAGGTTGCGAGGCTGCGTGGTGATTGACGGTGGGACCCAAAGGGGGTACTCTGGACGTACGCACGGAAGGCGGCAGCGCCCGGAGAGCCACGTGGTTGAAGTGACGCAGGGCGTATTGCGGCTGAGTCCTGCGGTTCGGTCACAAGCGAGAGAGAGAGGGAGAGAGAGAGAGATCCGAGGAAAGATCGCAGTGCCCGGCTATTGTATTGTTAATCAAAGGTACGGTTCCACACCAGACACGCGCACACACACACGCACAGCTTACGCAGCTAAACGTTTAATTAACACCCGGTAACGCACGCACGCTCCGCAGACATTCACGGGGCTGAGCGGAGCCCTTCACAGAGCTCTCCTCTCTTGCTCCGTGGCATTCGCGGCGGTTGTGTTTTTTTTGTGTCTGTGTGTCTCCCATTGGCACGCACAGACGCCAACAAAGTGGCCACCTCTCTCCACCCCCCCGCCTCTGTGTGGTGCCGGAAACTCATAAACATCGCGACGAAATGTCCATCTAGTGCGCTGATTTAATTCAAATTATTCTACATATGTTTTTTTTTGTTAAATGTATTCACTTTTTCAAAGTTACTCAACAGACCGCGCCGGTAGTTTTTTTTCCTCCCGTTTCTTGTGTTTTTTTTTGGAGCGTCCCTTTAAATGTCAGTGCCGGGGGGGGGGGGGTGTGGCGCGCATTGTGGGGGGGTGGGTGGGTTTGAATTCTGGTCCGTGGCTTCTTTTACCCTTGCTGGGGGGTTAAAGTTACGCGGTTTGGGTCACGGTATTTTGTCGTGCCACGTGAATACTGCCGCGAGGTGTGTCCAGAGTAGACGACCGAGAGAGACCGAGATACAGACAGACACACAGCGAGGGGGGGGGGGAAGGACGTCTCGCGTGGAGATGGAGCGATGAATGAATCAATATTGCCCGCGTTGCGTGTGCCGGGGTCGTGGGTTGTCAATTCGCGTTGCGTGTCCGGCGTGATCGTGAGACGTGTGGGGTGATTTCATCCAGCGGTGGATTGCCCACAGCTGGATTATGCTGCTGCTGATGAGTTAATTACGATGATTTGGTTTTAATTGTGGCACAGTCCGTTGAGAGAGAGAGAGGCCACGGTGTTTATATTAAAGCGGCTTAGACGTAGAGCCGGGATCAGCAACTTTACATTTTTTTCCACCTCCCCCCGAGACCGACCACAGATTTACGGTTTGATTTATTGTCACAAACGCGGTTATTTGCCTCTGTGAATGTACGAGACCAGCGGTGTACCCCGAAGTGTGTGCTCCTGATTATAAGACGCAGCAACCCCCCCCCCCCGAAAATTTGCCACGCGTGTCAAAGTTACCCTTCACTCATTTAAACACCCGACAACACGCGCACAACTACCGAATTATTATAAGACGCACCCCCGAAAACTTTCGATTGTAAAATACAGAGGGGGGGGGGATGGGGAGGGGGGTGTTGAAACAAGTGCGTTTTATAATCTGTAAAGTGTGTTCAGAGTGATTGAGTGTGGGTGGAGAGGTTGGTTGGAGTGGAGATGGCGAAGTGGCTCAACGCATTTGCTGATAATCCTCCCAGACGCCGTCATCGTTGATCGAATACTGTACTGCTCATAGCTGGCATTAAAATATCGATTTACAGTATTTTCCTGTAAAATTTGTAGGTCTTTAACATCCACCTTTGCACCGTTGGCTTTGGTAAGGGCCTGCTGAAATTCCCATGGTTGTCCGAATTACAATAACTTTTAGGTGAAATATCAACAAACACATTTTACCGTGAACTATGATGATAACAAAGGTAGATTGATGAGCGTTGTGTTCGGGTAAGAAGAGCTCATTGAGAGCAGTGGTGTCCTTTTTCAAGGGGGATTCTGGCAGATAAGGTTTAACCAGGCTTTAGAGAGGCCTGCATTTGAGAATGGGTTTTTCCCCCTTTTTCTGGCAACAAAACAGGTATGAAGATTTTGATTTAAAGCTTTCGTGACTGCAGTAATTCATATTCTTAGTTTTTTCGGTAAAGTCACTTCAACGTGACTTTACCGAAAAAACTAAGAATAGGTATGAAGATGTTAAAACGCCAAACTGAAACCTTTTACAAGGAATCATGTCTGCATTAGCCACAATACTTGTGGTCAGAATGCAAACAAAAAACGTACTCTGATAATATATGCATTGGCTTTGTAAGTGATTGGTCCACACCAGAGACAGCTTTCTTTAGAGCCTCGTCTCAAACGGTGTTAGACCAGAGAACGCCAAAAGGCGAATAGCACAAAGACAATGCCACTATCAGAGTAATGAGAGTTCGGGGTGAGCAGCTACATCATGCCAGTACCAAAATATGAGAATAGGTTTTCCTAGTCTCTGGTGTGCACCAATCAGTTTCAAAGACAGTGCATATATTATCAGAGTATGTTTTTGTTTGCATTCTGACCACAAGTATTGTGGTTAATGCAGACATGATTTCTTGTGAAAGGGTTCAGTTTGGTGTTTTAACATCTTAACACCTGTTTTGTTGCAATAAAAAAGGGGAAAACCGATTCTCATTTTTTGGTACTGGCAAAGGAGGTCCCTTGATGTAGCTGCTCACCCCGAACTCTCATTACTCTGATAGTGGCATTGTCTTTGTGCTGTACGCCTTTTGGCGTCCTCTGGTCTAACACCGTTTGAGACGAGGCTCTAAAGAAAGCTGTCTCTGGTGTGGACCAATCAGTTGCAAAGATAATGCATACAGTGAGGGAAAAAAGTATTTGATCCCCTGCTGATTTTGTACGTTTGCCCACTGACAAAGAAATGATCATTCTATAATTTTAATGGTAGGTTTATTTGAACAGTGAGAGACAGAATAACAACAAGAAAATCCAGAAAAATGTTATAAATTGATTTGCATTTTAATGAGGGAAATAAGTATTTGACCCCTCTGCAAAACATGACTTAGTACTTGGTGGCAAAACCCTTGTTGGCAATCACAGAGGTCAGACGTTTCTTGTAATTGGCCACCAGATTTGCACACATCTCAGGAGGGATTTTGTCCCACTCCTCTTTGCAGATCTTCTCCAAGTCATTAATGTGTCGAGGCTGACGTTTGGCAACTCGAACCTTCAGCTCCCTCCACAGATTTTCTATGGGATTAAGGTCTGGAGACTGGCTAGGCCACTCCAGGACCTTAATGTGCTTCTTCTTGAGCTACTCCTTTGTTGCCTTGGCCGTGTGTTTTGGGTCATTGTCATGCTGAAATACCCATCCATGACCCATTTTCAATGCCCTGGCTGAGGAAAGGAGGTTCTCACCCAAGATTTGATGGTACATGGCCCCGTCCATCGTCGCTTTGATGCGGTGAAGTTGTCCCGTCCCCTTAGAAAAACACCCGCAAAGCATAATGTTTCCACCTCCATGTTTGACGGTGGGGATGATGTTCTTGGGGTCATAGGCAGCATTCCTCCTCCAAACACGGCGAGTTGAGTTGATGCCAAAGAGCTCCATTTTGGTCTCATCTGACCACAACACTTTCACCCAGTTGTCCTCTGAATCATTCAGATGTTCATTGGCAAACTTCAGACGGGTATGTATATGTGCTTTCTTGAGCAGGGGGACCTTGCGGGCGCTGCAGGATTTCCATCCTTCACGGCGTAGTGTGTTTCCAATTGTTTTCTTGGTGACTATGGTCCCAGCTGCCTTGATCATTGACAAGATCCTCCCGTGTAGTTCTGGGCTGATTCCTCACCGTTCTCATGATCATTGTAACTCCACGAGGTGAGATCTTGCATGGAGCCCCAGGCCGAGGGAGATTGACAGTTCTTTTGTGTTTCTTCCATTTGTGAATAATCACACTAACTGTTGTCACCTTCTCTCCAAGCTGCTTGGCAATGGTCTTGTAGCCCATTCCAGCCTTGTGTAGGTCTACAATCTTGTCCCTGACATCCTTGGAGAGCTCTTTGGTCTTCGCCTTGGTGGAGAGTTTGGAATCTGATTGATTGATTGCTTCTGTGGACAGGTGTCTTTTATACAGGTAACAAGCTGAGATTAGGAGCACTCCATTTAAGAGTGTGCTCCTAATCTCAGCTCGTTACCTGTATAAAAGACACCTGGGAGCCAGAAATCTTTCTGATTGAGAGGGGGTCAAATACTTATTTCCCTCATTGAAATGCAAATCAATTTATAACATTTTTGATATGCGTTTTCTGGATTATGTTGTTGTTATTCTGTCTCTCACTGTTCAAATAAACCTACCATTAAAATTATAGACTGATCATTTCTTTGTCAGTGGGCAAACGTACAAAATCAACAGGGGATCAAATACTTTGTTCCCTCACTGTATATTATCAGAGTGTTTTTTTAAACTCTGATCACAAGTATTGTGGTTAATGCAGACATGATTTCTTATAAAAGGTTTCAGTTTGGTGTTTTAACATCTTAACACCTGTTTTGTTGCCAGAAAAAAGGGGTAAAACCTGTTCTCATATTTTAGTACTGGCAAAGAGAGGTCTCATGATAGACCTGTATTTGTTTAATCAATCGTTAGTAATCTGCAGGAGTGTAATCATGTGAGAGCCCATTAAGAGTGACTATCAATTTCTTAAGGATGACCTGATTGACAGTTCAATGGCAGTCGTTTTTCTTTTTTTACAAAAGTGTACATTAAAATAGACGCGTCATTTGAACTCTACGTGCATACTTGCGTGATCTTTTTACATGTTTTGCGGAGTTTTCTGGGGAAAAAACGATGTTCCACAAAATGTAATTGTCCACATCTAGCAGGAGAGTTATTTTGAGAGTAGGTGGATTATTACTAAGTGGATGAAGTGAGTGAATTATTAACGTTATTGTTTTCCCTAGAACGCCCCGCTTTTATAGTCGGGCAAGAGGCTATTAAGATGGATTTAACTTCAAGAGAAACCTGCACACAATGGTCGGTACTATAGTTTGCAGTTCACTGAATCTTTAACAAAATCTCATTTGTAGTAGATAAGCTTTGGTAAATTCCTGCTGAAATTAGTGTAGGAATAAATACTTGTTCTCAGTGCACAGCCAACTGGGTTCAACTAAAGATAGTTGGGCATTTAATGTCCCCCTTTCAGGAGCTGGGTTTTGGTAATTCATGACTAAAATTACAAAGTGGTCGCACGAATAACGTTCTATTATGTCGTTTCCATGAAAAGGCAATTTCAAGTGTTACGTTTATTTAACCAGGCGAGAACTCGAGAGACGAGGTTAGTCTCATTTGCGAGAGGGACCTGGGTCATTAGTCTGCCAGTAGAGGGGCAAATATTGCCTTGTGTAACCCCAATTGAGTAATTGTGCAGGCAATTTTCGAATTTGGCACATTTGGACCACTGACGCCATGGTTTACACGTACAGTATTAACCAGGGCGAACACTGGATTCGAACCATGAACCTCTGCAAGGAGCGGCAAATGTGGCACCGATGGGCAGTGTCACCGCCCCAACTCGCATATACTCGAAATCCACCCGCATTTTCTCTGTAAACTCAATTTGATGGACAACTTGAGTCGGTTACATTGTGGTATTACCATGATTTTCTGAGCTACTCGAGCCATTATCAGGAGGGTTGAGCAGGTCACCATCCTGGATTGTGATGTTAAATACTTCGGCCAAGTACAAACGCGTCTGGTGACGCGTTTGTACTTGGCCCAAATTCTGACCTATAATTCAGGCCAGCACGAGAAGCGACATCGTCCAGAAATATTCTGGCTTTTGTTCTTGTCGGAGTTGGCAGCCAACTTGAGTGGTGTATAAAAACATTGGGGGGTGGGGGAAACTCAGATGCTGTGGTTTGTGGAAAGTTTAAAAGTTATCTCGTCCACGGCCACATGTACACAAGTTGCCGGTGGGATGGAAGTACCTTTTGTCACTTGTTCATCACGGCAAACATTGCTGGTCCTCAAGCCGAGCTCTCCATCGCGCTTACGGGTTGTACCGCGTGTTATTCGGCGTGATGTCACACTTTTTTCCTGTGATTTTTAGCAGGAAATAGTTATTGCAGAGGCTCTTTATTGACGAATCTCCCAGCACGGGAAGCGGAATCGTCGGACGTCGTGCCGAACAGCACGCGGCACAAACGGGAAACACATCGGACAGCTACGCAGCACAATTGTAAAAAATCTACGTAGTAGATTCCCAACTCTCATTGCCAGGAGGGACCAGCTACATTGGGGATGTTTGGTCAGATCCCTGTTGATTATGGGTTGGAGCCGGGTCACCGTGGGTAGTCACCGTGTTAGTTGCCATTTCCTCTCTATTGCTTGATGTAAATGGTTGTGGAGTGTGACAATAAAACCAATAGAGAGTGGGCAGTAGCCGCTACCGGTTTACAAAGTGAAGTCATTGAAGTACGCACATAATAATTTGTTGAATGGGCTGTTCGGTGATTACATCGGTATCATTTGACTTGCTGTGATGATGGATGTGGCAGCAGCGGTAGCACCAGTTAGGAATTGTGATTCACTCGTTACACACAAAGTGCTTGCCACAAATAAACCACAATACGTTGCTGATCTCATCAAGGAGCATAAACCATCCCACAAACTCCGATCATCCTCGCAGCTGCTTTTGGCTAACCATCGAACAATGATGGTCACAGCATCGCTCCTTTTCAGATGCGCTTCTGCGGCTTCTGTGGTCGTCTGGAACGCTTGAGAAACATGCATTTAAAGTATTTGGTAGCTATGAAATGTCCATGTGATAAGCCGCTTCGTTGAGCTATCATTTGTGGCCAGGTCGCTTCTCAAGCCGTATAGTATAGTGGGCCTTACCTGGTAGTAAAATTAAAAAAAGGAAAATTTAATTATTAGATCACTGTTATCTGCTACGCGGAACAGCAGCTCTGCATTTATAGCACTGGCTTGTGATGTTTGCAACCCGAGTTCGATTCCCGCCCACGGCTCACGTCGGTGATATCTGAACTGGTCGTGGCCCTAACTCCCTTCGCCACCCCGCAGTGATGTGCGTGCTGAAGTGTGATCGTACAAACCCCCCCCAGTGTGATCGTACAAACCCCCCCCAATCTGATCGCACAACCCCCCCCCAGTGTGATCGTACAAACCCCCCCCCCAGTGTGATCGTACAAACCCCCCCCAATCTGATCGCACAACCCCCCCCCAGTGTGATCGTACAAACCCCCCCAGTGTGATCACACAAACCCCCCCCCCCCAGTCTGATCGCACAAACCCCCCCCAGTGTGATCGTACAAACCCCCCCCAGTGTGATCGTACAAACCCCCCCCCCCCCGTGTGATCGTACAAACCCCCCCAGTGTGATCGTACATACCCCCCCCCAGTGTGATCGTACAAACCCCCCCAGTGTGATCGTACAAACCCCCCCCCCCCAGTGTGATCGCACAAACCCCCCCAGTGTGATCGTACAAACTCCCCCAGTGTGATCTTACAAAACCCCCCAATCTGATCGCACAAACCCCCCCCCCCCAGTGTGATCGTACAAACCCCCCCCCCCCAATGTGATCGTACAAACCCCCCCCCCCCAGTGTGATCGTACAAACCCCCCCCCCCCAGTGTGATCGTACAAAACCCCCCCAGTGTGATCGTACAAAACCCCCCCAGTGTCATCGTACAAACCCCCCCCCCCCCAGTGTGATCGTACAAACCCCCCCCCCAGTGTGATCATACAAACCCCCCCCCCCCCAGTGTGATCATACAAACCCCCCATTGTGATCGTACAAACCCCCCAATCTGATCGCACAAACCCCCCCCCCCCCCAGTGTGATCATACAAACCCCCCCCAGTGTGATCGTACAAACCCCCCCCCAGTGTGATCGTACAAACCCCCTCCAGTGTGATCGTACAAACCCCCCCAATCTGATCGCACAACCCCCCCCCAGTGTGATCGTACAAACCCCCCCCAGTGTGATCGTGCAAACCCCTCCAGTGTGATCGTACAAACCCCCCCCAGTGTGATCGTACAAACCCCCCCCCAGTGTGATCGTACAAACCCCCCCCAGTGTGATCGTGCAAACCCCCCCCAGTGTGATCGTGCAAACCCCTCCAGTGTGATCGTACAAACCCCCCCCCCCCATTGTGATCGTACAAACCCCCCCCAGTATGATCGTGCAAACCCCCCCCAGTGTGATCGTACAAACCCCCCCCCCCCCCAGTCTGATCGTACAAACCCACCCAGTGTGATCTTACAAACCCACCCCCATGTGATCGCACAAACCCCCCAGTGACCGATGGGGGTTGAGTTAGTGATGGGGGTAGTGATAGGGGTTGGGTTAGTGATGGGGGTAGTGATAGGGGTTTGGTAGTGGTAGGAGTAGTGATAGGGGTGATAGGGGCAGTGATTGGCGTTGTGGTTGGGGTAGTTGTCTGCAGTGCCGGATTATCCTAGTAGCAAAAGTAGCATATACTAGGGGCCCCGCACTTTGAAGGGCCCCGCGCTAAATGCTTTCAAGCTATCAATTCCGGTTCAGTGATTCTGCACTTGCTCTATTACTACAGTACTCTACCGCCGTCAACTTTTATGAACGACTGGGTGTTTAAGGTTAGCGATTTGTCGTATTATCTGGCTGTATAGCAAATGAAAAAATACAATTACTTTGCTATGCAAATAAGGAAATTGTGTTTTTAATATTTACTTGTTCATATTTTATTTTATTTAGGGCCCCTTTATAACATATGCTATAGGCCCCCGCACTAGCTTAATCCGCCACTGCATTTGACCCGTGTAATCTATGCTTTGCGGTTTTCCTATAAGGAGCACAGTGTAAATAATCAAATAAACAAATGACACGTCACAGGCTCGGTGGTGACGGGGCACTCACCTGGCTTTTGAAAATCATCTGAATATTGAAATTAGGCCACACATCCGCTGGAGTGCAGGCAATTTGGCAAGCCATTCGTGGATATGTTTGCAAGCCAACACATGCCCAGAATTAAATCGTGTCCATTTGCATACTCTCTTACGTAAGGATGTATGAAGAGAAACTTGCCAGTCTGTGTCCTGATTCACGAGCATGGCGTGGGGAAGAGCCCTGATCCAGCAGTGTACACAACGTCCGATAAAATCGCAGCTCCGATTAGCACGATTGGCTCTGTACGGTGCGAAAGAAGCTCAACATTCATAAATCGGTGGTGTTGGCAAAACATCCCGATGTGACGGGAGCCTCCAGAACAAGAGCGTTGACACTCGGTGAGGCTGTCCTGGGTGTAAACGGACAGTAGTAAGTGTTATTATTTTGAGTCAAACCCATCACGTTCTGTAAAAATGAAGGGAAAAAACCCCCCATCAAAACAGGAAATTGCATGCCGGCCGAAAACAAAATATATAAAAAAAAACAACGCACAAAGAACGGTGCGCTCACAAACGGCAGCACGTTGGGAGTTGCGCCGTCCTGCTGTTTGTGAGCGCACCTGTGCACGTTGCTCTTTCTATTTTTGTTGTGGCCCGCAGTGGTGAACACAACAGTGCGAACTGCGTACGCCCGTTTGCACCGCTCCCGTGTTGTTTTGTGCTCTTCCTTTTGTGTCGCCGGCTGTGCCCCGCACTCTTGCCCATTGTCAATTCGCCGCGTTATCCAAGTGGCTGAGCCCAACTCGTGCCCGCCTCGTGCGACGACACAGGGCCGATGAATAAGTAACGGGTTTGTTTTTTACACCTGCCGTGGAAACGATCCCCGTCGCACGCCGTTTAGGCCCAACGGGGGCAGGGTCAACTGAGGAGGGGTCATTCCAGTGCGAGATGCTGCCGTGGTGTGACGACGGTTCGCATGCCCGACTTGCAATGTAAAGGTCGCCGGTTCGATCCAACCTCCCGGCGCGGCAATTGAAGCAACGATTGCTTCGCCCCCCCCCCCACCGCCACACCGCCACCTCTATCCAGCCAGCGGTATAAATGGCTCCACTACAGAGCGGGTTGGTCGGCAGGTTGCGGGTGGTGGGGTAAAGTTTGCGCGCGCCAAATCTTTTACCAGACGTCGTGGAAAAGTCGGCCTAAACATCCTCCTTCGTGGGGTTCTCCCTCGAGCTTCCTCGAGTGAAAGCCCATTGCTTGAGCAAGTAGTGGCAGGGTAGACATTGAAATGGAACCGGTGGCCTCTGGAGTGCAGGTCCAGCCTGCAATAATCCTTGCCCTCGTCGCCCGGGTGAGTCGTGAAACGGTGTGAAGCGCTCTTCCCAGTTTAGCACTGGGGAGTATTAAGCTACTGGGTGTAAAATGATCGATTGCACACCGCGACGCTTTTGCTAAAGGTGCAATTAAGCCGTGGGGGGAGTGTGGGGGGGGGGTGGGCGGAAGTGGACGGTGGGAGACCGATCGCTGCGGCACGTCGCCGGGCGCGCGTGTTTTACGGCGAGTTCGCCGGGCGCCCGGAACGTGCTCGCGTTTTTCTCATTAACATTGCGGCCTCAGAAAACGGCGACTCAGCGGCACGTGAAGGTCCAATCGGAGCGGCGCAGGAGGCGACGGGCCGATTTGGTTCCGTGCCCAAGGACAGCGGCTTACCCTTCATCGTGCCAAGTAATGCTGTCGTCATCCTAGCCGGCGGCGATTTCTTGGGAATTTGGGCGGGGAGAAAGCCCATAACGGTTGATGTTAAAAGATGGCAAGTACGTATCTGCGACAATTTTTTAAGGGATGCCGGGCCTCGCAGAAGAATTGAAGTGATGGGGTAGTGTGGCAATATCAGCTTTATTGACGTTGACATGATGCAATATGGTGGTGCAGTGGTTAACGCTTGGAACTAAGAAACCTGGTGAGCTGTGTTTTATTCCTGCCCATGGTTAACATCAGTGGCGAGTAATTCTGAACCAGTGCTGCTGGGCCCCATTATCACCAACCCGCAATGACCAGCGTGAAGTACGGTCAAACAACTCCCCGTGACCCATAATAGAGGTTTTTTTGGGTTAGATCGCGTAAATATAAATGTGTCGTTAAGCCCGCCACTACCTGGGACGGCCAATTAGTAAGGTTTGTCACGTAAACATAACATGACAATTCGTTACTAGTTCAGCACACCGGCGTGTTGGAGAGTAAACCCACCCACAACATTTACAATTCGATTGCGACGTTTGGATCTAACCCAAAAAAACCTCTTATGGATAATATTGGTCACGAAAGCCTACGTGTTAAACTCCCCGTAACCAATATGGTATGGCGAGGCCATTTTGATTCACAAGTGGATTGTTGGTAAGGGGCCGTCCATAAATGACGTCATGCACCTGGGGGGGGGGGGTCAGACATTTGTGACGATGTGTGATGAGGGGGGGGGGTTTGAGAAATGTGACGTCACATCAAAATGCGTAACTTTAAATATAGACAACACGTTCTACTTAATTAAATAGACTTTTTAATCAATTAATTCTCCTACAACATCAGAGTGCAGTGCCACAATAAATACGCACTTCAATGACAATAGTTTAAAGCGATTTGAAGCATGTTTTATTTTCAAAATTGAAATATGGTTTGGGGGGGGGGCAGAGCTATGTGACGTCATATTTGAGGGGGGGTCTGACTTTTTGTGACGCTTTGTGACGAGGGGGGGGGGGGTTAAAAATCGTCCAAAATCGCGTGACGTCATTTATGGACGGCCCCTAAGGGAGAAGGGGGGGTGTACACAGTATCATGCAGTCTGATAGGTGTGGAACAACGGAATCTGATAGGCTTAGAACGAGAGCATCCAATTCGTCAATTCTATTGATGCTGCTGCTCAGGAATCTTGCATGCGTGATTCAAGTATTAATGATTAATGCATCTTGGGTGTATGATTCGATGATTAATTATTCTTTGTGAGCTGCTTCTTCCCTTTCACTACTGAACTGGAATTCCCTCTCATCGTTTATTTTTCCCAAGCTCTTATAATAACCTTCCTCAAATCAATAAACGCGTTCCTCTTTTTCATCACAACATTGGCGGTGCTGTTGGTCGCTGGCCTCTTTGCATTGTGGGCCTTTGCGCGTATATACCAGCAACTGTGATTTGAATAAAAACTGATTTGTAAATCATCTGGCACGTTTGGAACATTGAACCCAACAAAACTGTACCAACGAGATGATAATGACGAGGGCATTAATTTTTTTATTGTATCGCAAACCTCACATCATTGAATCTGCTGTGCGATAAGGCTGCGATTTTAATCGTTGCCTACAAATTGTGTTTGTTGAGCTTTTCTGCGGCGAAGAGCAAATCGCATCGCCCGACGCCGATGACTCCTTGACCTTGACTCTCTCACCAAGTCGCACAGGGAACAATCTCGGGAGAGAATCGTTGTGCTCGCGCACAAACGTTAACCGCTTGCGTCGCGCTTATAAACTCGTGACTGCAGCCTGTGTACGTGTGAAATATTTACCATTTACACCGCCATCACATCCTTCACTTTGCGCGTGCGTGTGTGATTTTTGCAGCCTCTGTAAGCGCACGCAGTGATCGTACAGTGCAGCGAGAGACTTGTATGCTTCTGCCACGTTCCCCGTTGCGTAGGGCTTTTCCCGAGTGACCGAAGGGGGATGGCACAGTGAACTCTCCAAGGTCTGCTCCGGGTGAACTCCAACATAGTCGGTGAGTAATAGTCACACAACCGGTTTCCGAGTTAGTCGCTCTCTCTCTCTGTACAGATTTAATCCGCAAATGCTGCACGTTCTTTTGGTGTCCGCAACGACGAGAAACCAGTTGCGTTTCTTTTCACATGCACCCCGAAGCTTATATTTGCATTGTGAGTCTTTACATTGAGCAAAAATATGATCGGTCGTAAAATATAAGCAGGAAGAGGGGGTGGAGGGGTGGTGCAGTGGTTAGCGCACTGCCCTATGAAGCTGGCACCTGAAGTTCCGTTCCCGGGCATGGCTAAAATCAGTGGCGAGTGACATCTGAATGGGTCCTGGGTGTTCCCCCACCACCCCCCCTACTAATCCACATGGTGAAGTATGGTCAAACAACCCGATTTGACAAAGGCTGTGAATAATATTAATGATCGTTATTTACACAGGAACAACTAACTTAGGCCTCTGTGATATACAGAAGGCCTGTTGCGGTGAAGTATGGTCACACAACATTGATGACCCGCAGAGCATGGTGAGGCCCTCGTGCAGCAGTATATTGACAAAAGGCTGTAAATATTTACGATATAGCAATTAAAACGCCTTCACAATGCTTACAGTGCTCCAAGCTCAAACGACCCAATGTAAACGCTTCTACATTGGGTCGCTTGCAAAGGTCTGCTCTCCCGGTTTCGTGTGGGTCACGGATGACATTGTTCAGACACCGCGACAGTGGCGGCCATCAATCCTCGAGACGCAGAGAGGGCCTGCGAGTGATCCCTGCGAGCCCCGTAGAACTACGCACGTGTGCGCGTACGTTCGTGTGTACATATACGCACGTTCGCACGTTCGTGTGTACATACACGCACGTTCGTGTCTACATACACGCACGTTCGTGTGTACATACACGCACGTTCGTGTGTACATACACGCACGTTCGCACGTACGCACGCAACTACTCCAGCGTTGATGCAAAGTTTCCCGCCGACATGTGGGGGCTCGGGAGTTTCTCCCAAAGTACAAACAAAACATGTCTTGCAAAGGAAATAAGTCGGGAGGGGGGGGGGGAGGAAATAATGCCTACGCATGGAATACCTCGCGCTTGCCACCACAAGAATATAATTACTTGACTGGCAGCATGGAAGTCGACGGACGGACAGCTGTTGGGGCAAAAATGTATTTTGCTTATTTGCAACAAAATGCTTTCTGCTCTGGCTTTGGGCCCCCTTTGGATCAATCCGGTCTGTTTTCAGTAGAGTAGGTCCCTGACAGCAAGACAACTACCTCCTGCAGTTTGGCCCGTATTGGATCATCTCTACGAGAGTTCCCCCATTGTCATGGATCGACGAGCTGACAGTAGAAGTTACCAGTGTAAGTTACTGAACAGGTCAGCAAGTTCCTGACCTGGTCGGTAAGTTACAATTCGTTTCATAAGCAACTTCTTGGATGCTTTGTGAATGTGAGCCCAGCACGATTGTGGCTAAAAGTGGCCAATGACACCCACATGGCAAATATTGTGCTGTCATCCCTCGTGCTGTCGGCTTGTTTACTACTGGCTGGTGGGGGCCGAGGCGGGGTGGAGCTCGTTTAGCTGTTCTTCCAGGGAGGGTGCCGCGCCTTTGCTGGTCGGGCAGGGATGCCTAGGCAGGGGCCTTTTAGCACTGGTTGTCTCCAAGTTTCGCTCAATCCTTTGATCAATGCGGCCGATTTTCAAGAGTCCTTAATAGCAATATAGTAAAACCTTGGATTGCGAGCATGATTCGTTCCGGAAACGTGTTTGTAATCCAAAGCACTCGCATATCAAAGCACTGGTATATCAGTTGTGATCACGTGCCACTCGGCAGACAGAGTGTATACGTGTTGCTCGTATTGCAAGACCTCGCTCGTTTATCAAATTAATATTTATTTAAAAAAATTTGCTCGTCTTGCAAAACACTCGCAGAACAAGTCACTCGCAATCCAAGGTTTTACTGTACAACTTTATCCTCACTGTTGGTTCATGTCAGATAACATTTACATGAGTTATCATACCCCCCCCCCCCCCTTTCGGATGGACGGACAGAGCTAATGCACAAACGCCTTCCAACCTTAGTTAGAAAGTGTGGAAAATATGTTAACAAACATTTCCTTGTTCCCAAAAATGTCATTGAAGGGCCCTTTTTGTTGTTTTTATTTCACTTTTCCCGCCAGTTCAAGTTGTTGTCGTGGAGACTTTTGACAATCCGGCACAATCTGGCAAAATCCGTCAAAATGGCCCGATTCTCTTTGCAGACGGCGTCGGGGCCGAGCGAGCCGCCGAAGCTGCAGTGCGGGAAGGTGCGCCGGCACGTCGCTAAGTCGCCGCCGTTACATCGCCGCCATGGCCCGATATAGATTGTGGCCTTAAGCCTGAAACCCTCCCCCCAACCCCCCCCCCCCCCCCCCCCCCCCCCCCGGAGCGGTGCTGCCATGGGGAAAACAAGAAAACGAGGGTGGCAATAGGAGCGGGGGCGAGAGTGCCGTAGAACATTCCAAAGCGAGGCCACGTGGCCCCACCATGCGCCGGCTGTTACCGTCGCAGCACCAGCAACAATGTTTTATTTGTGTGTCGGAAATGCCGGTTGTTGACGATGGACCGCTTTATCATTATGCAGTCAATTCAAATGTGCACGTTTTATATTTTTGAGCTGAAAATACAACCAGATAACGTTACACGGCAATCGATTTAATTGGTGTGGTTAGTGCTACCCCCGGCTACCCGAGTTAGATTCGCGTTCACGGCCACCAATACCAGTGATGATTATCTGAACCAGTCCTGGGCACTCCCCCAGGTCGACTCGGTCTCAAATGAGTACCTGGTGTGATGTTTAAACATCGCCATAAGGAAGGCAAAGGTGGCTGAACGTGTTGCTGGCCACCCACTTCCTCGTGTGGCATGCTGGCCTTCACAGGTGCTCCCCGAACAATCTGTTAAGGCTATAAGGGATATTTTTGTCTTATACGCACACCTTTGGAGCGGCATCAGAGGGAGTAGTGGCACAGTGGTTAGTGGTGGTTGCAGTGGTTGGCTCATTCCACTATGGACCCAAACGCTCATATGGACATTTTTCATTTGATTATATGTATGTATAGAAGTGGTTGTGGCACTGTGATTAGCGCACTGCGCTATAAACTCCCTGCCACCTTAATTCCGATTCCCAATCATGGCTAACATCGGTGGCGAGTGATATCTTCACCAGTTCTGCTGCGTTCTCCAACTTGAACTGACCAGCATTGGTGAAGTATGCGTTATGCAACCCAAATGACCGACGTGGCGTGGAGAGACGCCTTTACCCAGCAGTGGCTTGACAAAGGGCTGCAAACGAATCTGTAATACAACCTACACTGTATAGAGCCATATGATTTGGTTCACTTTTCAGGCCGTCGATTGAGATTGACTGTGAATTCGTTCGGGTTGATTTTAATGGCCCTTAATGCATCTTGGTTATTTATAAAGGCAGTGGCAGCAACTGGCTGGGTGTTCTTGCCAACTCGTGTAAATGGTGCTCAGCGGTAATGGCACAGACCGTACTGGATTCCAAGCTTGTGCCCCCCCCCCTCCCCCCGCAATAGTTTATAAACGGAGCACTGCTGCCTGCCCCACACACAACCCGGAATAAAGTCCCTCCTTTTAAAAGGGCTCCTAAGACAATGTGTTGACCAGCCCACTGCGTCATCGTCTTCATCAGCCACGTAGGTGAAACCCCGCGCCGTCGCAAACCTTTCCTTTGTCCCATGATTGCCGTCTCACGGTCCTTTGCCACTCGGCAAAGGCTGCAGCTTGTACACGTGTGCCACTTTGTCATTCAGGGTCTCTCGCTCATCGACAGCCGCCAGTCAGCATGTCAAGCTGCAGAGCCACGCGGCTTGTCACCTTCCTAGAATCGACCGTTTAACGCGCGTCGAGTCGTTGTGCACACGCCGATTGATCCATTTCTCACGGCATGTGCAAACTTTATGCAATTCGTACGTGCCCGTGTCACGGTTAGGTGAATTCGGCGGATTAAACGGGACAAAAAAAACACAACACGAGAAACCAATATAATACAAACGAGACGATAAATAAACGAGGAGCAAAGACGCCTAAGGTGGTGAGAATGAGGAAAAAAAGCACAATCGACGCCCGAATTGAAACATTATCAAGGAAACGTGACGATTCATCGAATTCCATGGCGACCTCCAGCGTTGTTGTAGCAGTGTTGTAACACGTAACGTGAGGCTGCCTCGTGTGTTCGTCTGCAGTCCCCCTGTTTTGTCTTGTTACATTCCAGAGGGTGGTCACAACAGCTCGCGTTCATGTGTTTTTTGCGTCTATTTTGCATCATCACACCACCAATAGAATGCCAGCACTCGTGGAAAATCACGTTGCGTCATAATGCACTGGTGCGCAAAGAAGCAAGGGGCGAGGTTCACGCTTGGAATTGTGGGAAGAGAAACTCATCGATGGGACTACCTATGCAACATGTTGACTTGTAAAAAACGAAGTGGCCTTGGGCGCGACTCGTCATGGCCAGTAGGGATGATGGCCGGTGGTCAAGAAGAGCGACTTGACCGGATTCTGCCGAGAGGAAGTCCGCCGTAGAGGGTGGAGTGCTGAAATCGTCGTCTTGCGTGCAAGCGCTCGGTGGATTGCACATCGCAGCACCGTGAGAGGTGGCGACGGAGTGGGGAAGCATTTACCGAGCAGGGCGTATTGATTGTGTTTGCTGGTGATTAAGAAGGGACGTAATCTGGAAGTCGTCGAAGATTCATACTTTTATTCGCTCTTCTCTGATAAGAGGAGCAAAGTCCGCGGATCAACAGGGATGTGTAAGGAGCTGTCCACAGCGCAGGCCATACCGGTGCAGATACGAGATGCGTCTCTGCATGTATGTATGTATGTGTACGTATATTTGTTGAACTTCTTCTGCATCGTTCGTAGCCATCCGTGCTAATCGGAGGTGCAGGGGAAGAACAACAAACTAAACACAAAAGCGTTTTTTACGAACTGAGTTTTCCATGTAGATTTAAAAGTGCATTGCTCCAGACTGCAACTCTACGCCCGACCTTATGGAAGAGGTACGTAGATGACACCTTTGTTATCTGGCCACATGGCTTACCTGCTCTAAACCAATTCCTCGACCACATCAACTCCATACACCCAGCCATCAGATTTACCATGGAGGTCGAAAAAGAAGGCAAGCTACCCTTTTTGGATGTCTTAATTAAAAGGAGACCTGATGGTTCAATGAGCCACTCGGTCTACAGGAAAGCGACCCATACGGATGCTTACTTAAAACCGGATTCTCACCACCATCCATCCCAGAAGAACTCCCTCATCAAGACTCTATACCATAGAGCCCAATGCATTTCCGACCAGGATCACATTGCCAGTGAACTCAAACACGTACACCAAGCTCTCAAGGCTAATGGTTACTCCGACTACACAATCCGCAAAGCCATCACTCCAGTCATGAAGAAGGATCCCCTTGAGGAACCATTCAAAACCATCACCTTACCCTACATTGCGGGGGTCACAAAAAAGATCTCCAAAATCCTGAACAAACACAAGATCCAGGTCCGATTCAACACAGTACATAAAATCCGTGATCTGGTTCCATCTTTAAAAGATGCTGTTCCAGACATACAGTATCCGGGCGTTTACAAACTAAAGTGCCTCTGTGGTAGCAGCTACATTGGAGAAACCAAACGACATATCTCGGACCGCATCCGCGAACATAAAGAAGACTTGAAACACGGTAGGACGAACTCCTCTACCGTGGCAGATCACTGTTATAATTCAGTGGGCTCACATGACATTGACTTCTCCAAGACGGAGGTTCTTTGCAAGCCAACCGGCTACCATGAGAGATTCGTTCATGAGGCCATCCACATATCCAAGCACAGAGGATTCTGGCTTAGTAACCATTGGAAAGATGTTTGAAACCATTTCTGTTCTTAATTAATTGTATTTTACGGTGACCTTCAGACCGCAGCCCTTTCGCTGGCATTGCCTCTTAATACCTCTCACCACGGTAAATGGTATGGTTTATAACATGAGTATAACAATTAATAGTATAACATTGTAATGTTTAACATAACTCATAAGGCAATATATAGCATCGTAATTGCATAGTGAATATACAGTAGTGTGGTATATAGTTGGATTCATAGAATAAGACATAGTATAATGTTACAAGTCTAATATTTTATAGTCTAAAGTATAGGGTAGTGTAAAGTAACGCATTGTATAATTCAAAGGTGGAATTTGTCTATGTTATACCATGTAGTTTAGATTGGAGGGTATAATATTGTATTACATAGTGGTCCTGTTTATAGCATAGTCATAATGCAACTCAGTACACAGCAGCGCACCTTGGCTGCAGGCACTTGTTTACCTTTTGAAATTGTTGTTTGTTTCCTACCAGCACCCTCCTCCACCCCGGAGGTGGGGGCTGGTAGCATGCTAATCCAACTCTGCTAATCCAACTCCGCCCATACAGCTTTAAAAAAGACTCGGTCCTTGCGTGACAGCGCCCATTCAAGCTCTGTCTCCTGGATAGACCTGTTTCTTCACCTGAAGAAGGCCACTTGTGTTGTGACCGAAACGTCGTGAGAATTTTATTGTCTTATTTTGTTTTATTGTTTTTATTCTCATTCTACGTGACTTTACCGAAATAACCAAGAAGATGAATCCTTGCCGTCGCGAAAGCTTTAAATCAGAAATAGCGCAGTTGTTAAGCACATCGGTGCATTGATTAATTGCTTTTTCTTTGCTAATTAGCTCACCGGCAGCAGCCATCGTTAGTTAGCTTTGCGGCGCTTGAAGTCTACACGTTGCTATTTCTTGTTTTGCTCAGCGCGTTGCGGAATTACGAGATGCGGTAGTTAGGATGACGGCGAGAGGCTGAAAATGATGATGTAGTGTGCCTGCTTGAGATTTTAACAAAATACTAATTACTGGTGCTAATTGACCACTTACTGCTATTACTGGCAAATATGCCCTCTGTCTTTCTGTCCGTCCTTCAGAGGACTCGCACACCAATCGTTACGCCACTTACCTATGTCCACATTTCCGGGAATGTGCCCTGAACTCATCAGTTTTGGAAGCTAAGCAGGCTTTGATCCTGGATAGTGCTTCGAAGTGTGTATTTACGTACGTATGTATGGCCACTGCGCTTAAGATAAGTTGCCGTGAGGCTGCACGGGGCCTGCATGGTGGAGGAGGAGCATTATGGCAGTCCAGCCGAAATCCATTTCTGTACTCCGCTGCTCTCCTCCCACTTCTTTGCTCCTCTCGCGACTTCATTCAACCCGCACCGACCGGCGTGGTCAATTGTGGTGGTTCTAAACCCTCGCGACCCGCACGGCGCGGCGATGCCCTCATCCAGCAGTGGATTGACAAAAGGGCCGTACGCGAAACATACACGCTGCTGATGGCCAAGCGTGAACAGTTTTTGGGAAAAACGATTGGCAATGCAACACTTTCACGAAGGGGTTTCAAATGAAAAATGAATAGTACGCTTTCTGCCAGCGCGGCTGGCGCACATGAGACCAAACGTGCATGCGCGGAACCCTTTGAGCCTTCGTTTTCACGTCCGTACATTGGCACGTTTCCTCGTTTAATTAGGATCCTCAAACCTGACGCAGGAATCCCTTGATGGACTGCCTTTCCATTCGGCTATCGTCCCGCTCCTTGGAGTGCGAGCCGCGTGCCCTAATTGACCGGCGGTGATTTAATTGCCTCGTAAGCTTGCGATTTCTGAGAAGTGCCAGGCGGTGGTCAGCTACTACCCAGAATGTTTAATCATGTGCTGCGGACTCAGCGTCTCAGCGGTTTAGCGCCCCCCCACCACCACCGCCCGCATCAATCGACTTTAAACCATTTTGCGACAGTCATCGCTCGTGTGCGTTTACACCAACAAGCGGCCGCTTTGTTTATCCGCCTATCGGAGTTTAGTGAGGTCGGGGGGGGGGGGGGCACTTATCGGCGCTAAACAAAACCCCCTTGCCGAGGGCGTCGCTGTGAATGTTGTACACCCCCCCCCCTTTTTTTCTACTGGAGTATCCGAGCCGTGCCAGTGCGTGTGTGGTGGGGGGGGGGCCCTCTTGCGGTACAGGTGGGGGGCTTTTTTGTTGTTTTACTGGGAGGGGTATGACGTTTGTCAGGTGTGTTCTAGTTGAGCCCCCCACCCTCGCTCCCTGCTCCCCCGCCCCCCAAGACACCATTCGGTAGCTTTTGGGGGGCGGTGTACGGGTAACTGTAAGTATGTTCCCCCCGGTGGCGCCATTGTGAAACTTGTGGCAAGTTACGTTAAGAAGTCTGTGTCTAACCCCCTTCGCCTTGAAATGCCAAGCCGAAGAGGAAATTGTCCACGTCGAGTCTTGGTTAGTGAATGCCTATCGTGGGTGATATCAGATGTAATCGACGACACTTAAGGCTTTATCTCAGTAAACATCATTGCTTACTGAAGAAAGCCAGTCTGGTGAAATGTTAAAACTGTGTTGATTGCCATTCTAAAACCCTTGAGCATAGGTTGGATGCAAGGTGACCAGGAGACTAGCCGTAGATTCTTGGAGCCAGTATTGTATTCTTCATTGATTCTTGAATCTACCTGTGTGCAACTTTGAGCGTCATCCCCTCGTGTGTCTGGTGGGGTTTCTTCCCTCATGGATCCTAACTCGATCAAACAGAGTTGACCTAGCTTCCCAATGTAGCTGCACACTTGTAGAAAGAAAAAAAACAGCCTTGAGTCTCAGTGCAGCGTTACTGGTTAAATAAAGGGCTTGGGGAGATCCTCATCCAGCAGTGGATTGACCATGGCTTTTGAGTATTTGTATACTTTTATTTAACTTGCCCAGTAGTGCATTTGTTATCTTTCGATGTGTTTAATTTTCTTTATGTTAGCCACCCACTGTTATTCAGCACATCAAATTTGATTAATTCTGGGGTCAAAATAATGTATTTTCTACTTCTGAGTGCAAATAAAAGTGTGTGCATTGGAAATCTAGTTTTTTTTTACCAACATTTGTAAATGTTCATTTTTTTCTTTAGCATTTCTGGTTCTTACGTATTTTATTTATACTTACTGATTATTAATAATGCATCCAATTACCATATATTTAAAACTGTAAAGCTATTTGAGGTGATCCAATTTGTGAAGGCACTATACAATATTGTATAATCTATCGAGTTTTGTATTTGCTTTATCATTATAATACCTGCATTGAACTCGAACCACATCGTAAATAAAGAGCCCTTGCCGTCAATTAGAATTTGAATATTTATATTGCAGGAGGAATCCGATGAGCTATAAAGCTCTTTTTCACAGATGCCCAGTAGACAGTTTATCAGCAATTGATTCAAGCAAAGCCCGCAGTCTGCTGATGAGACACTGCTTGTCAAAACCGGTCCAGAATCTGCTTTGCTAGAATCAACGCTCCTGAAACTATACACTCCGAGAAGGCCGTACGGCCGATGGAATGTGTAAGGAAATACATTTGATAACAAAAAAAATTATGTTAAGAGACGGATATGTGAAGGAGAGATTGAGTATTTTATTTTGTTATGCAAAATTAATTTCGATTGGTTCAAGTTCCGATCGTCACTGTAAATTACGTAAAGACTGTTTTAATGAATACGACGGGGCATTACGCGAACTGAAACGCTAAAGAGCCCCCCCCCCCTCCTCATTCTTTGAACGAGCAGGGCATGTGCGTGGCGCAGGAATTGCTCGTTTTGATGTCTGAAGCCAGCATTGTGCCGCACCTCGGTGTGTGTGTGTGCCAAGAATGGCGCGTGACGTCACGCGGCGCTCGGATCTCGCATGTCTCAAACGAAAAAGTAAAAAAAAATTTTTTTAAAAAAAGCTCTGCAAACTATCAGGACGTGCAGTCCTCCTCAGGGCTGTTTGCCGCAAACCCATCAAACTCACTTAAATGTTAACCTAGTGCACTTGACGGCGCTGAAACAGAACCTTGTGTGTTCACTCTTGAATTTACTATGCGTAGTAAATGACTGCTAGCCATAGTGCTTCACGGGGGGCGGCGGTGGGTAAGGAACGGTGGCGCAGCGGTGATGCTTTGAAGTTCGCCGCTTGAGTTTGATTCCAGGCCATGGCTAACGTCAGTGGCGAGTGATACCTGAAACCTGGGCCGAGGCACCCTCCCACCCCACCGCGCCCATCCCATATTTTACCACCCACACTGACCAGCCATATTGCTTTTTGTACAAAGCAGGGCCCCATAATTTAGATGGGAGTTCTCTTTCCAATAACATTTTCTGGCAACCCGATGCAAGCAGCATGTGTTTAACAAGCCTCACTATGCTGACGGCTGAAACCGCATTGCATAGTTTGCTTGCTTAAGCAAAAGCTGCCCGCTAAATATTGGTCCGGAAAGCCAATTGGCCGATCGATTAAAACATATTTTATTCATGTGTCCGGAGACACAAAATGGACATCTGTTTGTATATGTTATTAATTCATTTGTGAAGTATAATAAAACAAAACCCCTCTGATCAGTATGGCCTGGGGAAGGCCTTAATCCAGGAATACATTGATAAACGTCTGTAAATTATTAAACTCTCATTATTTCTCATTGCCAGCTGACTTATAATCACAGTGCACGTGCTGGTTTCAGCATTGATTTAGGTGAAATGAGTTGTAATAAAAAAATCTAAACACATTTTTAATGTAAAATCCAAAACGGGATTGCATAGAGGAAGGAACATCATCGCCGACCTCGAATGACCTCGCCGCCGGTATTGTCCATCTTTAGCCTTGCCGCTGTGTTGAAATGGGATTTCCACGTCTCAACTCGTTCATCATCATCGTAGGAAGCATCGCGTCGCAAGGTTACATTTTGAAAGTGGTGGCGAGAAATGAAACTTTTTGTTCCGTCTCGATCGGCGAGTGAAACAATATCTGGGCCTTTTTGTTTGTTTGTTTAATCCCTCCCCCCACCCCCACGTGTTTAGCGTGAAGGGAAATCGTGCGATCTCGATGCGTCGTGCCGCGTCGTGTGTTTTTGTGCGTTTGTGTTCCTTGGTGGGGGGGAACGCATGAGGTGGAGGCGGTCAGCTGTTCCAACAACAGCCGCGGGTTCACATCTCGAGGTACGACGATCAGCTGCAATCAGTCCCACCACTGGACGAAGACAATACAAGGTCATAACCAATAGCCATTTTTTCAATCCATTGCTGGTTGAGGGCATCACCACGTTGTGTCTGTCGGTCAGTCGTGAGGGTGGTTTGGACCGTACCCCATCGTTTTGGTTGCCACGGTGGCGAGATGTTAACTACCTCATCTGGTATACAGGAGGTGGTGGGTTCGATCCTGACCCTGAAACCTGTAAATTTGGAGTGGATCTCTCTCCTTGTGGTCGCGTGGATTTTTTTCCGTGTCCTCCGGTTTTTCCCTCCACATTTAGAACCGTGCCTTTAGAGCAGGGGTTTGAAACGTCCGGCCCGCGGGCCTAAATGAGGCCCGCAAAATCATTTAATCTGGCCCTGCCAAGGCAACCGCAGGCGGGACTCAAAATTCAATAAATCTAGGAGCAAACCTGGAAAAGCAGTTGTGAGTCGCAACATCGGCAATACCAGCTAACATCACACGCCTCACCAAAGAGAAGCAGTTCCAGCCATCACATTAGGGGTGAGTTAACTAAATGTTTGACTAAATATGACAGGCTAATTTTTAAGTTGATAATTTTGTATGGCCCGCAAATGATGTTATAAATATCAAATGGCCCTTGGCAGAAAAAAGGTTCCTGGCCCCTGCTTTAGAGTATTTGGCTGTCATAAGTTTCCATGCAATAAGATGCATCCTTGAGCTATCATGTATGGCCAGGTCACTTCTGAAAACGAGCGATATAGCTTAGTGGGCCTTACCTGGTAAAATAAAAATAATAGTTTTAAGTTTAGTTGGTCAGTGTGGACAGGTGGTGCCAGTTCAGATATGTCATTGCCACTGATGTCTGATGTTAGCTGTAGCCGGGTGTAGCCTGGAAAGGGGAAGCTAAGGTGTATGGGTCACCTGCTTGGACGGTAGTTCACCGAGACCCTGCATTGGAGCCGCACTCGGAGGGTAGCGACCAAGTGGAAGACTTAAAACCGGATGGTGGTGATGATTAGACTCTAAGAATGGGCCCAGAAGGACATCTCAACCTTGCATCGAGGTGAGGTAGTGGTAATTGTGAGAATCAAAAAATAGACCTTGAAGATCAGTTTTTGACTTTGCAACTGGGCAAAGGAAGGACTAAAACGATGGCACAACGCTGCAACATCCTTTGCCATGACCATCTCTTGACCCAAACACTTACCTTCGCAGCCCTTTTGTCAATCCACTGTTGGATCAGGGCTTCCCCCCCATCACGCGGTTCATTTAACAATACTTCACTCCGATCATCGTGGCTCGATGAAGGTGGGGAGGCATAGTTGTTGGTGCATAGTACAGCACAACAATGGCTTTTGCTGCATTGTCTTCTGCTGCATTGACTTCTGCTGATAGCGCGGCCCTTGACCTTAACACCCAGACTGACTTACCATGGGGCTGCGCACGTGGATAATTGCCCGCCGTTCTTACTTACCCGCACTCTCCCCACGCACGCGGCACAGGTTCCGCGGGAGGGAGGATGGTGATCTCGGCACGACTGCCTCGCCGCCACCGCTGCCACCTCCTCCGCCGTTGCTGCCCCTGCCGCTCCACCGTCCGCTCTTTCTCCCGCCGCCTCGAGCCTTACTGCTAGGGCCGCCGACAACCTCCCCCCCTTCCCATCGAACCCCGGGGCCATGGAGGACGTCGTGGCGCCGCTATTGCCGAGCGCGGCGGCGCTCTTCGACCCGACGCCATCGCAGTTCTGGTCCGGAACGACGACGGCGGCGGCGCCGAACAGCACGTCGGAGTGCTTCGGCGCGCGCGGCCGCAACTCGGTGCTGCAGGGGACGCCGTTCGGCGGCGTCGTCATCGTCCTCGCCATCGACTTCGTCGTGTGGATGGTGAGAGCGGCGGGTGGCGGCGGTGTGACCGGGGTTGTGGGACCGGTCGGAGCGTGGCGAGTGAGCGGAGAGCGGTGCGTTTGCGGAATGCCCGTGCGCGTGCGTGATTTTTTGTCCTTGTTTCTTCGGAAAATTACGGGTGGCGGCGGCGGCAGTGGCGGCAAAGTAGTGCGATAGAGCGAGTCGGTGCAAGTTACTGGAAATTTATGAAGTCACAAGTACACTTTTCCATGCATGCTACGACGAGATTGTCACAGATTATTTAAATTGGACATTTCCACGGTTGGCTACGCACGGTATGAAAGAAGTTCTACATACAAATTATCGCTGTGGTGCAGCACGCGATTATTTACATGCATTTTGGAAATTCCCCCCCACTGTGAAAAGATTGCATGTTACATTATGAGACCTCCTTTGCCAGTAGCAAGATATAGTAATAGGTTTTTACCCTTTTATCTGGCACCAAAACTGACACCTTTATACAAGGGATCATGTTTGCAATAACCACAACACAAGCAGTCAAAATGCAAACAAAAAGAGACAACTCTGATAATGATATGCACTGCCCTTGAAATTGATTGGTCCACACCCGAGACGGCTTTTCTTAGAGCCTAGTCTCCACTGGTGTTGGACCAGATGACACCAAAAGGCGTACAACTCAAGTGGAGACTAGGCTCTAAGAAAAGCCGTCTCGGGTGTGGACCAATCAATTTCAAGGACAGTGCATATCATTATCAGAGTTTTCTCTTTTTGTTTGCATTTTGACTGCTTGTGTTGTGGTTATTGCAAACATGATCCCTTGTATAAAGGTGTCAGTTTTGGTGCCAGATAAAAGGGTAAAAACCTATTACTAGATTGCATGTTGTTTGGATTTATATCGCAGCCTACTGCAACCGCACCTCTAGACGCTGCACATGATCGGTTGGACGTGGGGTAGCGGCGACGGGTGGCAGCAGCGCAGTGGTTGGAGCGAGTTGGCGGAAGCGTTGTAAACATGTGAACTCGTAAATACAAGTCGAGTTCACCAAAACGGCAGAATGTTGTCCGATTACTAGGACTGTACTGTGTTGCCGTTTCCCTGCTTGCCGTCTTCCATTAACCACACTGACTACTGCGGTGAAGGATGGGTCAGAGTCAGTACCACGTGGAGATGGCTGTGCCCGCTGGCAGAGATGAGTATCACCCCCTTTGCTCATGTGTGCTGTGGAGCGGCACTTTGAATTTTCGCACACTGGACAAAATGTAGGGTTTTTTTCTTGACATATCGACGACCGATCTGGGTCAGAGTCATTTGCTCCACCCTGCTCTGAAATGTCACACGTGTTTGGCCCTGAATCCTGGAAGTGTGTTGCGTTTTCATTATTTCTTTGGTCAAGAGAGTTTAGCAAAGGGCACGCACACAAACACGAGCAACCGAGAATTATGGCCACGATGTAGCTGGCCGTATAATAAAATCCATATGTGCTGTCAAGAGTGTTTGGAAGGCCTAGATTAATTTCCCTTAACTTTGCATTAAACCACTGGGAAAGAAAGAACGAAAGGAAGAAAAAAAACGACCGACATTATTGCTTCGTTTAGAAAAACAGACTTGATGTGCACCGACTAGATCAAATGTCTTTGTCTGGTCACGTTCGCAAAAAAACACGAGATTTTGTTTTTAAGTGCTTGTGAAATTAAAATGGGGAGACGCAGGTGGTCCAGTGGGTGGGTAGTGTCGCTGCGCGGTGAACCCGATGACCCGAGTTCAGTTCCGGGTCACGGCTACCGTCAGTGGCGAGTGATATCTGAACCGCTCCTCGCTCCCTCCCCAGAAACTTCTGGTCCCAATGGGCTATTGCCTGATTATATATAAAGGGGGACATATAATTAGCTGTATTCTCATCCGTCTTTATTTCATATGGTGAGTCAGAGCTCGATTCCCAGCCATGGCTAACACCGGTGATCTCTGAACCCGTCCTGGGCCCCTCCCGCTTTTATCAATCCACACCGACCAGCGTGGTGAAGTATGGTCAAAACAACCGCCCCCCCTCATGGTTGTCATGAATGCCCTCGTCCAGCAGTAGATTGGTAAAGGGACGTGACTTCTATTATTATTATTGTAACATGACAATAGATAGTATTTTCTACGATGTGTTAAAACCTACAGTGCACAGCGTGCATTTCACAATTTCAAGTTTTATTTGTTTCTAGCAACATAAAAAAAAACCCCACGCGAATACAAATTTCAAGTGCGTAAACTCAAACGGACAAAATGAAGCAAAACATCTTTTAGCTGGTGCCGTACATTTCGACAGCGATTTTCGTCAAATTTCGTTGAAGGTTTTTAATGAAAAACATGTGTTTTAAAAAGTTGCCGTATAATCCGTTGGCTCCGCCGATAGTTTAAATTTCACCCGAATTGCTTTTGAACACGGTAACAAAAACACAAACCCGCCCCGGCACCGGTTTCACCGCGATCCCTGAAACGAGTGGTGTGGCTTTCGTGCGAGGGATTTGCTGCTCGCTGATTTCAAATCCGCGGCGTGTTGCGCTTAGCGCGTTTGATTGTCTGCGGTCCGAGGACCACTTGAGCTGCCTTGGCGGTACCGTATCTCCTCGGCGGTCTGCGCCTAATTGCCCCGAGTCAAAACTGGCGGCTGACAGGCCGGTCCCCTCCTTGGGGGGTGCAATCACCGTGAGCTTAATTAAATGAGGGGGGCCCCCCACCACCACCACCACTCCACCCGCTGACCCTGCCCCGCTCCCTCTTTAACGAGGCCCACCCGGTTTAACGTATCCGTGGCTGCAAGCAGCTGGGAGACGTGACGAACGCTACGAACGTGCGGCTTCGCTCGGTTCACCCCCCCCCCCCCCTGCCGTTGTCGGTCTTGATCTCGCACTCACTCACTCTCCCGCACTCTGTCCTCAATAATATTGTCACCCGTCCTGGTTCTCGCAGCGTAGTTCTCTCCTTGAGGTGGACATCCTGGGAAATTTACAAGTCCTAGTTTGTTGCCAAGTTGCGTAACAGTACACCACTCATGCCGTAGTCTTCTTCCCATGACGTGTCCCATTATTTTGATCCTCAGAGGTGGTGACTATGCATCAGTGCAGCTGTGTGTTGTAGGGGAGCGGTCATCGCCGGAATGGTCTGGGACCAGGTTTGATTTGCTGGCAGTCAGATCAGTCCATCATACTCCCAAGGTAAATAAAATAAGCACCATTTTGCCCAGCATCATTATTGGGCCTATGGAGAGACTGGCCTCTGCCATATTGCCAATTCTCATGAACTCTTTCTCAGGAGGGTCATTTTGCAATTGCGTGCATGTGGGAGGAAACCGGAGTACCCGGAGAAAACCTTAGGCTCATGCAAGGGGATAACACTCATAGCTTCGCAAGGATAGTTTATTTCGGGTAAGGCCCATTGCGCTAAGAAGCTCTTTTTCAATGGCAACCCGGCCAAAAAGGCTTGTACGACAGCACGCACGTTACATGGGAAGAGAGGGGGGTTAGAGAAGCTGCATCGAGTAAATGCAGGGACATTTTCTGAACATAACGAATACATTTATAACAGTAAAAAACAAGCAGAACTATGTACAATGGAAAGCCAGTTAACAATCCAAAAATAAACATGCATGACTCTCGTGACAGGAACTGGGACATGGCATCTAAAATAGCATTTATAGCAGCAAGGATTGCAGTTGCATTTTCTAATTGAATGAAGTCTTTGTCACAGGAGGCATTTTAAATTTACAGTCACAAATGGCTTCACTGGATCTGTTCAAATCCAATACTTTGCAAAGTTGAACGAAATGTGCAGCCTTAGTCCAGCGAGTGACTGAATCCATTCTAGATTTAAAGCTTTCGTGACTGCAAGGATCCATACTCTTTGGTTCTATTCGGTAAAGTCACGTAGGTAAATAATAAAACAACAATAATCACGACGTTTCGGCCACAACACAAGCGGCCTTCATCAGGTGAAGGGACGAGCCTGTCTGGAGGACAGCGCTGGAGTGGAAGAAGCCACGCTTAGATCACGACATTTAAGCTGTGTGAGAAGAAGAAGAAGACCACGGGCTTTGACAAAGGAATTAGCATATAAATTAGCATTGAAATGGCTCATTGAAATAGCTAAGTTAAAGTATACACATCCGCAGAGGTGCCCCTTGACAAAGGAATTAGCATAGAATTTAGCATTTAAATAGTTTAGTGATTAGCTAGTAACTGGTCACAGAAATAGCTATGTTAAAGTCAGAGTATATACATTCACCGAGGCACCTAGTACAAATCAAACAGGAGAATTTAGCGAAACACAACCACGCTGAGACATCGGACCTGTGTGCGAGCAAAGAGGTGGTGTACGTGCCGGTGGACTTGCAGTTTAGCGAGGGGGGGGGGGGGAAAGGGGGGAGGGGGATTTTACCCATTGATGGTGTGAAAATGGGAATTTATAAGAGCTGCGAAAGTTTGGGGTACCACTCCAGCGCTGTCCTCCAGACAGGCTCGTCCCTTCACCTGATGAAGGCCGCTTGTGTTGTGGCCGAAACGTCGTGATTATTGTTGTTTTATTATTTACCTACGTGACTTTACCGAATAGAACCAAAGAGTATGACTGAATCCAATCCGCAAACTGCACCCGTCGCTTTGCTGCTTATTCAAGAGCCAACTCGGCTCAAGCCGACAGCCACCCATCGCCTTTGCCAAGCAGGCTCCAAACCCAAGCACGAACCGGACTCAACCCTGCCGTGCTGTCCCCTACAGCAAGTAGATGGGAGGCACAGGTCAACAAGCCCCTCCTCTCATCCCTCCGCGGTCCGCTAACTCCCGAGACGCAGAATCTCCATATGGACGTGATGGCGGTACGACGGTGCAGAATATCACACCCGTGCTCGAAAAACATTCTGACGATGTCGCCGTTGCACTTGAGTGAGCTGCAGACTCTCCGTCAGAAGTTTCCTTGGATTCAGCAGCTGCTTTCCCATCAAACGTGACATGAGTCGTAACCTTTCGATGCCACCGTCCGCCAAGAAATTATTCCTGAAACGAATCGAGGAGCCATCCGACCAAAATCTAGGGCACGAGTCAAATCTGCCTTTGGAACACGGAGCCAATCGTCATCAGGCTTGTGGTGCTATACAGCAATAGACTGTGAAGCTTCGTGTCCAGCTGCTTACAACTTTTTGCCTTCCGACTGCTTTGACATCACGAGAACTGATTTTGACGCACCACCCCGAAAGAATCGTGGGAAAATAAACAATAATTGCGCAAAAATAGCTATTTCTTTTTTATACCACGCATCGTTTTACCGCCAATACGTTCATTTGACGGTTAACGCATTGGACATGCAAGAGTGCGTCAATGAATCGGTGAAAAACCGATTCCTACTCTCACGACGTATGCATCGAATCGCGCGGGTTGAGAATGTGTTAGAAATCCCGATTTACTGGAATGTATGCCCAAATAAAAAGCTCGTGTGACGTGCGTTAACGCCGATGTGCACATGGTAGGCTCGTGTTAAACGTTCGCCAACGGGGTGGACACAGTTGTACAAATGAGACAAAATGACGGTAAAAACGAGACAATGAACAGTGTCATCGTTTGTTATTATTCATACTGTGCCTTGCGTGCGGCGTATCTCCCGCCAGAACAAAAGGGGTAAATTGAGATAATTACAAAGTAAAGAAATTATTACAGACTACATAACAATGCTTAAATACAAGACAGACCAAAATACGATTGCTCCTAAACAATACAGACCTAATATGATTCTCAAACACCACAGAGTATGTGGACCAACATGGTTCCCAACCATTCTGGACCCGCGAACCGCTTGTCAACCCTCAACCTATGTTCTATTCTAAAAGCTTTGTACAATGTTACAAAGTCAATTAAACAATTAACTTTCTTTTCATTGGCTCTCATAAATTGTAAAAAAAGTTGTGCAATGGCCAGTCAAAAAAAGAAAGTTGCTTTGTGGAAATCGTAGCATCCGCTCCAGTGCTACGGACCACTTCCCATGGCCTCGTGGGCCACCAATGGTACTAAGAGGGTCCACAATGCACTTCTTCAGGAAATGCTGATGGTCCTTGCTTATGCGCAGAGGTCGTGTCCTTTTTGCATATTTTTGCGTCTCGTAAGAAACACCAGTGTCCCGCGGACCAAGGGTCGGGAGCCGCTGCTGTAGATAACGTACACAACAGAGGAGATCAAATGAAAGTGGGAAGCGGTACTGTGCTTGAGATGAATTGAATCGAATCGGAACTGTGAATAGTGACAATGGAATCGGGGTCGGGGTGCGTCGCTACCACCTCCGAACTACCGCTCATCGCCGCCACCAGCACCGCAGCAGGCGCTGCCGTTGTTATTCTCACACCCCCGCACCCCCCCCCCCGCCCCCGCTGCGCTCGCTGGCAGTGAAAAGGCCGCCCTGAGCGCAGAGTATCCTGGATCAGCAGCAGTGTGGCCGCTTCCTGGACCTCAGCAGCGCCGTAATTACCCGGCGCAGGTGGGACAATCGCGCGTGGCGGCGGCGGCGGCGGCGGCGGCGTGTGGCGTGTGGCGTTTGGCGCTGCTATTCCTGTGACCCGTGGGGTACTGCTGCTCTCGCTCTTCCCTACAGGCGCTGCTCCTCCTCTTCTCGGTGCTAAGGAAAGTGGCGTGGGACTATGGGCGGCTGGCTCTCCTCAACGATAATGACAGGTGAGCGAGGAACGGTGAGAGAGGAGCGCGCAGCTGGGCTCTTGACGAATTTCGGATTGACGGGGGAATTATGCGAGCAAGGGGAGGTCGCTGGGTTACTGTGGGTTTTGGGGTGGGGGGGGGGGCGGGGGATATGAAGGGGAGGCGTGCGCGATGCAAGTAGGATGCAGGGGTATGTGGGGGGGGGGTCGTGCTTGAGTGAATTGCGAATTGGTTAAAAATCACGCGCGCGGTCTTACTTTTTTGTTGTGTGTGCTTTTTTTGGGTGCCATTTCTTGATGTGTTTATTCATTTTTGATTTCGCTTGGTGTAATGGGTTTTCATTTTGCTTTGGTAGTGGCTGTATATGGCATTTGGTACTCCTATATAATTGCTGTACAGCATTATGGGATGCTTTTGCCATGAGTGACGCGATATGAAATGAAACTGTTATTATGGCTAGAATTAAGAATAGGATTCAACGTGTGATGAGTCGCTAACGATATTTAGGGGAGTCGTCTCGTCTGGAGGGGTTTGGGTGCGTCGGAATCGGCCGCGTTACAGTGGTATAACATCAAATTGCATGTATAAATAGAAAGTCACAAATATCACATATGCTTGACTACTGCCGTTGCCATCTCAAATATGAATATTTAATATATGTTGCTTTTGCGCTTATCTGCTGTGAGATTATTTTGGTCTGAGTGGCAAATTGCATCAATTGTTTACGTGCATCACAATGGGGTGTGACACTGTGAACCCGGCTTCCTGAGTTCGATTCCCGGCCACGGCCCACAAAAGTGGCGAGTGACATTTGAACTGGTCCCAGTACGCAACCGCGCCACCCGCCCCTCTCCTCCGGCCCACACTGACCAGCGTGGGGTGAAGCATGGTCAAGAAACCCTCATGACTGACGCAACCCCGGGGGAGGCCTTTAGGCAACAGCGGATTGACCACGTACTGAAAAATAATAATATTATTATTGCAAGCTGCGGGATAAACAGCAAGTTAAGCAGTAACGTGTGTGCTTGTCTGCCTTTGTTAACTCTACGGGTGTATTAAATCGATGTCTACATGTTGGAGTAGTATTGTTTTTTTTCTTTCACCATGGGAGTTGTAATGGATTTGTGCGCAGTATTTGTACATGCCACACAAAGCGAGGCGGGCCACGCTGTGTGTGCTCGTGCAGTAGTCGCACAGCATGCACGTTTTTTAAAGATATTAACTCGAGCAGCCGGCAGTAAGCTGCTGCCTAGCTTCCAGTAACGTGTGTAACACAAAGCTTCCTGCCTCTTGTTACCACTAGAATTGTTAATCTATTCCCTCTCTTCCAACAACTATTATTATAATAATAATAATAATCTACTATTGATACCAAAAGTCACGGAACCGATTGTCAAATCCAGTGACAATGTGTATCTGTGAACCACACGGCGCCGTTTCACTGCGTTTGGTCAGCGGCTGCCAATCGCTGGGCATCGGAGGCGCAGGGCTTTGTCGGCCAATGCGTGGCACGTTCCAGCAGACACACAGACGTACACTCGTGGGACTGGACTTGTACTTCTATCGTTGGGCAGAGCGCTACGAGTGGCAAACCACATATCCATTAAAAAAAAAAACCTTTTCTGTTGCATTTGATTATCGATAACGCAACCAAATCGAAACTAGGGACCCGAGTCGCCATTGCACGCCATCATTAAACCCCCCGGCAGTGTTCGTCTCTGCTCCGTTTTTATTTGATTGCGTTTGCCATCTGCAGAGCGTATGAAGAAACTGTGTACGGCTCGGCTCGGCTCGTGCGTCCAAGAAAAACCCACATGGAGCTACGAGAGACTCGGAGAGCTCCAGAGTATGTTTAGTCTAATGTTTTTAAGGGGGAGAGATTTGTGGGTTTGGACGCGGCCTGCATAATAAACACTCGCGGGCTGAGGCCTGCCAAGCGCCGGTGCGCGGCTGCTTACTCTGCCGTTTAGGTTCCGCCCCCCCTCCCCCCGCTAATAAATGCCCCATCACCTATCTGTGCAAGGTTCACCATTATTGCCTTCTTAACGTCGTCGTCATCATCGTATGGCCACGATTGGTCTCCTACTGGATGAAGGCCTCCCCAAATCGCTGCTTTCTCTCGTGACCGTGCGACGCAACAGTGCAGTCTGCAAAGACTTGCGAACGGAGGTCGCTGTTCCGTCTCGTTGGTAGATGTCCTCTCAGATGCGTTCCTTCCATTGGCTGCGATATTTTAACTACCTCGATCCCAACCCTCACCCCTGGATATTTGGAGTTTGCATGTTCTCCCCGTGGTCGCGTGGATTTTTATCCGGGCCCTCCGGTTTTTCCCTCCACATTTAGAATCAATATGCGTTTAGAGTGTTTGGCTGCTTTCAATTTCCACATGATAAGTTACTTCATGGGCCTGTCATGTGTGGCCTGGTTGCTTCTGAAAAATAGCCATGTAGCTTTGGGCCTTACCTGGTGAAATTTAAATAGTTTAGTTACAAGCAACAGCTGCTCTTGCCTTACCGAAATGAAACATTAAAAGTCTCCTGATGTCAAAATTGGCATTCGACAGCCTTCCTGATTGGTCCCTGAGCTAGCGATGTAAATTTCACATTCCTATGACGTGGACAAGTAGAAAAAGCACAACTATGGCTGCTGACTTTGCTGTGCAAAATCATGCAACCTGGCCGATCGGCACTGACTTTACCAAACCAAGTGGCATGATGATGATAATGATGATGATTGTGGTGGTAGAAGTGGTGATGGTGAAGACAGTGGTGGTAGTGATGATTGGTGGTGGTGGTTGTATTGATTATGAGGTGGTGGTGATAGTGTTGATGATCATGATTGTGAAATATGTGCTGGTCGTAGTGATCGAAATTATGATGATGGTGGATGTGATGGTTATAATTGTGATGTTGATGATGGTGATAATAAATATGATAAATCATGGTCGGGCTTAGTTTGCGAATCGCAACAAATATATTTGATTTTATCATGGTGAGGACATATTCAAAGCTCGTGTAGATAAGTGACTTTCGTAGCGAAGTTTTACCATGCCCTCGTCATAACCACAGCCTTAAATTCTGTTACGCAATCATCGCTACTGTCGGGGGTTTTATTTTCTTTGAATGTTCTTGGGTTTAGAACGTTTATTTTCGGTGCAGCTCGAGCATATTACTTTTGGCAAGTAAGTATTCGCGACCGGGGCTTACGTGGAATTTCAGAGAAAACAGATGCGTGCAAACCGGGTTTCTAGTATGCGGTCTATTGCAGAACGGTCGCGAGCTGGCGGAGGAGGGGGGGGGGGGTGGGTGGACGGTGGTGGCACGACCCAGAAACCTGACTGTAAGGTTACGGACACACCACCACAACGCCCAACCACACGCTCGGGGGGGGGGCGGGGGGGGCGAGGAATTCTCGCGTTCCAACGCGCGCGCGCGCCAATCGTGCTCGTACGCGGCATATTGAAAAGGATGTTCAATGTAAAAGCATTTCATAAACCTATTTCACTCAGAAACTATGGAGGTCTGGGCACTGGTGCTGGCAGGCTGTGTTTGTTAATGTTGGTGGCAATTGATTTCGGGGGTTTTTGTCGTTGTTTTGTGTGAAAACATTCAGTGGTTCTCAAGACGGATTTTCAGACAGACGAACATAACGGCGATACAACCCGGGCATAGCAATAGGTGTCCAGTCGGCTTTTGTAAAGCAAAACAAAGTCCTTACAAGCTTGCTGGGAATGACGCCATCATTTAGCTTCTGTGGAAAGTTTCAATTTCGTGCCACGAAGCACATCAACGTTTCATGTTCTTGGTTCTTTCGGTAAAGTCACGTAGAAGGGAAACAATAAAATAAAAAATATATAGAAAACAATAAAATTCTCACGACGTTTCGACTGCAACACAAGCAATCATCATCAGGTGTGAAAACCACAGCAAGAAAATTTGAAAAAAGTGGCGGGTTTTTTTAACGTAAAAAAAAAACCCGCCACTTTTTTCAAATTTTAAATCAAAATTTATATCAACGTTTGTTTACGGGGAGTCACTGAAGCGCTTTCCCCCCCGAGAGCGGATACCGTGGTGAGCGGTTGACCCGGTTTTGTGAAGGTGATTTCCCAAGTGTTGTCCACCCAGCCTGGCGAGCAGGATGGGTGACATTGTGCGTGCGTGGTTGAATGGCGCCGCGCACCGATGCGGCGTGCGCATTTTTGCCACCGTGGCACCAGCAGCGGTGGTACCGGCGGCGGTGGCAGCAACGCATTGAAACTGTTGCCAAATGTAACATGCGAGGGACTCCAATTGGGCTCTCAACACATGGCTATCGTTTGGTTTGGCGATTCAATAGACCCGCAGTGAGCTGAAAGGGCGTGCACCTCACTTTGTCTAAAAGTTCCCAATTTTTTTTTGTTTATTGGGCCGGATCGCTCCCGTGCGAGTTCGGTGCCAATGTGTGTCATATACCCTCCTTCACCCGACGCAGCCAAGAAAAGAAAGATGCCTTGTGTACAAATACGTATTTTTACTGCTTCGGCACGCCGGTATGTTGAGCAAACCGCACGTTTAACAAATATTACTCTTGGATTGCTCTTGAACTTAGCGGTGTACGGAAGCTATAAAAAGCGTCGCTTTTGTTCTTGTAACAACTTTATGCGGCTGTCAGGCGGCCGAGGGTGTCCAACAAACTTCTTGGCATTGAACACACGTGGCAACCTAACTAAAAAAAAATGAATTTGTAACCATAACGTCGGTCGCAAAAGCCTGCGTGTTTAGAACAGTTTCTTGCGAGTAAAATGCCCTGTTTTTTCAGGGGCTTTCTGTTTGTAAAATAAAAACAACCATTATTGTGTCCTTTATTTACTCCCAGACTGCTCTGTGGCATGTCTCACGAGGTCTCGGGACTAATTTTTTTCAGGAGGGGGCCCTGCTACATTAGGATGTTTGGAAGAATCCATCAATGAATGAGCATTTGTCTTCATGCGGGAGAAACGACCAGTGCTTGGAGAAAAGACCATGCGCAGATTGTGTCGATGTACTGCCAACATCTCCTCGTCAACATGGGCAACCCAACGTTGGGCATTGTTACGCTGCTCTCGGGCCACGCAAGCTCCTTACGGGAGTTGCTTCGGCTACACGACAGAACGCCGATAGCACAATCGGACATAATTGTAAGGAGAGAAAGAAAAAAAAAACCCGCAAAAATAATTGGTAGAAAAATTGAGGGTGCGGAGGTGGGGGGGATAATTGCCGGCTGTTTGCCACGGACACGGTGGGGGTTTCCAGAGACCGGTGTTTGTTTGCACCGCGACAAATGCGCAGGCTGACCTGCGACCCCCCCAACCCGTTGTGTGTGTTCCCGCTAAGCAGGCCGTCCCCAGAGCGGGCGCGTGATTGATGGCGACCGAGGCCCTAATGGATGGGCCGAGTCACTTTCGTGTGGAAGGAAAAATAAAGAGCGGGCTCCCCCGTGGGGGTCTCCCGACTTGAGCCACCTCCGGGGTCGGAGAGACGGCCTCTGATCGCGACCCGGGGAGGGGGGGGGGGCCACCACCCAAATTTTCCGGCCCCTTCCGGACATATCCCCGCGGCCGTTATAATAACAACAATAATTCCATAATTGGGCTATCGGCTGGTGGTAAATGTTGATTTTGAACAGCGCGCACGACAGAAAGCGGTGCGGGATTTTGTCAGCGGCGGTTTTTGTCTCGGCTTGAGAGCGCCTTTGCCTCGTCTGTCTTTACAACTTTGTGTAATCAGGGTTGATGGAGGAAACTTGGCATGTCACATGGACTGTCCACGCACGCTTAGCTCCCTCAGGTTGCTCGACACTTTATATTCTAGGTGGAGGCTATCGACTTACTTTAAACGCTGCGGTGAGGGCACTCTTTTTTTAAATTCAAAACAATCGTTCTTAAAGATATTCATTAAATCGGGTGGATACTCGGAGCCATTGCGGTAACATTTTTGTTGATGACTTGCCCTGCACTGAAAACGTAAAATTAAATCTATACGGATCTTTGGCTTTATTTTTGCTGCAGAAAAGAAAAACGGTCTTGCAGAAAAAAAGAGCAGCACATGATAATTACACAGCTGCGTTAATTTTACGGTTTGCTTAAAGCAGTTTCGGATTCCCACCATAGTTACGGTTTCGCTTAACTGGCATGTTGGCAGCAGTTGAAAGGAGCTGATCTTTTTTGCATATTTTAAAAGGTGCAGGTGTTTTTTTTAGTTTTCTAATACCCTTTATTCTAGTCGTCATAACTTGTTCATTATTTGTACGGTTCCCCCCCCACCGCCCGCCCCAATTGCACGAAATTTGCGTTCATCCAGAAGTCCGAATTGATTTTCGGCGAAAAGAAAAATGTTTGTGAATTTTTTTTACATCGACCCCTCTACTCGCGCATTTGCAAGAAATGTTGGAAACTTTTCACTGTGCTCATTTCCGCTTCTTCCTTCTGCGTGTCCGCCGTTGGTGCGCGGCCGTAAAAGCCTTGCTTCTCGTTCTGTAAACCGCGTAACGTTTTGGGCACCTTTGTTGTTGATTGACCAGTGGTGCATGAGTGTAAAAAAAACATAAATTCTTTATACTCCTGCGTATACTCATGCAGAAGAAGACCCGACATAAATTAAATTGCCATTATTTAATCTGCAGAGTTCCAACCCTAAACGTACATTTCTGACGGTCTGTTTTTGCGTCCGACCGCAAATACTTGCCGATTTAAACCAAAGCGCAAAAAAAAAACCCATTAAAAAAAATGTTTATTTAGACCGCACATGACTTTGGACGCGGTTGTTTAGCTTGGAAGATGTACGCATGCGCCGCACCTTCCAGCCGATTGTGCCTCTAATTTAACGGGCGCAGCACCGACGTGTGTCCGTCGGTGATTTGTGCATGTTGGTGACGCCGCCTCGCCCGCGATTTAACGCCGCGCCCAACGGCCACAGCCACGACGGCCGCGACGGCCACGACGGCCACGACGGCCACAACCACGACGGCCACAACCACGACGGCCACAACGGCCACAACGACGGAGTGGGCGACTTGACGAGGGGCGCTTGTGTGGACCCTCTCCGAGTGTCTCGATGTGCCCCTTTGTGGAACGCCCTGCTCGGGGCGGGGGCGGGGGGGGGTAGAGGCTCTGCTGGGAATCTTATCGGACATCAAGGGTGGAAACCGAAATTGCCGCATTTCCTTCGGAGCAATTTCAGACTTAAGAAATGTCCTTCTGGGATCGTAAAGAATGTCTGTTATTTGTATCACGCGACGGTTTCAAGACGCTCGCAAAGCGGTACGTTGAGAAAGCGCCGCTGTGTTGGTTTTTTGTTGTTGTTGTCTTGAGACGGAATTGCCCGTCACGGCAAAATGACGGGTTTTTGCGTAATGAAGATCATTAGCCCGCGACGACTTGGGCCGTCTTCCCACCGCTCTGTTCCTCTGGGGGCCGTTGCTGTGTGCTCATCAATTAGGCATGAGGTCTTCTTTGAAAAAAGCCTTTTTATTTTTTTTCACAGAGGAATAGGCTGGCACCCCGGGATGTCCTGTGTGGGAGGCGCGATATGAATTGTTAACGACAATGATGATGAAGAACCCGTCGCTATTCATCACGCGTCCTGGGCCTCCGCGAAGGCTCGCGGGATTCGATAAACGCGCGGACGCACAAACGGAAGCGAGTAGAGAGCTGCTCCATGGTGTGCGCTATGGTCGCAACGTGAGCGTGTTCTGGTGGCAATTCATGGGCTAGAAGAGGAGGGGAAGAGAAGGTACCAGGGGAAGCTGACGCAATGGAAACTGGCGCACGGAAGACAGAAAAGAGGACGACCTCGGAGTAGACGGGAAGACGCGGTAGACAGAGACCCGGCACGGTGGGATCTTAACGACCACAGCAGAGAGGGCAGCGACAGATCTGACGAGGCGACGGCAACTCGCGTGGCCAGCACGTGTGTAAATGCGTCATGCTGCCTCGTGATGACGCCGACGACATTGATCCATGTTTGTTTATTGCGTGAGACCACGTGCTTTCTTTTTAGTTCTACGATGTTATTTAAACGTGGCAATGTATTGATCACATTCTGGTGAGGAACCTTATTGGCCAAAATCTGATCGGTACATTGGCCACGTATAAATAATATCCGTGTATAGGTGACAATCCCGTCGGGTGGTGGAGGGTCACTGACAGGAATTTTGGCATAAAATTATCAACCACGTGGCCTAAACCAAAAACAAATATGGGTCTTTGCATTGACTACGAAACCCTACGCTTTAAGTGTCACCGATACATTTACTCAGTGTGCAGTGTCACCACTCACCATTTAGCCAACATTTATAGGGCTAGCAGCAGGAATGCTCTGATGGCAGCCGAGTGAACGGTGCATGAAGACTTACACCCCGGCGTAAAAATTCTCGAGTTGCATGATTTTTGTCTCTCTATTTCTATTTCTTGATAAGAGATAAAGAGACGAAACAGATGCAATGATAAGGGCTATGGAGAAGAGGGAGACCGAGGGGTGAGTTGGGAGGATATCGGTGGAACAAGATAATGAAGATAGTGGACGTGATGAGAGAAGAGGCGCGGAATTGGGAGCCACAGTGGTGAGATGTGAACTACCTCGCCTGGTATGCAGGAGGTCGTGGGTTCAATCCCAACCCTGACGCCTCTATTTTTGGAGTTAGCATGCCTCTCTCCCCATGGTCGTGTGGATTTTTCTCTGGATCCTCCATTTTTCCCCTCCACATTTATAAACATGCATTTAGAGTATTTGGCTGCTATAAATTTCCACGTGATGATAAGCCACTTCGTTGAGCTATCATTCGTCGCCAAGTCCCTTCTGAAAAAGAGCTGTGTAGCTCAGTGGGCCTTATCTGGTAAAATAAGAATCGTATAGTTTAATCGAAAGAAGCTGTTCCAGAAAGAAAATCCGTGCAGCCGTCCTCCATGCAGTAATGGGACCTTTGGCTTAGAAGAAGAAGACGATTTAATTCCCAGGAGAAGTCCGCAGACAGGAGGCCGCCCGCTAAGGTGGACGAACGGAGGAATTGGGCTCGGTCCCAAAACAATCTGTACGGCCTGGCCGCGTGTTTCGGGTTCAGCTTTTGCCCCGAAAACCCCTTGTTGTGCAAATTGAGCCGGGCTGATTGTTCTTGCCCTCTTCAACCCCGGATCGTTGGAGGGCCGGCGAGCGCTCGGCAACGTTTTCCTCACGCGATTTTCCGTCGAAAGGCGCCCGTATGCAACGACGACTAGGGGCGTGTATAATAATCTGTCCGTTCATTGATTACAGCCAATCCTCAAGCGCACGAAAGGGGCGCCATTGAATGCCATGGACGTGTAGGAGCCGTTGTGTTGCCAGGAGGGTTCCTGTGAGTCCCTGCGGCCGCTAGAGGCTGCTGTGACAATCACGGCAATTTTTTTTTAAATAATAGAATTGATTGCTTTAAAATCAATCTCGACAAGGAATCGTGGCTGTTCATTGATTCCCCTGAGGGGAATGCGGGGGGCGGGGGGGGGGGAGGAGGTTGTGAATCGCTCCCGGCCCCCGCAGCAGTGATGCGAGTGTGAGGCGTTCTCTGCGCGTCGTGTGAACTCGTGCGCCTGTCGCGGACTTGTGAATCGATGGTTTTGTGACGCACCCGTGACAAGTAGATGCATTTGGGTTCGAACTCAAAAGTTTTTTTTACAGCCAACGAAGCTCCTGCCCCAACTTGTAATGTGCAGCCGTCTGTCGATCCAACATCGGACGAGGGCTGCGTCGGTCGTGGGGATTGTTTGAGCCATACTTGGCGTTGGTAAGCGTCGGTCGGTCGGGCGGGTGGTGACGGGCGGGGCGGGGGGGGGGTGTTGGAGGAGGGTGCAGAATCGGCTCGAATACCACTCGGCGGCGCTGATATCGGCCGTGACCGCGAATTGAACCCGGTGGGGGAGGGAGGAGGGGGATATGCCCCCCCCCCCCCCCCCCCATTATGGTATCACGCAGATTCGCCCTCGTGGCAGGCGGGCGGTCAGTCCGGCGTAATAATGAGAAGGGCAGCAGCAGTAAAACCCCCACGCGTTCCGGACGATTATCCTCAATTTAACACTCGATACCCTTTTCTCTCTGTAAAGCGAGAGTTTCCGTCGGGTCGGCTGCCTTTCAACAACCTCAGAGAGGGGCTTCTCTAACGTCTTCCACAAATATTCGGTGCTCGCCAAAACACTTTTGGGGTTTTTTTTGTGAGTTTGGTGGGGGGGGTGGGGGGCGGGGAACGGGGAGGAGGGGTACTCCAATTGAAATAGGATCCTGGAGCCTGGGGTGGTGGCGTGGGGGGCTGAGGGAGAAGTGGGGGGGGGTCCTTCCATTCCTCTCCGACACGCGGAGGATCCGACGGGGGCCCCGTGTCGCGAGGAGCAGACGCTTCCAGGACCCGCTGGCGCTCCGTAAATGTTTACCCAAAGGCCCGGCCTCGCGCGTTGCTTGTTTGAAAAGGGACGGCCGCCTGTTTCTGCACCCCCCCCCCCCTTTCTCGCGAGATTGATGACGGAGCTTTTCCCCCGGCGAGCCCGACAGCTCGCTTTGGTGGTTCACCCAGGTTGTCGTCCTGCCGTTTTGTTTTATTTCCCCCGTGATGAAAGGTTTGTGCGGTGAATTAAAAAAAAAAATTCGGCCGAAGTAAGAAGCTCGTAAGAGAGATTTTTGTTGTTGCCATTTCCCAAGACGGAGAGTAAAAATAGGCTTTATTTGTGTTCATTGCAGCCTGAAATGTGTGCACGTTATTACAGCAACAAAAGAGCGTTTTGACAAATTTAATTAAGCAGCAGCCCATGGTCTCGTGCTTGCGAATTCAAAGACACGTGAGTCGATTACTGTCGATGTGTCGTCAGCATCAACCGAGATGGTTGATTATTCTACATTCATATCTGTACCTTTGTTTCGCTGGTCCAATTTGAATGACTTGCCCAAGACGTGTCACCTTGTCGGACATGCAATCTCTTTTTGCTGTTCCATTTTTGTAAACGGCTTCCATTGTTTCTATATTTCTTTATGCCCCTCCCCCGGTTTGTCCGGGCTTGGATGGCTTGCTTTCATTTCCTCCGAGTCAAATGCATTTTCATATTCTACAAATTATATTCCCCTCGAAGACTTGAAGGCAAGTAAGGGATCCATACAGTGAAATGAAGAAGACAGCCTGGAGAAAATGTTTTGCCAAAGAATACCCATTGGGCAGAGGACTCCAGAAGCTTACGCAGATGCTAGGCGTAATGGTGGCGACGACTCGGAGCGAGGCCTTTATGCAGCAGTGGATTGACTATAGCCGACCGATGACAAATGATGACCATGATGATGATCACGATCATCAATAATGATACAGGGACTCTACTTACGAACGAGTTAGGTTCCAGAGGTCTGTTCGTAAGTCGATTTCTTCAAAACTCCAACTTTACTCCTGTCAATTCCAAACATGTTATGCGGCATGTACACTAAAATGGGGAATAGTTTTAAAAGTTGTATAATCTCCAGTTGATGTAGATGCCACTGGTTCTGCAGATGTAGATGCCGCCACCACCATCGATTGTGTGGCGGCTGAACTTAAAGCTCTCGGTCCGAAAAGGCAACTGGATATACGGACAGGTTTGTTCGTGTCTCTGAAAGTTCATAAGTCGAATGTTCGTAAGTAGAGGAGTCCCTGTACCCTGTATGTGTATTAAACCCTGGAGCAAACTCCGTTCACTATTAATCTGTTGTGACGATGTGGGCCACGCCGCTTGCGATGGGGCATTTGCGCGGTGGAGCGTGAATGTGAATCGAGTGGGAAACGCCATCAATAATAGTAATAAACAAAACACGTTCGTTTTATATAGCATCATTCATGCTGATAGCATCCCATAACGCTGTACATGAATTATGCATAAGGACCAAATCCCAAATACAGCAAATGAAAACCCTACTGAGTTTGACACCTAGGCTTTCACGGCCAATATTATTTATGATAAAGATTTTTTGGGTTAGATCGCCTAAGTACAATTCTGGCAAAATCGCCTGATGATCCTGGATGTAATTACCAGCGAAACGTCATAATCAAACTGTAAATGTTGTGGGTTTACTCTCCAACACACCGGTGGGCTGAAGTAGTAACTAATCGGAATGTTTTGTTTACATGACAAACCTTTCCGGTTGGCTGTGTCGAGCGGTGGCGGGTTAATGACACATTTATACTTCGGCGATCTAACTAAAATAAAAAAAAACATTGTTATGAAAACCCTACTACCGAGCAAAATCAAGAATGAATAATCAAAGAAAAGAAATGGCACCGAAACAAAAAAGCACAAACAACAACAAAAAAGGTATCGCAACAAATAACTCCGTCGTCATTGCGAGCCGTGTGTGTGTGTGTGTGTGGACGGTAGTGTAGCGGTTAGCGCGCTGCGCTATGAACCTGGCGACCCGGGTTCGATTCCCGCTCACGGCCAACACCAGTGTGACGATTTTCTGAACCGGTCCTGGGCCTCGCCTAGGTCGACTCAGCCTCAAATGAGTACCTGGTGCGGTGGATAAAAACATCGCCACTGGGGAGACAAAGGCGGTCGGGCGTGGTGCTGGCCACCCCACCCCCTCGTGTACCGTTCCGGCCTTCATAGATGCTCGCTAACAGCACTTGCCCCTACAGTCTGTTAAGGCTATACGGGGGATCTTTGTCTTTTTTGGACACGTTCCTCCCGGTTAGCGTCCTTGCCACCGGCCACGGTTTCGGGCCACCGCGCTTCGAGTCGGGCGAGAGACGAGCCACGAGCCGTTTGCCCCGGACCTGCGTCCGCCGCCAGCGGCTTTACAGATGCCGCCACGTGGAGTTTTATTTCAAACGGAGTGAAGTGGGAAAAAAAGAAAGCGTTTTGAAGTCGAGAGTTTTAGTTGGAAGGGGCACCGAGGGCTCGTTCCACGTCTCGCGGCCTGTGGGCGACTTCGAGGGGTGCAATGAGCACTCCCCCACCACCCCCTCCTCTCCTTCCAGCCCCTTCCTACTCCACACACAAATGTGCCAAGCCTTGCGATAATGAAATGTCGCGATTCAATTTGATCGCAAAAATGTTTGTTTTTTTACATTGTGGTTAATGTAGTGACCTCCCGCAGACTTGAGGAAGTCGCTGCGCTTTTTAAATTACTTTAATACAGTTGACTGTCGAATACCTCGTTTGTGTTGCAATATCCCTTGAGGGGGGGGGGGGGAGGGGCCCGCTGTGCTCGTTCTCTGCAATACCCGTCGTGTGTTTGTGTCGCTTCTTCTTTATTTGCTGCTGTCGTTGCCACCGTGCTCGCGCGGCACCACGGATCTCCCGTGTACAAGAGCCGGGGAATCCAGCGAAGTGGCGTCGTCCGTGTAACAACTCAAATGGAGTCGAACTCCGAGAGCGACTATCGTGCTTGGGCCCGGGCCTCGGTTGTTTCCACGGGGGGGGCGGGGGGGGGAGGGGGGACGTTTGCCGTTTTCGGAGCGACCTGTGTTTTGACGCTGCGTTGTCTTTTGCGTGTGTGCGCGTCTCTTGCAGGCCTCTGGTCGCGGGCCGATGGAAGGACTACAACTAGTACGTTTGCCGCTCTACCTTTATTGCAACTCTCCGCCTCAAGTGATTCTAACGATCTAGGGCCACCTGTCAATTCTCAGGAGCACGCAGCTAAATATGTGAAACGGCAGCGCTTCGTACGACGCTTCTCCAAATTGTAGACGTGACACGAAGAGCCCGTTTGTATCTTCCCACTGCTGCGCGAGAGCCTCCCCGCGCTGTGCGGGCGGTGAGGGTTGTTTGACCACACTTCACGCTGGTCAGGGTTGGTCGAAGAAGACTGGGATGGTGGGGGGGGGAGCGTACGACGTTGGAGCATGATTACAACAGAACCATATATTATTCTGCACAGCTCTCTGCTGATAACGTGGCAGGCAGGCAAGCTACACCGCCCGTTTTATTCGTGGCGGTCACCCATCCAAGCACTATCCAGCCTCAACCCCGATTAGCTTCCCAGATTGGAATAGATCCAGCGTGATCCGGGTGATTTGGTCACGGGCGTTGTGGTGAAATACCCCCCCCCCCCCTTGTACATGTATCATCTATAGCAGTTCGTCACTTAAGGGGGGCTGTGTTATCCGCATCTCGCGCGCCCCCGGCTGATTCGCGTTTTTGACGTGGGTGGCCGAGCGGGCGTAGGTAGGAGGGTGGCTTTGATCACGAAAATTCGGAGCTGGCCCAAATTGCGCCGAACCAATTTCAGAAATTGCTGCCACCAGGTAGGTATCGAGTGACGGGGTGAATAGTCTCCCAACAAATTGCCCTCCCTGGGATCAAACTGATAGCTTATACGACCAATCGGTCAAGCGGAAAACAAAGAAAAATTATAAAAACACCGACTCTGCTGCGCTGTAACCGAATAGCTTCGGAAACACTTTTGTGACGTGCACGGAAACGTTAATACTAATCGTGGCATTGAGCACAAGTTGATTATCCGTGCACCAAAGAGGCCGCCTGTTTTGGCTTGAGAACGATGGTGGCAGCATGACGTCCAAGACGACGGGTTGACGTTTAAAGATATGGACACGGGAAATGAGAGAAAGCGGAATGTGTTTTTTGAACTTTAGGCCCTGGATCTAAGATGACCCTGACAGTGGGAAGAGTAAGTAACACTTATGTACAAATAACAGGGGCGGAGCCACAGAGGGGGTTGGGGGGGCTGAGCCCCCCCCTGAAATTTTGGGAAAGTCGGTAATCGGGATAACCGGATATCCGGCTGCTGCAAAATGCTGCCTGCCACCTTGTGCTGCCCTGCAGGCTGCCACCTCGTGCTGCCCTGCAGGCTGCCACCTTGTGTGCTGCCCTGCAGGCTGCCACCTTGTGTGCTGCCCTGCAGGCTGCCACCTTGTGTGCTGCCCTGCAGGCTGCTTGAGCGGCAGCCTTTCGAACTTATTAGCCACATCAGCGGCTCCGACCTATTAATAAACTCCGCGTTCAAATCCAATAAAATTAGTTTTCTATATTTGTGGCGCCCATTAGAAAACATACACTGGATATCTCAGAATATTGAAGTCAGCCCCCCCAAAGTCAAAATCCTTGCTCCGCCCCTGACAAATAATGTAAAAAAAAAACAACTGTGTGGTATTAATGCAAAATGTGTAATAAAACAGCACTGCCCCTGTAACTACACTCATTAATTGGCCGATAACACCTTACTATATAGAGGATCGCAGAGCTTGGGGAGAAATTTGGCACCGGCTCAGCCTTTTTTTGTTTTCTCGCACCTCTGTGTCGCGTTCTCCCTCTCCGAGAGCCCAAGAGTTCTGTGTGGCGCGTTACAAGTTGACATTATAATTAGTTGTTTCTTGGCCACTAAGTGTTTTCCACTCTACTCCGGTTTTATCACGAGTCTGTTTTTTTTTAAGAGTTGCGTGAGTTTTCTCCAGGCACTCCGGTTTATTCGCCCACTTGCAAAAATTGCACCGACAGAAAAGGAATTTGCCTGAATAAGGCCTTGAGGTTGTTTTGGTTAAATTAAGGATTTTGTTTTTAAATATCTTCTCATGGTGCGGTTGAAACGGCTTTGGCGAGTGCGAATCCCCCTTGCCCAACTCCTCTCGTATTTTGTCGATCTTCGTGCGATCTCAGTGTTTGCGATTGCTTGTTTGCAAGTCGTTTTGATTGTGTCCGTAAATAGTATTTTTATATTAAGGCTTTTCGCTTTGCGAGAGATTGGAACGCCGCACTACTTTTCACCAATTTAAACACCTTTTCAGAGTCGATTAAAAAAACCAAGCGTCGCGCTACTTGATACCATTTTGTCCTTTCAAGGATATGCCTGATGGTACGTACGTAGATGATGATGACGACGACGACTATAAAAAAGCTATTATTTTTACGGCACGTTTATCATCCGGTCGTCGTGTTTTCTCGGTGCGAACCTAAAATCGATGACAGGTGTAAACAAGGATGCACTCGAGTGCTCAAGTTAAATTACAAACAACTGCTCAACTGGTAAGAGTGAGTGTGAGCGTCAGATTGTAGTTATTAATGACACCATCAGCACTTCATTAGCATTTTCCCGACCCCCAAATGTTGCATCATCCCTGCATGCACACCATACTTCTCTGTTTCGTAATGGATACGAATTGAGTAGCAGCTATAAATCGACGTCTTAAGTTGTGTGAATCCAGCCGCTGGCTTAAGAGCGCTGCGAGTGCGAATCGCGCTCTTGGAGAACGCTAGCAGTGGACACGAGTTCACGATGTTTTCCCGCTCTCTTTCATCACTCTGTACTTTAGTGATTGAGAAAAGGCAAAAGTTCACCGTTGAGCGTCGGCGATAGTACGCCCGGCGACTTTCAGCGGTTGTCACGCTGCTTAATGACAGCCAGGTCTGCCTGGAAGAGCAACTCTGAATATCTATGTCCACATTTGTATGTACCTCTCGCTATGGCCGTTGGCTACTGCTTATGTATCATCTTACTCCGGTCTACCGGCGACCCGGAAAATATTGATGAATCCCTTTTGCTTATGCCCTCGCGGTGTCTCTCTCTCACTCTCTCTCGCTCTCTCTGCATTCTACAGCTTCACGGGGCTGTACAAGGAGAGGAACAGTCGCCCCCAGCTGGAGACGCAGAATAGCGTCACCGACTACGAGAGCAAGGACAAGGTGGGCCACTCGCCCTGCCCCGCCCCCCCGCACCCCTCGTGACCTTTCCCACATTCCTCCCAGTTTCGCGCTGTTGCCACCGTGCCAAGACGTTGTGAGGTGGAAAGTCCCATTTCGGAAATCTCGCAGAGCTGTGCGCTAATTGTGTACGACAATGGCTGCACTCGGAATCGTTGGATGGGACGTCTCCCAAAAATTATCTCAAGTGGCCTCTTTATCGCTTACGCATTGGGCGGGGGGGTGGGGGCGGGTGGGGTCACACTTTCCCACAGTTGGAGTGTCAAGTCGCATGGCACTCAAACTATCGTTTAAACAATTGTGAGCGCAGAAGTTTAGACAAATTTAGCGAGAAGTTAAATTGAGTGCATTGACTCTTTGCCGTCATCGGTAGCCAGGTTTTGAGGCCTTCCGACTCGTTCCACGCTTTCGAATCACGGGCACTCGAAACCCAGGGACTCTGCATCGCCAGCTCAGTGCTGTGACCTCTCAGCCACTTGGCCCCTGTCCCAAATTCATGACTTCAAACCCAAACGGTGTAGCACTTGACCACCGTCGTCTCATCATCGCTCGGCGCGCGCGCGCGTTTGTTGTGCAAGTGCTTGCGAGCAGGCACCTTAACGTTACGGCACCCCTCCAAAACCTCGGCGGCGATTCAAAGAGCCCTCGCTATTTCAGGATCGATTCTTTTTTTTCTGCTTGCCTCCATTTCGTCGTCTCGTCCGCTCCGTCTTTGCTCGCTTGCACGCGCACGTGCTCCGCGCGACACGAGCAGGCACTTTCCCTCGATGCGCCGCATAGCGTGGGGCCTGAGAATTGGCTTGCAATCAAACGGTCGCTTGCCATTGCGCGATATGTTGTTGGCGATTGCCCTCAAGCAGCGTGAAAGCTTTTTGAGAGCGTTTAGTTTGAAGAGCTCGCCACCGTCACGACCATCGTCATCGCCGTCACCGCCGCTCTGTTTTCGTTTATTTATCGACCTCGTCAAGGGCAGTGTTTGAAATCTGCGCGCTTTCGCCGCGGGGCAGCGATCGTCATCGCCGCGTGAGTGGGCGTCGATGTTTGAACGATTCTGTGTTTTGGAAAAAATAATCTTTTTTTACACAAACACGCGCTCACGGGCACACTAGCGGCAAAAAAAAAATAACAAAAAATGCAGCTTTCTACCCTTTTTTGGTGGGCCAGTGCGTAGCGGTGTACACATCTGTGCGAATACGCCCAGAATTGTACGGCGAGGGGTGACCAAATTTGGAGAAAGTGATACGATTCGGCATTGGGAGCTCACTGAGAAGAGATAATCTGCTAAAAAAGAAAAGAAAAAGCCGCTGCGGTTGAAATTGCTCCTTTTAATTTAATCCAGAGCAGAAGTATTGGGGTCCGGTAGAGAGGCTCGCGCGCAACATACTGCGTGTACACGCGCGCAAAGCCGCTAACTGAAAAAGGATGGGCGGAATTAAATTCAAAAAACTTGGCGGGGTTTTTTTTTTCTCTTTCTCAAATTGTTTAATCAAAGGATAAAATTAAACTGCAACCCCTCATTAAAAATGCATTAATTACAAACAACTGAAGATGGGAAAAGTGCCAGAACGCAGGGGGCGAGCTACTTTGAACGTTGCCTTCTCGCCGCGCGTCAGTGCGGTGTCTCCCTCGGATGTTAAGGAGCATTAACTGTCCCGATTTTTTGCGAGTTCCCAGCAGGCAGGCCCTGTTTAAAGTGGTTTTTCGGTCGTTAATTCAGCCACTGCCGCATCGCTCGCCGGACGGATAGGGAGGAGGAAGCCGTTTATTTGTACGCATTTGATAATTGCCTTCCAATTGGCCATCGCTCGTTACCAGGTAATTGTGCAGTGAGCCACGAAGACGCACTTTGCCATTTTTTTTTTATTGGCTTCGTTTTCGAATTGGCGATGCACGCCCGCGGTCAGACGTGGGAATTTGTAAAATTACGTTTTTTAAAAATAATAATCGAGCGCCGAGGATGTACGGTGGCGCTAAAGGCATTGGACACGACCGTCGCTGCTCGTGAAGTCGCCTCGTTAGGGTGAGCTAAATGAGAGTGCCGTGGTGTGGTGAGCCCCACCACCCGTTGTGGTTTGTAATAGATGCCTGAAATTCACTTTTAAGTTAATCCAGCCCAAATAAATCACTTCACTGAGTGGGATTTTTTTCCCGTCGGTGCGAAACGTCAGGTGTCGGGGTGGGGCGGGGGCGGGGCGTTTAAAATTATGCAATCTTCATTTGGTTTCTTCAACTTGCGCCAACAAGAAATGTAACTGCGTCTTATGACCCGGTAAGAACAGAAACGCTTGGACCGTTACAAATCGGTCCCTCTCACTTCCTCCCGCGCTTCTGTAACCGAACGTGCACTGTCAGCGACAAGAGGCGGACATCGCAAACGGACATCCAACCTCTGGCGTCCGTTTGCGATTTCGTTTTTTGCGCGGCGGTAACGGAGCGTGGCGCCATTTGGGCAGCGTCTCAACGAGGGCGGGCGAGCGGGGACGCGCGGGCTACTGGCCGAGCGAGCGAGGAGGAGGGGAGGGGGGGATCGAGGACCGGTCGGGACCAGCAAGCGGACGAGGTAAAACCGACGGGCAAGTTCGGGTGACGGGCAGTGGGGGTATAAACGACGAGCGGGGAGCCGATGCCGCCCTGTGGGTTATGGGCGCGGGTCGGGCGGCGGGGCGATTCGGGCGTCCCTCGTGCGCTCGTGACGCAGCTGCGCGCGTGGGAGTGAGATGTGCCCCGCGCGGGGAAGTCGCCAATCGTGGTGCTCGCTCGTTTGCGAGTGGGTGTTTTTGCATCATTAATGTGTCAGACGAGCGAGGGAATCTATGGGTGCGTGCTCGCCGGTCTCTGGGGGTTCCGCGGTTATAATTGTGCTAATTGAGCAGCCGGGTTTTTGACGCTTGGCTGCGAACAAGGACTTCAGCCCCCCCCCTCCCATGCGCCCCCCCCCCCTCACTGCCATCACTGACCCCCCCCCCCCGTCCCAGTCCACAATAATCGCTCTCACCACCCCACCCAACTCTGACATCGCTCCTCAACCACCAGCCCAGCGACCCTTCCCTGTGCGCGCGCCTGTCACCCCCACTACCAGTGCATGATGAATCACTTCTGTGTGTTTGTGTTTGTTTATATCTGTCTGTGTGTGTGTGAGACTGTGTATGTCCGTGTGTGTTTGTGTCTCTGTGTGTGTGTCTGCGTGTGGGGAGTGCTGGTGCAGCAGTTAGCATGCTGCAATACGAACCCGAGGAACCGAGTTTGAGTCCCGCTCGCAGCCATCATCAGTGACGTTTATCTGAACCGATCCTGCGCCTCCTGTAGGTCGACTCAGTCTCAAATGAATACCTGATGTAGTGTGTAAATATTTCCACGAGGCAGACAAAGGTGGCCGGGCGTGTTCCTGGCCCCCACCCACCCCCTTGTGTGCAGTAGTGCCAGCCTTCATAGGTGCTCGCTAACGTCACTTCCCCCAAAAGTGTTATCGTTATATGGGGGTCTTGTGTTTGTGCATGCCTGCGTGTGCCTTGCATGCATGTGTGTGTCTGTGTGCCTTCTGTCTGGGTGCGTGGCATATGTCTGCATCTTCCGTCTGGGTTTGGGTGTGTGTGTGTCTGCGTGTGTCGTCTGTCTGGGTGCATGCATATGTGTCTTCTGTCTGGATACGTGTGTGTCTGTGTGTCTGTGTGTGCATTCCGTCTGACTGACTGAGTCAGACAGACAGTCAACCCATAACATCGGGATCTGTCCCGTGACCTCCTGTCAGCGAGCGTTCGAAACTACACGTGACCTTAAAGTACACATAGCCTGGCACAAACCCTGTTGTGACGTCACCGCGACTTAGTGTGGAATGGCAGCTGTTGTTGTTGTCTTTCATCTGGGTGCGCGCCTGTGTGATGTTGTTGTTTCTGTCCCGGCTCCTTCCTCTGCTGTCCTTCACTCCCACCGCACACCGCTCTCAGCCCTTCCCTCTGGGTGATGAATGGGACTCGGTTACGGCACGCATGTGTTAATGGAAAGCTTTTCGTCATCCTGCGTGAAAATTAAATCTGCTCTGAGACGGAGAGGCCCCTCGTGCGAGGCTGGCGGCGGCACACGGAGCGGTGTCTGGCCCAGAAAAAAACCTTCCAATCCACGAACGCCATCGCCAGCTTCGCGATCCGTACGCGCTAGACGTTGCGGGCGTGCAAACACATCGATTCGTAGCTTAATGTCGATTGTCCAATCTCGCGAATCGCCGATTGTCAGTTTCTTGTACGTTGCATGCAATGGGGGGGGGGGGGGGCTTTCTTTGACTCCTGAAGCCGTTTAGAGGCGGCTAGATTTTGGTAGAATGTAAATAAAATAAAAGCCTTGAATAGAATCACGGCCGTGGACGACGACAATTCGTCATGGAATGATTGTGGGGGTGGATCACGGGCAGCCCTGTGAGGCACGCCATGGTACGCATCCCCCCACCTCCCCACCGCCCAGAGATTCTATTCAAGATTTGGTACTTTTTTTTAAAGTCTTATTTATTTTCAGGTCCTGTTTGTACAATTTTGTGCTTTCCGTTAGCCTCGTTGTAACATTAACGTACCGTCGCACATGCTCTGCAAAAGAAAAAAAATATATATATAACCGGGAATGATCGGTTCTCACAAACACGATTCTATGCATGTGTTGTGAGTGCCAAGTGTGTTTATTTGATGTTTGCAATTCAGCTTCGCAACCTCCACTCCAGGGTACGTCCTCGATGTAAAAAAAATGGAAAGGTTAAAAAACAATTATCCTGAAAACAATGTGGAAATAATTTCAAATGTTCTAATCTGTATATTTTCTACTTATAAGAAGACGTGACTATAGGAGTGCCAAATCTCAGCTATCTAGCTCTTTTAAACGACGTTGTAGTTGCAGTGACTCACTCACTGATTAAAATCAGTTGCATAAATTACTTATGCGTGTGTGCATCATCGTGTGGTTAGTGGTGGTTGTAGGTAATAACGATTACATTTTATAGAATGGTGTCATCCAAAGCAAAAATTGCGCTGGAAAATTTGTGCCGTGCAAAGTTTCCGCACGGAGGCGACGTGAAGCCACAGACAAGTGCTTGGGAAGGGCAGCCAGAACTGGTGCCAACATTTGCCCATGCTCTGTGGTCCAATATATTTGAGTGTTTGGCCAGCTATAATATACATATGCACACGCTCGCACATATTCTTCATTGAAAAAAGGCAAATACGCATACACACGCTTGTGCCGAAGCATCGCTTGACTCTTCTGAGCGCGTGACCAGACGCACGTTTGTCAGCCCTTCGCTTTGTTCAGCGAACCACTCCGTCAACCCGCTGAGAAAATATTGGACCGGACGCTGAGGGTTTGCTCGACGGTTGTTGCTCGTGTGGCAGACACAGCGAGCTGGGTTTGCACGCATCTCCCGGTGAATAAAGCCGCGTGGCCCAGTGAATTGTGCCACATTCCTGTCTGCCGCCACCGTTGTCAGGTCGTTGTTTGAGTTAGCACGCTGGCGGGTGTTTGCACGCTGGCGCGCGAGCGCTGGCTGCCCCACCGGACTTTATACGACTGTCGGGCGTTTTTAATTTCTTACCCTTCCTCCGCCCACCCACCCACCCCCCTGCCCCCTCCACCGCCCCCCCCCCCGTGCAGGGTTTCTGCTCCTGGCTCACCGCCATATTCAGGATCAAGTAAGCGGCGGCGCTGTGCGTGTCGGTACCGAACGTTTGCGGCTCTCTCGCCTGGGCATCGCGACAGGGTTATTCATCGTGGTGTTTGTTTTTAGGAAATTTGAAAGGGGGGGGGAAAAAAAGTAGAATTTCACCCGAAAAAAATTGCGAGGAAAGTGATTGCCCGTTCACAGTAAACGTCCCGGATTTATGCGGTGGCGGTGGTTTATTTTACAGCGTGTGACCTTGTAAAAACCCGAGTTGTTTAAACAGCCGTCAAATGTTTAAGAAAATAACTTTTTTTGCATCCCTTTCAAAATAGTCCGAACAAAATTATCACGATGTTGAATGGAGAAAAACGAACATCAAATAACCCTATTATGTTACTTAAAGCAACTGCAATGACAGAGTGATGTGGTCGCTCACTCACCGTCTGACTTTCTGCCACTCACTTTTATATTTTGTGAGGTAAAAGTCATAAACCTTGAGCGTTTTTTGTGTTATAAAATGACGCGACTATTATGTAAGAGAAAAAAAACCCCACTACTTTTAAAATAAATCTTTATCCTGGAAAAGCTAAACATTTTTTCTGGAGGGTCTTGTTAGGACATGGCTTGAATTTTGTCACACATGTGTTTCGTTACTCCGTTTTTTTTTTGCGTGTGAAAATGCCGCATAAAACACTCTGCTCGCAGCTGTTACCCTGACAGTTTAACCCTGTGAGGGCCCTATTTGCAAAGAAGGCAACATGTTAACGATTCGGCATCACAGATCACGATTGTCATTTCATTTCCAAATCTTCGTTCGCGCTCTCCCTCTTCCCCGATTTATTTAAATTGTGCTATTGACGTCACGAGACCGTGAATCCATTCGGAAATCTCTCGGAGTAGGGCGACCCACGTGTCGGGAGAACTGTTAAATAGAAAGAAAATAATTTCACGAATTCTCAAACAAAAAGCCTTCAAGTGGCCACGCTGCGAGGCTGTTTGTCACACGACAGCAGGACAATGTGTTTTTCTCTCCGTGTCCTTAGATATATAGCATTTTAAGCAACAATTCAGTGAGCAACCAAATTAATCTGACAGCTTGTTTTGTGCAGTCACCGGTAACCAGGCTTACACCATCAACCCGCTCCGCTACGCTTGAGGAACCCAGTTCGATCTCCGTGCGGCAGTGACGCAGATTCAAACCCAGGATCCGACCTCAATGCTCTGACCTCTGAGCTACCCCGCTGCTCCAAGCTGTTTATCCTCGCATGCATGCACGCACACACACACACAATTTGACGGTTGTATCATGAACGTGACCATTTATTTAAATTGTTGAATCAATGATTTGTTAGTTACATGCCTGCTGACAATAGGATAGAGCCGTTCATTCATCAGCTGTGCAAATCACTCGGTAATATTTCGGTGCGAGTCCCAGTGTTACTGTGCATGCATTTCGGCGTGGTGGTATTTGTGTGCATATGTGCGTACGCATTGTTCATGTGTGTGCCTTTGTGTACATGTGTGCACGTGCACTTGAGTGTTTCCGTGCGTTATTGTATGTGAACACGTGCATGTGCGAGCGTGTGTGCGCAAATGTGCATGCGTGTGTGTGCTTTTGCAAGTACATGTGCAAGCGTTTGTTTGTCTGCGTGTGCGCATGTGTGTGGGTGGTTAACGAAAGTGGAGCAGCGAACGAACCCGGCAACCCGATTTCGATTTATACTCACGACCAACAGCAGTGACAATTATCTGAATCAGTCCTGGGCCTCCCCAAGGTTGATTCAGCCTCAAATGAATACCTGGTTCATTGTATAAGCATCAGCGTCGGGGGAGACGAAGGCTGGGCGTGGTGCTGGCCACCCCACCTCCTCGTGCGACGTGCCGGCCTTCAAAGGTGCTCGCGAACGGCGCTTGCCCCAAAAGTCTGTGGATGCTATAACGGGGGTCTTTGTCTTCGTGTGCGTGCGTACGTGCGCGCGTGTTGTCGCCGTTCAGGGATGAGGAGATCAAGCACAAGTGCGGCATCGACGCGGTGCACTACCTTTCGTTCCAGCGCCACATCATCGCCCTCCTCATCATCATCTGCATCCTCTCCCTCGCCGTCATCCTCCCCGTCAACTTCTCAGGCACTCTGCAGGGTGAGCAACGGGTGGCTGCCTGCGGTGTGAGAGAGAAGTGCAACAGACATACGTGCAGAGCCTCGCTCTCGCTGTGGCACATGCAAAGGCCAATGCAGAGATCCCCTGTGTGGCCTCAAGTGCTGCTAGCGAGTGGCACCTAATGAAGGCCGGAACGGCACATGAGGGGGTGGGTGACCAGCACCACGCCCGGGGCCGCCTTTGTCCCCGCAATGGCGATGTTTACTACACACCGCTCCATGTAGTCATTTGTGGCTGAGTCGACCAAGGGGGAACCCCAGGACCTTTTCCGATAATCATCACTGGTGTGAGTCGTGGCACTACCGTTCCTTACATGCATACACACGCACGTGCGTTTCTTGCGCGCGGGGCTTAATTTCAACCGGTTGCTGTCTGCATCAGCGACCCAGGAAGTGTTTCCACGTCTGGCACACCACATAGTGTATACTTCCGGCGATGGCCGTGGCTACCATTAGTCACGTCGTGTCACCTGCTCCACGTTAGCAGTAAAACACACATTTTCGTGAGAAATCAAGCCTTGGCAATTATGGGTTCAGTGCTTTGCTGCGACCACATCACCCTAAAACAGTCCATTCGCATTGGCTCTCACAGGCTAAGCAAAGGATGAGCCTAGATCGTGCTTGGATGGGTAACCACCATGTATAAGAGGTAGACTAGGTTGTGCGGTGGGCCGCAGAGGGCAGTGCTAACAAATCCATTGTTGTACTGCACTCCTTTGCTCCCGCGTCTGTGCTTCCTTGCCTGACCGGTGTGGCAAGAGTGCGGTCAAATACTTTCCTACGGGGTGTCTAGGAGATGGCAGATCAGCGGTGGATTTCTGAATCTGTCTGTACTATCAGTGTTAACCTCCCTTGGTGTATATGTCAGATGTTTTTTCTTCCAGTTGCTGGAACTCACTGCCCTGATGGTTGATGTTCTGTCCCATGTGTCACGCCGCAGGTGGTTCCCCGACCAATTTCGGTCGCACCACAATAGGCAACCTGGAGTCCACGTGAGTGACATGCATGTGTGCACAGGCACCACGTGCGGACACGCACACAGCACAAAGACACAATGACAAAGATCCTCCCTATCGCCTTAACAGACCTTTTGGGCAAGTGCTGTTAGCGAGCGCCTATGAAGGCCGGCGTGGCACACGAGGGGGTGAGTGCGCCAGCACCACGCCAGTCCGCCTTTGTCTCCCTAGTGGCGATGTTTACACACCGTGTCAGGTACTCATTTGAGGCTGAGTTGGCCTAGGGGAGGCCCAGGACCGGTTCAGATAATCGTCAATGGTGTCGACCGTGAGTGGAATCGAACCCGTGTCACCAGGTTCGTAGCGCAACTTGCTAACCGCGACGCCACCGCTCCCCACACACACACACATGCATCCACACACAACACATACGCACACACGTGTGTATATAGCCCAACACACACAAATATGTACGTACATGAAAATACGTACGCACAAAAAGCAGGGTGGTCACGCCAGGCGCCCCTCCCAAAGCAGACGCCACGAGAGCGTGGGGCCAAATCGTTTGAAATGAATCTGGGCAGTGGCGGTCAAATTTTTTGTTGGAGCGGGGAGGGGGAGATGATGGCACCTTGCCCGGGTGCCAAAATGTCTCACTACGGCTGTCTCCATCACTTTGATCACCCGCTCGCCCCCACCCCCCGCCCCCTCCTCCATCCGCTTCTCACGGCTGACCTCTCCGCGCAGGGACAAACTGCTGTGGCTGCATACAATGTTCGCCATCCTCTACCTCATCATCACCATCCTGGTGATGCGCCACCACAGCGCCAACCTGCCCTACGAGGAAGACGAAGTGGTGAGTCCCCCCTTGCCCCACCCGCCACCGGCCCCTCCCGAGGTCATGGGGTCAGAGTTCAAGAAACTAGAGAGCGCCGTAGGAGAGGCGACCACCGGGGTGGCTCGGGGGGATTCAGAATGGCCCAAGCCGATCGCCAAGATGCTGAGTTCGAATCCCGTGCCATCAACTCGTGAGGTGAATTGCCGCCGGGATTTCAAGTGTGCGGCGCGTTTCTGGTCTCCATCCGGTCAGCAAAAACTGCACCAGCAACAAGATGAATAGTGCCGTCATCATCATTAGACCTCCTTTGCCAGTACCAAAATATAATAATAGGGTTTTTCCCCCTTTTTTTTCTGGCAACAAAACTGAAACCTTTTTACAAGGATTCATGTCAGCATTAACCACAATACCTGCAGTCAAAATGCAAACAAAAAACATACTATGATAATATATGCATTGTCCTTGAAACTGATTGGTCGACACCGTCCCACACCATCCCTTGGTGTGGACCAATCAGTTTCAAGGACAATGCACATATATTATCATAGTATGTTTTTTGTTTGCATTTTGACTGCAGGTTTTGTGGTTAATGCAGACATGAATCCTTGTAAAAAGGTTTCAGTGTTGTTGCCAGAAAAAAGGGGAAAACCCCTATTATTATTAGTGCCGTCATCATGTAAAGGAGCTCTTCTAAGGTGCCTGGCCATTGTGGAAGAGTAGACCAAATACTTTCTCTTGAGGGTCTCTAGAATTCTACTCTCTCTCGTGAAGGCCCTCCGGCCTGCGGTGAAGTGAGCAAGCAATTGCTGGGGCTGCCCCTTTACCTTTTTACGTACATTTTTTAATAAGGCGCGGTTGCTTGGGAAAATCTGATTGATCGTTAACCATTGTGTATGTATGGTGAACTTCTTTGGCACCGTACGTAGCCAACCGTGCTAATCGGAGGTGCGGGGGAGGACAACAAACTAAACACAAAAAGAAATGATGAATCCAGTTAAGAAAAACAATAAAAATATAGGCTGCAGCCTCTAAAAAAATCACCGCCGTGTAATCTATGCCAGCCCATCCTATGGCAGCCTCCTCGTGTTTGCGTTATTTATTCGAAACACATTTGCGCCGGACAGTTTTTCCCCGAGACGCACGCCTCTCATCAGGCCCCCAGCGGGGAAGGATTTATGTTCAAATCGTCCGCCGCCGCTGCGGTTAATTTTCCAGTTTGGCATCAATTTTGAAAACTTTTCGACTTCTCTCGTCGTGTGGGAAAGCTGCCGCGGATCCCACACACACCGAACACCGCGATCGGACGTGTGTGGTGCTGCGTCTCGCATCAAATGGTCCTCTACCCTCTATCTCGTGCCATACCAAACACCCCGCTAAGGTTGGGTTTTACCAGGTAAAGCCCACCGAGCTATACAGCTCTTTTTCAGAAGCGACAAGGCCATAAATGATAGCTCAACGAACTGGCTTATCATGTGGAAATTTATAGCAGCCAAATACTCTTAAGCACATGTTTATCCTAAATGTGGAGGGGAATAAACGGAGGACCCGGAGAAAAATCCACGTGACCACGGGGAGAGAGCAACACGAACTCCAAATATACAGCAGCAGGCGTCCGGTTAGAGATCGAATCCACGACCTCCTGTTCACCAGGCGAGGTAGTTAACATCTCATAGTCACCGTGGCACCCCGGCAGCAGAGAGTGCAAGAACATGCGTTTTTGTTCAACCTTCCTCGGTAGAGGGGGTGGGGGGGATCTGTGGGAATTTGATACGTACTTTTCCGTGCAATTACACGGCCTAGCCTACGCAGAAAACTGCGACCTTTGGGGGGAAGGGGTGGGGGGGGAGTTTAAAAAAGTTATTATATTCGAGTAAAATACGTTTCCTATATAGTTTTTCCAGAATAATTATCTAAAAACATTATCCTGCCTCGATCGTCGAACTGCAACTCAGCCGGCGAACGCATGGGCTGCGATTGTGGACGCGAGGCCCCGGGGTTTTGCCCTGCCGTTTGAACCCCCGCGATGAGCGGTGCCAGAGGTGAGAGGAGAGGCCACGGAGGATTTTCACAGCCAGCTGTTCCTCTCTCTGCTCATTACCCGACTGACCCTGACCCTAACCCTCACTTTTGTGTCGGCCAGGTGTCACGGACGCTCTTTATAATCGGGATCCCCAAACACCTCGACAAGGAAGACATTCTAAAGAGCCACTTCTAGTAAGTAACACTCACGCTCATCGCACGTGCACATGTGGAGTGTGTTCCTATGGTACCCCCTGAGTGGGTTTTCACGGTTGTGCTGTGACAGCTCTCCGATTTGTTTGTTGGCTGCACCGCGTGTTGTTCATTTTACATACGGGAGCGTCGCGGTTAACGCACTGCACTACGAACCCGGCTACCCGAGTTCGAGTCGCGTTCACGACCAACACTGGTAACGAATATCTGAACCGGTCCTAGGAATCTTCTAGGCTGCCTCGGCCTTAAACAAGTAAGCATAACATCAGCATTGGGAAGACAAAGGTGGCTGGGTGTGGTGCTGCCCACAGCCCCCTGTCATGTGCTATACCGACCTCAATCAGTGCTCGCTAAAAGTACTTGCCACAATAGTCTGTTAAAGGCTATATGGGAGGGGGGCAGGGGTGGGTGGCTTCCCTTGGTCTCTTTTCTGGATGTTGTCCGACGTTTTGCTTCACGTGCTCGCACGCGTTGGGAGCTTTTTTAGAAATGTTTTTTCGGAAATGGAGAGAGGGCGATCGCTGCTCAGTTCACAAATTGACCAGAGCCTCCAGCACGCGACGGGGGCGAAACGTCGGGACGTCGTGCTGGACGAGGCGTGGCCCAACCCAAAAAAAATGGAGAACTAGTTTTTGTATAAAGCCTGCCGAAAAATAATGCGGTATAAAGCTCTGGCAATTGCATATGATGAGTGAGTATATTTATTTCCGGCCGTAGGGGTAAATGCCTCACCGTGTTTTACCTTCGCTGCCTCCAGTAAATCTCTAAACATTTCCTTTATGAAATAATAATCCGCACACGGCACGGCGCTGCACGGCGCACTCAGCCCGGCGTGCCAAGTGGCTCCCCACAGAGTGTCCCGACGTATCGAATAAAAACTAATGCGAGCTACACCGCAATCTATACATCATCCAATTAGAGATACATTATCCACACTCTGCTCCACCCTCACTGGATAGATTTATTTTGGCTAAACCCAAAAAACTTTGACAGTCACCGCCGAGCGATTCTTAATTTCCAAGAATTATCACATGCGTGTTATTAATTCCGAAGTATTTTTCCACCCAAAAAATAAAGGTCACGCGCTCGCAGTCCGGCAGGGGATTGTCACGGTGAGAGTTGAGTGCCCAGTGCCGGATTAGGGCGCGAAGAGGGGGTGGGGAGGGGCCCCCTGGTGCATGGTGCACATGTTGGGTCTGTGCCCCCCCCGCCCCCCCCTCGGAGGGTTTCAGGAAACTGGAGGATATTCCGTCCCTAGCACAGGGTTCTCTTAACTGCAGTTTTCCAGCGGGGCCACGTGATAAGAATGAGCGTGTGCTGGCAGGTCACGCGGTGAAGTGTTGTGTCACCTGTACGGACGTTGTGACACCACGTGGCACGCTGAGGTCATAATGTTTGTGCACGTGACCGAGAATCTGTGTATCTCTCGTCTACACCTCTCTCATTTCTATCTCTTGTTTATCATCTCTATTTCATTTCACGAATGTGTGTCTGTTGTCCACAGCTCTCTCGACGCCACCTCTATTTAATCTCACCAATCTGCCTCTTTTGCCTCCAGGTTTTTTCATCCCTTTTTCATTGCAGTATTCTGTGCCTCCGTTCTCATCTATCTTGTTTATCTCTCCTTCATCTCACTAATCTGTTTTGCTTTGCCTCGGCGGGCCACTCGGAGAGTCTTCTTTGGCGAGCTGTGGCCCGAGGGCCTCCTTCAAAGGGCCCCCGTCTTAAAAGACAAATCGGATCTCTGACCGCAAACTTAACATTCAGAGGGGTCTCTCTGCGATGCATAGCTCTCTGGTCATACGTTCACGTAGGTCAGGCATGAGCAGAACCAGAGCTTGCAAGTGGGTGGCCTGAGATGGACTAGCAGTGGCGTGAGACCAGAGGAGTTGGCGCGAGTCTTGATTTTGACTGATATTGTGTCGGAGATGCTGAGCCGGCACCGCTGAAATGCTGAGTTCGAGTGCAGGTTGCAGCCGCACGCGATTTAAACCGGGTTTGCCGCTGGCTGGCGAGGCCAGGAACACATCTGGAAAAAAACCTTTGGAGACAAAAAGCGCAAAAGTGCAAATTCTCGCATACGTAAAACGTGTAAGAACCGGTACAGCCGAAACGTCAAATCTTAATGCGAGACCTTCAGAGGTCACCAGCTGGGAGTCACCCCCCCCCCCCTCAGGCACAGGCTCCGGCAGCAGCGCAAACTGCTCCCGCCGTGAATCGGGTGCCGCGTTAACGGTGCCGCTTGGTCTCGCGTGTGCCCGCAGCGAGGCGTACCCGTCATGCACCATCACGGACGTGCAGTTCTGCTACAACGTTGAGAAGCTCATCAAGCTGGACAAGGAGAGGTACCGATCGAAACGGCTCCTCGCCTCGCCGGGCAATAGTGACGATCTGTTGACTCGTCGATTTTTTATTTTCAATTCGTTAATGTGTGTTACGTGACCCTTTGTATGTATCACGTGATCCCTGCATGAATCACGTGACTCGTGCAGCCATTAGATAGAGGTGCTGCATTCACTGCTAAAGGATTACGGAATCCGGTAGTGATAAATCATCAACTTATATAGGGGCTTAATCGTTACAGGCTTACCTGACCTCTAACGTCATTAACTCTGCCTCGTACAACAATTAGCTGTTTGGGTCACAGTGCTGTTGACGAATGTGTTTTTTGTTAATTGCGCTAATTCACCACCGTCAATGTAGTATTACCAAATACATTCTTTACCAGTTACTAGTTCTTATATCTTACACACTGTACTGCATCACCAAATTCACGCTGGTACGAGCTTTAATGACCATGCTCAACCGTTGAAACAACAGTTTGCATTTGAATTGTGCAAGTTGGCAAACAGAGAGTGATCCTATACTCTAGTGGACATGAGGAATGGCATTTGAGAAATGTTGCAGTACTGTTTCGCCTATGAAATATCATGGTTCAGTTCCCCTTCTGCACACCTGCTTGTACCCACCACTCAACCTGCCCTACCTCCTCCGCCAGCAAACTCTTGGCAGGCTCAAGGGCCTACCTCCCCCCCCCCCACCTCTCGCCTGAACGCTCCTGTCCAAAGAGCTCTCCCGAACCAGGCGAGGAGCCCTACGTGAGACCAATGAGCCCCTGTGTGCTCTCGTTTGTTTGAACCCCCGCAGGAAGAAAGCGGCCAAGGCCCGGGCGTACTACGACAACATGACGGACGAGACGATGCGTCCCAAAATGTACGGGGAGCTGTGCTGCTGCGACTGCTACGGCTACAGGAAGGTACGCCGCGCTGCCAGGCCTCGCTCTACGAAGTTTATTTTGAGCCAGGCGCTGTGGTGGTGGTGGTGGCGGTGGCGTACGCCTTGATTCACTGTTGCCCATCAACACAGTTTGTTCGACGGATGGCACCGAAGCAATACATCGGCTTGCAGCCATCGCCGCCCAATGGCTGAAGGTCCAAAACGTGTATTGCCGTTAAACCTACGCATCGGAGGGGATAACACCGAAACATTCCGCACCCAATCGATTGACGAAATCCATCGCTGTACCGCCAACTCCTGGCCACCTCACAGTCCAATCATACAGACTCTGGTACTGCCAGGCAGTCCACTTTCCATGTACTAACCAGGCTCAACCTTGCTATGATTCCGTGATCTGCCGAGAGTAACCCGGAGAAAGCCCGGGGCCAACTGGAAGACGAATGAGGAACATCGGAGCTCTGTTGTACACACACACTCGTCCGTCGTTATCCCGCTTGCTGTAACCACTTGGCGTGCGTTTGCTCACCGGCGTAGGTGAACGCGCTGGAGTTCTACACGGCGTTGGAATCGCGCCTGACGGACGAGTGCGAGGAGGAGAAGAGGAAGATCCCCGACAATCCCCTGGGCATGGCCTTCGTCACCTTCCATGATGACAAGAGCGCCACGCAGTGAGTTGCTGCCTTCCACCCACAAACACAGCTAGCCTTTAAAGAGACTGTTGGGTGCAAGTGCTGTTAGCGGGTAGCACCTATGAAGGCCGACACGGAGGGGTGGGTGGCCAGCACCACGCCCGGCCGCCTTTGTCTCCCCAGTGGCGATGTTTACACACCGCCACCAGGTACTCGGTTGAAGCTTAGTCGACCTAAGGGAGGCCCAGGACCGGTTCAGATAATCGCCACTGATGTTGGCCGTGAGCAGAAATGGAACTCGGGTCGCCGGGTTCGTAGCGCAGCGCCCTAACTGCTACTCTACCGCTCCCCACGACCTCCACCGTCGACAATATCTGCTGTGTAAGAGGATAATCTTACGTACGTATGTATGTTGAACTTCTTTCCCACCGTACGTCGCCGAATGTGCTCGGGTACGTTTGCGCGCTTGTTTGTCCAGAGAACAAATTGAGATGATAGGGGCGGGACAGAATACATGAAAAATACGTGAACAATGGTATCAGAGCTTAGGAAGACACCAGGGGGTTGGAGAGTTTTTAGAAATGTGCAGTCGAGACAGGTTTTCATTCATAATAAAGGTTTTTGGGTTAGATCGCGTTATTTATAAATGTGTCGTAACCCTCCACCACCCGACACGGCCAATCAGAAAAAAAGTGTCACGTTGACAAAAGACAAATAGTTCAGTACTTTAGCCTCTTCAACACACCGGTGGGATAAAGCAGTGAACTATTTGTCTTTTGTCAACGTGACACTTTATTGCTGATTGGCCGTGTCGGGTGGTGGAGGGTTACGACACATTTATAAATAACGCGATCTAACCCAAAAACCTTTATTATGAATAATATTGGTCGCGAAAGCCTACGTGTTAAACAGGTTTCCATTCCATTGTCATCCGTAATGTGTTTGTGCTGGTGTCAACCCCCTTTCATATCCTCTGTGTTGTGTACCTGAATGGTTTTGTTCATAAAATGCGTTTGGAAGAAAAACAACGCTGTGAACGAGTATGCCGTTATAGCGCTGCAGCTCTACGCTCGACTGCAACTTTAATGCCTATTTCTTCCTCATTAACCAAGCTTTAATCCTTATGTCAGGACAGCCCAGGACACGCACGCCTTGATAAATATCTCTGCAAGTAAGAGCTGCTTGTTTGAGTTTTTTTTTTTCCATGTTGAACTCTCCTTTTAAGTTTTAACATGGATAGGAGAATACTAAATAGGCGGCTTGGCATTACACTGAGAGACAGAAAGAGGAACGCATGGAATAGTGAGCATGCACAGGCCAAAGATACGATGTTGACTGTGAAGAAACGTCAAGTGGGCTTGTGCAGGACACGTTTCTAGAAGGGTTGATGGCCAAAGGGAAAGAATAACGACGGAGTGGCAGCCAAAGCGAGTGAAAGCAAAGCGACCGAAAGCACGTCATCCGTGGAGATGGAGCGAGCAATGAGATCAGCTCTTGCGCAGGTGCCGGTTGTATCGTTGCGTCACGGGACAGTGAAGGCTGGCGACAACTTGGGGAGACATTCATTCGGCAGTAGACTGATCATGGCCAATGATGATGATGATGACGACGATAATAAAAAAAAAATACTGCCCATCGTGGCAGTGCCCGCGATGGCCGGGCCGCCCGTTCTGCTGAGAGTGGCACTGCCCCGGAGGTAGGATGATTGTTTCCTGGCACCGTGTGGGAGCTCCTCGGGCTGGCCGGCGTGTGTTTACACGGCTAGGCGGCGCGGTTTGTGTGTTTACTCTGCCCCGCACCGTGCTCGATGCTCGAGATAAGGAGCAAGAACGGCCTCTAAATGCTCCCAGATGCACAGCAGCGCCATTAGGCTTGAGCCCGTGGGAGTTGACGGGGTTGGGGGGGCTGGGTAGGGGGGGCCCGAGAGTTAGTTGGTTGGAGATGGAGGAGAGGGGGTAGGCAGCAGCAGCAGCAGTGGGAGGAATGGCGCGTCCTTGCCAAACTGCAGAAGTCGCTACTGCGTAGGTTTTGCGCGTTGTGCCGTGCAACTCTGCTATGTGTTTTGCCGTGTCGAACACCACGTGGTGATCGACACGATGTCCGACGATTCGCTCCATCACACTGCAGGTCACAACTCTTACCTTTCTGCTTCGTTACCTCTGACCGCTCGACTTTCGAATCCCATCGTGTCATTTCCGCCAAACTCTATCAATTTGACAAACGTGAACTCTTATCTTTTACAACTTTGATCGGCCTGCTTTGTTGCTGCTGGCCGCTTGATGCTTTGGCTGAATTGGGCCCACGCCCAGCAACTGTGTCCAAAGAAAACGACGTGCCGGGAGCCACTTTAGGAACTTAACGACGGAGTCGCTCGCAATCGTCGTCGGTTGTGCAAAGTTGCCAGCCCTCGAGGTTCCAGGAATTTGGAGGGGGACATATGTTGAACTTATTTCGCACCGTCTAGCTGTGCTAATTGGAGGTGTGGAGGAGGACAACAAAAACTAAATGCAAAAAAGTGGATATAAAGAAATAAGTTTGTCAATCTAGATTTAAAAGTGCACAGCTCAAGTTGACTTCCTCATATCAGAAGGAAGAGCGTTCCAGACGGCCGCAGAAGCGCATCTGAAAGCGCCCGATGCGGTGACCGTCTTTGTTCGACGGCCAGTCCAAAGCCGCTGACGCGAGGATGGCCGGAGTTCGTGTGATGGTTTTATGCTCCTTGACGGGACATTGTGCCGAACGTCACACGGGTCCAACCGGAAGACACACCGCAGAGAGCTGCAGACGTCACCGACCAGTTGCAGTTTGGGAAGCCACGAGTCTTATTTTCGTTCTTGAGAAGCCGGCGTGGCGACACGCCTGGGATCTACCGCTTTGGAACCAAGCGTTGCTGGGTCACACGGAGATTTGTGAAACCTCACAAACCCCGCTGTGCCATGCGGGGTGGCCTGGGGATTGTAATACGGGGGAGCGGGTCTGCGAACCTGTCTGTGTGAACCTTTAAGTGTTGTTTGTCCCACATGCAAAAAACGTCCCTCGGAAACAGATTGGTCGATCACTACGACGCAGAACCCCATATTGAAGAAGTGCTTTGAGGATAAATGAAACATTCCCGGATAATAAATGTCATTGATATTTTCGTTTTATGCATTTCCATGCCCGTTTTTTTTTTAAATTGACAGTCTTGGCAGACCTCACTTGGTAATAACAACAGAGAACTCGGAGAAAACGCATGCATGGCGATAACGCTCGGAGCGCTGCACAGATGCACGTTGTAATTCACTGCCGTGGTGCCATCTCCTGGCCATTTCGCGCAGGCACCCGCTTTTATTTTTGCTATTTCTAAAACTTGTCTTGAAATACAGTGCAAGTGAATTGGTTTAATTAATATATACATGTATAAATATGAATTTGTATATTTTTGCTTTAGCATTAAACACGAATGCACCCGGGGGCATTTGTAATTTTCTTAGCCAAGGCATCGCTGGTTTCTGGCTTTTGTAGAACGGATCGGGCGATGACTTCTCAAGCCCCTAAACTGTTTCGGTTTCCTGGCAGATGAGAACCGCCCTTGGCGGGTCACTCAGACGCACGGGGGAATTGCGTGAGCGAGTGGCGGTGCCTGCTTTGGCGTAACGTGGTTGGCACGGGCCCCGGTGCAAGGAAACAAAATGAAATTGAGTGGTCATGGCCATGGCCACGTCATGAGAGAAAAACTGGACAGAGATGAGAGGCAAAATTAACCGCGGGAGTGTATTGCAGTGCTTGAATTAGGCTCTTCTGCTGAGAGAGGGGAAAAAATAAACAGGAGGAAGACGGTGGAAGAGATGGCTGTGGCGACGAAATCAAAGGCTTCGGATGCCACTACTGCATAACGAACGAAAGGAAGGAATGGAAGAAAATGAGGGAGGCCTTTGCAACCGCAGTGGGACGTTAGTGATTGACAACAACAACAACAACACTGCGTTACATCGGGGCAGGTCCCCTGTCCAGTTCCCCCTCTGCTTTGTAGCCCTGTGCCTCGGACCGAGTGCAGTGGCACCGCCTGCACGCCAGCCAGCTACGCAACGGCGGTCAAAACCCACGCTTGTTATTTCCCGTGGCCCTTACAGGCGCGACCGCTCCTTCCCCTTTAAATACAGTATCGCTTCGCCGCTGCTCCGCTGACCTCCGAATGTGGAGCTCTTGCGTCCAACCGCTCGTTGTGATTACACTATCGGGGAATTAGCGCGAACGTTTACACAAGCTTCCAGCTTTTCCTGCGCCTCGGTTTTCTTTTTTTTTCTTTGCGCGCGGGTGTTAATTTCGTTTTTGGGAGCAAGAAAGCGCACGCACGCATGCACGCTAGCGAGCACTTGCGCCAGAGCGGATCGTGGTTCGCTTGAGGGAAATCGTAAGCGACGGGTGTGTTTTAATTTTCAATTTTGTGAGTTTGTGTTGGCTCGGGAGTGTGGCGCACGGTTTTAAACGCTTGCCCTCACATCAAAGAGCCCGAGTCACCGCCTCCATTTTGACATTTTAAGCGGGGGGCCCCCGTGAGCCAAGAGAGGATTTCCTCTTCAGTTCGAGCATTCAGCGATGCTTAATTTTTTTAGCGCTTTGGCGCTCGGCTGAGAACCATCTTTTTGCGCAAACGTTCCTCGTGGAATAATTTTTTTTTTTACCGTCATCCTACACCTTCGCTGCCTCGCCGCGCTTCGCTCCGCGGCATCGCGGTGTTTTTATTGAGATTAAGTAAACGCGATGTTTACACACAACCGCGTTGAAATGAAACAACCGTGCCACGTGTGTATTTTGTTTAACATGAGTGTATCGAGCCTTGGCCACGTTTACTTGACGTACAATATTACATGAAACTGTTATGTAAAGGGTGGGGTTGGGGGGTTAATAGGTATCGGGTCTCCCTGCTTTATCAGCCCGCGATGATCGGCGTGGTGAAGTATGGTTAAACAAGCCCTCCTGTGACCGACTTGAATTTTATCACGACTCGTTGGAGTCGGTGCCTCGAAGCGACTTTTTTTTTTACGTTGTGGGTCGAGTGAAGCAGCCTCTAGTGGCCGTTGTCACTTGAACCCAGCTACATACATCGTTGACAAATAAATACGTAAAAACACGGCGATTCTTACACGTGCTGTTTTTGATGCACAGTGCCCTGAGCTTGGGCGCTGGGCTCTGTTAACACCTGATGATGCTGGCTGTCATCTTCAGCGAAGGGTCACACAAAATTGTAAAAAAGTATTTTGTTCGTTTTGCAACGTAATTGAACTGCTGAAAAGCCAAATCAATTTTCATTTTTTCACTTTGAACTAACAACTCTATTTGTTTGGATGGCGGAGGGTTTTAGGTAAATATTGACATGATACTTACACAATATGAGGCCTTAACTCCCCCACTCCCCCCAAAATAATAAATTATTGAGAATCTGTATTTATCGATATCTAATATAATTTATAAAGTGCCTTCACTCAAGGTGCTTGACATATCTCACAAAATGGTGACAGAGCAGAGACTAATGTAGATAGCAGGGGGTCTACAAGGATTGAGGAATGAGTGTGTGTATGTATGTACGTTGAACTTTTTTCGAGCACCGTATGTAGCCCCAACCGTGCTAATCGGAAGTACGGGGGAAAGACAACAAACTAAACACAAAAAGCAGTTCGAAAGAAATTAGTTTGTCAATCTAGAGGATTTAAAAGTGCATAGGTCCAGTGGCTTCTTCATATTTGAAGAAAGCTTGCGATGCAATGAGAAATACAGGGTGCCACAGTGGGGAGATGTTAACTACCTCGCTTTGTATACAGGGGGCCGTGGGTTCATTCCCGACCCTGACACCTGTATATTTGAAGTTGCCATGTTGTCCCCGTGGTCGTATGGATTTTTCTGCGGGCTTTTTCCCTCCACATTTAGAATCAACATCCGTTTAGAGTATTTGGCTGCTGTAAATTTCCAAGCGACAAGCCGCTTCGTTGAGCTGTCACTTGTGGCCACGTCGCTTCTGCAAAAGAGCTACGCAGCTTAGTGGGCCTTACCTGGTAAAATAGAAAATAGTTTAAAGTTTTAGGTAGTGGGTACTCGGGGATCACGACGGCGTCATCACTGAGCCCCTCACTGCGCTGTGACCGACGCTGCGTCTCCCCCCCCCCCGGCAGGGTGATGCGCGACTACAAGAAGCTGCGCTGCCTGGGGAGCCCCAAGACCTCGAGCTTTGGTGACATGCTGCGCTCAAAGCACTGGGGCGTCAAGTATGCGCCGGACCCCAACAGCATCATCTGGTGAGACCCTCCACGGGGTCGACGCGGGCCCCGGGGTACGGCTCGGTGGCACCGCGCACCACCGCGTCGGTTAAAGCCCAGGGCTCGATTTCAGCCCGGGTCGACAACCGGCACACCGCATACAGTATACCTCTGTGGTTAAAGCTGGTCACATGGCCTACTCAACGCCTACTCGCAACCCTGCAAAGCCTTCGGACAGCGCGTGATGCTCCGCTGGCTGCTGCGAGAGTTCCGAGTGGAAATGTTTTCCATCTCGTGACAGCTCGAGGGTGATTGTCGATGACAAATGTCATTAAGAAAAAAGGGAGCAAAAAAAGTGAGGTTGTTGCTGCGAAATGGAGTGTCGTGACGAGGATGGCGCCACGCGTGTCCCTCGCTGGCGCAGGGAGAACCTCACGGTGCAAGGCTTCTCCTGGTGGGTGAAGGTGATCGTCCTCAACACCTTCCTCTTCATCCTGCTCTTCTTCTTCTCCACGCCGTCCATCGTCGTCAACACCATCGACAAGTTTAACGTCACCAAGCCGGTCGAGAGCCTCAACGTAAGTCGGGCAGTCCGCCGCGTGATGGTCGCCCGCACCCGGCCCCAGTGCGTGCGTGCGTGCGTGCGTGTGCACCCCGCCGCCTTCTCGCGTTCACCAGACTCGCGTTCACCAGTCTCGTGTTCACCAGACTCGCGTTCACCGGTCTCGTGTTCACCAGACTCGCGTTCACCAGACTCGCGCTCACCAGTCTCGCGCAGGAAAACGCAAATTCGCGGCTCTCGCTGGAGTAATTTTCGTCGTTAACTGCTGAGTTGGTGCTCAGTCTGACTTGGAAGCAACACAGGGACCTGTGGTGTTGATGATGAGCGATGGATGACCTCTGAATTTTGACCGAGGTAACAAAAAAAAAGTTACTCAAGAGATTCTCAGTGATAATCCCGCAGGATTTTATAAGTTTATAAAACTCTTGTCTGCCATTCCCTGATATTTTTGTTTGTTTGAGAGTTGGGAATTTGTTTGTGAGAATGAAGAAAAATCTGGATAACGTCAGAGTGTTTTATCTGGAGGACTTTTCGAGTTATAATGATTTAAGATGTATTTTGTTTTTAATGCTTTCCAACTAAGGTTGTAAGTTTCCATCTATAACTCTCACGAAGATGATCCAATATTAATCAAACTTACGTATAAAGTTGTGTTGCTATTAGGTAGTTACCCAACGTGTGGCCAGACTTACCAAAACTAGCCACATCGATGAAAATAGTTTCCCAAAATCTGGAGACACAAACCAGACGAAAATTACCATTCGCAAGACACGTGTCTCCCTGACAGCGGCCCTTCAGCTCCCGCACTGCTAATTAAATACTTCCAAAGACAAAACGTGTGCTGGGAAGCGTCACGTAATCCGTGCGTGCTGGCACGGTTTTCCAAAACTCGTTTGGGATGCCATCCTCCCGTCGTCTCATTCCACCGTGGGTGTTCTGCACCGGCTCGTGACCGCCATGTGACCCCGTCCGTCCGTCCGTCCGTCCGTCGCCGCTGCCGTGTCGCCCGCAGAGCCCCATCATCACCCAGTTCCTGCCCACGCTGCTGCTGTGGACCTTCTCCTCCCTGCTGCCGCTGCTGGTCTACTACTCGGTGTTTCTGGAGGCCCACTGGACCAGGTGACGTGACCGCGTCGAGCGTTCTGCTGCTGCTGTTGCTGCTGCCGGTGGCCCAGCGCTGACCGTTCGCGGTTGTGAGCCGTGGCTAGCGGTGGTTGCCAGTGACTGGAGCGTTCAATCTATGGAACTTACCTGCCCTCCCCCCACCACTGCCTCCCCCACGCCGCACCCACGCCCCCCTACCCTCCCCCCCACAAAATAAATGACATTCATTTTCAATCACGGTACTAAAATCACAATTGAAGAGTTTTTTTTTAAATGTTATTACTGGGATTTTTTTTACCAATTTGTAGTTTAAAAGTAATTTGGATCAATTTAAAAAAAAAAATCTTAATTAATAGTCACACTTTACCGCTATTGCTTGTATTTAAGTGTGAAAGTGCCGTATAACCTTGATGCTTTTATAATTATCTTGAGTAATTAATAAAGGTCATCTTTGTGGACACTAATATGATTTATGGCCTTACCAATTGATCTTTGTGTGTGAACCATCTGCCAGTCAACCCCTCCATGCCTGTTCACCCGTAACACCTGCATCCAACAAGCTACCTTCTGCCAGGGCGCTTGTTTAATTTGACGTGGCCCCAAAAGTGCACCTCGCCTGGCACAATTGCTTCGCTGGCGTCGCAGCCACTTATCGGTGAATACCGGTCGTCGCCATTGTTGTTGTTGTGTGCGCGGTTCTTTTCATGGCTTTGTTTATTTTAGAATTCCTGCACGGCGTTATCGCCGCTTGTCCCCTACCCCCCCCCTCCCCTGTAAATACGTAAATGCTGTTCCGTGGCTAATTGCCACAGCGTCAAGGTCGGTGAGGGGTCACCGGTGACCGTCCCAATCCCCGCGTGCAATTTAGATCAAAACCGGAGCTGGCAGGAGATTTCCATCGTCGTTACAAATGAAGGAAAAGAAATTGCAACAATAATTCCCATTGTCTCGTTTGCCATCACCATCATTAGCTGTTGGTTAAAATAAATAAAATAACCCCCCCCCTCTCCTTCCCATCTTTTTCCTGGTAATTTCCCCTTGGTTTGGTTTACTAATTGCACTTGACAGGTTCACCCAATGATGACGGATGGATGTGATACATAAAGGGCACGAGGCAAAATCGGGTCATTTCCTAACTGTTGGTTTATTGCACCGTAATAATGGGCGATCGTGTGCGTGCGTGCATGCGTGCGCGCGTCCGCGAGCAGGTCGAGCGAAAACCGCGCCACCATGCACAAGTGCTACTTCTTCCTCATCTTCATGGTGCTCATCCTGCCGTCACTCGGGCTCACGAGGTGACCGCGCTGCGCGTGCTTCGCACCATGTAATTAATAATCAACGAGTTGGTGTACGTGTGGTCATCGCCACCACGATTATATGTAGTGCGAGGATATTAATGGCAAGGTCGCTGCTGCGTTAACACAGGCTCGGCCTGTGGCGGTGGTTTTCACAGCAGCGAAACAATGTTGCCGTGTGTCATCCCAGTTGAGTGGTTTGCGGGTAAATGGTCGAATTTTGGCAAATTTGATCAAATTTGTCAATTATGAGAAAACCCCCCCCATCGGAACTGAGTTATAGTGAAGGCCTGGAATACCACGAGTTTGAAACGACAAGAAACTAAAATGTGTACAAAAAGCACACTCATCCTCAGAAATATAAAAAAAAACATCCGCAGTTCCTGCAGAGAACTGCATTGTGGTCCTCGTCTTAGGTCGCCATCAAAATAAAATTTGAGCAAATGTCTGACTGACTGAGGGGCAGCAGTGATGCAGAGACAACTGTGGACCAGTTTCAGCCGAAATAGGACTCGTCAGCACTGCACGGTCATTGCAGTGCTCACCGCCGCAAAGTCTGCCTCTGGAAACCATCTACGTGTAGTCCCTCCACTTCCACACTACGGCGGATTGGTGCTCGCCGTTTCACAGCCGCTCCCTGCGAATCACTGCCACGTGTGTGTCACGACGTCCCGTGCTTGTCGGCTGCATCCGTGACTACTGCTCCTCGGCTGACATTCCTCTTCTCGCTTTCATCACTCAGATTTGTTAATTTACATCTTAGTTGCGTAAATCGTGATGCTAGAGTCTTGCACGCACGATCTAATGGTTGGATCGTGAATATGAGAATTGATTTTAATTGACGAATTGGTGAATTGGTGCGTGCCTGCTTTACAATCCGATAAACTATAGGTGGAGGACCCATGTTCTCTTACTGGAGACGAATATGACTTTCAAATAGCAGGTCAAAGGTATTTAGCACAAAACAGCCGCAGTCACTTCAGTCACCGCAAGAGGCTCTTGGAACGGCAGCATCGACAGCACGCGCTGAAATTAGAAACGTAGTGTTGTCAGGGCAAAAGTGCTCCCCTCTTTGTGTTTAGTTTTGTTGGCCTTCCCCCGCACCTCCGATTAGCACGGTTGGGGCTACGCGCGGTGCGAAAGAAGTTCAAACGTGCGTACACGCATAGATTAGTATGGGCCGATTCCACGTGGCAGGCCTCGTCTGGCCGCGGGTCGTGTGAAATAATGTCGCGGGCTGCAGCCGGCCTGGGGGGGGGGGAGGGGGGGCGGCTGTGGGTTCTTCACCACCAGCACCCCCATTCTGACCCTCACTGCCATCTCCGCAAATTCCTCGCCTCCAGACTGCAGATGCTCCTTAATTGGCAGACACGCCATTGCACAGCTGCGGATGTAAATCGTTGGGAGTGTAACGATGAATTGATTCACTCGTAAAAGTCCGAGACCAGTCGCAGGGTTTGCTGCTTTAAAAATGAATGCTGCTGGATATCTTTGCTGCAGAAGACTCCGCTATGCCGATGAGTTGAAATGTTGTTTAATTTTTTGCATGGCGATTGAGACCCTCGTCTCTTTACGTGGCAACGATTTTATTATCTTGAGAATTTATTATTTTGTGCAGCATAAATTATTGTGGGGAAAAAGCCGTGGCTCGGTTTCATCGAGCGATGGCTGACACGCACACACATACACGAGCAAGCACATGCACACACAAAGACAAAGATCCCCCGTATAACCTTTAACAGACTTTTGGGGAAAGTGCCGTTAGCGAGCACCTATGAAAGCCGGGACGGCGCACGATGGGGTGGTTGTGCCTTTGTCTCGGCAATGCCGACGCTGACATACCTTACTCGGTACCCATTTAAGATTAAAGTGGACAATTCGGAGGCCAGGACTGGTCCACAAGTCCAGTAGTTCGCCACTGATGTTGGCTGCGAGAGGGAAGCGAACGGGGCTTGCTCACGATGTTCATAGCGCAGTCCCCTAACTGCTACTCCCCCTGACCCCCACCCCCCTACTGCTTCTTCCAGCCTGAACGTGTTCTTCCGGTGGCTGTTTGACAAGAACTTCCTGAAGGATGGATCCATCCGCTTTGAGTGAGTTCCTAGGCATGGTCCCCACCGCGGTTTCTATGAGACAGACGCCAGCACGGGTGGGGGGGGGGATCCTTTGAGCCGATGGCCGTTAATCAGCCGACCGTCGTCATCACTGCCAAGAATTAAGTAAAACATTTTTTTTTCCCCCTCCACATTAATTTGTAATGTCTTGCCTGAGCCTGCGAAGGACCGATGGGAATTGAACGCAGGCCTGTGCATCACGTGCGTCTCTCGAGCCTCGTAAACCACGCTTACATATGACAGGGTTCACACGTCGGCCGTTTCGTCTCTCGCAGGCTGCTGGAGCAAGTGCTTTTCATCAGCAGCAGCAGCAGCAGCTACAGCCATGACCGATCCACCGCTGGATGATGGCAGAAATGGTCACCACCTCTCACGATCCTGCGATGTAATAAAAAAGACAAAGATCCCACGTGTAGCCAAACAGACTGTTGTGGCGAGTGCTGTTAGTAAGGACCTATGAACGCCGGAATGGCACACGAGGGGGTGGGTGGCCAGCACCACACCCGACCGCCTTTGTCTCCGCAGTAGCAACGTTTTTTGCACACTGCACCAGGTACTCATTTGAGGCTGAGTCGACCTGGGGTTGGCCCAGGACTGATTCAGATAATTGCCACTGATGTTGGTCGCCGGGTTCGTAGCGCAGTGCCCTAACCGCTACACTACCGCTCCCCACATCTAGCACCGGCACTCGACATTATTTCATCGCTCCGTCTCCTTGGACACGTTCCAAGTGCCATTGGCGAATGCACATTGAGGCCGACGTGGCGCCATTGCAGGCTGGTGACGCGGCCCAGCAGACGCACACAATGTCCACCTTTGTCTCGTGTCAGTTTTTTGTTTTCATAACTACACTGCATTTTGATTTAAAGCTTTCGTGACTGCAGGGATTCATATTCTTGGTTCTTTCGGTAAAGTCACGTAGAAGGGAAACAATAAAATAATAAAAAAATATAAAACACTGCACTTGGCACCCATTTTAGGCTGAGTTGACCTCGGGGCAATGTGCATCATGGCAATGAATATATTTTTTTCTCATAATAATAATGATATTATAATTCCTTTATCCAGAAAAGCCTTAGGATTTTTTTTAGAGAGGGTCCTGCATTGGAATGTTCGACCAGTTCCTTTTTAAGGAGTGTTTCACACGTGGAACAAATTGATCCGAGAGATTATGGATCAGCAAAATGGTGGAGACTAGAAAATAATAATGTAATGTCCTTTATTCTTCCAAGAAAGCCTTGATGAGTCTCTAGGCAAAATTTTCAGGGGCTTCCTGCTTTGGGATGTTTGGCCAATTCCATTAAAGAGCGTTTGGCTTCACGTGAGAGGCAACCAGGACGGCCAGTGCTCAAAGGGCCCCCACGGATGGGCTCACGAGCCCCCTTGCGGAAATGCCATCTCCTGGCCGCCCTCGGCATGGCGCGGGTGACCCCATGGCATGCGGTGACGCCATGTGTTGTCCTGCACCCCCCCGCTTCTCCTCCCCTCTCCCCTTCTCACCCCTTCCCCGCCAGGTGCGTGTTCCTGCCAGACAACGGCGCGTTCTTCGTGAACTTCGTGATCACCGCCGGCTTCATTGGCACGGCCATGGAGTTGCTGCGCGTGCCGGGCCTCATGCTCTACGCCCTGCGCCTGTGCAGCGCCAGATCCATGGCCGAGCGCAAGAACGTCAAGCAGGTGGCAGTGATCCCAGGGCGCGCGAGAGTGGCGGCGGCGGCGGTGGTGGCGACGGTGGTGGCGACGGTGGTGGCAGCGTGACCTCGCGGGAATCTGCCGATGGCGCCCGCAGTGGCGAAATGCTCGGAAAAAATAGCGATGAGGCCCATCGGTGAATCTGACCCAGATTCCCCCCCATCGCAACCATATCTGGCTGCTATTCCCCATACGGTGGTGTACAGTTGTGGTGCAGGCAATGTTCTTCCAGCGTATAACCAAACCACAGCCTCATGGGAAGCTGAATGATGAATGTATTCAATGCCTTTTCGATTAATGCGTCCACTGCCGTGCCCCATGGGCCCCTACGCTGATACTCAACCACAGGTGCCAGTTAATGGCAATCGTTTACCCAAGAGAGCCGTATTGATTTGAAAGAGAGTTGTTCAGGATTGTCCTGCTACAATGGAATGTTTGGCAATTTTTATTCACGGGTGTTTGGCTTCGTGTGGGAGGAAAGCGGACAATCCCGGAGGAAAGCGGACAATCCCAGAGAAAACCCAGCAAGCACTGCCATCTGCTGCCCACCTTGCTAGTGCCACCCCTGTAGCACCTGGGAAGTTCTGGTGGTCTCCCATTGAAGTAACTACCCAGATCTGACAATAATGGGCGCACTTAGTCATTCGGTCGATACTGATTTGCATCTGTTATATTTTGAGAGCATCGATAACTTTCACCGGAGTGTTTCCAAAATGTTCAGCAGATTTGTGGAGTAGAGTGCTCACACTGTTCTTGGCTGAAAACGATCTCGTTTTGGATCTGCTCAAGCATGTAGTGGTCTCCCCAAATCCATCATCTCCAACTCCGTATGATCCAAAATGTCAAATGTTTGGGCAGTTCCAACCACGCCTTTAATACATTAGACCGTGTCAACCCCAGTACGCCAGTTTGCCCCATGGCTCCCAGTCCAGTCGTCGATCAAGTTTAGGATCTCACTCACCATCTTCAACATCCTTCGTGGACTCGTCCCTGCCTATCTCTTCCCCCGCATCTCTCCGCTCTTTCATGCTCCTCTCCTGCCTTTCCTCTCTCATTCTACGCTCCTTCATGCACTCTCCGCACGAGCAAACAAGGCTTTCTGTCAAGTCAAGCTTTGCTCAGTGGGAGGTCACTCAATCTCCTCCGCTGCCCCCGAAGTCTGGAACTGCCCCCACCCCAAAAATCCATGCTGTTGATTCCTTGCCCTTGTCCGGGGAGTCGACATGCAACCCAAAGGTAGCACAACCTGACTCTGAGGTCAGGGCACTGAGCTGTCAAGTGTCATGAGTTGATTGGCTGAACCAGGCACACACACACACACACGAAAAAAAACATTTCCCTAAAATGTTTTGCACTTCATTTCACTGAATTACAATCTTAATTGTTAAAGCGACAAAGATTTTTTCGTAGCAAAGCAGGCGGGAAAGTGCTGCCCCCTTTTTGTGGACAAAATAATTTAAAGGGTTCTCAGAAGTAGTTCTGTAAAATCTCCTTCACTGGAACCATTCTATCAATGCAATTCACTGTGAGCGAGTCCGATTTGACTCGCTGAAAAGAACTGAACTGACTATTTGTTGTCCAACCGACAGGAGCAAGCGTACGAATTCCAGTTTGGGCAGGCGTATGCGTGGATGATGACCGTATTCACCGTCGTCATGGCCTACAGCATCACGTGCCCCATCATTGTCGTGTTCGGTGAGTGTGCAAAAGACATCGACATAGATCCCCTCGTATAGCCTACACAGGCTGTAGGGGCACAAGCCTTGTTAATGAGCAGCACCTATGAAGGCCGGCACGGTACACAAGGGGGTGGGTGGCCATTACCACGCGCGACCAGCTTTGTTTCCCCAGTGGCAATATTTACACACTGCACCAGGTCTTCATTTAAGGCTGAATCGACCTACAGGAGGCCCAGGACTGGTTCAAATATTTGCCACCGATATTAGTCGTGCGTGGTAATCGAACTCGATTCGCCGGGTTCATGGCGCAGTGCGCTAACTGCCACACGCCCGCTGCCCACAGAAACACCACTAATACCCACCATTCGCCACTAAGTTGATGGTGACGTCACCACGGCGCCGTGCCAGGCCAGATGCACTTCGAGGCCACGTGAAGTGTCGAAGGCTCGCTGACAGGAGGTCTCGGGACAGACCCAGGTGTCATGGGTTGGCTGACTGAGACGATTATTCGACATGCATCGCATGCGCACATGCGAGATCGCGCGCACACACCCGCTCGCACAAACACGTGCGCACGCACGCACACACACGAAGGCTTGCACGCCCAAATTTTTGGCACTGGCGCTCAACCGTGCGCGTTCGTGTTTATACGGACACGGCGCTTTGGCTCGCGCTGCGACGACGATGACCCACCCCACCAGGCAACAATAAATGTTTACCGTAATGAAAAACACTGCTGGTGTGCAAACAGAAGACAAGTGAGTTGCTGGTCGGGTGTGGGGGAGGTGAACAGCAGCGGCAGCAGCAGCAGCAGGAGGAGGGAGGAGGAGGCCAAACGCACAATGAGCTTCGCCTCAAACCTGCAAGGAAACTTCGCGGTCAAATTTAGAAACGCTCTGGGATCGTTTTGGAGCGGCCGTCTCGAATCGTTGGGACGTTACCACCAGCGGGAACGCTTCTCAGCGCGTCCAGACGTCGCCTTCGCCGCCGCCTCCGCGTTAATGTCAATTTTCACGCTCGCTCCTCCGCCTCGCCTGCGTTCGCTCCTCCAGGAAAGGCCATCAAAGGCGAACCCCCCACCCCCACCACTCCCCCCCCCCCCCCCTCCCCCACCACAAGCCCAATACACGCCGGATTGCTATGGATGCGGGTCGTGCCACGTGTTGGCGGCTCGCCGTCCCTCCCGAGTGGCCGTTTCTGGCCACGGCCGGCCGGGCCGGCGTGCCCTGTTATCGAGCGCGCGTGCGTTGCGGGGACCCGGCAGCCCGGCAGCGTGGCCGGGGGGAGTTGGGGGGGGGGGAGGGGGGGCGGAATCTCTACGCTGGGGGTTTTTATTTTGCGAGTCGACGTTGACGCGTTAAAAAAAGAACGGCGAGAGTTTGTGACCCCCCCCCCCCCATCCCACCCCCTGTTCCACTTTCAAAAAGGAACGGCTTTGGCAGCGTGCGCGAGCAGTCATTTGTCTCGTATCTCCATTTTCGCTAGTAAATCTCTGCTCGCTGAACTCGGAGAAATTGTAGAGTCTTCCCTTCCAACACGAAACTAAAGGGCACCTCGTGTTAGCTTGGGTGTCGGAGAGCTATCCCCAGGATGTCTTGCCTCCATTGTCATTAATATTGCTATTAATAATAGCAATAAATAACCCCATGTCATTTATACTCTTGGATGAAGGCCTCTCGAATGCCGTGTCGGGTCGTGGAGAGTTGTATAACATTACTTCATTTGCTGTTGTATAACCTGAATCGTTTGGGTAACCACCCATTGCTTGCCAGGTGTTGTAGAACGTGGGACTGAGTTTACCAGGAGATGTACACTCAGCCATGGGTTCAGCCTACAGATTCTACAGATACTTGTTTTCAGTGAATTTAATTTGTTTTGAGTGTTATCCCTTCATATATGGGAGTTGGTTTTCTCTGGGTGCTCTGGTTTCCTCCCACAAGCCAAATTTTTATTGGCGCTTAGAGATGCCTTGGAATTTAAGTGATGAATAAATGCAACAAAATCCTTCATTGACCAAACATCCCAATGCAGAACTCTCCTGAAAGAGAGTCTTGAGACTCGGTGAGGCTTCCTGATAATTAATTTGAGTTATTATGAGTATGCAGACCGCCATAAATTTCCTGCTCTGCTCGAAAGATAAATTCACACCGCCCAAAAACAAATTCACCTGCCGCCCTTAATTTCAGCTGGGTCAGTGAACGGGAAAAAAAAATGTAGACACACTGCACACCACATCGAGTATACTGCTCACTATTACTTTGGCTACTAGACATGTGCCTACTCCAGGCTACTCCAGACCCGGAAAAAATATTTCGGTGAGAAATGAATCTCTTGTTATGGAGCAGCGTTCACGACGACAATGACAACTGTGAAGGTCTTTTTGTGTTTTAGTCCGCTGCACCCTCCTGACCCTTCTTCTTTACCCAGCTCCTTCCCCCCCCCGCCTCCAAACCCCCCCTCCCACCCCACCCTCGTCCCGCTCCGCCATCCTCCCTGAACCCCGTTCGCCGAGACTTATTGCGGGGCAATATTTGCGTTACCGAATTCCGGGACCGATTCTTCGCTCGGAGCAGGGGATTGTCCTGTGGACTTGACCCAGCTGCGTGCGATGGTATCGCTTACCGCGCGTGCGCGCGCGATGCTTGGGAAACTCTGCACGGCCCTCGTCCCATGCCGGCTTTGTTATTGAATGCGTTGAGGGGTTCTCCGCTCGTGGAAGTCGGTCGGGCGGGCGGGCGGGCGGGCGGACGGAGTGTGCGAGTTCGCTCGTTTTGTTTACACAATAATGGATTTTTTTGGAAAGCCCTAAGCTGGAAAGTTGCCAAGGGCCGTGAGATATTAGCATAATTCAGCAATCATGTCATCGTTATTATTACTAGTCTGCTTGTTTAGCCAGGAAAGCCTCACTTCAGTCTTGTGACTCATTTGCAGGAGGGTCTTGCCAAGTTTCCACAGCAGGGGCTATGTGTATTTATATGTATATATACACAAGACCTAAACAGGAGGATTTCTGCACAACTCTGGCTGCCGCCTGATGATGCTGGTTGTAATTACCGGCGAAACGTCATACTCGAATGTTAAATTTGCTGTGTTGAACTAGTAATGAATTGGCATGTTTTCTTTACGTGACAAACCTTACTAATTGGCTGTGTCGGGTGGTGGCAGGTTTAACAACACATATTTATGCGAGCTCACCCTTAACAAAAACTTCTTGTGGATATATGTGTATATATATCAAGCTTTAAACTTCAACTTGATCTGTAATCTCAGCTGAGTAATCTGCGGGTAGTTTTTCAAAATTTGAGCACATTTTGACCACATGACAAAGGGACTGTGGACATGCCACCAGCGCATGGCAGGAGGAGTAACGGAGACCTAAGGGGGTCAGGAGTAAAGGATGTGGCGGAAGGAAATACGAGGCCAGTGGATGTGAGACTTTTGAGATGAGGCGCAGAATAGAAGGACATGGAGAAAGATTCATCTGAGCGGCTGAACCCATGCAAGTAATGGAAGATGTTGCTTCCATCGGGATCTCTCGTAGGGAGTATTGTTAAGGTCAAGGGGACGGCGTCTGAAATATGAGGTCGCATAACTACTTCCAGGGTCAGTTCGTTTTAATAATAATAACAGCTTGTATAGCGCCTTTAATGAAATCTCAAGGCGCCTTACATGAATTACAATGGGGGTGTGTGGGGTTGGGTAAGAAGTGGCTCCGAGTTGATATATAAAATGCCTTCTGAAAGAGAGAAATGTCTTTGGGCGGGACTCGAAGATCCCAACGAACTTTTGGCAGATGCCACAGAAGCAAAGGCGCGATTCCCCCATGGCCTCTCTTCTTGCTGCATCTTTGCCACATCATTCCCCCCCCCCCCCCGTCACATCATAAGACGAAGCCGCGCTGTACCCCGGTCGTGTTGGAGAACGTCCCAATGCAGGAGATGTCATGGAACTACTTGTGCGCTGTACTGTCCCACACAAACCCGAACACCGTGAAATGTTTGCTGCGTGGCTTTTATACCGATAGTTTTCATTTCAAAGCTGGAGTTTTGCTATTATGTATTGAAAGCCTAAATTGAACGTGGTCCTTTATATTTTTGCGTGCCGTCATTGGGTCACTTGGATTAGACTCTTCCACTTGGTGCATTTGAGAACCCGGTTTAATCACGGGGGATTGAAACCCGGTTTGGTGTCAACCGCCTGAGCCACCTCAGCAGTTGTTAGAAGGATGATGATAATAATTAAACGTTCATGGCCAATCCGCTGATAGATGAAGTCCCCTCCCCACGTCGTCGCCCATCCATCCATGTCTTACGATGGTGAATTCCCTTCTCATCATCTGTCTTCCCAAAGTTCATGTAATCGCGCTGGATTCAACAAACGTATTAACTCTTATCTATAACACCATCAACTGTGCTGTTTGTTGCCGGCCACTTGGAATTCTTTGGGCCTGCACTCAGCTACCGTCATTGAGCCCGTGCTGCTCGGCTAACCGTGGCAATTCAAATCCGCGCACAGATAATTAAGATTTTGACGAGACTTTTACGCCTCTGTAAAATAATTTGTTCCCTCCGCTCCGCGGCTGTTGATGATAATGACGCCTTGTAGCTGGGGTGGCCCGGGCGGCTCGGGGGGATTTAACACCAAGCCGTACCGCCAAAGTGGTTCAACTGTGTTCTCAAATGCACCAAGTGGATAGTCTCATCCCAGTTGGACGAGACCCTTTACTCTTCCGCGAAATCATTTGTTCCCTTCCCGCTCCAGGCGTGATCTACGTGCTCCTCAAGCACATGGTGGACCGCTACAACCTCTACTACGCGTACATCCCCTCCAAGCTCAACCGCAAGATCCACTGCTCGGCCATCAACCAGGTGGTCGCCGCGCCCATCCTCTGCATCTTCTGGCTGCTCTTCTACTCCGTCGTGCGCCTCGGTGAGAGACCGCCCGGGGGGGAAAAACCGCCTGTCGCGCGTCATCGCACACGCCGCGTCTGTACCGACGGTTGGCGATGTGAGGACGACGTGATATCTGGGGGTGGTGAAACGACGCTTCGATTCTCATCGCTTTAGCGAGCCACCTCGTCACCGCTCCCCTGCACGGTGAGCATGTGCGCTGAATCTCTACAGGTGTCACTTTCGGAAGTAAAAAAAAAATAATACAAATACGCACTGGTGCTTCAATCGGTGGGCACTTGGTTGTTACAGTTGAAGATTTTCATTTATTCATTCACCGATTCAACAACGAGACCTTTCTAAGCACTTTCACATTACTTGGTTCCCAAAACATGCCTCGCCTAGATTCTAAAACCCTTCCTCTTTAGCCCCTGTAGCCTCCCAGTGGGGGTAGGAGGAGCCCTGTGGTCAAGGGTGATACGAGGGCACTCGTCACTAATAAGAAGAGGGATTTTCTTTGTGTGTGTGCGCGTGCACATGTGAATGTGTGGGGACCGGTGGCACAGTGGTTAGCGTACTGAGAAACGAACCTGGTGACCCAAGTCCCGATTTCTGCCCACGGCTACCATCGGTGATGATTATTTGAACCTGCCTTGGGCCTCCCCTATTTCTCGACTTGAGCCTCAAATGAGTACCTGCTTCGGTGTGTGAACATTGCCACTTGGGAGACAAAGGCAGTGGGGTTTGTTGCTTGCCACCCACCTTCTCCTGTGCCGTGCCGGCCTTCATAGGTACGCGCTAACAGCACTTGCCCCAAAAGTCCGTTAAGGCTTTACGGGGGACCTTTGTCATTGTATTTTTGTGTATGGTGGGGAGAGAGGGGGATGCATGTGGGAACACAGAGGGATCCACTCTGCTCCCCCCACTTCTCCCCCCCCCCCCCGACCCCTTCCACCACCCCACCACGATCTCTCTGGCACCCCCTGCGTGCTGCCTGTATTCTCTGGGGGTAAGAAAATACTACCCAGCGCATCGAGCCCTGGGAAATAAGCACACAACGCTCCGCTTTCCCATGAACAAATCTGGCCATCGTCGTTATCGTTTCCACGCGGTGCGGCGGTGGCGGCGGCGGCTGGCTGTTGGAAATCCTCCTCGTCCTCCTCCCGCCCCCCCGCCCAGGCCCGAGGAACGAGATCACCGTCTTCACGTTCGTCGTGCTGCTCTTCACTATCGTCGTGTGCCTCTTCCGCATGTTCTTCGGATACTTCAAGTACCTGAGCGTGCACAACTACAAGGTGGGGCGGGTGGGGGGTGGGGGCGGGTGGGGAGGTGGGGGTGGAATGTTTCATCCCGAGGTTTCTGGGACGAAAGGTCGCACCGCGGTCCTTCCCTGGGACAAGGGCCCCACTCTTTCTTCCTCTTGTTTCATTTCCGATTAAGTGTTTCTATAATAAAGTAGCAAAATACAGCCCCTCCACCAGCCCCCCCCCCCCCCCCGTTTTCATAACATTTCATTTTTTGGCATCCTCAAAACAACTGAGGGTTGATGCCCGTGGCAGATGCTTTCCACATTTCTGCGATCTGCAGCGTCCCTCGTTGGAGAGTCCCCCGGTTCAACTGCTCACATCGTCCCACCAAAACTGACCCGTGTCCTTCCTCTTCCCGTCTTCCCCTTCCATCTTTCCCTGCCGCAAGGCTGTCGATATGTCCAGCTTGTGACCCTCTCCTACATTTGCCCCTTTTTCCTCCCCCATCGGACTTCTCGGCGATTGCTGCTCACTGCCGATACTCCGCCGCTGCGGCGGTTTGCGCGCTGCCCTCCGAACCGAGCAAAACTCGGGTTTGAAACCCGGCCCACGGAGGACATCGGTGGCATGTGGTATCTGAACCATTCCCAGGTCTCCCCCCTTGGTTAGACTTAGCCTTAGACAATTGACTCACGTATGTATGTTGAACTTCTTTCACACCGTACGTGGCCAATCGGAGATGCTATATAAACGTCAGCAATAGGTTGATGAAGGCCTTTCTAGACCACAGTGCGGGACCACACCACTCGCTCGTGCCCCATGCTGGCCTCAATAAGTGCTCACTGGTTTCACCGGTTGCCCTCTGCTGTTTTGTAACGTGAAAACGAGTGCCGTCGCAGCGAGACTGCCCTCTCCTCCATCGATCCGCACATAATCTCCATGGCTCATCGCGTCACCCCAGTGAATGACCCGGTAGGGGCACCGAATTCATCCTGTTCACTCGCGCCCTTTTACTCAGACGGGTCACCACGCGTGGTCTCTGGAAGTCCCAAAGTAATCCTACTACGGTCTGACGTTTTTGTATGTGCAGGTACGTGAAGTGAAATTCTTTTGCACCCTGCGTAGCCAACTGTGCTAATGGGAGGTGCGGCGGAAGGACACCAAACTAAATACATGGCGTGTTCATCTGCGCTTCGCAGGAGCGGGTAGGATGAGTCATTTGTGCAGATAAATTTGTATGACAGGTTTCCGCCCCTTGGTGCCCGCCAGATCAAATTGGACAAATAGATTTCCACCGTAGAAGATACGTTTACATTGTTGCGGCTGTTGAATGTGTTCACGCCAGTGCCACACAAAGCGAAGGAAGTCCTCTTGCGCTGACCCCCAACAATTTAGTTTTGGCAACGTCCTGGTAATTTTTTTCTATTCAGGGAATGATCAATTAATTCAGAAAACGATCAAAGTGCAGTAGTCGTGCGTTGTGCAGCTAGCAGCGCACGCCCTGGGGTGCCCCGATTCAAGGTGGCGATTCCACTCTTTATTTTTTGGATTTCGGTTGGATGTAAGTAACGAGCCCGATGCATATGACGATGTGTTAAATGGCAAATAAATCTGGTGTTGAATACGCGATTTGATGCATGCATCATGAGCTTTGAGAATCGATCTCAGTTGATGATGCACCACTGATTGTTGGTACTGTGAGCTACTGCACTGCCACGACTTCTAACTTGGCCAGATTTATGCGTTTGTCTGCAGAAATTAAGTTGTAATAAAAATATCTTTAAAAAAAAACTACGACCAGGGCGGGTTAGCCTGTTCATAAAAAAATTGTTTGGACGTCTCGACAGCTCTATCCAAGGTAAATATAGACGTTTTAATTTGAGTTTACAAGTTCCCCGAATCGTTTGCAGGGTTTCGTGTGTGTGGTTTCTATTTACCTTGTGTAAATTTATAAGAATATAAATAAATTGCGGAAGTAATCTATCCCCGGTTTCCCAGGATGCACCATTCACGGGACTCTCGCTGTCGTATCCCACCGCCAAAGTCCGCGCACCATCTGTTGTGATCGGCCATTCTTTCCCTCTCATGTTGCCGTCACCCTGGTTGACTCTTGAGCTGTTAGTAAAACAAATACAGCATTGGCCGAGCCGGCAACGAGCGGGTCGCTACGTATGGGTGGTCTGCAGCGGTGTAACGTTGCATCAATTCATCGTTTAATAACAACAGCAATGACAGTAATATTAATAATCGACAACCCTCTTGTCACTTCTGAATGGAGGCCTCCCTACAATTGTGTTGGTCGTGTAGTTTGTTTGATCGTACTTCACCACGCTTGTCAGTACGGGTGGGTGAAGGGGGGGGGGGATGGGGGGGGACGGGAGGGAGTGGGGAAGAGGGTTCTGGTTCATATCTTACCGAACACCGTTGTTAGCTATGGGCGGGAATGGAACTCGGGTCGATGGATCATTGCGCAGTGCATCAACCACTGCGCCAACGATCCACCCCATTCGTTAATATCGATTCTTAAATGTCAGGATATGTTAATTTAATTGTGCGTGTAAGAATCATGTTTTGTTAATCCATATACTGTATGCTGTATGCGATGGGGTCACAAGAGCTCTGCAGCCACTAGAGGTGCTACCGTTGGCGGCAATGTTTACGGAATTCTTGAATCGAGCCTTGCCCCCTCAATTGCAGTTATCCGTTGAGTTGCCACAGTGGTGGAACGCTGCATCACCCAGAGCGCTCTGTGTGTGTATGGTAAATAACGATTGAAAGCTGGTTCTACATTATGGACAGTGCCATGCAACAGAGGAAATGGCGGGGAGGAGCGGTGGCGCAGTGGCACTGTGAACCTGGCGAACCTGGCGACCTGAGTTTTGACTCCTGGCCATGGCTAACATCTGTAGCGAGCAAGATCTGAACCGCTCGCGAGCCCCCGCCCCCATCGTTCACCTCCCTGCACTGCCCCCCGTGACGGTGAAGCCTGGTCAAACAGCCCCCACGACCAGCATAACGTAGGGAGCCGTTCACCCAGCAGTCGTAGATTGACAAAGGCCTATGAACTTCTTCAGTTCTTTAGAACCACTTTTTGTGTTTAGTTTGTTGTCCTTCCCCCACACCTCCGATTAGCCCGGTTGGCTATGTATGTTGCGAAGGAAGTTCGACAGACATACATTTATACAAAGTGTTATTAAACTTTTTTGAGACTCTACAACCGCATCACTGCAGGAGGTCGACTGATCACCTCGGTTTCATCCGGTATCAGTCGAGCGGCCCCCCGTGTTACGACGCGCTCTGCGCTTCTCCATCACTGCCAAGCGCAGTGGACGCATTTGAAATTAGAATTTGGCCTCGGTGAACAAATGTACTCTTTGACATCAGTGACTACTTTGATGGATACCAAAACATTTTCCTTTTTTATTCTAGTTATTTTGTTTAAATCTTTCACCTGAAAAATCCCTTGGGATGGGACATCTCGCTTGAAGGGGTGGTCCAGGCTGTGAATTGTCACATACATAGCTGTCGCATGATGGATGATATACACACACACATTTTAAACGATGTCTTTTGCTTTACTCCTCGCGGGCTTTCCTTTCCTCTCTCCCTTCAGGACTCCATGGTGGGCAGCCCCCCTCTGGATGACGAGGGAGGAACCCCCACTACACCACAATCTCCGGTATGTGCCCCCCCCCTCCCCCAACACTATATCTCAGCGAGGCGTCTCGCAGTCGTTGTGCCTCTCCAATAAAACCGGTTGACTCTCATCATTCGGCTGCTGATGTTCGACTACCCCCATGTGACCCGATGGATTGTCATGAATTTGGGGGGTCACAGGACAAAAATAGATATTTTTTGGTATTTTCTTTTTAGATTGTGAGCGCAGTGTCTCTCGTGGCTACAGGGGGTCACGTGAGGCAATTACTTATATAAAATAATAGATTCTCGTACGCACGATTGGATGTAGATACACGTTGTCATCAGCACTGCTGTATAGCGGAGCCAAGTAGAATTAAAGAGGAATCTTCACTAGGCTAATATTTTGGGCAATGGCTCTTCTCCAGACCCTTTTTGGCTTTGATAAAGGACAGCGCTAATGATGAACGCGATGGGATTTTTCTCGATTCGTAGTTGTACACCACTGCCAACGCAGTCCCTTAATTTATTATTCGCTGAAGCAAGCGTTGGAGGCTGCTTATCTTGGTAGGCGATCCTGAGTCATTGCAGGAGATTCCGTTTCCCATCTGGCAGGGACAAGCAGAGGAGATGAGCTTCGTGAAGATGATGGCGTAAAAACGCCCTCCTCTCGCGATGAAGAATCACGTTTGAAAGCCGTAGCGATGTTAAATAATAACGCTTCAAAAGTGTGGAGAATCGTAGAGTGCTTCCGGCGATCCGTCTTCATCTTCCCTGTCTGCGGCGCCTGCATTTCTGTCACTTCCCATGCTCTCTGCCTCTCCCCTCCACTCTCCCCACTCTTGGCGCCCGTCACCCCTTTATCATCGTCCCTCTTACCGTCCATGCCCTTCACATGTCCATCCCTCTCGGAGGCGGGGGGGGGGTGTATTGCTCTCTCACCTCTCCCACGGCCTGTCCCCTCTCTCCTGCACGTATTCTGCACAATGCTTTCTGCCCACTGCCTCTCCCTCTGCACCTCGCCTCTCTCTCTATCACTCTCATCATCCTACCCGCCCCCCCCCCCGTCCATCCTCACTCCGATCCTTACCCAAACTCACTATAACCCCGACCCTGACCCCGAACCAGACCTACAAGGCATCGGTGCTGTTTGCGCCGTCGGCCGTGGAGGAGGAGAGCGAGGTGATGTCGCCCCAGAGCTACGGCTCCATGGATAAAGACGACGAACCGAACCACAACCAGAGCAAGCCCCAGGGCGCGCCGACGGACGGCACTAACGGAAAGCCCGGTGGAGGTGGCGGTGGCGGAGATACGGCCAGCTCCGGTGCCGACGAGCCCGACCACCACCGGACCCAGTCGCCCGTCGCCTCCCCCAAACATGGTGTACAGTAGAGCTGGGGAGGAGTGGCCTGGCAGGCCCGACCACCAACCCGCTTGTCAGCCAAACTCGTGAATTGAGAAAGTAGGGGCTAGCTGGCAGGCAGGTGGGCAGGTGGCCTGGCGGGCGAGCGGGCGGGTGGGTAAATGTGGCAGCCACCCTACATGCTTGTCCATCAGCTTCCATGCGCACGACGAGACGGGAGAAGGAAGCGATCGCGAGATAGAATTGAACGGGGCGGGAGGGAACTGAGAGAGAGAGAGAGAGCGCAAGTGAGAGAGACGGGAGACGCGCAGATGTGTAGGTCGTTGGCGACGGGGGGTGAAAGTATACTCGCTGCAAACTCGGCGACTGCTTCACTCACAGCCAGGAGCCGGATTGCCCGAGATTGATTGTTGCACAGCCTGGAACACGTTGCACTAAGCGGTAGTGCCGTAAGGCCTTCCCTGTGTTGTTGTTGCGTCGCCTCAATACGGAGGGCCCTCTTTTTTTCAGTTTTTTTCTTTGCTGTAATTCATTGCGAGGTTTGGCGTGACATTGCCGCACACTGTATCTTTTTGGCAATGGTCATTTTCAGTTTACGCATCGGTAGCCGTGGCTTCTAGTTGACTCATGCAGGGACTAATCGTGGGTACGGCCATCATGCACTAACGACGTGCTTTTCACAATTGCCGGATTACTTGCAGAAACTCTTATCGACAATTAAAAAAACATTTCCTTTGTGGGGGCCGGATATTCTTAATAAAAAAGCAGACTCGCAATGTACAATGGTAATTCTCAGCGAGCCCGTCCAGAATAAATAGAAGACTTAATTAGATTCGGCTCGTTATCAGATTAGCGCGATGTAAAAATAAAACTTGACCTGGTGCACACTGAGCCTGGGAGACTGCAACCCTCCACTCCGAGACTTCGATGCAATTTTCCTCGTAGCTTCCACTCGTGGGGCCAGATCCACGCTCGGCCTCATGTCAGAACACTTGGTCACTCGTGAATGGCACGGCCAGACTTCCAGGCCGATTGGCGGCCTCCTAAAATCTTGGGCGGGGGGACTTGATTTAGTTGGTCCATGCATGTAGCCCTCTTGGCTGGCCATGAGCGAGCCAGAGCACACTAGGGGCTGCCTCTTCTCGCATGCTGCTGTGTCACTGGCTTCTTCTTCGAGACTGACCGACTGACCCTTTGGGTCCCGTCGGTGAGTGGCATATCCCACGGGGCCTGGTGCTCGGGTAAAAATGAGGACCTTGTTCCTAATTCATTGCCACCTCCCTCGTCACTTTATTTTTAAAAGCACGACGTGTTAAAACGACTTTTCGCTATGATCGCAGCACAAGTATTTACTGCGGCGAAGGAGAGAGAAAAACGAGAAAAATTTGCTTTGCGAATGAAACAAAAAAAAAAGAAATATGAAAACGGTCCAAGTGCATGAAGGACTAATATTTATTATCACCAAGGGTGGGTGGCGCGTGTTGCGGTCACACCAGATGCTGCGGTTGTGGGCGATTGTGTTACCGGTGGCGATCGGCAGTGCCATGCACGCACCGCTGGCTCTGCGGCAGTGTTCCGTGTGCAACGGGGAGGGGGGGGGCGGGGATGTTCCCTGTTGACTAACTCGTAGATCGACGGCCACCGTGGGTCGGGGGAGAAGTGGTGCTGGGAGCAGCGGTAATGTTAGTAAAGTAGACGTTAAGGAAAGCTGCCAGTTGTATTTTTTTGTCCCCCGGCTGTATGCTTGCGAGAATAATCAGTTACGAGTAGCGGTAATGCGTTAAAACAAGATTGCTGGTGCGCAGTATGGGAACGGTAGCGGGTGAGCGGTGAGAATCTGGTTGGTTTAAAGGAACCAATTTGGTCACCTATGCCCAGGAAATGTTCTGTCTGTCCGTCCTTCATGAGTCCGTCCGAGGACATGTCACGTGTTTTCATGGAAACTACAAAACCCCCGAACCAATCACTGAACTCGCCACACGGATTACCAATATAAATGCCCAAATATGTATCGTTTTTGGGTCACTTTGCCAATTAAAGTGGGGTCCACCTTGTGGAATGGAGGTTCCGTTAATGGATTGGCTTGCCAGCTAATTGTCTATCTTGAGATGGGCATAGCCCAAAAAACAGGGCTTCTGCTACTCTTGAGCCGCCATCTACAGTGAGGGAAAAAAGTATTTGATCCCCTGCTGATTTTGTACGTTTGCCCACTGACAAAGAAATGATCAGTCTATAATTATAATGGTAGGTTTATTTGAACAGTGAGAGACAGAATAACAACAACAAAATCCAGAAAAACGCTTGTCAGAAATGTTTTAAATTGATTTGCATTTTAATGAGGAAAATAAGTATTCGACCCCTCTGCAAACATGACTTAGTACTTGGTGGCAAAACCCTTGTTGGCAATCAAAGAGGTCAGACGTTTCTTGTAGTTGGCCACCAGGTTTGCACACATCTCAAGAGGGATTTTGTCCCACTCCTCTTTGCAGATCTTCTCCAAGTCATTAAGGTTTCGAGGCTGACGTTTGGCAACTCGAACCTTCAGTTCCCTCCACAGATTTTCTATGGGATTAAGGTCTGGAGACTGGCTAGGCCACTCCAGGACCTTAATGTGCTTCTTCTTGAGCCACCCTTTGTTGCCTTGGCCGTGTGTTTTGGGTCATTGTCATGCTGAAATACCCATCCACGACCCATTTTCAATACCCTGGCTGAGGGAAGGAGGTTCTCACCCAAGATTTGATGGTACATGGCCCCGTCCATCGTCCCTTTGATGCAGTGAAGTTGTTCTGTCCCCTTAGCAGAAAAACACCCCCAAAGCTTCCACCTCCATGTTTGACGGTGGGGATGGTGTTCTTGGGGTCATAGGCAGCATTCCTCCTCCTCCAAACACGGCGAGTTGAGTTGATGCCAAAGAGCTCCATTTTGGTCTCATCTGACCACACTTTCACCCAGTTGTCCTCTGAATCATTCAGATGTTCATTGGCAAACTTCATTGGCAAACTTCATTGGCAAACTTCAAACGGGCATGTATATGTACTTTCTTGAGCAGGGGGACCTTGCGTGTGCTGCTGTCCTTCACGGCGTAGTGTGTTACCAATTGTTTTCTTGGTGACTGGTCCCAGCTGCCTTGAGATCATTGACAAGATCCTCCCGTGTAGTTCTGGGCTGATTCCTCACCGTTCTCATGATCATTGCAACTCCACGAGGTGAGATCTTGCATGGAGCCCCAGGCTGAGGGAGATTGACAGTTCTTTTGTGTTTCTTCCATTTGTGAATAATCGCACCAACTGTTGTCACCTTCCCTCCAAGCTGCTTGGCAATGGTCTTGTAGCCCATTCCAGCCTTGTGTAGGTCTAAAATCTTGTCCCTGACATCCTTGGAGAGCTCTTTGGTCTTGGCCATGGTGGAGAGTTTGGAATCTCATTGATTGCTTCTGTGGACAGGTGTCTTTTATACAGGTAACAAGCTGAGATTAGGAGCACTCCCTTTAAGAGTGTGCTCCTAATCTCAGCTCGTTACCTGTATAAAAGACACCTGGGAGCCAGAAATCTTTCTGTTTGAGAGGGGGTCAAATACTTATTTCCCTCATTAAAATGCAAATCAATTTATAACATTTTTGACATGCGTTTTTCTGGATTTTTGTTGTTGTTATTCTGTCTCTCACTGTTCAAATAAACCTACCATTAAAATTATAGACTGATAATTTCTTTGTCAGTGGGCAAACGTACAAAATCAACAGGGGATCAAATACTTTTTTCCCTCACTGTAATAAACCAGGAATTCACCAACAGCAAAATGTCCGTTTAATTTGTCAGAGATCCAAAGACAGCTGTGTGCATTCGCAATAGCAATCGTCAAAGTGAAACAATCGTGGCCTAAGGGTGTTTATTTAATATTTTTTAAACCGTTTACAGTTTGACATAGAACTTAAATTCAAATGCACAATTAAGAAATGTATTCTCTAGGTCATTTGCACGAAAGGGCCAAGTGGTGTGTTCGAATGTATCTTCGACACTGTCTATGCTGTGCCATCATCATCAACAGCCATGGTCAATCGATTGCTGGATGAAGGCCTTTCCTAGCTGTCAATATCCCTCACGGTTTTGTGATACAACAAATCCACCCCCAGCGCTTGCACACGAGCTTTATCTCGCTGCTGCATCTTCACGGAGGCCGTCCTCCCGGGCCGCTTTCCATCGGCTGCCACTCCGTCGTTGGTTTCAACCACCGGCCCATCGTCTCTTCTCGGCAACGTGTCCCAAACCCAAGCCCACTTCTCTTTCATTAACAGTCAACATTGTCTTTTAACCCGTGTGCATATCTCTCATCCACGTGTCTCACAATGAACAGTAATACCCCGATTTATGTCTTCCCCCTTTTACGTCGTCACTTTCTTACTACCACACTACCTGATTTGTGTCGCCTCAACACACAATTACGTCGCCAACAGCATCGTCCGTCCTTTCTCGTCGTTTCGATATTCGTCGTCCCGCCTTTCAGGAATGCATCCCCGACGTAAACCGGGGTATTACTGCAATTCCAAGCATGCTTCTCTGGCCTCTGGATCAGAGACATGGAACTTGATTAAGAAAATTAATTAAATTATCTTAAAGTGCGCAGAGAAACATTGGGGAAATGTTTGCTGCTTATGTGTGTAAATTCTTGGAATTTGGGACTTTCAAAATCCAGTCTTGTAGAGGCACAGATGGCAATGTTTTAATTTTACACAAGGGATTATTTGAAAAACAATCATTCACTGTTGAGCTGTACAGACTGTAGTGATGATGATCACGACGATCATGATGGTGCTGAGGGTGTTGATGTGTCGATCATATCAACAATGATGAACCACGCCTGTACTGAGAACCACGTACCAAAGAATATTGACATTCGGAAAAATGAAATACAATTTTAAATATCTGAAACACGGCTCAAACTAAATCATGAAGTTTCTTTCAAAACAGAAACATTGTTGACAAATACTATTGATTTAAACTAGTTCCATAAAAATACTAAGTAACAAATGATATGCTATAATTATGCAGATTTTATCATGTGCATGATGCCCAACTGCAGATCTGTGGGGTGGCCCATGGAAGGCAGTACAGCAAGTCGTTTACTCGCCTTTCCTTGCAGATCGTTGACTTGTATCCCCGCGTACGTGTGGGATTTCTGCAGGAATTCTGATTACCACTGACATTGAAATAACATAAAATTCTCAATTTAAGGAATTGGCCAAACGTCCCACGTAGGATGCTCGTTAAAAAGAGCTTTCCTGGGTGAAATAATGACCACTTCCCATGTAATAATATCAGCTGTGAATTGGGTGCCAAACGCACTTTATTCATTGCCGGTCTCAAAGATGCAAATAGGGCCTGGTTGGTTGGGCCATGTAGACTCACTCGTCCGTCTGCCAGCGCGATATTTCTTTTTTTTTTGCTTTTAAAACTATGCAAATCGGTTGGCTGCTGATAACCAAAAAATTGCCGCCACTCTTGTCGACGCTAAACACGTAACGGCTAACAAGACTGGGTCTGCGTTAGACTGATTTTAATCGAACCCCTGTGTAAAATGTGACAATTTTACCGTGTTTTTACATTTGATGTTTACCCGTGTTGAGTTAATCTCAGTTTCGGAAGCTTCGTAGTCTTTTTAAAGGGGTCATCGCAGTGTTAGTTTATGCCACATCGCTTGCCTGCTTACTCCATGATTTCTCACTGGGTTACCACCAAGCAAAATCTGCAGAAATCACACGACTTTTACGAATAACAAAGCATTGATTTCTTCTCCTTTGCATTCACGGTGGCCTCAGTCGGCTCGTCTAAAACCGTTTCCCTCTCTCAACTTCTCTGCCCAAAGGGGCAGGGGTTCACAGCTCAAGCTCCCTCCATCCCATTCAATGCCAATCCATTCTTTACCATGGAATGCTACACTCCACACGAGGGTTCTCGAGCCATCACTAGAGAACGCCAATTTAGGTGGATCCCCCTTGCCTTGCCCGATGTTATTTTTCGGTGACGCCATCACCGAATGCAATGTAATGGTGACGTTAAAAAATCTGTCCTGGTCTGTAATTTATTTTCGTTCATCCTTTGAATCTCCCAAGATAATTTTACTCAAATACTAGCATTTATATTTGAAAAAGAAAATAGCAAATCCAGTGACTGACCACGGTGATTTTTTGCAAATCATTTCGCAGTTTCTGAGCTTCTGGACAATGTCCATGAAGAGTTATTTAGCTTGAGTTGAGACAGACTAAGACCCAGAATGACGCCAATTTTTTGGTTTGCGCTGATGAGGGCGTGGGATAAATGGGAGAGTGTGGGTGATTGGTTGGGAAGCAGAATCGAGAGTGGTTTCATGGCTACTGGTCGGATTATTGGAGTTAATGTGTCAACACGGTGTCACACACGATGTGGAATTCATAAAAGTAGAGCAGTACAAGTGATGCAGTGAATTTGTATAACCAAAGGCAAATATTAGAGTTGTTAAGAATACAAAAATGCTGAATTTCGTGTCACCTCCATTATGTGAAAATTGAACACTAAACAAGTTTTGTAGGCACTTGAGGCTGTGTGTCCTGGGCTGTCCATTACGATACTTCGGTAATGAGAGAAAAATATGCAGTACTCTAAAGTTACTATCGGCTGCAACATCACTAGCATGCACATTTATAAGTCCATGAAACAACCTGACCATATGTTTTTTCCTGACAAACGAAGCCTCAAAAACTCATGTCCAGTCACATGCGACACACACAGCCTGGGCCTGTAGCTGCAAGATGAGATGCATTCGGGATCGCATATTCCTTGAAGCCAGGTTTGAATCCCGAATTATTGTGCATTTGATCAAATGTGATGGAGGGATTTCAAATATGAGGAAGCCGTTCAACAGCCTTTGCAGGTGGTCAGTTGTTGGCCAGTGAACTTGCAAGCAATGTGCACATCCTTATAGACCTGGGGTGAAATATTATAACAATTACACAAAAGCAATGCTCACTGAAATTACATTGTGGTCTGCAAATTCAGCACGAATTATATTTATAATTGACCCCAGGACCGGTCCACACTAGAGATGGAAGAACTGTGCTGAAAGAGAACATTCGGATGTATTTGCAGCTTGCAGTGTGTTTTCCTACTGCACGATAGGAGGTGTCGTCATCGCACACTGCCGCAGCACAGCTCACACGCCGGTTAGCTGCAAGTGCAGCGTGTACACACTGCGAGGTGGCCAGGAGATGAGAGTACATCAACGGATTCTTGAATCTCTATCTGTGTGGAGCTTTTGAGTGTTACCCCATCGTGTACGCAAGTGGTTTTTCACCTGTTACACAACTTTCCTTTCCACACCAAGACAAACGCTCTTTCGTCAAATTGGCCAAACATCACAATCCAGGGGCCTCTTGAAAAAAGGGCCTTGAGAGTCGGTGAGGCTTTCCTGGATAAATAAATGGCATCGATACCGATTACTGTCTATTTAATGAAGAGAAATAGTGCTATAGATGTCTGAACAATCATGATGTAAGTGTAATGCTGCAAATGCAGACATGTTACGTTTTTCTTCTCTAAAAAAGCAATTTTGAGGAATGTACATTGCTATTTGACTTATGGCAGGGTTCCCAAACCCCGGAGTCCTTGTGGCCCACCATAATCCGCATTTCCATGTTCATCAATCTCATTTGAATCTGCGCTCTCAAAACGAAATGATGGAAGTCAAGATTGCTCTTGTGCCAGGTCACTGAAGCCTCAAAAGTGTCGAAGGCTTACTGGCAGGTCATGGCACGTGCCGAGGTCTTGTGTATGGCATGTACACACACAAGATCTTTACATTTGAATCGAAGCTCTCTACATTATACGATCAATTGTTACCAATCATCAGACATGCCTATCTGTGAAACCTTACTAATTGGCTGTGTTGGGTCTTGGCGGGTTTAACGACACATGCAATCTAACCAAAAAAAACCTCTTATGGATATTGGTCGCGAAAGCCCTACGCGTTAAACTGCTCAATTTGTATTCGAACAGAGAAGATAAACGTGGAAAGGATGCGAGCTGTGGTAATTTTGCAAGATCTGGAGCGAGTGAAACCTTGGCTCAGGTTGCGTTGAAATATGGTGGCCTAAAAACCTTAAGAGCAGACTTTTTCTCTTTGTAAGAGAAGGTGGTGGAGGTTGAGACGACACAAACGGCACCCGTGACGCCGTTTGCAATCGGCCGCAGAGTGGACAAATGCATCGTGCTGCATGGGAAAACGTGATTCTGGATGCAAGAGCGGCCGCGGTGGGGCCCCAATGTTCTGCGCAGAGGTGTAACGGATCTTACTTAACGGCGATTCTTAAGCTCGCGGCCCACGCGTCTGTCGCTTGTATTTTTTTTGGGGGGGCGGCGGTTCAATATGCTTCAATCTGGCGTGTTACATGCCTTGGGTCTCAATTGTAAAAAAAAAAAGAGACCTCCAGTCTCAACGTGCCCTCCCGTGGGGTGCAAATACAGCATCTGTGGGCGGGACGGTTGCATAAAAGACCTTAAAGGTGAACGTCTCCCTTAATTGGCACCGATTTAAATCGAGCTCTGGGCAATTTGAAAAATGTCGTTTTTACGTAACTGACCTCCCGGCGCCACAATGTGTTGTTCGGCACGATGTCCCGACATTTCGTGCCACTTTGCAGGGAACTTCAGTTCAGTTCCTGAAGAAGCTCCCAAGCACACGGAGCGAAACGTCGGAGGCCGTGCCAAACAACACGCGGCTAACAACCGGGAGAGCTCTGCAAGCACTGCCGCCAAAGTTGACGCAGTCGCAATGGGTTCGACTCGCCCCGCCCCGCAGCCGCTGGTGGCTGCTACAATCACACCGCAACGTTTAATTTGTTACGCCTCTAGAATCTGTGACCCTTTTTTTTTCTGGAGGAGGCTAATGGGTTTGTTTGCGCTGCTTAAAAAAAAAATAAGCAAAAGTATGCGACACGATGCCACTGTTTATTATTTAAAAAAAATATTACGAAGAATAAAAAAACAAAAAAATGCAATGGTGGCAATACCTTGTGTAATGACATTAAAATAAAAGAATAAAAATGAAATGAAAACCAAACAGTCTTGAGGTGCGCCTTTCTATTGCTGGCAATGTGCGTTACATTTCCTAAGTGTATATATTCGGAGGAACGAACCATTTTGAAAGTTACTACCCAAAATTGCATCCCAACTGTGCTGTCGGATTCATAAGACACGTATCTCCTGGGACCTTTTTCCCCCAGTATCAAAGTATGAAAAATAAGAATAGATGATAGTATGTTTTTTATATTCTTAGTTTTTTCGGTAATGTCACGTTGAAGAGTAACAACAAAATAACAAAATATATATAAAACAATAAAAAATTCTCACGACGTTTCGACCATAACTCAAACGGTCATCATCAGGTGTGTTGGTTTGCATAAATTTATTTTTAAAAACGGCACATTTATTTATAAAAAAAAACCGTTGGCGTCACGCGCAGCGATTGGCAGTTTGCCCAGGACTAGTCCATCTATTTTTTGGAAAAGAGGAGGGGGGAGACGAAATTTTTTATAATGTATGCTGTCTGAAAGCCACTGTAAGCGTGAACAATCAATCAAGAACTGAAATGATTTATCAAATCTTTCCAATGATTGCCAAGATAGAATCCATCTTCTCGGTTGAAATTGTCTCTGTGCTTGTATATGTGGATAGCCTCATGAACGAATCTCTCATGGAAGCCAGATGGCTTACAAAGAACCTCCGTCTTGGAAAAGTCAATGGCATGTGAGCCTACTGAATTAGAATAATGATCTGCTACGGCCGAGGTGTTGGACCTACCGTGTTTAAGGTCTGCTTTATGTTCACGAATGCGGTCCGAGACATGGCGTTTGGTTTCTCCAATGTAACTACTACCACAGAGGCAACTTAGTTTGTAGACACCAGGGTATTGTATGTCCGGAATCACATCTTTTACAGACGGAACCAGATCACGGATTTTATGTAATGTGTTGAAACGGACCTGGATCTTGTGTTTATTCAAGATTTTGGAGATCTTTTTTGTGATCCCAGCAATGTAGGGTAAAGTGATGGTTTTGAACGGCTCCTCAAGAGGGTTCTTCTTCATGGTTTGAGTGATAGCTTTGCGGATTGTATAGTCGGAGTAACCATTAGCCCTAAGAGCTTGGTGTACGTGCTTGAGTTCACTGTTTATGTGTTCCTGGTCGGATATGCATTGGGCTCTATGATACAGAGTCTTGATGAGAGAATTCTTCTGTGATGGATGGTGGTGGGAATCCGGTTTCAGATAAGCATCCGTATGGGTAGCTTTCCTGTAGACAGAGTGGCTCATTGAACCATCAGGTCTCTTTTTAATTAGGACATCCAAAAAAGGTATCTTGCCATCTATTTCGACTTCCATGGTAAATCTGATGGCTGGGTGTATGGAATTGATGTGGTCGAAGAATTGGTCTAGAGCAGGCCGGCCATGTGGCCAGATGACAAAAGTGTCATCCACGTACCTCTTCCATAAGGTTGGGCGCAGAGTGGCAGTCTGGATGGCGTCAGTCTCAAATTTCTCCATGAAAATGTTAGCTATAACTGGAGAAAGGGGGGAGCCCATTGGGGTGCCCTCAGTTTGTTTGTAGAAAGTTCCATTCCAAGTGAAGTATGTATTGGTTAAACAGTGTCTCACCAGGGGGGGTACCTCAGTGTTTAGTCCTTGATGAACCAAGTCTTCAATGATTGCAATGGTGTCAGGTACAGGAACCTTGGTGAATAAGGAAACTACATCAAAACTGACAAGCAGGTCGTCTGGGGACAGGGAAATACCCTTGATTGTTGATACCAGGTGAGTAGAATTTTGTACCGCAGAGGTGGTCTTTCCAGTGAAAGGACGCAGGATTTCAGACAAAAAACGAGCTAGTTTGTAGGTGGGGGAGCTGATAGTAGAGACTATGGGACGAAGAGGTGTATCAACTTTATGTATTTTTGGTAAGCCGTATAATCTTGGTGGCCTGGCAGCAGAAGGTTTCAACGAAAACTGTTTAGATTGATCAATTAATGCGGTTGAATCAGAAATTATTTTGTTGGTTTGTGTGACGAGGCTGTTGGTGGGATCTCTTTTTATTTTTGTATAACTACCATCGTCGAGTAATTCTTTAATTTTGTTGTTGTATTCTATTTTATCCATGATGACAGTAGCATTGCCTTTGTCAGCTGAGAGAACTACAATATCATTCCTCTTTTTTAATTTATATAATTCAAAACGCTCATCTTTGCTGAGGTTGCTAGCTGGCATCTTAGCGTTTTTGAGGGTTGCAGCGATTTCAGATCTTGCTACGTCTGCAGCGATGTGACCCAGGCCCCTGAGAGCAACGTCTACTTGGGCAATTATATCATTAACTGGTATGTGTTTAGGTGTGACTGCAAAGTTTAGACCTTTAGCTAAAACGGATTTCAGACCATCGGAAATAGAACTATTACTGCGATTAATTACGACTTTATTAACGTCTAACTTTTTGGTGTGTGGGTCCGGTCTTTTGTTGAAGAGGAGGTTAAATTTGGAAATCAGGTTTTCCTTACATTTGGTCGACATAGTAGCAGCTGAAGAGGCAGTCATATTGTCTACATGTTCCCAATCCGATGTGGACATTATTGCCGTCAATGATAAGTGTGATTTGTAGAGTGTCTTGTCTAACTGATCTAGTTCTGTGCGTATAAGTCTAGACCAATTCTTCGACCACATCAATTCCATACACCCAGCCATCAGATTTACCATGGAAGTCGAAATAGATGGCAATATACCTTTTTTGGATGTCCTAATTAAAAAGAGACCTGATGGTTCAATGAGCCACTCTGTCTACAGGAAAGCTACCCATACGGATGCTTATCTGAAACCGGATTCCCACCACCATCCATCACAGAAGAATTCTCTCATCAAGACTCTGTATCATAGAGCCCAATGCATATCCGACCAGGAACACATAAACAGTGAACTCAAGCACGTACACCAAGCTCTTAGGGCTAATGGTTACTCCGACTATACAATCCGCAAAGCTATCACTCAAACCATGAAGAAGAACCCTCTTGAGGAGCCGTTCAAAACCATCACTTTACCCTACATTGCTGGGATCACAAAAAAGATCTCCAAAATCTTGAATAAACACAAGATCCAGGTCCGTTTCAACACATTACATAAAATCCGTGATCTGGTTCCGTCTGTAAAAGATGTGATTCCGGACATACAATACCCTGGTGTCTACAAACTAAGTTGCCTCTGTGGTAGTAGTTACATTGGAGAAACCAAACGCCATGTCTCGGACCGCATTCGTGAACATAAAGCAGACCTTAAACACGGTAGGTCCAACACCTCGGCCGTAGCAGATCATTGTTCTAATTCAGTAGGCTCACATGCCATTGACTTTTCCAAGACGGAGGTTCTTTGTAAGCCATCTGGCTTCCATGAGAGATTCGTTCATGAGGCTATCCACATATACAAGCACAGAGACAATTTCAACCGAGAAGATGGATTCTATCAGAATCAGAATCAGAAAGGGTTTTATTCGCCATGTAAGTTCACACCGACACGGAATTTACTTTGGCAGGATGGTGCATACATTCAACATATAGGAATCTAAAATCTTAAATAAGTTTTAAACAAGTCTTACTATAATAAGGGTTAAAAGTCTAACACTAAGGGGCTGAAGTATATAAAATTAAATAAATATCGAATATAAAATAGCTTTAAGATATAATTTAAAAATACAAATAGGGAAACATAGTTAATATCAGCAACGTGTCGTTATGTAGATCAAATGTTAAAAACAGTGTTAGCCCTTGGCCTTGTTTAACAGGCCAGCAGCAGATGGGAAGAAACTGTTTTTATGGCGTGAGGTTTTGGTCCTGATGGACCGAAGCCTTCTGCCGGAGGGGAGTAGCTGAAACAGAGAGTGTCCAGGGTGGGAGAAATCGGCCATAATCTTCCTCGCTCGCCTCATAGACCTTGTCGTGTGCAGGTCCTCGAGGGTCGGTAGATTGCAGGCAATTACCTTCTCAGCAGTGTGGATGATACGCTGCAGTCTGCTCTTGTCCTTGGCAGTGGCAGCAGCGTACCAGACGGTTATGGAGGAGGTGAGGATGGATTCAATGATCGCTGTATAGAATTGCACCATCATTGTCTTTGGCAGGTTGAATTTCTTCAGCTGCCGTAGAAAGTACATCCTCTGTTGAGCTTTCTTGGTGAGGGAGCTGATGTTCAATTCCCACTTGAGGTCCCGGGAGAGAATAGTGCCCAGGAAGCGGAAGGACTCTACAATTTTTACTGGGGAGTCTAACAGGGTGATGGGGGTGAGTGGTGCTGTATTCTTCCTGAAGTCCACAACCATCTCAACTGTCTTTAGAGCATTTAGCTCTAAGTTGTTCTGGCTACACCAGGTCACCAGATTGTCAGCTTCCCACCTATAGTCAGACTCATCCCCACCAGAGATCAGCCCAATGAGGGTGGTGTCATCCGCAAACTTCAATAGTTTGACGGACAGATGATTGGAGGTGCAGCTGTTGGTATACAGGGAGAAGAGCAGAGGGGAAAGGACGCAGCCCTGAGGAGTTCCGGTGCTGATGGACCTGGAGCCAGAGACTTGTGTTCCCAGCTTAACGCACTGCTTCCTGTCAGACAGGAAGTCTGTGATCCATTTACAGGTGGTGTATGGCACGTTCAGCTGGAAGAGCTTGTCCTGAAGCAGGGCAGGGATGATGGTGTTGAAGGCAGAGCTGAAGTCCACAAACAGGATCCTGGCGTAGGATGCTGGGGCGTCCAGATGCTGTAGGGTGAAGTGGAGGGCCATGTTAACTGCATCGTCCACAGACCTGTTGGCTCTGTAGGCAAACTGAAGGGGGTCCAGGAGAGGGTCTGTGATGGCTTTGAGGTGTGCCAGGACCAGGCGCTCAAAAGACTTCATTACCACAGATGTAAGGGCGACCGGTCTGTAATCATTTAGTCCTGTTGGCCTTAGCTTTTTGGGCACAGGGATGATGGTGGAGGACTTGAGACAGGCTGGTACATGGCATGTCTCCAGGGAGGTGTTAAAGATGTTGGTGAACACCGGAGACAGCTGGTCAGCGCAGTGCCTGAGGGTGGCTGGAGAGACAGAGTCCGGCCCGGCTGCTTTGCGTGGATTCTGCCTCTTGAAAAGTCTATTAACTTCTCCCTCCTGAAAGGAGATAGTCGTCTCTGTAGTATTGGTGGGGGATGGGGCCTCTTGGGTTGGAAGGGGTGGTTCAGGACAGTCCAATTGTCTTTCAAATCTACAGTAGAACTCGTTCAGGTCGTTGGCTAGGCGGGAGTCGTTAGTGGTGTGGGGGGCTCTGGGTTTGTAGTTGGTGATCTGCCTGAGCCCTCTCCAGACAGAAGCAGCGTCGTTTGTAGAGAACTGGTGTTTTAGTCTCTCTGAGTACAGTCGTTTAGCCTCTCTCACCGCTTTGCTAAACCTGTTCTTCGACTCCTTGAATCTGTCTCTATCTCCACTCCTAAACGCTTCCTCCTTCTCCAACCTCAACCTTCTGAGCTTTGCTGAGAACCAGGGCTTATTGTTGTTAAAGTTCACCCTGGTACGTGTTGGGATACAGCAGTCCTCACAGAAGCTGATGTAGGACGTCACAGCCTCTGTGAGTTCATCCAGACTATTGGTAGCAGTCGTGAACATATCCCAGTCAGTACAGTCTAAGCACGCCCGCAAATCTTCCACAGCCTCACTGGTCCACTGTTTAGATGTCCTCACAGCAGGTTTACAGAGTTTTAGTTTCTGCCTGTATGCAGGAATCAGGTGGACCATGGCATGGTCAGAGTGTCCTAGTGCTGCTCGGGGGACGGCGTGGTAGGCTCTACTGACTGAAGTGTAACAGTGATCCAGAGTGTTCCCTTCTCTGGTTGGGCATTTAATGAATTGTATGTATTTGGGGAGTTCGTGGCTGAGATTACCTTTGTTAAAGTCGCCAAGTACGATAACCAACGAATCTGGATTTGCTCGCTCCACACTCAGAATCTGATCGGCGAGCATGCGTTGGGCCTCTTTAACCTGAGGACAAGGCGGCAAATAAACTCCGACCAAAATGAGCGACGCGAACTCGCGAGGCGAGTAAAACGGTTTACAGGTTATAAAAATTGATTCAAGGAGTGGAGAACAATGTTGCAGAATCACTGTGACATCTACACACCAGCCACTGTTAATGTAAAAACAAATACCACCGCCTTTCGTCTTGCCGGAGAGTGCTATGTCACGATCCGATCTTACAAGATGGAATCCTGCTAGTTGTAGCGAAGTGTCCGGAATCAAATCACACAGCCATGTTTCCATGAAGCACAATGCAGAAGCTGAAAGAAAGTCTTTGTTTTTTACCATCAGTAGCTGAAGTTCATCCATTTTGTTGTACAGTGAACGTACGTTGGAGAGGAAAAAGCTCGGAAGCACTGTTCGGATCCCGCGTCTGCGTAGCCGTACGAGAGCCCCCGACCGTTTACCCCTTGGGCGGCGTTTCGTTGCTTGAGCAAAGCCTAGCGCGGCATTGACTAGAATGCCTACTAATTCTGCCGCTGGAAGCAGAAAAGTAGGAATTAAATCCACAGGAGTTGTTTCCCTGATATTTAAAAGTTCGTCTCTTGTTAGAGAACTCCGAAAATCTTGGCAAAACACTGAATTGACAGACAAAACAAGACAAAACAGGGCGCACCGACCGGCTGAGGCTACCATCATCAGCGCCATCTTCGCACCAGCACGGGTGTGCTGAACAGCAGGACTCTCTCACCAGCACCAGCAATCATTGGAAAGATTTGATAAATCATTTCAGTTCTTGATTGATTGTTCACGCTTACAGTGGCTTTCAGACAGCATACATTATAAAAAATTTCGTCTCCCCCCTCCTCTTTTCAAAAAAATAGATGGACTAGTCCTGGGCAAACTGCCAATCGCTGCGCGTGACGCCAACGGTTTTTTTTTTATAAATAAATAAATGTGCCGTTTTTTAAAATAAATTTATGCAAACCAACACACCTGATGATGACCGTTTGAGTTATGGTCGAAACGTCGTGAGAATTTTTTATTGTTTTATATATATTTTGTTATTTTGTTGTTACTCTTCAACGTGACATTACCGAAAAAACTAAGAATATGAATTACTGCAGTCACGAAAGCTTTAAATCAAAAGTATGTTTTTTGTTTGCATTTTGACTGCAGGTATTGTGGTTAATGCAGACATGAATCCTTGTAAAAAGGTTTCAGTTGTGTTGCCAGAAAAAAGGGGAAAAACCCTATTATATTTTGGTACTGGAAAAGGAGGTCGAATGATGGAGATGCTCACCCCGAGCCCTCATTACTTTAATAGTGCATTGTCTTTGAGCTGTACGCCTTTTGGCGTCATCTGGTCGAGCACCGATTGGGTCGAGGCTCAAAAGAAAGCCGTCCCTTGGTGTGGACCAATCAGTTTCAAGGACAATGCATATATTATCATAGTATGTTTTTTTTGTTTGCATTTTGACTGCAGGTATTGTGGTTATTGCAGACATGAATCCTTGTAAAAAGGGTTCAGTTTTGTTGCCAGAAAAAAGGGGAAAACCCCTATTATTAAATAAGAATAGGGTTGACCCTTTTCTGGCAATAAAACAATGTACTAAGATGTTCAAACACTAAATAGATACCCTTTGCAAGCAAACAAGTCTGCATTAACCACACGTACTTGTGGTGAACGTGCAAACACACGTGCTCTGATATACTATCAGAGCACGTTTGTTTCCATGTTCACAAGTACGTGTGGTGAATGCAGACTTAATTCCTTGCAAAAGGTATCTATTTAGTGTTTAAACATCTTAACACCTGTTTTATCGTCAGAAAGGGGAACAACCTAGTATTATTCATGAACGTATCTCCGTTTGGAACTGCAGCTCGCAGTGGTCCACCCTGCATTAGAAGAAGGGCTCTGACGTCTGACATCTGGACACCTGCCGATTCACACTCGAGGCGCACCTTTCACACGGACCTGTCCGTCGCGTGTCAAACGGATATTTAAAAAAAAACATTTGTCGATAACACTGGCCTTAAAAGAAAAATATTTAATAGTTGGCGTATTGGACAATGACACTCCTTTATAGGGGCATTGCCCAAAACGCCGCCTAGTGTGTCACCAGCGTTATTGACGAATGTGTTGGGGGGGTTTTTGTTGTTGACAAATAATCTTTTGCACCACTTCCACAAAAGCAGCAGCAGATAATTAGATTTTTGTTATTATTATTAAAGTGTGATATGGAATTCATCCGGGCCTTGTGAAACCCCCACCTTTAAAATCGATGGGGTTTTTTTGTGCAGTCATTGGTGACCGTTTTGGGACCATCAACACGGATGGATGAAACGTGGTTCAAACTCAGTTTGTGGAGGGAATTGCATTTGAACAGCCACCACCCAAACACAAGATTTTTTTTATTTGATTTAACTACTGTAATTAATCAATAAAAACATAAATCATTCCAAAAAAACACCACCAACCCTTACTTATGACCGATTCTAAACCTGACGAGACAACCCTAGGGGCCGTCCTTAAATGACGTCACGCACCTGGGGGGGGGGGGGTCAGACATTTGTGACGATGTGTGACGATGGGGGGGGGGGGGGGGTTGAGAAATGTGACGTCACATCAAAATGCGCAACTTTAAATAAATATAGACAACACGTTCTACTTAATTAAATAGACTTTGTAATAAATGTTTTCTCCGTCAACATCAGCGTGCAGCGCCACATTAAATACGCAGTACAATGACAATAGTTTAAAGCGATCTAAGCATGTTTTTTTTTGGGGGGGGGGTTTGCAGAGCTTTGTGACGTCATATTTAAAGGGGGGGTCTGACTTTTTGTGACGCCGTGTGACGAAGGGGGGGGGGGGTCAAAAATCGTCCAAAATCGCGGCCCCCTAGCCCCAATCCTTAAAACCATAACACCGAACTCTGACCCTGGCCCGAACATTAGTCTTTATAACTTGCAGCCGTCATGGAAACACTCACTCACTCACTGCTTGCCCCTCAACCGTCATGGAAACACTCACTCACTGCTTGTTCCTCAACCGACACGCAAAAAAACGAAGGAATGGAACAAAATGTGAGAGGCCTTTGCCCAATAAGTGGAAAGTTACGAGATAACAATCCTTCATTTCAGGCGCCTCGCCACTTAACTCAGCCCTAAACATTCACCCTTGGCCACGAACTCATATCCCTGCCACGAACACGAAGCCCTATTGATCCTGACCCTAACCGTACACCCGTGGCTCTTAACTATAACGCCTAAGGGGTCGTCCATAAATGACGTCACGCACCTAGGGTGGGGGGGGGTTTCAGACATTTGTGGCGTGGGGGGGGTTTGAGAAATGTGACGTCACATCAAAATGCGGAACTTTACATAAATATAGACAACACGTTCTACTTAATTAAATAGACTTTTTAATAAATGTTTTCTCCTACAACATCAGAGTGCAGCGCCACATTAGATACGCACTACAATGACAATAGTTTAAATCGATTTAAAGAATGTTTTATTTTGGGGGGGGGGGAGGGGGGGCAGAGCTTTGTGACGTCATATTTGAGGTGGGGTCTGAATTTGTGACAAGGGGTTGGGGGGTCAAGAATCGTCCAAACTCGCGTGACGTCATTTATGGACGGCCCCGAACCCCTTAGCCACCCCGAACCCACAGTCCAACCCTCACCCACTCAAAGTGCGGCTGCCATCACTGTTCCAGCAGCAGGAGCCGCCATTGAGCTGCCGATCCCTCCTCTCATGTCCCCCACTCACCCTCCACTCGTCCTCTGTCCCTCCTCTCTCGCTGCCCACTCATCCATTCTCTCTCCTTCCATCCCTCCCAACTCCCTCCTCTCTTCCCACCCTCCCCTCCCACTCCACCCTCCCAACTCCCTCCTCTCTTCCCACCCTCCCCTCCCACTCCACCCTCCCCACTCCTCACCGCCTCTCTCCTCCCTCCCCCGGTCCCGCACCGCCCCCTAGCGCCTCTCGCCGCCCCGCAGCTCGGCGCGGTCTCTCTGCGCTCCGAGTCGGCACGCTCCTGTGCCATGGCGGCCTCCACGCTCAAGGTAAAGCGACTGGGTCTCCACGCCCACTCAGTACTCACGGCGACGACGACGACGACAACGACGATGGTGGTGGTGTTTGGTGGTGCTGTTTGGTTTTGATGGTGGTTGTGGTGTTTGTTGATGACGGTTGCGCCGTGTTTTGTGAAGCTGTGGATTTTGCTGCGGTGGAGATGATGATGACGGTGATGATGACGACGGTGATGATGATGACGACGGTGATGATGATGACGACGGTGGTGATGGCTGTGATTGTTGCAGGTGAATCTGACCGTCCCGTTGTGTGCACGTGTTTGTGTGTGCACGTGTGTATGCACGTATGTGTGCACGTGTGTGTGCACACAAGACAAAGGTGGCCGGGCGTGATTGCTGGCCACTCCGACCCCTCGCGTGCCGTTCCGGCCTTCATTGGTGCTGCTCGCTAACAGCACTTGCCCCAACAGTCTGTTCAGGCTGCACGCGTGTACCCGTGAGTGTGCTGATGTGAGTGTGCTGATGTGAGTGTGATGATGTGCGTGTGATGATGTGCGTGTGCTGATGTGAGTGTGCTGATGTGAGTGTGCTGATGTGAGTGTGATGATGTGCGTGTGATGACGTGCGTGTGATGATGTGCTTAAGTTTGCGATCCGTTTTTGCAGCCCTTGCTGTATTCCTACTTCAGAAGCTCGTGCGCTTGGCGCGTCCGGATTGGTGAGTTCACGGGGGCGGTGGCCCGTCAACAACAACAGCAGCAGCACGCGGGCCAAAGCACACACGCACAACACACGTGTGTACTCACAAGTGCTACACACGTGTGGGAGTGGGGAGCGGTGGCGCAGTGGTTAGCGCGGCGAGCAGAGTTCGGTTGTACGTGTGTATATTATAGTTCATAGTTCATTTATTTGGTATAGCCCTGTGAGCCATTCGACTCTTGAATCGGGTGCAACCGCAACAAACAAAAAAACATGAACAAGAAAACATCTTAAAGTGACTATGTGACTGTGCAAACAGAAAATCCAGGAAAAAAAATCAAAAATATTCCCGAAATAGCACCGTACACCAACGCTGTGTGCAAAAAATCCCAGTGGAATGCAAATCAAAATAACAACAACAACCACAAGACAACTAAGATTAAAGCTATCAGTCTAACTCCGTATACAATAAACAAAAACATGGCCAAGACAAAAAAACGTTTTCGAAATCACCAAAATAAAAGCATTAAATGCAATGTAACAGTGATCATAGGGACTGTGACCAAATTTTTAACAATAAACTACATAAATTATAACACAAATCTAGAGCCATATTTTAGGCCACTGAATAGCAGTGGCAGATAGGGGTGTACAACTCCTCTAGAGCAGTTTTGAGTGAAGATCTCATAGGTAGTGATTCAAGTTGCAGTTTATTGGCAATAGCATTCCAGACCCTGGGGGCATCAATAGCAAAGGCCCTTCCTCCGGTTTTTGTACGGCAATAGGGAATGTGAAGCTGGTAGATGAGCGAAGACCTGAGGTCAAATTTGTTCTTTGAAACAGAGAGGAGATCCAGTAGGTAGTCTGTGGATCTTTTTGTAAGTACATCGTGAATAAATAAGATCTGGCGCACAAGCCGTCGAACATTAAGAGATGTTAAGTTAGACCCAATGTAGAGATCACAGTGGTGAGTCCTATATGGGCAGTACAATGCAAATCTTAAGGCCGAGTGATAGATGGAATCAAGCTTTTTCAGTACAGTACTTGGGGCTGATTTATACACGATATCACAGTAATCAAGTAGAGGCAGTATGGTAGCTTTTATCAATTCCAAACGGAACATTGGGGGGAAGCAATGCTTGTGTCGATACAGAAAACCAATTTTTCTTTTTGTCTTTTTACCAATATTATCAATGTGATCTTCAAAATTAAGTTTTGAATCCAGGATGACCCCAAGATACTTATAGATCTTAACTTGCTCTATTTGATAATTATTAAAGGAATGTAATTGGGGAAAAATAACTAAAATATTGAATTTCCTTCGCGCCGTACGTAGCCAACCGTGCTAATCGGAGGTGGGCTAATGTACACGTGGGCTAGCGTACACGCGGGCTAGCGTACACGCGCCCGTGTAAACGTCTACATGCGCGCCCCTGTATGTGAACGTGATAGGGCGCACGTGCACGCGTTTAAATCACGTGTGCACCACGTGTGTGTGTGTATATACACCCAAGCATGTGTACACGTGTGCCCGCGAGCTCACGCACCTGTACAAGCGTTAACGTGTGCAAGGTAACATGCACCTACGTGCACACTCGGCCACGTGCACACTTACCCACGTGCACAGCAACGCCCATGTGTACACTCCACATAATTCAGTGCAAAACAGAGGTACATTTTGTGTGTCAGTCAATTGGCTCCCACGTGGTTTCAACAACAGCGACTGCACTGAACCGCGAACACGTGTCGGGTGTGTTACACATGGGCATACAGGACACGTGTGTCTACTGAGCCATGTGTTGACGACCATGGTATGTATATGTACACACAACATATGTCGAATGTTGACCGTGCGTAAAAGAAGAGTACTTGGGCTACAGTACCAGTAAAACCCACGCGGACACGCGCATTTAGGGAGCGCCTATTCGGGCCAGCGTGACACACGATACGGTGTGCCAACTCTGAACGCTGATCAATTCCATGCCACCATTATTGATTCATTTTCGAGAATGTTACCAATTACGGAGTCCTAAGCGCCTTTGTTTAGATTGCCCAACGCGAATGCTGCCGTCGGCGGAATGGTCAGCACACCGGACTGACAATCCCGGGGTCGCCGGTTCGACTCCACATGCCAGCACGGCAGTTTGAGAAAATAAAAGCCACAACGGTGCAAGTTCTCTCAACTGGAACCTTTGTTTGCTGGGGTTAAGTGTGGATACTTGCCACCTTATCCGTGTCTCTGTCCAGTGTGAAAGAGTAGGCTAAAATACCCTCCAGAGGAGGTCCTCAAAGAACTTCCTCCGAGCATGTGACGGCAGGTCTGCACCACTTTAAACTTTTTTTTTCTAATGTTGAACGAATTACCTGGAAAGCCACGGGGATTGGGGGTTTGGAAGGCCTGCCCCTAACCCGAGTAACGTTCCACATTCCTCAAAACTGTTTTTTCACCAAACCAAAACGTCTTCACATGCTGGATTAATGTTCGGGATTTACACCTACATTGTGATTGTGTTCAGATCTGCTGTTGTTGATATAATTTCCATTATGAACTTCCCTCTTAGTTAAAATATGATAATAATGCAGTATATTTTATCCTGGAATTCCTCGCTTAGTTTCAAGACTCTTTTTCAAGGTGGTCCTGTTTCGTGTGGAAAGTTAGACAATCCCATTATTGAGAGTTTTCATTCGTGTGGGAGATAACTGGAAAACTTTCTTTTTTTATATATATAAAAAAACATTGCACATACTAGAAGGTAATACTCCATGCTCCACTGGATTAGAACCCTGGATGTCGATACCGGGTGCCATGGGGGTAACACTCAACACTGCCCACCGCATTCGAACCGAGGATCTCACTGGTATAAAGTACCAGGGGATAACACTCCATGTTCCACACGCAGGATTTGAACCGCAGATTTCAGTTGTATTGGATCCCTGAGCCACCCAGCCACCTTGTGTTTACAGTATTTGTTTTTTAATGTGTGTTGCAGCCCTGGCGTACAAAGGCATCGAGTATGACCAGATTCCTGTCAACCTCCTCAAGGGCGAGCAGGTGAGCGATGGCAGGTGTAGGAGTTACACCCCGTTCGGCTCAACCCATCATCCTTCTGAGGACGGCAAAATCAGTACCACCTTGTGAGAAGTCAAGAGTGTAGCACGTGGAATTTCGACCACTAGCTTATGGCTGCATTTGGAGGTGCCTTAGCCATAAATGAGTAGCTGGTTCGACATGTTAAACATCAGCACCGGGGAGACAAATGGGACTTGGCACGGTCCTGGCCACGTCCACTCGTGCCGTACCGGTATGAATGGGCGCTTGCTAAGAGCCCTTGCCCCAGCAGTCTTGTAATTGCTAAATGTGTTAATTAATATATATATGTGTGTGTGTGAGAATGCAGCTGACAGATGATTTCCGTAAAAAGAACCCGATGGGACAGATTCCGGCACTCGACATCGACGGAATAATTATCTCGCAGTCGGTACTGGCACGCATGCTAACGCACACGCACACAGGTACAACAACAGCTGCCCGTCACTCTGCTTGTTGTGAGTGTCACTCATCTGCCCACCGTTGCTGTTGGAGGGTGACTGCCTCCAACTGCCCAGTGGCATCCTTAAAGAACCTTCCTCCACAGAGGCCGATCTTGACACCGCTGGTACGGGTCATCGGCAAGTTCAATCAGCTCCATATCCTTCTATAATGTATCAGTCTATCTCCTCTCTAGCCCATGCCACACCCTTTTATCCTCCTCTATTTGTCTATCCACACACGTACACACACAAATAAACGTGCACATGTACGCACGTACACGCAAACATGTGCGCACGCACAAACGCAATGACAGCTGAACACAATAATATACATATGCACTCAAAGACAAAGATCCCCCAAACATGATTTTTAACAGACTGTCAGAACGCGAGCACAGGCGCGCACACGGCGGTCCCGGCAAAGTTTTGTCGCCACCGTCATTGTCGTGACCTGACCCTTGTCTCCTTCCGTCCCCCGCTAGCTGGCGATAATCGAGTACCTGGAGGAGACGCGGGAAGGCCCTGCCCTCCTACCCAAGGAGCCAGGGAAGCGAGCCCTCGTCCGCATGATCTCGGAAACCATTGTCACCGGCATCCAGCCACTACAGGTGGGAGAAACCCACTGCAAGCCACGCCCAACGCTGCCGATGACATCGCTAAACCCCAACCATTGCTTCCCATTTCCACTTGCTCATTATAGTTAGTGAGACGTACAAAATATTATTTTTGTTTGCCGCTCCTGAGACCTGTTGCAGACTTCTTAGGAATTCATAACGAAAATTGAGGACGATGGAGATGACGATGATCTTGACTCCAGCGTACCTATGTCCTTGCATCCTCTCCCCACTCCCATCACAGAACCTGACCGTGCTGAAGTACTTGGGGGAGGCGAGGAAGGAGGAGTGGGCCCAGAACTTCATCGCCAAGGGTTTCCAGGGTATAGTTTTTGTTAACATATATAATCTATAACCCTTTGTCAATCCACTGCTGGATGAAGGCCTCCCCATGTTGTGGGAGTTACTTGACCGCCGTGTATCACCACCACACTGGTCAGTGCAGGCTGGTGAAGTGGTTGGGGGGGTGGGGGGGCAGTGCAGGTTCAGATATCGCTCGCCACTCGCGGTAGCCGTGGCCCGGAATCAAAAGCAGGTTGCCTGATCTACTACAAACCCCTTCGCGGTCTTGCCACACCATATCTTGCCACGCTAATTTCCTGCTACGTGCCTGCTCGCCCTCTTCGTTGCCGTCTCTCTCTGTTCCTCTTCCGCCTTGCGCTCAATCCGCACTCTCGCTCTTTTGCTCTTCTCGTTCCCCTTCACCAGAACAAACTTCCCCTCCACATTAAGCGGTCACCTTCGCTCACGAGTTTCCGCTTTATTTTCCCTAGCTCGCCCAACGACCCCTCAGTCTCCACCTCGTATGTGCCACCATTACTTTTCCCTCTTGATATTCTCATGTGGCTCTCACTCATACCCCATTCATTCAATCCATTCATCATCACTTTACTGTCATCAATTTCGCTTTCACCGATTTCACGCATCACAGATTTTCCCATTACTTCCTCTCATCTATTTCATTCACCTCATCACCATTCCATTCATATGTACTATTGTACGCCACCCCATGGTAGCAAAGCAATCTAGAAATAAGCACATCTCAAGATACCGTACAGTGGAGTCGCATTGGCTAGCCGTCGAACAAAGACGGTTACCGCATCGTTCGCTTTCAGATGCACTTCTGTGGCCATCTGGAACGCTCTTCCAATGTTAGATAGCCACTTGGGGGAGCTGTGCATCTTAAATCTAGATTGAAAAACTAATTTCTTTAGAACTAATTTCTTTAGAACTGCCATTAAGACGCTCCTGCCCATGACTTTTAAGTATTTTTTTTATTTAATCAGGAATGTATCAACGATGTGTTTGTTGGACAGCACGGGACACTCAGCCTAGGTGCGCATGTACAAGATACCATCTTTTGATTTAAAGCTTTCGTGACTGCAGTAATTCATATTCTTAGCTCTTTCGGTAAAGTCACGTTGAAGGGAAACAATAAAATACTAAAATATATATAAAACAATACTTTACCGAAAGAGCTAAGAATATGGATTACTGCAGTCACGAAAGCTTTAAGTCAAAATTTCCCTGCTTTTGTGTTTAGTTTGCCGTCCTTCCGTACCTCCGACTAGGAAGGTTGGCTAACGTATGGTGCGAAATAAGTTCAACATGCATACGTAAACTGCACAGGCAAAACGAACATTCAAAACAGTCGTTGCAAAGCGTAAACGATTAAAACGAAACTAAAACGGGAAATGCGCATTGGGGCAAATGGAGCAGTTGCGCGTGCCGTGCGGCGTGCGGCTGCGCGGTGCCGCCCGACGGTGCGCGGACGCTAACACGGTGACGCGTGCCCGCCCGTGCTCTCCGTGCCGCTGTCCTGCTCTTCCTGCGAGTGCAGCCGTGGAGCAGATGTTGCAGAAGACGGCCGGGAAGTACTGCGTCGGAGACGAGGTGAGGGCCCCGGTAAACGTGGAACGTTTGCCCAACGTTGGGTCAACGTACGGTTCGGCGGTTTCAACCACGTGCCAACGTTCGCTCAACGTTGGCACGTGGCTGAGCATGTTTGTTTGCAAGTTTTGCCACAAATGTGTGCGGTTAATGCAGACTTAATGCCTTGCAAAAAGGTATACATTTGGTGTTTGAACATCTTAACACCAGCTTTTTTTTCAGAAAGGATGAAACCTATCCTTTTTTTTCGTGTCGGTTCAGCGTTTCCACGTTTACTGGGAGCCAGCGGTGGTCTTTTTGCGGCCATTTTTCGTGCGCGCCACGTTTAGAGTTTGCCCAGTGTCAGTTTCAAGGTTATTTTGTTGGCTTCCCCGGTCGTTGGGGGGGGGGGGGGTGCTCATGATGGCCGTGTCACAGCACCGCAGCCGACGCCGCGTGCCCGTGCCTGTTTTTCAGGTGACCATGGCCGACCTGTGCCTCGTGCCACAGGTGTACAACGCCACCAGGTAAGAGGTCGCACTCGCACTCTCCGGCCGGAAAACTATTTACTGCTCGACTCGAAGTGTAGCAAAGGTTACTTACACTGGTCCTCTTGTCAATTATTTATCTGCGAGGAAAGCGTTACTTAGTTATTTTTATGTAGCCAATTCCTTTTTAATGAGTATTTGGGCTGCGACACGAAACCAGAGTACTCAGGCAGGTGAGGAAATAACAGTCACCGTACAAAAAGGTTCCTGAACCCACTTGCTCGACTGTCATCTCCTGGCCCCCTCGCAGCCCCCCCAGTGGGTTTTAGAGTTTTACAGATCTCTGCGTAATCCACCAACCCCCGACCTCAAAAGCGCTGGATCACAGTCGTGCGTAGCCACCACACCCCTTAACTGTGGCTGACAAACCGTTCCCCTTGCACGTAAGGTAATCAATACATCTAGATCAGCTCAAGCCTCCCGTAAATAACGTGACTCTTGTGTGACCAACCCCACTCTGAATCCCCCTCCAGTCTCCCCCGCCCCCTGTGACAACACGCCGCTCTGTGCAGCTCACTTCTGCTCACTCCTTCCTTCAATCTCCCTCCCTCTCTGCCCTCCCCTCTCACCATCTTCCTCTCATCATCACCCTCTCACCATCTTATCATCACCCTCTCATCCTCGACATATTGGCCCTTCTCCCCCTCATCCTCCCCTTCCTGCTGTCCGGTCCTCCGTTCTTCCTGCTGCTCATCTCTGTCTCTTTTGGGGATTTCCATTCCAGCATGCCGTCAATTTACCGTTTATGTTTTTTCCATACATTATATTTATTACTTCCTCCTCTCGTGGTGTCCCAGGGGTGATTTTTTTTCTCGCTACCAGTGTCAGTGTAGTCAGCATTTAAACATTTAGGCAGTCTAGTCGACGACAACCTGTGGAATTTTAGTCACGTCTTAGCCTGTGAATTTCATCTAGTTGTTCTCTTAGGCTTTGTCGACTAACGCAGTTAAACATTTTGTTCACCCTTCGTTTTTAAATGTTGGTGTGAAGGGCGTGCAATTCCCTTCCCGTCACCACCTCCGAATATTATCAGGTTAGCCAATCGGTGAACTCGTTAAATATTTTTTATACATATACAGCCAATGATCGTTTTCGGTCTTAGTCTTCCTCATCGCAGCCGGTCGCGCCTTGGGTGGGCAGTCATCGCCGTTGTCGTCATCATCGCGCTTGACGATGATCTCCGTCCGATCATAGTCGTCGTCGATGACTGGAATCCAAAAAAACTTTTGACGAACGCATTCATCACAAATTTTGTGGACAAAATTAACTTTGGAGCACGTACGGCCGTGTGGTTCAATAACGGAACGTTTATTCATAGGTGATCTAGTTCCATATCCCGGAAGGTTTGCGGTAAAACGGCGCCGTGCAGAGCTGCAACTGAGGTTAAGTAGGGTTAAGATTTTACGGTACGGCCATTCCCATATTAACAAGGCCACGCAATCTCTTGTCGGAGACAGACTTTTTTTTTTAAATGACGGCCACTTGTTATTTTAATTAAAAGCAGACACAGGCTGGACCTCCTGAGATCTCGGGACCCCCTGGGAAGTTTTTTCCCTAGGCCTTAGCATCCTGGTGTTGGGGGGTGGGGGGGGGGCCTTTTATATACACAGAGATGGAGAGAAACTTTTCTATTTGAGCAGGTTCATAGCTCTTTCAAGGGTCAAACTACACGCACAATACCAACACAAAATGTAACACACATCTAGACTCCCGAGCGCAGACAGAAACACATCTTTGAGACCTGGTCTACGCCATAGGTGACCCACAATGGAGCCTCACCTTCGAGCCATGTGTCGGGTTTGCGCGGCCACTCGTTAAACTTGCGGGGGACGATCGAAGCGACTCGGGGAACTGGCGGCGAGGGCGGTGGCGGTGGCAGCGGCGGTGCAAACCCATGCCTGCCGCGTGCGTGACCTTGCTCCAGGGGTTCTGGGGGCGTGCAAGAAATGAGGCGGGGGGCAACACGGTGAATAATAAGCACACTTTGAATGGTTGTCGAATTTGTCGGCAGAGTGAGTAACGATATCGTCTGTTGCATCAAGCCGTTGGGTTTAGAATCGGATTCAGACTTTATACTTGAGGAATCCGATGAGCTATAGAGCTCTTTTTCGCAGAAGTCCCAATTTTTGAAATCGCAACGTATTTATCTGTTTTTTTATTTCTCATCCCCTATGTATATTTAAGAAAGGCTCTCCCCTTTTTTGACTTGAGTGTAAGATTTAGAATGGGCTCTGAGCTTTCAGCAGGGTAGGGTGTTCAGCTCCCCCCCTTCCCCCCCTCCCACTGAAGCTATTGGGCCGTGGTGGCGGCGGCGGTGGTGGTGGAGTAGAAATTGGAGGCTCTTTCACACCACCGTCGCTAAGCTCTCTAAATAAGCGTCGCCTCCGCGGGTGGTGGTGGTGGGTGCGGTCGATGGTTGCGGCTCTTCGACGAGTTCGTGTATTGGAAGTGTTTGCGCAGCCCTTGTCTGCGTCCAGCTGACAAGTAGCTGCAATACACACGCGCACACGCGCGCGCACACACACTTACGCGTGACGGTACATACACACGACGCACGCGCAGCAATACACACGCACACATGCAGCGATACATACACACATGCAGCGATACATACACACATGCAGCGATACATGCACACACATTATTTGGTTCTTTCGGTAAAGTCACGTAGATAGAAGAAAAAATATAAAAAATAAAGTTAATACAAATAAAAAAATAATACTGTAGCCTGGTTCTTAATCGGAGTGAGTGTACTGGCAGTCTATAATCTATACTGTAGCCTGGTTCTTAAGTTTGGTGAGTGTACTGATAGTCTATGATGTAGACTGTAACATTAGTTATTAAGCTGGGTGAGTGTACTGGCAGTCTATAATGTAGACTGTAGCTTGGTTATTAAGTTTGGTGAGTGTACTGGCAGTCGATAATGTAGACTGTAACTTTAGTTATTAAGCTGGGTGAGTGTACTAGCTATCTATAATGTAGACTGTAGCTTGGTTATTAAGTTTGGTGAGTGTACCTATAGTCTATAATGTAGACTGTAACATTAGTTATTAAGCTGGGTGAGTGTACTAGCAGTCTATAATGTAGACTAGCTTGGTTATTAAGTTTGGTGAGTGTACCTATAGTCTATAATGTAGACTGTAACATTAGTTATTAAGTTGGGTGAGTGTACTGGCAGTCTATAATGTAGACAACCTCGGTGAGCATACTAGCAGTCTATACTGTAAACTGTAGCCTGGTTCTTAACCTCGGTGAGTGTACCGGCAGTCTATAATGTAGACTGTAGCCTGACAAAATAATAAATAATAAAAGCAAACAAAAAGCCACGACGTTTCGATCGCAACACAAGCATGGGTGCAGGAATACACAAGCACGGGGGTGGGGTGGGGGTCCTGTTCTCCTGCAGGGCCAACACACGTGCGTATACGCGCGCGTTCCATTACGCTCTTGTGCGCTACTAGCCCCAAGAGGAATTATGTGCTCGGAGTGCCTCTGACCAACTCTCCGTTATTCAACGGACTTCTTTTATTAATAACCTGGTGGGAGCCAAGTGAGACTTCTGGTCCCTTGGTGGTTTTTGTTTGCTTGTGCAAGGGATACCTTCTGTGTAAATGGAAGCATATGAAATGTAACAATACCTTATTAAATCAGTGCAGACCAAAACCAACTGGAAATTAAAGATTTAAAAAATAAATTGTAATTCATAGCAGATGTATTGTAATAATGTAAACTATCCTGGATGGAATTTGCCAAGACAAAACAATATTGTTACGACTGTCAATAATATTAAACCGTTTGCTACATTCAGTGATGTTTCCACCGGAGGAATTGATCGCTTTAATTCCTGCATAGTCTTTAATTGTTACGAGTAACTGGGGTCTCTGATTTATATCAACTTTAACATCAAAACTCCATGGAAGGCGAATTTCTTGGTTTGCACTGACGACGAGTGTCGTTAATGTTGAGGCGTTTAGCACGTAACTTAAAGCGGTGTAGAACTCACGGCTGACCTTTGCCCTATGAATGAGTGAAATTAATAAACAACTTGAGGCTGTATTATTTCAGGGCCCCACATTCAAATATTTTGCACCCTTTTTATTCCTCTCTTACAGCATCACTAGAATTGACACGAGTCTCTTATTCACGGGTCGCCCAAACGCGGTCGTCTGTGTATTCGGTGTCCAATTCACAATGCAGGTCTCAATTGACAACTTCCAGAAGCAAGCAGGTCTGTATATTCGTGATTAGAAGAGTAAAAATAATTGAATACAAAAAAATTCCCCATCCCCTCCAAAATACTGTTAAACTAGTTACAACCAAAAGAGTGTAAAAGTCAAATATAAATGCACGTCGAAGTAAAATTCACTTAGGCCCATAATAACTTGTTAGATTTGAGACTGAGTAATAATTACTGTTGTGGAGCTTTTTACAAATGTCTTCTGCTGTGAGATGGACACTAAAGACTCCCTCAATTACAACTCTGCTGTGAGATGGACACTAAAGACTCCCTGAATTACAACTCTTGAGATTTTAAATTTGGTTTGATTGACGTATGACAAGCTCACTTGCCCCTGGTGTGCATAAAGGCAATTCTATAAGGGAATTTCTAAGTATGTGTGACGTAATCTCCTGGGACCAAGTACTTAATCTGATAAAAATTAATATCAGTCTCACTTCCAATGGTTTGAGCGTTTTTCTATAGCAGGGGGCGTGGGAGCATGCAGCGTCCCTGGTGTTTAGATAAAAAGCCGCTGGAAGCATCACAGACATAGTTGGCATCAGCGTTTTTCCACCACGGTGTGACGCACTGCTCTGCGAGGGCTCCGAATTGACACTTGGCCTCGCGACGTTCCCACCTTGTGAATTCTATCGCTCGTGACGCGCGATCTGAATTAAATTTGGCTGAAAAGCCCCAAAAAAATCTGAAATGTGTTTTCCCGCTGAAACAAGTCACCCGCACGCAGCGCTTATCTCCAAGCCTTTGCTGGAAATTCCACATTCCTATAACAGGTGGTGTGTGTGTGTGTGTGCGCGCGCCCATGTCACCACCGCCGCCGGCGCAGGTTCAAGGTGGACCTGGCCGCGTTCCCCACGTTGCGGAGAGTGCACGAAGCGCTGGAACAGCTGGAGGCGTTCCGCGTCGCCCACGCCGCCCGCCAGCCCGACACCCCCCCCGAGCTACGCCAGCCGTGAAACCGGCGCCACCGGGAGATTCCACCGGCGATGGGATGGACACCGCCGTAGCATTCACCAGCGATGAGAATGACCCCATAGTGAGATTCACAAGCCCCAAGACCAATAGCCACCGAGTAAACACTCATTAATTGGCTGATAAAAAAAATCTTCATATGTAGAGGACCACGGAACTTTGGCAATCGTTGGCACCAGCTCACCCGCACAGCTACCTTTCCTGGTTTGTCCGTGGTTGCTCGCGTCTCCGAGTCGTTCTCTCCTTGAGAGTGACGACTGTGCGGCGCATTACAAGTTGAAATATATTTTATGAGGTGCACCAGTTAGGAAATAGACACGGCCAAAAGACAGTCAAGGTTTTGGTTGGGACGTACGGGCCGCTGGTATGTTCACGTCCCTCTTTGCGTGCGTGAGTAATATGCATGTGTAGCTGTGTATAGGGAGCAGTGGTTAGTGCATTTCTGGCCACGGGTAATGTCAGTGGAGATTGATATAAGAAATGGTCCTGCGCCTCACCTAGGTCGACTCGGTGTTAAATTAGTACCTGGTGTGTGTAAACATCATCATTCGGGAAACAAAGGCGGCCGAATGTGTTGTCACACCACCCCTTCATGCGCCGTACCAGTCTTAATGGATGTTCCAAAACAGCACTTGGTTCAGTGCCCTGTGTTGACGCTAGGGGATCTCTGTCACCTGTCGATGTGCATGTGTGTGCATTTTGTGGTATTTTTGGAAATTAGATTCACGGTGGAGGGGTCACCACCCACCGTGCATCTGGACCACCAGGGCCCTCGTTTTCCGCCGTGGCGAATGCGAGCACTCCAATGGGGGCGTAATCTGCTGGCCAACGTCAAACTTTCCCTCAATGACCCATTGGCCCCACACCGCGTCACAGTCACCCAGAACATCTGGGGTTCGTCCTGTGGCCTTGCCAGGCGAGCCTCAAAAGTGCTGGTGCAAGAGCCCCCCCCCACCCCCCGGGTGATGTCACCGCCACTTGGGTGGCGAACGGCGGTCGTTTCGTGCGCGAGTCTGTGCGGTTCCACCATCCACGGGGCCGCGACGCACAACCGCTGTGTGGGGTGTGAGCCACACTACTCGGTCCAAGCGATGAGGAACAAAATAAAGATGCAGGCATTACACCTCCTCCTATCAGCCCCTCCGCGTAGAAATCTTTTTACACATTCCATCAGTGGCGTATCAGTCTGGCTGTGTATAATTTCAACCGCATTGGTTCGGCCTTGCTTCAATGCTGGTGAACCGTGAGATGTCTATAGGTACCCTTTCCTGTTCGATATGGGTCCGTGTTTAACGCAAAACTATAAAATAGTTAAGACTGATTAGCATTGCTGTGGAAAACACTGTACAACAAAGTAGCCTTAGCTGAACCAGCAATGGTGATGTCTGTTACCTGTGCCCTAGCTGCCGTGGAACCTAATTTCTAGAAATCCGTGAGCTCACAACCAATAGAGTGCATTGCTTTAATAGCAATCGGCAAATGAGCCATCCATCTATTAGTGGGCTAATCCCTTTCAAATAATCTCGGCGTATTCGCCAATAACGCTGCCTTAGCAGGAAACGTATATCCATAACAGGTGACATTTATGGAAGAGGCCGTTCTGCATAACGCATAGACCGAAGAGCTCGAGTGAATAAGTGATGTTGCTACATCCATAAATACCACTGAGCAAGCCAGCCAGTAAGCAACCCGTAATCAGTCGGCCCTTATCAAGACGGATGGCAGCTAACTTGATCGTCGCTGATTGGTTTGGAGACTTGGGTAATGGTGGAGATAGCACGGTTGCTGACGTTTATAGGGGGCGATTTTGATTAATAGCTTAACGGTGAGAAAAGGAAGCTTTCGCTACCATACTAATCGAACCTTTCATTGTCTTTATCGTAAACCCTTTAAAGTGACCTTCGCATGTGAAACTGCACTTTTTGTTTGTATTTTCGTGCATAAATCGAGCGAGCGGCATTGATTAAGTGACATCGTGATGTGTGCCTGATTTCTTGCGTTTTAAAAAGCCGATATCAGCCCCTACCAATAGAGATGGAGTTAATCTTCTTCTAAGCTACGACTCCTTGATGACTTTCCTGGTTAGACGTCCTCCCTCCCGGCCAATTTTGACCTCGTCACAATGACCCAAAGCAGCGTCACCAAATAATTTATTTTAAAGATACTTTTCCCGTTCGTGCAATTTGAAAAACACATTCCAACCACAGCAAGTCCGACTCAATGTACACCTTTTTATTTGTTACAGACGATGAAACTTCAGACGGTATTTAAAACCATCGAACGTGTGGGGCGGGAAACATATTTGGCATAAAAAACGAAGTTTAAAAAGCGTAACTTTTGTAAGAAACCGGCCCAATACAAAGTCCATGCATATCGACAAACTAGTACGGCATGTTATTTACAGCAAATGATGAAAACTTTTATTCCTCATTTTTGCGCATAATATTCAGTCGCGTGAAACATTTAATCGCTAAATGTTTAAAACTGATTAACAAAAAATTACAAAAGTGTAAACACTACGGCAGGGTTAGGAATGTTATCGGTATGTACAAAACTCTATCGGGTGTTTTATGTAATGGTCATTTTTTTATTAATTTTTATTCGCTAAGTGCAATGGAGCCGTCGGCCCGAGCCCCTTTTCAAACTGTTGACTTGAGGGACGCGGCCGTCGATGATCTGAGTGTCGCTCGTGGACCACGGAGAGAGAGGATGGGAGAGACGAGCTGAGATGGGAGAACGCCAATGAAATGATGACGGAGATGGAAAAGAGATGACGTGTGAAAAAAATGAAGAGATGACCAGGCGAGACGGGCAAGACAGACTTGAAATGAGAGAGATAAGAGAGAGAGAGGTGATCTAGACGGGGCAGACACGAGACATTCACACGAGATGAGACGGCCTCTGGAGACACGATCGACCCAACCACAGCCCCCCCTCCTCCCACCACTCCCTCTCACACCACGGAAATGTTGTCCATGGCGCAGCCGCACTTCTCGACGATCATGTTGGGGAACTCGGCCACCTCAATCTCCGTGTAGTCGCCCTTCTTCACCAGGTACATCATGGGCAGCGGAGAACTCTCGACGGGCGAGCAGTGGCGTGGCCCGTACATCGAGTGGAGGGGCCTCGGCTGTCGGCAGCCGCCCGTGCAGCGGAACGCCTCGTAGCCCGCGGGCTCCAGCACCCAGTACTGGGTCCACGTGAGCTCGCGGAAGTTGATGAAGTTGTGGCCGCGGCAGCAGGCGTGGTCCGGGTGCGACGAGTCGAGTTCGCAGTCGCCTCGGCCGCTGTCCGGGGGTGGTGGTTGGTGGGGGAGGGCGGAACGTTGTGAAAGAGGTTACGATAGGTCAGGATGATGATGATGAAAAAGGTTACAAAAGATCATGGTGATGACGATGGAGTATCGCCGTCGGGTTTGATCGTCGGAATGATCGTCGTCGCTATAACAAAAAGTTTCACGATCTGACACGGCAACTTTTTGTCGTGGATATTATTGATCGCGAAAGCCTACATGTTACATTGTCAACGACACTGTCTTAAAAGGAAATCATAATAAACCATCGTCGTCGGTCCCAAGGTTCCACCATCCAATTTTCAGTGACAAATATAATGTATTAACAACTGCGCTTTGTGTGTATCGCCCTCGCCCCGCACCCCCGATGAGCACGCTTGGCTCCGTACGTTGCGCAAACAGCTCAACGTCGTGTCGACGTGCGTACACCCAAACACGAAAACTCGTGCCGGGAACTCTTCTTACCCGTACTCGGCCAGGTTGAGGGTGTACACCACCAGCTCGGGCTTGCCGATGGGCGGCTGTTCGCCGGCCTCCTGCGGTGTGAATCGCACCAGCGAGGCCATGTGCGCCGCGTGGCTGCCCGGCCGCTCGCCCTCGACGCGCACCTCCAGTCGGAGGGGACCGCCGCCGCTCTGCTGCTGCCAGTGCTGGACGGCCTGAGTCACGTCAAAGCCCTTCCAGCCAGAGTCTCCCACCGGCACGAGTCTGCGCATGTGTGTGTGGTGTGTTGTGGAAGAGGAGGAGGACAGGGGGGTGGGGGGTAGAGATCAAGACGAGTCTCATTTGCGCGAGGGGACCTCTGATTCGCCAAAGTTACAAGCAAAAAATAGATATACAGCAATGAAAAAGATAGAAATCGAGGCAAAAACTATGGTCGTAAAATGTAAATAAATGATAAATAATATATTATCTGAAATGTGTAATTGGGTTAGAGCAGATGAGTATGGCTGTGACATGATGAATGCAAATCAAGTTGTCACGTGGGCTAATTTGCCCACACATTGATTTTATTTTTCAGCAAAATGGGAAGGAGTGTTGAAAAGCAAGAAAACCAAGGGGTTTTTTTCGCATTAGCTGTGCATAAAAGCGAAGCTCCCGTGTGTGAGAGCGCTTCCCCGATCCGAGAAGGGTTTGGTTCACAGGATTCCCCCACGCGGATGTGTTCATTCGAGTTTCCACAGAACGAACACTTCTCAGCAGCACAACATTTACCCCCGGCGACTTGACCACACACACACCCCAATGGGGCCAGCCCAAGCCAACGTGTTTGTTTGCTTGTTTTTGTTTCTGCATCAAAGATACTTGCGGGCGCATCTGATCGACGGCGCTTTGCCGTGGCGGCTCACCTGGAGTCGACCAGGGTGGAGCGGTTCATCGCCCCCACGAGCGGCTCCTCCAGCCAGAAGACGCTGACGCGCGCGTGGTTGGCGGGCCGCGGGTGTCTCCTCTGCGCCGCCGCGCTGAAGGCCCCGCCGGGCGCCGTCTTGAAGAGGCGAAGCTCCACCAGCGTCACCTCGCTGTTGTCGGGGATGCGGTCCCTCATGTCGAACGTCAGCCGCTGGCGCGTCGCGTCCTCGAACACCACGTCGCCCGCAATGTCTTGGGGGATGACACACACACACGCGCGCGTCTCGTTAGACGCGATAGCACCGCGGCAAAGTTGCCCTTGCTCATTGATCATCGACGATTCATCCGAGGGGCGTGCACCAGAGCTCGCAACGATATAGTAATCGGGCCCGAGACTGCTTTTATTAACGTTGTCACTTGGATGCAGGTGAGCTGGTGGTGGTGGGGTGGGGGGAGAGAGACTCGTCCGGGAAGTAACCTCTTGTGTGATTGTTGCAAGACTCGGGGCTACGAAGCACCCCCAGATATATATTTTTATTTGCCCACTGCATATTGGGCATAAGTCGCAGGATTCCCGGACGCGCTCACCACAGGCACCCATCAACATACGGCACTCAGTCTACACACAGGCACGACCGCGCGCACGCGAATACACACCGCCATCAATCAGCATATCCTGTGGGTTTGTAACGCGGCGCACGAAGCAATCGCGCCATCCCACGCACAATATATCCAACCTAATTAGTATTGTTCCCAGCAAAGTCTCACCCACAAAGAGCGGTGCTCCTTCGGTTTAAGTGAAGTCATTTCAAATTCGAGAATATATCGACTCGTAGCAGAAGCGAGCGGTAGTGGAGTTGTAACTCGAACACACTCGACGGCAAAGGCACTGATCGACGCAAAATCGATCTTGATTACGGAGAAGTCAACAATAGCTCGTCTGAACATGACCAACCTGCACGGAGGTGATGGCAGTGATGCTGATTGTGATGGCAATTTTGATGATTACGACGGCGGCGGTGGCATTGCTCAGCAACAACAACAGCAGCAGCAGCAACAACAAAACCTCAACACATTTGTCAATAAGGGTCTTGGCCTTAAAGGAATAACAATATATAACGGGCGACATTTCAGGCGATAGCCCTTTACAGCGCTACATTAAAAGAAATGTAACAGGCGGGAGCTTCGGGCAACGGCCCTCACTTCAGACCACACGGAACGCCGCCTGTTATATATTTAGTTTTGTTTGAAAACCCTTTGTTATTGCCGAATGTCGCTACGTTTGTTTGCCTGTGCACCGACGCCAACGCTGCATCACCATATAATGTACTCTTTGGTTCTATTCGGTAAAGTCACGTAGGTAATAAATAAAACAACTAAAATCTACGTGACTTTACCGAATAGAACCAAAGAGTATGGATCCTTGCAGTCACGGAAGCTTTAAATCTATAACCATATAATGTATTCACTTTACGCAATATCTCTCTCTCGTGCGCGCTCTTCCGAACTGCCTCGTGCGCTCTGACCGCCCCATCTCACGCGAATCGCGCACGTCCCCCTTTCAAGCACGCCTCACCGCTCATTCTCTCGCCAGATGTACCCTGCATGCGAGGTGGGTGCTCCTCGGGGTAACGGCGATCGTGGTGAACACGTATTCCTCCTCCCCCGCACTCTCACCTGCGTTGCCACGGAGTCCGCGGAAGATGCCGGCAAGACTCGGCAGACTCCGCCGACTCCTCTCGCGGTGTCTCTGCAGCATCGACGCGTAGCGCGCCCGCACCGCGGCCGGAACGATCACCGATTCCAGATCCCTCTTCTCGATCCGCGGAGGTTCCTTCAGACCCAGGGCCCCGAGCAGCGAGGCCTTAACCTCCTCCTCCAGGTAGCCGTGGGCTCCAGGGATCACCACTACCAACGCGACGATCATCATGAGCGCCATCGTCATCATCATCAGGGCCGCCGTCATTATCAGCACGCGAGACAATACAGAGCCTGATCGAATCGAAGAGGAGGCGAGGAGACGGTGATAGTTAAAGAGAGGCAAGGTGGAAAGTTCGCGGGTGCGCGAAATGTGAGCGGCGGAGAGGGCTGGAGACAGGTGGCGGAGACTGACGATCTCTGCTCCGCGTGTCCCTGATTTATACGCAGGAGCAAGAAACGCAAAAAAACGATTGAACTCCCCCCAACCCCCATCGCCACCCATCGCCGCCCTTCATCTCTGACCGCCTCCCCTTCCCTCCCGCCAGCGTCTCGTCTGAACCTCGGCGGATTATAATTAACGCCTCGCAATACACCACGTGGAACGGCTTCCTGGCCACGTTAAAGTGCACACCGGGCCGCCCTTTGTTGTTTAAGACTTCTCTCAGTAAGTTGACTCTAGTGATGGTGGTGGTGGTGATAATGATGATGCGGATAATTCTCATGTTAAAAGGATCCAACTTGTAATTGAGTATCGACAAGTGAGCGAGTCAAGGTAATTGTCATAAACACGTCTGTCGCGAACTATCCCAGTCGCGATACGATGTAAACGAACAATACTGATCAAAGCTTTATATAGAAACACATTTTGCCAACGAACGCTGCATTTAAGATATTTATAATAGGAGACGTTTCCGGCAGTGGACCTTCTTCACGGTACATCGGACCAGAGAGCTCCACCACCAAATAATTCTCCGACGTTTTATATTAAGTGTGGTGGCAAAATATACACTTTGAAATTTACGGGTATGTGACATTTCTACTGCTGAATTAAGGCCTCCCCCTGGGCGTTGTTTGGCCATACTTCACCACGTTGGTCAGTGAGTGGGGATTAATGAAGGGGGGGAGGAGGGACCCAGGTATGGGATTCAGATCATGTCACTCGCCACTGATGTTAGCCGTGTCCGGAATCGCAGACATGGTTTGTCGGAGTTAAAGCGCAGTGCGTGAAGCCACTGCACCTACCGCTCCCGATTATATTACGCGGCATGCAATCTGCCAGAGATGTCAACGTTTCCTTTTGAGCGTTGGGGGGGGGGGGGGGCACTCTAACTTTCGTAAAGATGATTCAACACACAATTCACAATAACACTTCGTTAAAAGTGCCCTTTTATTCAGAGACTCGCTGTGGAGGGAAAACCCGGCCACAATAACATATCGCCGCCGTGATTCCCCCTCGCCTGGTGTGCAAGAGGTGGCGGGTTCGATCTCGACCCTGACGCCTGCTGTTGTATGTTGAAAGTTTGCACGTCTCTCCCCGTGGTCATGTGGATTTGTTCGGGTCCTCCGGTTTTTCCCCTCCACATTTAGAATCAACAACATGCCTTTAGAGTATTGGGCTGCTATACATTTCCAAATGATAAGCCACTTATTGGAGCTACCATTTGCGGCCAGGTCGTTTCTGACAAAAAGCTGGTATAGCTCAGTTGACTTTACCTGGGGAAAAAAATTCTATAGTAGTAAGCGTTCCGATGTTGTTTATGATTTCGCTTGGCCGTTAAGATAAGGAAAGTGAATGGGACGCGGTCGCGTCTCTCTTTTGACTTAAACCAACTTTGGCAGCCTCAGCGGGAATTTATTCTCATCTTGTGTCCTTCAGACTGATCACACTCCACACGAAATCGCCCTCCACTAATTGCCCCCCGCCCTCCTCCCCCCCCGGCTTGTGTATTGCAAGGATCGTGGTAGGAGGCGAAAGGGGTGGGGGGCGACACGGGTGGGGGGGGGGCGAGTACGTGGATGGGATTATGTTGTCTGCTTGAGTCTGGAGGGGAGGGGGGAGACGTGCAGTCGTGGAAAAGGGAAGAGAGCAATCATTCGGAAGCGGACGCTACATTTTTTTTTGCGCAGACGTGATTGTGTATTGGACACCGGTAGTCACAACCGTGACTTATGTAACCTCCCTGCCATCGATCTTAACTCTCCATCAATTCACCCATCGCTCCACGCGTCCATCCATCTGCTCGGCCATTATACCATCCACTCACGCAAACATATTTTTTCCATCTATCCACGCATTCATACCTTCATTTATTTATCCAACCATCCAATCTCCGTATCAGATGAGTATTTTTTTGCACACTCACCTGTACACACCACCGAGATTCATATGTTCGCCATGGTGGTGGTGATGATAATGGTAGTGCTACATGTGAATTTAAAATAGACAATACAACTTTTAAAATATATGGGCCTGCTGTATGTCGCGTTAAAATAGACGTACATTGAGCGCACAAATAATAAAAGTGTATTGACCACACAAATCATTGAAGTTTATTGACCATACTTCATCACGCTGGTTCGGGCGGGTTGTTGAATGGTATCGTGGATATTCACGACTGGTTCGGATATCACTCGCCACTAACAGTAGCCGTGGCCGGGAATCCAACTCATGTGGTGGGGTTCATAGTGCAGGGCACTACCCAACTCTTCCTCCGGTCCACCAGCAAAACACAATATTTGTGGGACCGATTTATTTATATGACCAAAGCAGAAACAAAATGCGGTAATCTTTTCAGCCGATAAAAAAACATTGATAATAATACTTCTTGCAATTGCAGCCCTCCGAAATAGGTGTAAGTATAAACAAATAATTAGGTCAAGCTGCGTTGGCAGTGGTGGCACGAACACAATGTAATCAATAGATTCGTCAATATCACCGCGGTCTTAAATATACAAATATATAAAAGGCTATGTTTCGTGTATATTGGCCCTCCTAGACAGCACATAGAGAGGCCACTCTGTACCTTTACATGTACTGTCAAGGGCCATTGCCCGAATCGTCACCTATAAAAATTTAACGTAAGGTCACCGGTATCATTGGCGAAACTGTTTGAATCTGTTCTCCCGAGTCTAGTTTATCCCCGCAGATGCTGCACGCTGAATGCCCCACGTAAAATGTGGACAACCGGACACCTCGCGGCGCTGCCTGGCGGGGACTCCTTGTTAGCACGTCAGGGCGAGACAGACGCTCATTAGGGTGTCTGTGACAGTCAGTCGGCTGGGTCTGGCCGAGGACCGATTCCTTCCCTGGGAAAATTGTTTATTTAGACAGAGGTCAATCACCCCCTCCACCCCCCTTTTTTTAGGACGAACTCCCGTCTCGTGCACAGCAGAGACCCGGGGTGACATGTCCAGCGTCTGACTTTTTCTTCCGATCAACGCTTCCGTCACTGGCATCGCCAGCGTGTGTATTGCGTCTGCTGAGTAACGATACATACACACCATGCTCAATACTGAGTCAGTCACCAGTAGTCGCGCATCATTAAAATATTGATAACAATCCAAAATTATTATTACTACCGCGCCGTGTAACTCTTCTTATTCATGACGATGTTGGTGGCGGGCGAACTTCGCCGATCTTGTTATCTGGAATCTAACCATTAACTGATGATCACTGGGATGCATTTGCTAGTTAGTGGGACACCCCCCCCCCCCCCATCAATGACAAATTATCACTGCGCCGTTTGGCAATGTGGCCAGCTTCAAAGTCCTTCGTCGAATGTAGAAAGCGGCACGTCACCACTTCCCCCAAATAATCACTTCGAAAGTCAACGGCAGTCGCTTGAAAGAGGGAAACAAATCCATTACTTGGTTTCTTTTGATGTAAAAAAAGAATCACAAGAAGAAGACCAAAGACAGCAGCTCTCTGATGATAAGACAGCACGCCTGCACAACTGCAGGTGATGATGACTGTTTGTGTTACAGTCAAATCATCGTGAGAATTGTATTGTTTTATATATTTTATTTATTTAATTGTTTCCCTTCAACGTGACTTTACCGAAAGAACCAAGAATATGAATCACTGCAGTCACGAAAGCTTTAAATCAAAATGTATACTTAAACCACTTTAGATAATTTTACATATTTACAAAATCCACGCCGGGGCGCTATCGGCACACGGTGCGAGAATGCGAAATAGCTCTTAACTTTTTCTTCTTTGGTTCTTTCGGTAAAGTCACGTAGAACGAGAATAAAGTAATAAATTGATAAAATAAAATAACACAATAACATTCTCACGACGTTTCAGCCACAACACAAGCGGCCTTCATCAGGTGAAGGGACGAGACTGTCTGGAGGACAGCGCAAACTTTCTTTGTGTCAGCCCACCGCGGGCCAGAAAACTTTGATGATATAAAGCAGACTTTGATGTCAATAACAAATTAAATACAGCAGTGACGTGCCTGAAGAGGAGCGTTTTAAATCAGCGGGCATTACCCCCCGTGACGTGCATCAAAAGCGAGAACGGCGATGAAGAAAGAGGATTTTTTAAAAAAGTTCACAAAGACGCGCCGGCAGTAATTGTCTGAGCATTGCGCATTCGAGGGACGCGCGTTCACCATTCATGGCCTTGGAGCAGTGCATCTCTTCATGGGCAGAGTTTGGGGGGGGGGCACGGAGGGCAATGCCCCCCCCCCCCAAAATGGGCACTTTTATTAATTTATTTTCAGTCGTTTACAATTAAGATCATAAATACATTCATTATATGCACCCGCGATTCCTAATGTAAGGGACAAAACGAACCCTCTCCCCCACACCAAATAGAGAAGTCAAACTCCGCCTATGCATCTCTTACATAACCGCCTGGGAATGCGCATTCCTGAATGGTAAGTTGTAAGCCACTGTGGATTCATCTTCATCTGTAATTTACCTAACACGGCTATCTTTGCCTCGCTCGCCTTTCAGTACGTGCGGTACCGTACTGCATCGCGATTAATAAACCTCACCCTCTCGTCGCCATCATTAGACTTTTGAGGGGTTTTGTTGTTGTCTTGCCCGTGGGTGGCTTCACGCACCAGCTTATTTGCCCGAAGTTAGCCGTGGGCCGTCTCCCACCTCTCCACCCCCCACCTCCATCCGCCGTCAGCGACCTCTCACGTTGGAGGCCGAAGAAGGCCCCCTTCCAGTCCATGCCAACCCCACAGCCTCACTCGCCTCCCCGCAGTTCATGTGGCCCTGCAGTTCGGCGGCCGTGGCATTAATCGTATTTGTAAATGGATGAGAGAGAAATAAAACCCCATCATAACAGAGAAAAAAAATTGTGCTAGCCGGACAACCATAAGTTTGCATAGTGCAGGTCGGAAATATAGGGTTTTCTCGTTATTTACATTTGTGATTGTATTGTTGGGTGGCATTAACAGAGGCAGACTTTTCAGCAGTGAGCATTGGTAATTATACTTTGCTGACGAGGCCTAAACACAAAAAAGAGATTAAATCGGTTCACAGTTGCCTATCTTTGACTGTTGTCATTCAGTCACATTCTTCAGCAACCGCTGATGGCGTTTGCATCACGAACAACGGCTGTGTGTTTTTTTCTCTCCAAGTAGTTTAAAAAACAATACATATATTACGGGGCCGTCCATAAATGACGTCACGCACCGAGGGGGGGGGGTCAGGCATTTGTGACGATGTGTGACGAGGGGGGGGGGGGGTTGAGAAATGTGACGTCACATCAAAATGCGCAACTTTAAATAAATATTAATTAAATAGAATTGTTATATTCTACCAGGGATTTTCATTCTGTGGAATGAATGTTTCATGTATTTTTTATAGTTATAATTGTTTTAAATTTTCTAATTATAAGATAATTTCAATATAATATTCTGAACATCTGCAGTTTTAGTTAGACGTTGAATTATTTCAAGTGAATTTTATGCTAAATTTCAGCGCCTCCTTTTTAATAAATGTTTTCTCCTACAACATCAGAGTGCAGCGCCACATTAAATACGCACTACAATGACAATGGTTTAAAGTGATTTGAAGCGTGTTTTATTTTCAAAATGGAAATATGTTTTTTTTGGGGGGGGGGGGTGGTGGTGGGCAGAGCTTTGTGACGTCATATTTGAGGGGGTTTGACTTTTTGTGACGCCGTGTGACGCCGTGTGACGAGGGAGGGAGGGGGGTCAAAAATCGGCTAAAATCGCGTGACGTCATTTATGGACGGCCCCTACTGGAGCTTATGTTTGTTTGCATGTTCACCACAGGTATGTGTGGTTAATGCAGACAGGAGTCCTTAAAACAAGGTTTCTGTTTGGTGTTTTCACATCTTAACGCAACTGATGTATTACCAGAAAGGGTAAAACCTATTCTTATTTGTTTATGTTTATCTCCTTCAGTTCCTTTTTAGTCGGCCGTGGCATTTCGAGCAGAATACAAATGTTTTCTTTTTTGGAGAAGTTCGTTCGACCACGTCCCACTTTTACGGATGTTGGCAACACCGATGGGAGTCGTCATTTATTAAACACGCTCTTGCCAACACACACACACACGCATCTGAAGGTTTCTATGTCCCCCAGATCTGGCAACGCTCGAGCGAGGCACGCTGATGAGGAAGTCAGTGGGAGCGGGGAAGGCGAGGGGGTGGACGGAGGGGGGGGGGATTTTCTCCTAGGAAAGGGCGGGTTCCTGCGGTGACGCAAGCCACGTCGTATTGCAGCAGTAGACCTCCACTCTGCAGTGAGAGCAGCATCAGTGGCTACATCAGCAGCAGCATCAGTGGCTACATCACACAGCAGCATCATCAGTGGCTACATCATACAGCAGCATCAGTGGCTACATCATACAGCAGCAGCATCAGTGGCTACATGACACATCAGCATCAGTGGCTACATCACACAGCAGCAGCATCAGTGGCTACATGACACAGCAGCATCAGTGGCTACATCACACAGCAGCAGCATCAGTGGCTACATCACACAGCAGCAGCAGCATCAGTGGCTACATGACACATCAGCATCAGTGGCTACATCACACAGCAGCAGCATCAGTGGCTACATCACAGCAGATTATCTCCTGCTGTTTCGCAGCAGCATCAGAATCTGGCAGCAGTAGAAACAGCAGCAGCAGCAACGAACGACTTTAAACGTCCCTACCAAGTTGACCGAGCAGTTTTTGGGGGGCAAAGAACAGCGGTTATAAAACATAATTAAAACAGCAGCAGCACAACAACAAAAACGACGAGGACAAGCCAGCAAACATCGGCTGCAGCTGCTGCTGTTTGTTTTCGAAGCAGACCCTGCTGCTACTTACATCACGCGCGTCTCTTCCGAGCTGCTGCTGCTTCTTCACTCTTGACAAGTCGCGGAGTCGACAGACGGCGGAGAGAGACAGAGTAGAGAGCTAGAGACGCATCAGTTGTTGAAAGGATCACCGAGAGTCTGAAACTGTGAGTAAAAAAACAAAACGAAGTCGAACGTGTGTTGTTGACACGTGTTTACGATTAGTGAATACAATGCAGCGTGTCATTTTTTTTTAGTCGTACATTCCATTGTGTTATTTTTTTAAGCGTTACAATTCATGGCAAGGTCTCGCATAGTGAGTGGCTTCACTCGTTAAAAGGAAACACTTTTTACAGAAGTACGGAGGATGGAGACCATTGTGACAAATGTCTGCGTGTAAATACCCGTTTCTAAATGTTCTTATGTACGTACCAGGATGGCTACACACACGTGTGTGTGTGTGTGCAAAACCCAAAACACACGCTTCGCTGCCCTGGTTCGTGTTATTCCGTGACCCGTTATGTAATCACTATTAATCCACTGCTGGATGATGATGAAGAACCTCCCCCATGTCGTTATTGGTCGTGAGATTTTGCTGCTAAAAATGTCCACGTGATAAGCCACTTTGTTGAGCGATCATTTGTGGCCAGATCGCTTCTAAAATAGACGCTAATAGTTCGGTGAGCTTTACCTGGTAAGATAACAAAATATAGTTTTTTAGTTGTATTTCTGTATATATTTTACAGTAATTTGTTTACCTTTCCAATAGCGTCTACTCCTATCGTGTTTCTGTATTGTTGTAACGTTCTGAATCCCACCTACTGGACGTCTGTGAAAAAGAGCTTTATAGCTCATCGGATTTCTTCGGTATAAATACATATTCTGATTCAGTGAGAGTTGGTTCAGGGCCGTGGGGCGGGGTTATGTAACAGATAACGCTTTAGAGGCCACGTTATGCCACTTAAATGTCAACCCGTGGACGGGAATCAAACCCAGATTGCTGATTGATCTTCGAAAAATGCGCTAACCACCACACCACCGCTCCTCCACTCCAATTGCTACCCGTTTTTTTTTATAAGACAACATCTTCTGCCAACACGGATCCATCCATGGTCGTATTAAAACACTGCGAGATATAAAGAGGGACAAACGTATGGATTAGAGAACTTACGTTCATGACTTCATTCAAACTGAATATTAAAGTGATTGGGCTTGGGGCAGGGCATGCACGTCGCTGGAAAGTGATGGCGGACGATGGATGCAGGTCAAGAATAACTACGGAATGTCATCCGAAGAATGGAATGCGTCGGATTATAAGTCCACCGAGGAGGCAGAAGCGACGAAATAAACCGGTGGCGTGCCGTTGCAAGGTATAAAACGTCATTTGCATTTCAGGATGACGAGGGACAGCGGCGGCTTCGATCCGGCGCCGGATTGAGCACGGCCCTCCGATGGTAACGACCGTGACGAATGCCTTCGGTCAATTTCAGAGGCAACGCACGGGGAGACACCATGGTGTACGGCATCACAGCGCGGCTGCAGAGGCAGCTGAACAAGTCGGAAGGCGTGGGCGCCACGAGCGAGAGGTGCAGCAAACACCTGGGACAGGACTTCGAGAAGATCCGGGGCTGGTGCCTGCAGAATGGCACCCTCTTCGAGGACGACCGCTTCCCCGCCACGGCCGCCTCTCTCGGCTTCAAGGAGCTGGGACCCGGCTCGTCCAAGACACGTGGAGTGCAGTGGCGTAGGCCTACGGTGCGTGGTGGTGGCGATGTTGGTGGATGGTTGTGATTGTTATGGTGGCCTTATTGATAGCGATGTGGTTAGTTAGCGGAGGCATAGATGATGATTGATGATGATAACAGTGTTGGTCGTGGTGTTATGGTTGATGGATGTTGTAGGACTGTTAGTTCTGGTATTGATGTTGGTATTGCTGCTGCTGATGGTCTCGGTGGTTATTTGTGATTTTAATGGTGTTGTTATTGATGGATTTGTTGTTTGTGCTGGTCGTGTGGTTAATCACGGTGGTATTGATGATGATGGAGTTGGGCATGAAGAAGATGATGGATGTTTGCTAGTTATTGTAATCGTGTTTGTTGATGGTGTTGGTAGGGGTGGTGGTGGTAATCATTGTGTTGATGTTCATGGTAGTGATGAGAGTTCAAATTAGAAAGTGATGACAGTTGTGATGTGTTCATATTCATGGCTGCGGTGGTGACCTTGTGATGATTGTGAGCGTGATGTTGATAGTATTAATGGTTGTGGTGTTGATAGTATTATGGTTATTGGGTATAGTGATTATTGTGTGTGTTTGACAGATGCCATGGCAATAGTAGTGGTCGCGACGATTATAGCATCGATGGTGGTAATTTAATTTCTGATGGTAACGCTGAGCTGCATTGGCTTTCGATTGCTGAACATACGAATTAAAAGGTCGCACTCATTACACACACAAAGCGCTTACCACAAATAAACCTGCAAATACCTCGCTGATCTTGTCAAGGAGCAGAGGCCATCACGCAAACACCGCTCATCCTCGCAGCGGCTTTTGGCTGGCCATCGAACAAAGACGGTCACTGCATCGCACGCTTTCAGATGCGCTTCTGCGTCCGTCTGGAACACTCTTCCTTCCGATATTAGGAAGCCACTGGAGCTATGCACTTTGAAACCTAGATTGAACACTCATTTCTTTAGAACTGCGTTTTTGTGTTTAGTTTATTATACTTCCCCCGCACCTCCGGTTAGCACGGTTGGCTACGTATGGTGTGAAAGAAGTTCAACACACATACATACATACATATTACGAAGTTTGGTGATTTAATCGTCGACATAGGTTAAAATATCGACCCTGTATTCATCCTCATGCATTGATTTACAACATGATTTGAATTCTAGGCAATGTCCACATTCCCACCTCAAGGGCCTCTTCTCTTGCAAATGTGCACGTTGTTTAGCATGGCATTCACTAAAATATCCATTCTTGGGCGTTGTCCTTTTAGTGTGTACAGTGTTGCACAACTACCAGGCATGGTATAACTCCTAACACTGTATTATGACCGTGTAACTTCGTGTCCGTGTGAATGTGCACGTGTGTTTTACATGCATTCATGACTAGAATTGAAACACGCCTTTACCTTGTGTGTGTTTGCATGCTTTTGTGGGGAGCCACAGTGCGGCGGTTAGCACGCTGCACTACAAACCCGGCAACCCGAGTTCAATTCCCGCTCACGGCAAACACCAGTTATCTGAACCGGCCCTGGACCTCCCCTATGTCGACTCCGCCTCAAATGACTACACAGAGTGGCGTGTAAACATCTCCACTGGGGAGACAAAGGCGGCCGGGTCGTGGTACTGGCCTCCCACCTCCTCATGTGCTGTACCGGCCTACATCGGTGCTAATGGCTAACAGCACTTTCCCCAAAAGTCTGTTAAGGCTTTTGTACGTGTGGGTGTGTGTGTATAATCTGACCACCCCCACCCCCCCTTTTTTAATTCTGTTACCTGCTGTGCTGCCCCCTTTACCGCTTCCCTCACTAACAGGAGATATGCTCAAACCCGCAATTCATTGTGGGAGGAGCCACACGCACGGACATCTGCCAAGGCAGCTTGGGTGAGTTCCAGCGAGCCGCAATCCCATTTGCCATTCCTTTGCCCGCGGCGAGCCTTGCCTTGTCGCGCGAGATATGCGCTGAAAAGACAAGCGGGATGCGCTAAGGTGCCTGGTGTAGTTTCTGCCCGGTGCTCGAGACCACGATGGTTGCGCTGAATGCAATGATTACTGCTCAGCTCCCGCGGTGTGTTCTCAAGTTGTGCCGCGTGTCGTCACGTCACGTTGATCCTGGAAGACATTGCGCCACCAATGAGCATCTTGGGCCCCTGAAGACCGTCGTTCTTTGTCTCCAGTAGAAATGTAGGTCCACTGCTCGTACAGTTCATGACAAGGCTTGCAAGCTCCACCTTCCGAATTTTCGGGTTGCTTTGCGTAGTGCCAAACTTTCTTTGCAGTCCTCGCTTATTCAGATAAAGAAACGCAGCCCCACGTGTTTTTTTTTTCAATTGAAGCAATTGGCGGGACCCCGGGGTCCCATCACTGCCCTGGGGTGGGAAAAACCGCGTAGCGACACGAGTCTTGCCTTACCGACAACAAAACTAATTTCGATTTAAAGCTTCCGTGACTGCAGGGATTAATCTTCTTGGTTCTTTCGGTAAAGTCACGTAGAATGGAAATAAAATAATAAAAATAAAACATAATAAAATGAAATTCTCACGACGTTTCGGCCACAACACAAGTAGCCTTCTTCAGGTGAAGGAACAGAACTGTCGGGACGACAGTGCTTCAATGATTGTGTTTTAATTCCATTCTACGTGACTTTACCGAAAGAACCAAGAAGAACAAAACTAGTGTCAATCGATTGGCCTCGTCGAGAGCTACTCGGGGCACTAAGTTTCGTAAAAAGTTGAAAAATTACATGAACACGTTAAATTCACTGCCTGGGGGGCGGGCTCGCCTAGCCAAAGAAGCTGAGGATCGACGGCTAACCGGAGGGCGTTCTCGCCGCGCGCGACTGCGGCGGACGCCCCCCGGGGCTTGCGTTTGGCCGGTGGGGTGGCGCCCATCGTGTTGATCGCCGCCTGCTGCTGGCGCTTGTTGGCGCGAGTCTGGGCGGGCGGCGCGTTGCTGTCGGGATCACGAGTGGGTGGACTGAAAAATAATAATTATTGACCTGATTTTTGCGGGACTCCGGGGTCTCGCCAAATGATTCAATTGTCGAGCGCCTTCTTAAACCTGCCGTGCAGTCGCCCCCTGTGACCGACTACTGAGCTCTGCAACACCTTCCTCCGTTTCATCGAAGGTTGAAAATATCCGATCCAATGTTTCCTGCACATTGACTGAATCTGGTCTGGCCGAGTCTCCAGGAACTTTTGTGGGTTTCCCATTGGCTCATTTTTCAGGTGTCTCATCAACGGAAATTGCTAGCTTGAAGCCAATCACTTGTTTGTTCGATCCAAATCCCACGGCCCTTCTTGCGCAGCTACAACACAACCAAACCTAGTCCCCCAGCGTAATTAACAAACTTTCAACCAATCTCGAATCTTCTCTTTCTGCTTTAAGATTCAGAAGTGTGCGGTTGCAACACACTTGCAAGACGACTGGACATTAAATGGGCTTTTAGAGCCCCTTCAATCGGGTTTCCGGGTTGCACATTGTACGGAGACTGCCGTGGTCAAGGTCACAAATGATTTTCTCATGGCTGCTGACTCTGGCGCATCGTCCACACTCGTTCTACCAGATCTGAGTGCAGCACTTTCAATTCTGTCGATCGTGTTGTCCTTTTGCATGGCCTTGAGGCTACTGTTGGGGTGACCGGCATGGCACGTCTGTGGCTTCGGTCGTATTCGACAGGCCAGAGACACTTTGTGGCCCTCGGCCCATCCTTTTTCTGATACTGGCCATGTCACGTTGGTGCCCCTCAGGGCTCGGAGCGTGGTCCGGTTTTGTTTGGCATCTACGTGCCACCACTCGGTCGGATCGTTCAGCGGTATAGTATTAAATACCATTGCTTTAGAGATGACACGTTAAAATGTATCAAAGTTGGATATCGCCCTGGCCCTTTCGTCTTCGATGTCATGCTGACCGATATTCAAGATTTGGTTTCAGTCTGATTTTCTGCAGTTAAGCAGTTGCGAAAATAGAGATACTGCTGATTGTGGACGCTCAGCATCTACAATTTTACTTTCCCACTTCCAGTTGTTAAAATCTCCGTGTTATTTTCCACTCGGCCCTATAATTTAAGGCTCGTAAAAAAACATCACCATTGCAGCTTTTTTTCATCTTAGAAAGATCACTCGTCTGAGTAACCTTGTTTGTCCACTTCTCATGCGGAGAGGCCGACGCATGCCTTTGTGTTTGCAAGGCTCAGTTATTGCAATGAGTTATGTTTGGTGCCCCTGCCAAAGTCCTGGATAAATTGAAATTCGTCCAAAACTCGGCTGCCGGAATCTTTTCAAGAGTCCCGACGTTTGAACACGTTAGTCCGGTCCTAGCCTATCTTCACTGGCTTGCTATAAAGCTCAGAGTGAAGTTAAAGATTCTCCTTTTGACTTTGGAAGGCTCTCAAAAGCGGACAACCAAGTTAGCTCGCATATTTACTGACCCCATATGCGTGGCCAATCCCGCAGGCTTCGCGCTTCGATAGCTGGTGCCCTGTGCTTTCCCCGCATTTGGCTGCACACAATGGGTGCTCCTGTTGTGTTGCTTCTTGGTGGCTCTGCAATGCCTTGCCCCAGTGTTGTTTATGACCCTGAAGTGGAATTATTTTCTCTTTTCTTCAGTTCTATAAATTAGCTTCCATTTGTCTCCTTAGTTTTTCCTCCCATTTCTTCGTGATGTCTACAGTGCCTTGAGTACCTAGTAGAAAGGTGCTTTAGAAATGTAAGTTATTTTTTATATTACCTTGCTTCTTCGTGAAGAAGCTCCCGGCATGCAGAGCTAAAACGTCCAGCGTCATGCCGAGCAGCACACGGCACAACCCCAACACGCATCGGAGTGCTGCATAGCACAGCCAGGCAAAACCTACGCGGTAGTGACGTCCTGTACTATTAGAGGGACTGCAACTCTGACCAGTAATTTCTGTCGAAGCCCCCACTCAACCTTCACTCCGTGGGAGGTCGCTTCTTCTCTTCTGCTGCCCCCCAAGATTTACAAACTCCCCCCCCCCCAGCTATTTGTGCTGTTCATTTCCCTTCCTCTGTTCCATGAGCAGACTCGAAGATAATTTTCTCCTCTAGTCAATGACTGGCCGCCTCTGAAATAAACACGCCTACTGTTTCTGCGCAGTGTCTTGAGTTGCATTTAAAGGCCATGTAAATCCGAATTGTATTGCACTGTGTGTAGCCATGCTGCAGCACTGGGTTATAAGACAAACAACAACAACAAACTTGCCAATAACTCTTGCTAACTTTCCGCTCATAAAATTAAAGCATTCTCGACAGGCCTCACTTTCTTTGGCCAGTCAGCCTTAACAGGTAGGTAAGTAATGATGGAACGATCCATTCGTACATGCATTGAATCATTAAACTCAATTATATGCTATGTATATAATTGTTTTCCGGCCAGGTGGCTTAGCAGTGGAGCAAGTGGCTTGCGCTCAGAAGGTTGTGAGTTCAAATCCTAGTTGAGGGTTTAACTCAGCCTATAATTGCTCTGGGGGTCGATACAATGAATTCCACTTTGTGGGGAAGTCAACCATGGTTGTCCAATGGATAGACTCGCCCCCGCTGTAGGAATGTGGAATTTCCACCACCGACTCAGGGCTTTGGACAATAGATGAGGTCCGCCTCAATGCTGCTCGTTGAGCGGCAAATCACTTTGACTTTGGCTATAAATATACAAATGGTGCATTTAGGTCAATGGAACAAGCAACATTTGGCAAAAGAGATATGAAAATCCTAAATAAATACAAACTTTAGATTACAAATCAGACCAGAAATGATAGTTTTTTTTCATTGAATCGTCACTTCAAAATTAATTGCATCGACTCAATTGAGAGACCGATTCAGCAAACGATCAACACATTGCCCCTCTAATAAAAAATATAAAACAATAAAATTCTCAGTCGAAACGTCGTGAGAATTTTATTGTTTTATATTTTTATTATTTTATTGTTTCCCTTCTACGTGACTTTACCGAAAGAACCAAGAATATGAATCCCTGCAGTCACGAAAGCTTTAAACCAAAACATTACCCCTCGTCAGTTTGGGCCGAACAAAGTACTCGACTGTCACGGTCCTGTTGACGCGATTCGCCAGACTACTTCGGGGAAGTTATTCTTTTAATTCCTTCCCGTCACTCATCTCAGCCCACCCCCTCACTGTGACCTGGTACCATCTGACTTGCCCCCGGCTGTCGCCATTTGCCAGGTGGCGCTTTTGAAATCCAATGACTCCCAGCGATGGGATTGAGTACACTCACTTTTGGGCGCCTCCCCGCTGCACCCCCGTGCATACACTGGGATAGCAACTGGAAGAATGCCGGGTGAACATCGAGGCGCTGCTGGCAAGGGGTGAACTGCGACGGTGGACTGTGACTGTGGAATTGTGAGCCGGAGATGGCACCAGAAGATGAAATCCCGACACTACAAACAGAGCTTCGATTTACTGAGCGTCTTAGTCTAAATGCATCCCAAGCTACCGTACAAAAACAGTGTGACGATTATTTAAGATGGTTATAAGCATGACCCTACGAATATGCACAGGTCTCCTATAAGCAATACGTCTTTGCACATTGCACAGGAGGGTGTAAGTGTGAAACTTCTGATACAAGCACACACCAGATATAAGCACATTTAGGATATAAGGGGTGTGCTCATAGCCTTTTTCAACAGGATATATATCCTGTATGTTCTGGAGAAGAGATGGTAAGAGGCAGAAGCGAAGAGGAAGGTCTGGAGCATGTTTGTGAACAGGGGCAGGGTTGTACATGACCCCGGTTCCTGCCGACAGGCACTGATGGAAGCCCTTGGCAGGGCAGTGAAAGGATACACAAGTGTTGCCTTTGCGTAGGCCCAATTGTGTTCACCCGTTTCATTTGTAAAGCTCAGGTTTTACTTATTCATACTTTGTATATTTGTATGCAAACAGTTGAATAGAGTCGCCGAGTGATTGCATTCGGACGTGAGTGTGCCTATCGCTTCGATGTGGTCGGTCAGAGGAAACTGCGTTTTCATAATGTCGGACCGTTTTTTTAAAACGGATGCCTATTGAACGGACGGTCACTCGGCTGCACGCTTTGAGTTACGGTGGAGAAAAAATACCTGCGGAGAAGGAAGTCGCGGGCGCAAGCGTATGTGTCGATGCTTTGGGAAAAAACGGCGCAAGCAGCTTTGGCCGTGTTTGGCCGAGGTATCGTGCTTTCGGCATCAAGCGCGTTGATTCTTCCGGCTATGAAACCGACTCGGCAGCACGAATACAAATGAGCCTCTGTCTTCATCTGCCGAGGCCATTAAAAAAGCACTTTCATCGGAGGAGTCCCGCTGGTGCCTGTCACGGACCGGGGGTTGTTGTCTTTGGTTCGGGCCCGGTTGCGATGCGGGGCTGGAGGGGCACGGTGGTGGGAAAAAGTCACTGGGCAAGGAATACAACCATTATAATGGCAGCATTTTATCCGGGCCTTTCACAGAGTTACCCGGAATGCCGCCCGGATACCATCGGAAGCAGAGGAGTTGAGCAGGGTTGCGACTGGATAGTGCCTCTGTGGGTGACCACCATGCACAACAAAGATGCCATCGGGCTGAGGCGGCGACTATGTAGGCAGCAGAGGGCAACGCAGCAAAGTCCATTGTACTGTACTTGTATGCCCCCCACATCTGTGCTCGCCGCCTGCACCCCCTGCACTGACCGGCGTGGTGAATCGTGGGACCTCCCTCGCCATCTTATCACAACTGTTTTATTGCCAGAAAGGGTAACACCTATTCTTATATTTTGATACTGGCAAGGGAGGTCCCATGATGTAGCTGCTCACACCGAGCTCTCAATGTCCTGATAGTGGCATTGTCTTTGTGTTGTTCGCCTTTTGGCATCCTCTGGTCTAATACTGTGTGAGACTAGGCTCTAAAAAAAGCTGTCTCTGGTGTGGACCAATCAGTTTCAAAGACAATGCATATGCTATCAGGGCGTGTTTGTTTGTTTGCATGTTCACCACAAGCATGTGTGGTTAATGCAGACACGATTCCTTGCAAAAGGTTTATGTTTGGTATTTTAACATCTTAACACATAATAATAGGGGTTTTGCCCTTTTTTCTGGCAACAAAACTGAAACCTTCTTACAAGGAATCATATGTGCATTAACCACAATACCTGTGGTCAAAATGCAAGCAAACACGCTCTGATAATATATGCATTGTCCTTGAATCTGATTGGTCCACACCAGAGACGGCTTTCTTTTTAGCCTCGTCTCAATTGGCGCTAGACCAGAGGACGCCAAAAGGCGTACAGCTCAAAGACAATGCACTATCAAAGTAATGAGGGCTCGGGTTAAGCATCTACATCATTAGACCTCCTTTGCCAGTACCAAAATATAATAATAGGGTTTTTCCCATTTTTTTCTGGCAACAAAACTGAAACCTTTTTTACAAGGAATCATGTCAGTCTAATGATCTTAACACATGTTTTATTGCCAGGAAGTGTAAAACATTCTTATGCGGCGCGGTGGGGAAAGCTCAAACAACCCCCCAACTTACCTGCACGGCGTGTGGGAGGTGCCTTCGGCCGTCGTTTCATTGACGAAAAGGGCCTCGCGAGTTTTTATTCCAGGAGAGGCTGTGGATGGACGTTTGTCGAGACATGTTTTTGTTAGGTCGATCCTGCAAGTGGTGGGGCTGGGGGGGGGAATGCTTTGGCAACTTCCTTAACGAGAGTTGTACTTTTATGGGCCAGGAACCCTGGAGTGGGCTGGAAATCGGCACAGCAAGCACAGATGGCACAAAAGGTTTACGGTCATTCGAAATACCTTTTTGGAAGTGCAAAGTAAAAATAAACACGAAATCGTGCGGACAGCCATTATCGATGACCACATAAGTTACTGAAATGGGTAAGCAAACGAGAGTTTGAACAAGCAAACGCAGAGTGGTTAGTGGTGCCGCGTTAAACGCTTTTGAGTCATTGGCACGTGACCAGAGTTCCAGGCGATTTGTTTCAAGGTGGAGAAAACCGGTCTGGCTGGCAAGAATAAACATTCCCCAAGATGATTATTGTTGTTGCTGTGCCTACTCGAGTGGAGTTGAGCGCTGCGCTACGAACCCGAGCACCCGAGTTCGATTCGTCACACCCAGTGACGATAATCATCTGAACCGATCCTGGGCCGTCCCTAGGTCGACTCGGCCACCGGGGAGACGAAGGCGGTCGTGCGTGGTGCTGGCCACCCACCCCCTCGTGTGCCACAGTGTCGGCCTTCATAGGTGCTGCTCGCTAACAGCACTTGACCCGACAGTTTGTTCCAGGCTACACGGGGGGTTTGTTTGGAGTTGAGCTCACCTCCAGCCGTCGCGTGCCCCAGGCAGTGGGCCACATTTTGGCACCATAAGTTGTAGTTGGGGGCGTTTTCTTGAACCATTATTTAATTACTGTAAATGTTGGTTTATTATCCAACACACCTGTGTGTGCTGTACTAGTAACGAAATAGCACGTCATATCTTATATTTTTAATGACTCACATTTTACATATTACACATATTGTCACTTGTGATTACTATCACAATCTTTTATTGCACACGGTTTACATGATTTCTCATGGAACGGTGAATCCCAACTTTTATTTCGTAGACATGTAGCAAGTGGGCATATAGTGTTTTATGTGGTGATTCAATGACACATCAATGCACATCGATATTTAACATTCACGTAACTGCGTATCGAAAACAAACATTTAAAAATTGTAAATGTTGTGGGTTTACTCTTCAACACACCGGTGTGCTCGCATAGTAACTAATTGGTACGTTTTGTTTACATGACAAACCTTACTAATGGACTGTGTCAGGTGGCGGCGGATTTAACGACACATTTATATTTACCCGATCTAACCCCACAAAAAACCTCTTATGGATAATGTGGGTTGCGAAAGCCTACGTGTGAAACATGATTTAATAATTTGATTGCAACACCTTGGTGGATTCTAAATGGCAGCCTACTCAGGTGACATTTCATGTGTTTGTGTTGAGAGATTGTGAAATGTCTTTTTTATTTACATTCTTTGAAGGTTTTTTTTTATTTTTGCGAAGTAAGAAGTCGAGTTTTATTTATGAGACGAAGTGCCATGTCCAGTCGTGGTTAGGCATACCATTGTGACATTTGTGTGTGGTAATATTATTTTTCATGATGACTCTTACCTGTTTTATGATGAATGACTTTCAAATGTTGTTCGTGCACCATTTCCACCACGTGGCCCTGAAGCCATTTGGTTCAAATATTCCTTGCCTTTTGGTCTGGATTGGGGAATGGCTCTTCAGCGCTTGTGGGGTTTTCTTTTGGTAACTATCACCATAACAACGATTGCTTTTGATGCACCTGCTGCCTTTGCCATCAACCCAGTCTTCTCCCCCGAATTAATCTGGGGTACGCGTCACGAGCCCCAGAATATATTCGCAGTTAGAGCGTGGTCCCACAGAAGCGGATATCACAGAACTATTTATGAGATCCCTTCGAGTGACCTTTGATCCACGCACTAACAGGCAACACTTTTCCCACCTGTCCTACCGCAGAGAGTAATGTTCATCACATGACAGTCTCACCAATATTTTGAATTCTCATATGGAATGTTGCCAAATGAGGTGCAGAACCAAATTTATTTTTATGGGTTTTTGTTTATGTTGTTGTTTGAAATGGGCTGAGACCATCAATACTTTAAACTTAAGAGCCTGGTTTTATTCCCCGGTGGCTGCCAAGATTCGAACACAGAATTTCAACAGTGCCACAGATCAACGCCCTGACCTCTGTCCCGCCGGTATATTTAACAACCGCTGATTGATTTTCGTACCGGGGATATCCCTAACGTCATTAAATTGGGATTATAAACAGGAGCGCAATTGTCTTCTGGAATTGTTTGGGGGGCATATATGTTTTTACTGTCATCATTGCCAATCAGGTTTTATATTACATGTAAAATTCAGTTTATAATCAATATCAGCTCCCAAAGTTTAAAACTATCTTCCTCCTTTGGCTTTGTATTTGTGTGCGTTAGGTTTTAATTATTATATGTTTATTACTGGCTTATTTATTTTAGGTATATTCACATGATGAAATGAGATAGGCCGTGTTACTTGTGTCTTCGCATGCACACAAAATCACATCGCTGTATGAAAATGGGCACGCGTGCAGCAGCTATTTAGCAGGGCGTTACATCACAAGTCCGCGAGAGATGGCGATGGATAGATCGTTACCGACCCGTGTGCATCAATGTTGCGGAGTTCACATTCGACGTTACATTTTAACAACGTTTTTAGACACAAGCGGGCTTTGCAATTCACCACAACAGTTGTGTACGACTTTACACATTTAGCTTCACCCACATAGAGAGAAAAAAAACACAAAGATCTCCCGTGTAGCCTTTTTGGGGCAAGTGCTGTTAGCGAGTAAGCGTCACCCTGTGAAGTCCGGCTGGGTGGTCACAACCACACCAGACTGCCTTTATCTCTCCAGTGGCGATCTTTACACACCACACCAGCCACTCATTCGAGACCGAGTCGACACAAACACACACACACACGTTTGGCTTGTTTCCTGTTTGGAGAAGTTGCGATAGGTGTTCTCCTTCTCTAATTGAAACAAGCCCTTCACGGATGCCCGTTCCGTTCGCCACTTCCCTTCGCTCTCGGCCGCCTCGCTACTGCGCGCCCCCGGTGCACGCCCCCCCCCCCCCCCTCAATGCAGCCAACGCCCCCCCCCTCGCTAGGGCCTTCTACTGTACAGAACGCTGGCTTTATTTAGAAACTCGCGGGGGGGTGCTGCGGCTGCTGCTGCCAAGGGTACAGCAGCAGCTGGTCGTGCTGGGGGGGGGGGGGGGGGAGTGGTGGCGCAGCGGTTAGCGCTACGCTGTCACCACGAACCCGGCCAGTCCGAGTTCGATTTCCGCTGACGGCCAAACACCGGTGACGATTAACTGAGCCGGTCCTGGGTCTCTCCCCCGTAGGTCGACTCAGCCTCAAATGAGTACCCGATGCGGTGTGTAGTCAACATCGCTTCTAGGGAGACAAAGGCGGCCGGGCGTTGCGCTGGCCACCCACCCACCCCCTCGTGTGCCACAGTGCCGGCCTTCATAGGTGCTGCTCGCTGACAGCACTTGCCCCAACAGTTTGTTCAGGCTACACGGCGGGGGGGAGGAGTTTCTTTGTCTTTGGTGGTAAGGAGATGGTCAAAGTTTAAAAATAAACGATGGGGCGGAGTGATGATGATGTTGTGACCTGGGAGATCACGTTGCCATTTGTTGGGGCGGGTGGGTGGTGGCTTGCAGAAGGCAGGAATGCAGTTTTTACAGCACCACCACCACCACCGCCACCACTGCCACACCTGAGCCGTTCTCAGCCGTTCAGGTTTACGCGGTGACCTGCGGTCAGGATGGAGAGCGGCCAGCGGCTTGGGGGCCGTCCATAAATGACGTCACGAGATTTTTGGCGTCACAAAAAGTTAGACCCCCCCCTCAAATATGACGTCACAAAGCTCTGCCCCCCCTCCCCCAAATAAAAATAAAACATGCTTCAAATCGCTTTAAACTATTGTCATTGTAGTGCATATTTAATGTGGCGCTGCACGCTGATGTTGTAGGAGAAAACATTTATTAAAAAGTCAATTTAATTAAATAGAACGTGTTTATATTTATTTAAAGTTGCGCATTTTGATGTGACGTCACATTTCTCAACCCCCCCCTCCCCCCATCGTCACACATCGTCACAAATGTCTGACCCCCCCCCCAGGTGCGTGACGTCATTTATGGACGGCCCCTTACGCAATTCTAGCAGTTGCGTGACCCCACTGGGCTTGCGCAAAGAACAACCTCGCGTAAATGCCGTGCGAACGTTTCGCAGATACACGAATCACAAATACACAAAACGACAAAGATCCCCTGTATATAGCCTGTAACAGACTGTTGGGGCAAGTGCTGTTAGGGGCCGTCCATAAATGGCGTCACGCACCTGGGGGAGGGGGTGGTCAGGCATTTGTGACGATGTGTGACGAGGGGCGGAGGGGGGGGGTGAGAAATGTGACGTCACATCAAAATGCGCAACTTTAAATAAATATAGACAACACGTTCTACTTAATTAAATAGACTTTGTAATAAATGTTTTCGCCTACAGCATCAGAGTGCAGCGCCACATTAAATACGCACTACAATGACAATAGTTTAAAGCGATTTGAAGCATGTTTTATATATTTTTTGGGGGGGGGGGCAGAGCTTTGTGACGTCATATTTGAGGGGGGGGGGGGTCTGACTTTTTGTGACGCCGCGTGACGAGGGGAAGTGGGTCGCAGTTCCGAAGTTCAAATCGTGGCTCAAGCGCTTGCGGCAGATTCGAATTCCTACAAAACATAAAATCCAGCAGGCAAGGACTCGGAATTGTTACTTAAAAAAGAATGCAGTCAAATAATAAAGTATTAAAGCTTTCGTGACTGCATAAAATTACTCGTTGTTTTTTTAACTCATTTTTTTTGTTTTTTTATATAATTTTATTGTATTTCTACATACGTGACTTTACCGAAAAAAACAATGATTAAGAATGCAGTCAGTTGTTGAAAGCAATATATTTTTTTCATTTAAAAAATCAATACGTTCGTCAACAACAACTGTGACCTTACAAAGAAAAAAGTACGGCAATAGGCGACGTTTCAGACAATGGCCCTTCTCCATAGCACGTTAAAAAAATAAAGGGAATGCGTTGAGTCTCGTTATTACAGTATTTGTGCTTTTGCGCGCTCCTGCCAACGCAGCAACTTCACCAAACAATTAGTTTCATGTTGAAAACTCCGCATGTTTGTGTGAAACCGATATACATGGGGGCTGTTTGCCAGTTAAGAAAGATAACAGGTGTAGCTTGGTTCGCAAAGCAGCAAGCACGCCGGTTCCCATGGGCACATATTACACCTCATATGGCCTTGGGCTGCAGGTTCCCCACCCTTGACGTATAGAAGAAGATTTCCGTAATATCATGATCGCAAAAATGATAACACAGCCACGTGGAAAGCACCGCCGATTGTAAACGAACCATTTAGTTTATACCAGCATGTAGGATTCGCTTATGATGTCTTTTGTTACATTGAGTTTACATAAGTGATATTTATCGACAAGCGTGTAAGCATCTTTTTCCCGCACCTCCGATTAGCTTGGTTGGCTATGTACGATGCGAAAGAAGTTCAACAAGTTCAACTTACATTTTCAAGGTTCTGTTTACAAAAATATTACATCCGATCTTCACAACCTGCTGCAGTCCATGTTTACATTTTTTTTGTCTGTTCTGTAGTTTCAAATAAGACCGGCCCAAACTAAATCAAAAAGATGGTATCTTATTCTTAGCTCTTTCGGTAAAGTCACGTTGTTTTATATATATTATTATTTTATTGTTTCCCTTCAACGTGACTTTAACCAAAAGAGCTAAGAATATGAATTACTGCAGTCACGAAAGCTTTAAATCAAAAGATGGTATCTTGTACATGCGCACCTAGGCTGAGTGTCCCGTGCTGTCCAACAAACACATCGTTGATACATTCTTGATTAAATAAAAAATACTTAAAAGTCATGGGCAGGAGCGTCTTAATGGCACTTTAGTGATGTCACAGTCACGTCGCTATGGTATGTGTTAATGCAAAGTCAAAGCAACGACAATACTTACCATGATTTTAAAGTTTTTTTTGTGTTGTTTTCGTTATTTAAGCTGTAACCTTTTGTTGAATGGTCAGGGGTGGATTTGGCCAGCTACTTGGCAAGTCACAGTTCAGCCACCCAACCTTGGGTTCATGATCCATATCGATAATCGGTCCCCATCCTGAACTCGTTTGTTCTGTCTTGATTGTATTGTACGTCTCGCTTGTTCCATTCTGTTATTCTCATAGTAAATTTATAAGCATTAAAGTACATATGTGGATAATTTGGACACTTTGAGCACACTGGTGCGTTGAAGAGTAAACCCACAACATTTACAATTTTTAAATGTTTGTTTCTTATACGCAATTACATGAATGTTAAGTATCGATATGAATTGATGAGTAATTGAATCACTACCTGCTACATCTCTGCAAAAGAAAAGTTGTTGGGATTCTTTGTTCCTTGAGAAAACATGCAAACCGTGTGTAATAAAAGATTATGACATTAATGACAACAGTGACAATGTGTGTAATGTGTAAAATGTGAGTCATTAAAAAAATATATTATAACAGTGCTGTTGACAGTGAAGTTGATGATGATTTCTTACGGATGTGTTGATGAGTAGATGGATGGGTTGATGATATTTGATGTTTGTGTTGAGGATTTTTTGTTATTAATCTGTTGATTTTTTTTAATTGATGTGTTGATGACGATTGTTTTTGACGGATGCGTTGATCATGAATTTTTTTTACGAATATGTTGATGATAGCGGCGCATGGGTTAATGGTGACTTTTTCAACGGGTGTGTCGATTTATGATTTTGACGGCTGCATTGATGATTTTTTGGGGTTTTCAGGGATGCGCTCGCGATTTATGCATGCACGTAGAACTTCTTTCGCACCGTACGTAGCCAATCGTGCTCATCGGAGGTGCGGAGGTGGGGGGGTAAGGACAACAGACTTAACACACGTTTTGGCGGGTGTGCTGTCATTCCAGGCGACTGCTGGCTGCTGGCGGCTATCGCCTCTCTGACGCTGAACGAGAAGCTGCTGACACGAGTTGTGCCCACGGGCCAAGAGTTCACCGGTGGCTACGCCGGTATCTTCCATTTCCAGGTGCTACAACTTCACAATCAGATTCTTATATTTATTTTGTGGCAGGAATCCAATGAGCTCTTTATCACCGATGTCCAGTGTCAAAACGTTACAACAACGACCAATACAAAAAAAAACAACCGATAGGAGTGCAAAGTGCAACAAAGGTGAACAAATCACCCAAAAACATACAAATAAAACTGAACCATCCCCACCCCACCAGGCAAAGACCACTGAGGGATTAACTAATTTATCATTAGCAAACTGGCCACAAATGATAGCTCAAAAAAGTGGCTTATCATTTGGACATTTGTAGCAGCTAAAAAAAAAAATCTAAATAATCAAAATGCGTGTTTCTAAAATGTAGATAGATACATGTTTCTAATTCTGGATCCAGGCGAACGCGACCTGTGTTTACGTTTGTGCACGCGAAGATCCACGCTGTAGCTCGTACGGACTTGTTGGGGTGAACGCCGTCAACGAGCAACGGTGAAGGCGGACGCTGCGCGCGATGGTCGGGGTGGGGGGCAACGTCACGCCTCCAGCCGCCTTTGCCTCCTCTGGCCGCCGATGTTTACACACCACACATTGTGTTCATTTGAAGGGGGAGTTGACAAATAGGGGAGGCCCAGATATTCATCAGCTGATGTTGGCCTTGCCCAGGAATTGAACTCGGGTCCGCGAGGTTTGCAGTGGCAATGCGCTAACCACTACACTATCTCTCCCCTTGACCCACCCCGGTGTTAGCACGCACACGCCACAATTGTACAAACACAAGTAACATGACAGCTGCAAACAGAATGGTGTTAGCCGAAGTGAAATATCAATTGATAAATTCCCCTTTGCACAATAGGACACTGTTACAATCCCTGCATTGATATGTGAGATGGGCTGTACTGAGCAAACAAAAGTCACGGGGGCCTGCTGTGCCCCAGCTGTGAACCTGAGCTCTGTGGCGATGTCCCGGACAACCGCGCTCAGCAAACACCAGTGGGCAGTGGCGGCGGGCGATTGCATTCACGTCACCGCTTGGCGAAATTGGCAATTGCCGGCACCCAACGATTTCTCAACTGGGCCCGGCGCCGCGGAAAGCCACGGGGAGGCGTTCCGCCGCGAGTTTGCCCGAGGAACTGCACGCGACGTTTTTGTTTTCGTCGCCCGTCGTTGTGTCTTCGTGCGCCGAGTCACCCTGTCCCACGCTGCACGACCCCACCCGAGACCCGGTTTTTTTCGAGCTCCCCGTGCGTGCATCACGCAGTCCGCGGTCGTTGCGCGATGCCCACCTAAACCCAGGCTCTTCATCCTTGGTCGGCTGAGCCATACATTAAACACCCATGGACCCGCTGCTGTCTTCAGCGACCCGTGAATTCGTTTGTAATGTAGAGCAGCACAAATTTTGGTGGAAAAAAAAATCTCTTAACGTCTGTATGTACGTCTGCATGTATGTATGTTGAACTTCTTTTGCACCGCATGTAGCCAACCGTGCTTATCGGAGGTGCAAACGTGCTGTGGTGTGCTCAACATCAGCAATGTTGAGATAAAGGTCGCCCAGGTGGCAGGGTGGTCACACAGAAGTAGCCACAGCACCACAGTACCCTCCTGTGCAGCGCCAGCCATAATCGGTGCTTGATAACAGCGCGATCCACAATAGCGAATCTACAGTCTCCAAGTCGAATTTTTCACTTGCAAATGAATGGGCATCATGCCGCCTTTGCTTAAATAAGTATGTCTCCGTCTGTCTTGATTTAACCAATCACCCTCAGCGATTTCATTAAATGTTCACAGTGCTGCATTTTGCAACTTGATTAAATCATTGATTATTGGTTTAACGCTGATGTGAATATAGCAGCTTCTAATGGTTGGAAGGGCCAAATAAAACTTGTATACAGCATATACGAAAATGAAAAACATCGCTTCTTATGCAGGCAAGTCGATGTGTGCCATGAGCTTAAAGAATCAATATTAATCGATAGATTACTTGTTTAAGCCCTAATATCTCTCTCTATGCCAATCTGTCAGTTTATGAGTTCATTCATATATCTACGGTCGACTCTTGCTTATCGTGGGGAATGAGAGGCATGACTTGGATAAAACACACACACACAGACACACGTATACCGTTCACATTGGAGTGCGTAACGGCGCTTGCGGATGGTGTTTGCCGGTGGCGTGCGTCTCGCCGGGGCCAGTTCTGGCAGTTTGGCGAGTGGGTGGACGTGGTGATCGACGACCGCCTGCCCGTGAAGTCCGGGGAGCTCGTGTTCGTCCACTCGGCCGAGGGGAACGAGTTCTGGAGCGCGCTGCTCGAGAAGGCCTATGCCAAGTGAGTGCGCTCGCGCGTGCTCGCGTCGCCCCCCCCCCCCACGTGAACCTCTGGGCGCGTTGAGCAAGCGCCCCTCGGTCCGTCTGCCCGTGTGTGAGAGCGGTGGCGCAGCGGTTAGCGCGCTGCGCTACGAACCCAGCGACCCGAGGTCGATTCCCGGTCAAGACCAACGCCGGTGACGATTATCTGAACCCTCTTTTACGTCCACTCAGCCTCAGATGAGTACCTGGTGTGGTGTGTAAAACATCGCCACTTGGGAGACAAAGGCGGCCGGGTGTTGTGCTGGCCACCCATGCCCTCGTGTGCCACAATGCCGGCCTTCATAGGTGCTACCCACTAAGAGCACTTGTCCCAACAGTCTGTTCAGGCTAGACGGAGGATCTTTGTCTTTGCTGCTAACGAAGTAGGTTTGTGTGAAGGTGAGTCATTTTGTCAGCTGACGCATGGGTTCGTGGGTACAGTTGCTTATGTATTTACAGATTTGTATGTTGAACTTCTTTTTTGCACCATAGGTATGTAGCCAACCGTACTAATCTGAGGTGCGGCATGTATGTGCATGTGATGTGATTCATGTGCATTTGAAGATTAGCTTGAAGGTGTGTGTGTGTAAGTAGACTCTAGAAGATATCCTTTATCTCTATTCAGTTACAATAAATCTGGGGACGAAAGATGATTAAAAAAAATGTAAAAAGCTATTTGGCATTCTGTCGATAACTCGGGAGCCAGTGGCACAGCAGTTAGCGTGCTACGCGATGAACCCGGCGACCCGGGTTTGCATTCTGGCTCCGGCTAATGTCGGTGGTGAGTGGCTTAAAATAATGGGTTAATAACGTCGACATTGACAAGGAACGTTGCACATTTGACCTCGTCATACGAAAGAAGAATTTGTGGCAAGTGATATCTGAACCGGTCCCGGGCACTCCCCTAGGTTGGTTGACCCTTAAATTAGTACCTGGTGCAAGTCTGTAAGCACTGGGGAAACAAAGGCATCTGGGTGTGGTGCTGTCCACACCTTAATTGGTGCTCACTAATAGGATTTGTTCCCAACAGTCTATTTAAGGCTGTTACGGGAGATATTTGTCCGTACAAGAAAGTGGGCCCGCTCGTCCTTTAAGCTGCTTGCTGTGTATAAATAGATGTGTCTTGTAAATAAACCACTCAGTCAGCACTGTACCGCATAGCTGACCATCCCTGTACGAGCTTTAAAAATCCGAAATCAAATGTGGTTCCTTGGCAGCACCGTGCTAAGATGTTAACTACCTCGCTTGGTAGACAGGAGGTCGTGGGTTTGATCCCGACCCTCAGGACTGTATATTTGGAGTTTGCGTGTCTCTCTCCCCGTGGTGGCATGGATTTTTCTCGGGGTCCCCTCCGGATTTTCCCTCCACATTTAGAAACGTGCATTTCGAGTATTTGGCTGCTATAAATTTCCACGTGATAAGCCACTTTGTTGAGCTATCATTATGTGGCCAGGTAGCTTCTGAAAAAGAGTTATATCGCTCCGTGGCCCTTACCAGAAGATATAAAAATGAATTGTTTTGTTTAGTATCGTTTTAGAAAGGCATGATACTTGAATGCATTCGTTCTTATGTTTTATCTCAAGCTGACGCTACAAGCATCGCATTTAAATTAATGAACGCTGTCTGAGATGGGTTCGCGCGATCGCCCCCTTCTGCTCCCTGGCAGCCGCGAGCGGCCCCTACTCCCACCGCGCGACGTGATAACGACGATAATTAATCGATTATTGAGTCAAATCGTGACCATGAATCGCCAACCATTCCAGCGAAACATTTCGCCCTCTATTAAAAACCAACGTAAACTTTCGTGAAGGACTTTCAACATAGCAAGCCAGAAGAACCATATTGGCTACGTGGAAGAATCACGAATCCCCCCACCCCTTCCATAGTCAATGGTAGTGTATTCATCAGGCCCAATCTCAGCACTGGAGCATCTGAGCTATAAGCTCAGAGACAAGGAAAAAAATACAGCACACGCATGGGGTCATTTTCTAAACCTTAGGCAAGTCATAAATACCTGAGCCGGAATGGCCATGTCCTGGGCCCCCCCCCCTTCCGCCTGCTCTGATGAGTCCGGTGTTGCCTGATACCGTCGATGCAACTGGTAATGCCGTCCAGAATGTCAGGATGTTGCGGTGTAACGATGCGAGGGAGGATGTGGAATGAAAGATATTTTATTTAAAAAAAACGTTAACAACAGTGATCCACGTGGTGTTATTCGGAGACGAGAAGACCCTTGTGCGCGTTTCGGCAGATCTGCTGAGCAGAAAAACGAAACCAACACAAATGAATTAACTAATTAAAACCACAGCGGCGTCGCCCCCTGCTGGCAGACTATACGCGTCTGTGAAACCCGGCGCCTTCCTCCGCGATCACCTCGCGCTATGAGAATGGCGCAAACGACAGATGTTCTAAAATTATTATTCTAGTTCAGCTCAGTTTATTTTGAAGTACCCTGTGAGCCATGGAGCTCTTAAATCGTGTTTCATCAACAAAAACAACACCGCCGCCACTTTTCCGACAAACGCAACAAGTCACAGTAGAATAAATAAATAACAATAACAGATAAGATAAATGAAAAAATAGCTTGCAAATCATAAGTGCAATATATTTAAAAAATGTAAAAAAAAATTTTTATATGGTTATAATTCACGGTGCAGCGCTTAGCACCAAACATTCCTCACAGTCCCTCGTGCAGGATGTGCTTCTGAGCTAAAGGCAGCGGCAGAAACACACAGATGGATTTGACCACCCCCCCTCTCCGGCACAAGCGATGCATTTCGCATGCACGGAGGAGCCCCCTTGTTTTGTTCGTAGCCAATTGAGCTTCGTGAGCCCTTTGCTCAGAGCCTGCGTTTGTTGCGTTCAAAAATGTAATTTCTCTGTTCGCATTGAGCGTGCCCCCCCCCCCCCCCCCCCCAGCCACCCCCCTCCCCCCCTGCCACCCCCCGCTCCCCCGCCTGCTGGGTGAGCTAGTTGTGCGTGCATCAACTTCACTGTATTTCTTAAAATATTAGCCGAGCCAATAAAATCGGGCGCGTTAAAACATCGGTGTTTTTTTGTCCGAATACGATGCGCGCTGAATGTGAAACGCGGCTGCTTGATGCGGCGGGTAGGACGAGGATGGCCACAGCTGTTGAGAGCTGTGGTGGTGGTGGTGGTGGTGGCGGTGGCGGAGATGACGATTGAAAAGCCCTGACGCAAGTGTGACAACGAGAGGTCGGTGAAAGAGCTAGGTTGCATCCCGTAATAAAAATACAAACCCAAGTATATTGGAACGCTTAGCCACAGGTGTGGCGTGCATGCATTTAAGGTAACACCGTTGAAGGAGGGGGAAAAATGGAATGGATGTAGATGGAGACGAAGTTGGACAGGTTGCGTTGTAAATGTAACCGGGATGGGAGTACAGTACGGTGCTGTATACCAATGTCACGGCAAGGCCCAACGTTGCAGAGTTGGGTAGCTTCATCGTTGAGGTCACAAATACTCAGTGATAAGTAGAACGATATGCTATATACGCTGCACCTAACAAATGGAATGCACCGTCTTTTTAGCCATCATTTCCCTAAACTCTTGTACTTAAGCTTTAGCTCAACCTCGTTTATATTTTACCAGTCGGATGAGCAACGGCTTAGTTTGCATTGGAATAATAAAAATAAAAGGACTGTGGTTAGGGCGTGGGGACTGGACTTTGAGAATCTCAAGGTTAACAGTCCACTGCCAGCGGTGAATATATTCAAACCTTGTTTGACAAACAAGGTTTGAATATATTCAAACCTTTGATAATTCACCGACTCTCCGTGTGGCCCATACATCTTAATTGGAAACAGACGTCCACTGTGCGACCTTTGGTCGTGCCTGGTGAGGATTAGGCAAACCTGGTCCAGCTCACTCTCCAAAACCAAACCGGTTTTCAGCTTGGGTCACATTCCAAAATTAAGGAAGAAAAGCAAAACCTGCATCTTTTAAAGTTACCGCTTCAAACAGGTTTTTGGAAGAAGAAACAGCAGCGTTGCGCTTAAGCGTATTTCGCCATGAACCCAGCGACTTCAGTTCAAATCCCAGCCATGGCTCACATCAGTGGCGAGCGACATCTGAACCGGTCCTGGGCAGCCTTGGCATCAACTCGTCCTGACCGGCCGTGGTGAAATATTGTCAAAAAACACTCCCCTTCACCAAAACGCGTGGGGAGGGCCTTCATCCAAACCGTTATTAAAAACACCCAATAACTTTTACTCCGTTTAATACGTAGGCTTTCACGACCAATATTATCCATAATAGCGGTTTTATGAGATCTAACACAAAAAAAAAGCTCTTATGGATAACTTTTACTCCTTTCGCAGCCTCCCCGGCTTTGTGTAGGCTGCCGAAGGATGTTTGTGGGCCTCGTGTGAATTTGTGGGCCTCGTGCCCAGTAATCCGGGTACCCTGGGTCCGGCCTCGCACGTTGCTGGTGAGAGAGAGGGTGGCGGGTCCCTCGCTGCCGTAGCCATAACCCCACATTCACTGTCCGGAGAGAAGCAGCGCTCTCGGTTTGCTTGTGTTGTCGCTCTGGAGGTCGGGAGATGTTCGGTCGCCACGTCGATGGCATTCGTCGTGATTTCTCAATCAGCAGAGTGGCGCGCGCGTGAAGGCTGCCATCATCATCTGGTTTCGAGCCACTTGGCTGCGCTCATTGTTCTCGTGCTGCAGCTGTGTTTTTGTTTTTGTACATTCACGTATGCTTCATTGCTAATAATAACAAGAATGACAATGTCTTCGAGCGATGTGACGTGGCACTACAAGGGTGTTGCCACTGTCTTAGTTTGCATTGCCAGTGAAATGCACGCCTTATGATGGTTCGAGAGTCAATGTGCGTCTCTCTCAGTCATTGGTAGCAGCATCGTCGCCATCATTATCAATGTGCAGCATCGCCTCGTAAGGTCAACCTCGTCATAGGAATGTTGAGCTCTCGCAATAAATCTTGTGACCAGCTCACGTAAACGTTGCATTTGCCCACGGTTCATTTGAAGATGGGGAGCCACTTGTGACGTTCATACGATTCGGTGTATGTCGTGAGATTTTTCGAAAACGTTTTAATTAATCTTTGAAAGCTGCAGCGGTAATAGTATAACCCGTAATGCTTCAGTACTTAATGTGCTGTGTCGGTCACAACATGTGCCCACGTTTAGCCACCACACCCACACTGTGAGCAAAAACGTTCTCGCCCGTTGTTGCATCATGCATAAATTAACGAGCTCTGGAAATGTAATATCGCCGTGCGTGGCGCTTGGATGACCATTACGGCAACGTTAAATGAACCCCCGCCTCCATGGCTTGCAACAAACACACACACACGAGATAATAAAAAATAATGTTGACAACATCCACACGTGAGGAGGTGCAGATGTGGTGCAGATCTAACCGCAGCTTATAAGCAGCAATTAATTTCTCTAACATTTGCCCTCTGCACCCCCCCCCCTCCCCCCCCACGTGCAGGATGAACGGCTCGTACGAGGCCCTGACCGGGGGCAGCACGAGCGAGGGCTTTGAGGACTTCACGGGCGGTGTCACCGAGACGTTCACCCTCTCCAAGGCGCCCCAAAACCTCTGGAAACTCCTCAACCAGGGCGTGCAGAGAGGCTCGCTCATGGGCTGCTCCATCGACGTACGCAAGCCCGCTCCTCCACTTGCTCGCTTGTCCACCTCCTCAGCCAGTCGCTTATTTATTGTACTCGCTCATCCCGGCCATTCACCCGCCCGCCGACTCGCCTGTTCGCTCACACGCACGCACGCTCGCTCGCGCGTTCGTTCGCTCACTCGCTTATTGACTCGTCTGCTTCCGCAACCTGTAGCTAATTCACCTGCTCGCTCGCTCACTCATCCGCTCGCCTACTTGCCCGCTTGCTCGCCCTCTCGCGCCACAGCAAGCATCCGCACTCACAAAGGCGCCCTTGTTGGACACTTGGCATGAGTACGAGTGTCTTGTTATTTGGCACAAAGAAACCAGCAGGGATGGAGCGATTCGGTGATAATAATAATAATTATTAATAAAATCCTATCTGCGCGAAGGTCACCCTTCAGTCAGTGTAATTAATGTTGTTGGGGGTTTTACTGCGCGTGAGGGTTTCTCACTGGCATTCTATAGCGGGCGTCTAGAAAACCATGCTCACACTTGGGAGTTTCTTCGAGACTGCTAACAGAACGGCAGCCAAAGGTGGGAGCTTGATCGAGAGTTCCACCGCGGCAGAGGTGGGACTGATGAGATCAGCTCCGTGAGATGGATTGTGGCATCACGGGACCGTGTAGGGTGACAGCGAAGGCGTGGACAGGCCTTGATGACCTAGCAGTGGATAAACAATGGCTGACTATAATGTCGATTATGATGATGGTGGTGGGGAGGCTATTATCCAGAAGTGAATACACATTTGACCGATTTATTTGTTGTGATAACTTTTTAGCTGTTTGTGCTTTTCATTTTGGTGCTATTTGTGAATTTCGTTTTACATTTTGCTTGGTCGTAGGGTTTTTATTTGCTTGGTAGTGGCTGCACATGGGATTTGGTCCACATATATCATTAACGTACAGCGTTATGGGATGCTATTAGCATGAATGACGTTATATATAATGAAAGCATTATTATTATTATTTTGGCATCATCAAAAATATAATTAAAAAACGATCATTATCGGTTTTCCGTCCAGCCGGCGAGCGAGCGGTTGTCCGTTGGGATGTACCACAGCGCGACTCATGAGCCTTGCCGCTGGGCTCTCGAGGGTTGTGATGCCTGCCGCTAACCAATCGTGTTGGATTGTGCCGCGAGGCTTGAAACGTTCGCCAACCGGTTTAAGCGTGACTTGACATTATAATCGGTTCGTTCGTGACTTGAAAAAAAACGCCATGCCATTTTCGTGACATGCGAAATCAATCATTGATTCTGAAAACGATAATCGCACATATCACGACCGTAGTTGCTATTGAACAAGTGATTTGGCCCTCCCCTAGGTCGAGTCAGCCTTAAAAAAACGCACCAACCCCAGCTTGTGCCGTGTTGGCCTTTCATAGGTGCTCGCTAACAGCACTTGCCCCAACAGCCTGTTAAACGCTACTGCATGTGGTTGATCTTTGGTGCCTTTCAGTTTTAATCGATTCTGTCTGTTTCTGTTATTCCCGTGAACAGATAACGAGCGCGGCCGACACGGAGGCCATCACGACGTGGAAGCTGGTGAAGGGCCACGCCTACTCTGTCACGGGTGTGGACCAGGTGCGAGCTTCTCGGTGGCTAGGAGATGTTAGCTCCCTCGCCTGGTATACAGGAGGTCGTGGGTTCGATCCCAACCCCGACCCCTTGTATGTTTGGAGTTTGCGTGTCTCTCTCTCCCCGTGGTCGTGTTACATTTTTCTCCGGGTCCTCCGGGTTTTTCCCTCCACATTTAGAATCAACATGCATTTTAGGGTATTTGCCTATACATTTCCACATGATAATGTTTTGCTATACACTTCCACATGATAAGCCACTCCGTGGAGCTAGCATTTGTGGTCAGAACGTGTCTGAAAAAGAGCTATATAGCTTAGTGAGCTTTGCCCGGTAAAATAAAAAAAATGTTTATAGTTTTTTTAGTTTTATAAAAAAAAATAGTTTCTCGCCACACCCATGGCCGTGATTAATCGCCTTCTGGCTGGCGTCCCTCGTGAACGCCACCTCGACACCGAACGCAAAATGCACTGAGTTGCTGTGTCGGGCAGCGTGGACCAGAGAACGGACGCAGCGCGGTGACGTTGTCGTGCTGACTGTTAAGAGAGCATGCGCTCAAGGGGGAGCCGATGGAGAACGCGTCGGTTCTGCAATTCATAGTTTCATAGTTTCATTTATTTTGGTATAGCCCTGTGAGCCATTGGGCTCTTGAATCGGGTGCAACCGCAACAAACAAAAAAAACATCTTAAAGTGGCTTTGTGCATGTGCAAACAGAAAATCCAGGAAAAAAACATCAAAATATTCCTGAAAAAGCACCGTACACCAACGCTGTGTGCAAAAAATCCCAGTGGGATGCAAGTCAAAATAACAACAACAACCACAAGACAACTAAGATTAAGGACATCAGTCTAACTCCGTATACAATAAACAAAACATGGCCAAAACAAAAAAACTTTTCGAAATCACCAAAATAAAAGTCATAAATGCAATGTAACAGTGATCATAGGGACTGTGACCAAATTTTTTACAATCAACTACATAAATAAATTATAACACCAAAATCTAGAGCTAGATTTTAGGCCACTGAATAGCAGTGGCAGCTAGGGGTGTACAACTCCTCTAGATAAAAGCCTAACGCAACGGAAATAATAGCGCAGGCTGGAATAGCACAAGTTTCAAACGACACGCAAACACGTGTAAAGAGCACACTAACTGCCTTAGTACATAATGGGAAAAACAATCCGCAGTGCCTGAAGAAGCACAGGTTTCTCCCTCGCTTTATGCGGCAGATGGCGCACAAAGCAAAGCCGCACGAGATAGCTGCCTGCCGATTAGCGCACGGTACACACGCAATGCTGTCCCACATCCGACCGCGCGGCCGCACGTGAGCGAATTCAAAACGCACCATCGAGCGAATATTGGGTCGAATAGGTTAGCCACTTACACAGTACGAAATCACACTCTCTAGTCTTAGGTCACCTTCAGAATACATTTGCACAAAATTCTGACCGGCGTGTGTGCGGGCAGGTGTACCACAAAGGAGGCTTGGTGAAGCTCGTCCGTATCCGAAACCCCTGGGGCCAAGTCGAGTGGATCGGCCCATGGAGTGACAGGTATTACTCGTCTGCTCACTTGCTCGCTCACTCTGCGGCTCGTCGACCATCTCCCCCCCCCCCCCTTTCCCACGACCTCACTTGGCTCCGTCACCAGCTGACAAAACCTGCTTGGCCGTCCACCCCTTGCTCACCCCGCACAGTGATTCGCTCACTCGCACGCCTGCTGCTGCCCGCCGGACCGCCGACCGGCGCGCTTTCCTGCTCGCCCAGTCGCTCGCCGACTCCCCTTATTGGCCCGGCCACCAATTTGGTTTGTGCCCACTCACCCACCCGCCCAACCTGCTCGTGCGCCCTGCCTCTGTTGCTCGCTCACCCCCCGTGCACATTGCGGGCGATGGTGTGTTCGCGCGATATTCCTAAATGTTGGCCCGGTTGGATGGCAACGTTTACGCCTTACATGTCTGGGATCATTAGGCCAGTGATGACGTGATGGGCAGGCCTAATTCTGGGGATGAGAGAACAAATGTTAACATGCTCTGAGGTGTAAATCTCTGAGGAAGCCCAAGGCGTCAGCTGTTTGCCTGCAGTTTATGAGGAGGACTTCAAAAATCAAAACCACAGATGTAAAAATTTAGACAGATATTTGCTCATCCGATGTGTGTGTAATTAACATTAAAAAATGCTAGATTGGCACGATTAAACATTGAATCGTAAGAGGGGTTGTTTCCCTCTTGCTCAGAGGTGAGACTTCTTGGCAGGCACCACAGAGATCCTGAGTTTCACATCCAGTTTTCAGCAGCCCATGATTGTATACGTAAATAATCAGCGACGTTTTGGGAAATAATCCTTCATAGCATTGTAATATATATTTTATTTTTAAGGCAGTGGTATTGACAAATGTACTCAATAGTTTTATTATTCGTGCACCCAAAGCCAACGCAGCATCACTCTATTAAAATCACTAGGGTTTAAGTGGAAATGTAATTTTACAACAATTGTTATTATCACGTTTTTTTATGTTTTTGTGGAATGCTTGGATGTCTGCCAGTCGAGTCGCTCTTGAAAAGGAGATTTTTAACTCTACAGGCTACATTTCTCATTATGATTCTGAACTATACTGGGTTCTCAAGTGGCATGAGTTGATGGTCTAAGCCCAGTCGCCAATGAGTGCACAGAAGAAGGAAAAAAAACCCCACAATATTAAATTGTGCTTGATTTTCACTTAAATTTGCTTAAATTCCAGCTCTGAAAATGCGGTATCGGTTTGGACTGTCACATGATGAGTATTGCTTGGCACAGCAGGGCAGATGGTGACGTTCTGACCCCGTGGTGTGGATAAGAGGCCACTTGAAAATATTTAGGAAGTGCTTCTATGGTATCTCCTTACATGGAGCATTCTGTAACACGTTGTGGCGACGCACTGGCTCTGCAAGAATTCTGTGAATGGATTTTTTTGTATTAGCCCCTTGATAGTCGACAATGAAAGCACAGTCAGGATATCATTGCGGAGAAGGAAACAAAGCTCCTGTCGCCTTTCCGATGTAACCCACAGCCTGTGTACCAATCGCCTTTGTTCGGTGCTTAAAGGGAGCATGAACAACAACCGATTGAAAGGCTCAGATCACTTTCCACATTAGGAGCAAGGCCCCCCGCGGTGTATTTAATGCATGTTTAATGACGTTTCCTTTGTACATAGTGTCCTCCGCAATTGTGGCACTATAGGTGCACAGCCCATCTTGTTACGAGCAGTCGGGACCTGTCCCCGGGCACGTTGGCCACGGGCCAACTTTGAGTGGGCGTACGGGTTACAGAGCAGCCCCGATCGGTCTGCGGCCTGGGAATGTGCATGATGTGGGTGTTGAACTACAGTGTGGATCCATTTTTAACATTTCACTGCGGTGGCGAGAAGTTAATTATCTCGCCTGATATGCAGGCGGTCGTGGGTTCAATTTTGACCCCGATGCCTGCTGTATATTTTCCATTTGCATGTCTTTCTCCCTGTGGTCGTGTGGATTTTTCTCTGGATCGTCCGGTTTTCCCCTCCACATTTAGAATCAACATGCATTTAGAGTATTTGGCTGCTATACATTTCCACAGCTGCCACTCTGTTGAGCTATCATTTGTGGCCAGGTCGCTTCTGAAAAACAGCTATACAGCTTAGTGGGCTATGCCTGGTAAAATAAAAATAGTAAAAATTAGTAGTTATGTCGTGTTAAGCTACAGCTTGATCCACTTATAGATATCCAGCTAACATGATAGAGAGAACACTATTGAATAAACGACATTTTATTTCAAAGCCTTTACACATCACCCACAAATCCCAATACACATGTTAAATAATTTTCACGCTGTCCTCTGAGATATGAAGCCATCGCTTTCACGATATCCAATTACCTGTAGAGAAGTTCGTAAGAGGATCACTCGAAAGCAGTGGGATATCTGTAAATGGTTCACGATGTAGATAAGTGGGTGTGTGTGTGTGATGATCACCGCAGCACCATGGCCGGGCGCGGTTCTGGCCACCCACCTCCTCGTGTGCCGCAGTGGCGAGCTTCACAGGCGCTACTCGCTAACGGCACTTGCCCCAACAGTCTGTGAAGGCTACACGGGGGGGGGGGTCTTTGTGTTTGTATGTCTGGCTTACGTGTGGCCCGTCCCTCAGCTCGCGGCAATGGAACGAGGTGTCGGACGGCGATCGGGATCGGCTCATGGTCAAGAGCGAAGATGGCGAGTTCTGGTGAGTGCTCTCTTCCTGTCCATGTCTCCACCTCTTTGGACTCTTTGGTGTCTGGCAAATTCGTGTATATCGTTCGATACTCCTCCGATATGCATTAAATCGTATCATGGGAATTGATTATGTCAGATTTGGTTATTTCAGATCCCTGCAGCCACCGGCCAACTTGAATTGCTATTCCTCCTCCGTTGAAGGAGTGCAGACTAGTGTGGTTTATTGTATGGTCCATAGTTTCGGTTGCATGGCCACAGTCGAACTTTGGCTTGTCTTTAATTGGCGACAGGTGATTAGCAATGCAGGACAATGTTGATAAAAGTGCAAGTGGTTTAACGTGCGTTCCCGCCGCCCCCCCCACCCCCGACCTCCCCTCCCGCAGGATGTCGTACGACGACTTCTTGCGCCAGTTCTCACGCCTGGAGATCTGCAGCCTGACGGCGGACGCGCTCTCGGACGATAATCTCCACTTCTGGAGCTCCGTGGTGCACGAGGGCAGCTGGGTGCGCGGCTGCAGCGCCGGCGGCTGCCGAAACTTCCCGGGTGAGGGTCGCTCTCTCTGCCTCTCGCTCGCTCGGCAGCCCGCTTTTTCACGCACTGGTTCACTCAGTCGGTCACCTTTGCTGCACTCGCACTCGCTTGCTGTCTCTACCTCCGCATGCTCGCTCACTCGCTCGCTGTCGCGCTCGCCAATTCTTTTGAAGTCGCTCGCTCTCTCGTGTGCCATGCATGTGCACGCGCGGACTCACTCGCTGTCCTCATGTGCTCATTCACTCGCTGGCCCTTTCATTCGCAGTTTCCACTCGCATAGTTGGTCCCGCTCTCTCGGACGCTTGCTTGCAACGCTGTCTCTCCCTGTCTCTCGCTCGTGCGCACTCTCACTCATTTGGCCTTGCTGCACGCTGGGTTTTTACGCTCGCTCACACACCCGCTCCTTCCCTCGCGCGCTCGTGCCCGTGGGTCCCCGAATCTCATTCTTCGTTTTCTTTCTTTACCCGCGTGCCCACAGACACTTTCTGGAGCAACCCGCAGTTCCGGCTGAACCTGCTGGAGGAGGACGACGACCCCGAGGACAACGAGGAGGGCTGCACCGTCATGGTGGCGCTCATGCAGAAGGACCGACGCAAGCAGCGCCGGCAGGGCCGCGACCTCCTCACCATGGGCTTCGCCATCTACGAGGTGCTGCGGCCGCCCCTCGCCCGAGTCCCCCTGCCACCGCTCTGCCGACTCCGCACCTCTCGACGGCGCCGCAGCATCCTCCCTGCAGCTCCTCCCGCGGCCGTCATCACCGATCGCTCGAGGAAACGCCGATGCTGCTGAATTAATCCATTCGTTCATTTATGCATCTGTCCAGTCATTCGTGTGTTGATTTCATCACGTATTTCAACAGATTTTCAAATGGCACCATTTAGCGACAATAAAACGATAGGTAAATTGCAGTGTTGATTGTAAATAATACTTGCCCTATTATAAAATAATATTTTCTCTGGAATTGGCTGAAAGCGAGCGTGCCAACGCGTCACATTTTTTAAAATTATTTTTCACAATGGCTGTTTGTGCTAGAAATGTTTTGTTTTTTCACATGGCCACCATCTGACAAAAAAACAGTTTCACTCTGGATCAGCAAATTCAGCCTCTGGGAGAGAACTCGGGCTGCCAAAATCAACGTCCCTTGTACGTACGTGTGTACGTTGAATCTCATTCACACCGTACGTAGCCAACCGTGCTAATCGGAGGTGCGGGGAAAGGATGACAAAATCGGAGGTACAGGGAAGGACATTAGCAACCTCGGATTCATTTCAGCCGAGTTTACACGCAGGTGCCGCCAATCGCGCGTGCACACCCCGCCGAGTCTAACGCTTCATTTCTATTTTTCTCGTTTGTTTTTGTTGTTTCTCTGCAGGTCCCGCAGTCGGTACGTTCTGCACTGGTGTGTCCACACAGATGTGCCCCTCGACAAGACGTGGTCGGCTACGCGAGACGGCCGTCGGGATAACGCCACGCCGTCAAAAGCACCGCAATTGAACATTCACGTTCGGCAGACTGCCCAAGTCCCCGTCCCCGCCCCCCCCCCCCAGTTCAAACCCACCCCACGGTTTCGTGTTCACGCATTCAAATGCTGAGAGCGGTGGTCGGGGCGGGATTGGTGGCATAGCGTTTGGCGCTCCTCACCACAAACCGGGCTGTCCAAATTAGATTTTTGGCCACGGCGAGCATCGGTGACGAGTGGTCGCTGAAACGGTCCTTGGGGCGCGCTCCCATCACACACTGACCATCGTGGTGCAGTATGGTCCAACAACTCCCTTGTTTGACGCTGTATGTTGAACTTCTTTCGCACCGCACGTAGCCAACTCTGTTAATTGGAGGTGCGATTGTATGGGGGAAGCCTTTATCCAGCAGCGAATTGACCACGGGCTGTAAGAATATTATTATTGAGTGTTGTTTTGAACTACCGTCATGCCGAGGCAGCATCTAGGATTGTAATCGGTCCGCCAAAGATGCAGGAAGCGGTGAAACCCCGCGGGTTGCTTGTTTTTTAAATGGCTCTTGAACCGGAGCTGACGAACTAAAATGAAAAGGCCACCCAGCGAGCCATGGCTATGGCTTCTAGGACTTAGCGGGGCTTGCTTGGCTGGACATGGGGTAACGGGGAGTCGGATCGCATCAGCGCGAGTGTCCCATTAGTCACATGAACAATGTCTCATTGAATTCTCAGAGCTTTTAGTGAGCCGGACAGAATTTCACTGGTATGGAAAACGGATCGCCATGTAAAAAAATATAAGAAAAATTATAGTCAAGTGATTCACTATTTCATCAATGTAAATTGACGATTACACTCACGCTGCATGCCACTGGATTGATTGGGTAAGAATAGGTTATTTGTAGAGGTGTAAACGGATGCATGGATTCATTGATTTATGTTGATTGCTAAGCTCACGATAAGTGCGTCGAATCACGCATGTAAAAATGTGCGTTTATTGTGTGTGATGGGTTCACGTGACGCAGCAGCCACAAGTGGTCACCACATTCACAGCAATTAAAAAAATTAAAGTGTTAAAATCCTTCAATTTTATTGTGACTTTGAGTCACGTCAACGTTATCTTGGTTCTTTCAGTAAAGTCACGTAGAAGGGAAACAATGAAATAATAAAAATATAAAACAATAGTGAGAGTTTTATTGTTTTGTATTTTTATTATTTTATATTATTTTATTATTTCCCTTCTACGTGACTTTACCGAAAGAACCAAGAATATGAATCCCTGCAGTCACGAAAGCTTTAAATCACGTCAACGTGTACGAATGTACGAAGGGGTGTGAATCGTTACACCTCCGATAATTTACAATTGGAAAACCAATTATATATAAATGTCACATGTAGGTTCATGGAAATAATTGAGACAGGACCGATGAGACACAATACAAACAAGACGGTAAAAAACGAGAACACAATTGATCCCAGTAAATGAAAGCTTTACAAACGACAGGCGGAACGCGTCTTTGATTTCCGTGTACCCGACCGCCGCCTGCTGTAATGTCCTGACCCCGTGCCCCTATTGGACATCTGTGAAAAAGAGCTTCATAGCTCATCGGATTTCTCCCGGATGAACAAAGATTCTGATTCTGCGCAGCACGTGGGGCAGCCGCAGCTGAAGCTGAAGAAGGACTTCTTCCAATTCCACGCATCCAAGGCGCGCTCCGAGGTGTTCATCAACACTCGCGAGGTGTCCCAGCGCTTCCTGCTGCCCCCGGGCGAGTACATCATCATGCCCTCCTCCTTCGAGCCCAACCAGGAGGCCGACTTCATCCTGCGCGTCTTCTCGGAGAAGCAGCAAGCGGTGGAGTGAGTGCTGCCACCGCCGCTAACACCACCACCAGCACTTTCGTTACCACCACTACGAACACCACCAGCACCAGCACTGTCTTTACCACCACAATGAACACCACTACCACCACCGCTGTCACCAGTACTCTCGTTACTACCACGACCACCAACCCAAGACTACTAATAAACATCACCACTTCCAACACAACCAACACGACCAACACAACCAACACCACCACTACCACCGTGACCACCTACATAGCACTACCAACAACACCTCCACCAACGCCGCCACCAACAACACTAGCACCACCACCAACCCCAACACTACCAGCTCCAACACTAACCAACACCACTAGTACCAACATCACCATCACCACTACCACTATCACCAGCACCACCACTGCCACCATAACGAATACTGCCACGACCACAACTTGCACCTCCTACTACGATCACCACTATCACACCTCCCACTTCAACACCTAATATCTTTACAAACGTATTGTATGCTGATGGCTCTACATATTAATGTGTTTAAACAGACCTTGGTCTGTTTTATTAACACCTTAATAATCCTCTTTGAATCAATGAATTCCATCTGAGATTAACAATGACCTCTTTGCAACCATTAACATAGAGGTGTTTTTATTTATATTTTTAATTTCATTATATTTACATTACTGAAAGAACCAAGAATAAGTCTACATTATAGACTGCCAGTACACTCACTCCGATTAAGAACCAGGCTACAGTCTACATTATAGACTGCCAATACGCTCACCAAACTTAATAACCAGGCTACAGTCTATATTATAGACTGCCAGTACACTCACTCCGATTAAGAACCAGGCTACAGTCTACATTATAGACTGCCAGTACACTCACCCAGCTTAATAACCATTGCTACAGTCAACATTATAGACTGCCAGTACACTCACTCCGATTAAGAACCAGGTTACAGTCTACATTATAGACTGCCAGTACACCCACCGAGGTTAAGAACCAGGCTACAGTCTACATTATAGGCTGCCAGTACACTCACCCAGCTTAATAACCATTGCTACAGTCAACATTATAGACTGCCAGTACACTCACTCCGATTAAGAACCAGGTTACAGTCTACATTATAGACTGCCAGTACACCCACCGAGGTTAAGAACCAGGCTACAGTCTACATTATAGACTGCCAGTACACTCACCCAGCTTAATAACCATTGCTACAGTCTACATTATAGACTGCCAGTACACTCACCCAGCTTAATAACCATTCCTACAGTCAACATTATAGACTGCCAGTACACTCACTCCGATTAAGAACCAGGCTACAGTCTACATTAGTGGTTTTTTGTTGTTTATTATTTTATTATTATTCACTTTCTTTTGTATTTTTTTTTCTATCTCCGTGACTTTACCGAAAGAACCAAAAAAATCCATTAACATGGGTCTTTAATGTCCTCTTTGGCAATGTCCTACTCAATTCGATTGGTCCGGCGAGGTTCCAGTGTATGTATGTTGAACTTCTTTTGCGCACTGTACGTAGCCAACTGTGCTAATCGGAGGTGCGGGTGAAGGACGACAAACTAAGCACAAAATTCAGTTCTAAAGAAATTCGTTTTCAATCTAGATTTTTAAATGCATAGCTCCAGTGCCTTCCTAATGTCAGAAGAGGATTCCAGACGGCCGCAGAAACTTATTTGAAAGCGCCCGATGCAGTGACCGTCTTTGTTCGATGGATAGCCAAAAGCCGCTGCGAGGATGCCTGGAGCTCGCGTGATGGTTTATGGTGTAGTGTCTCGGTAGAGAGCCATGCCAACCACAAGGTCACCCAGGCCTCCCCGCGGAGTGCACGTGAAGTCATTCCTCCTCGGGCCCACCCTCTCTTAATATCAAAGCCACTGCTCCCTGGTGGAAGGGTGGAGCAGGTGGAATTGGTATGCCTCTAAATAGACCAACCCAGATCACAGCTTTCAACACGGAGGGGACTCTTTAAAATTAATTGGCAAGCGGGGGCTCATCCACGCCCCTCTCTAGTGCTCAAACGTGAAGCTGTTATGTGCGTGATGCCAGCGTTTCTTCTCCTGTTCTGTTCCAGAAAAATGGACGATGACGTCGACATTGTAATGCCCGAGGTGAGATCACCATTCTTTTCCTGAAACGCCCTCGTTTTTTCCCACTCTTGAAATGATACAAGTACTTTATATTTTAATGCCAGCACCGTTTATTTGCGAGCAGATGTAAGTCGGTCACAATTGTCGAAGAGGAAGGCGATAATGGCTGGACTTGGGAGTGAGGTTCTATGGAGGATCTTGTTTGTAATGTGCGTGTTTGTTTTGTTGTTCCTTGTTTTGTTTTGTGCTGCTGCGTGCCGCACATGTAATAGTTGGACTTGGAGGTGCCAGTGGACCCGGCCTTCATCAATGTGTTTGCCAAGCTCGCCGGAGCGGTACGTCGTGTCAGCTGTCCAGCGCAACACCTGTCACCTTGGCGTGTTTTCACCACCATCGAGTCAATCGTCAGACGGAAAAACACACATATCGACCGATCGGCTGAGAGTGCATTTAAAATTAATTTGTAAAACCGCGCTTCGCTTCTGTTGCCACCCACGCTGACTTCCCACTTTGGTCGGTCGCTGCAGGATAACGAGATCAGCCCCTCGGAGCTGCGGGACATCCTCAACCGCGTTGTGGGAAAACGTGAGCGGCGCGTGTGAGCGACGCGCGAGTCTCGTACTACACACTGGCGATTGCCACGTGACGCTCCGTGGGGTGGTGGCGGCGGTTCCTCACCGTGTGACGAGTCTGCCGCAGTGGTTGAGCGTTTGTCATATGACGAGCCTCCTATTGATTGATGTCGGAGTGGTTGTCACATAGCACGCGTACTGTTCACGTCTGATTTCCACACAATGATTGTCCTCTTGACATCGCATCGGTTGTCGCGTAACACGTTCCATTGGAGTCTGTCAAACGACGACTGTCCTGTCGATATACAATTGTCTTTCACATGAACTGTGGCCCTGTTGACATTTAGTTGGTTGTCATGTAACACCTGGGGTGTCAGTGACATGTCCTGTTGAAGTTTATTTGGCAGTAATGCGATGCGCGTTGTGGTGATCCGATTGGGTGCCTTGCGACGTGCGTACGCCTATCAGATGCCGACCTCAAGACGGACGGCTTCAGCCTGGACGCCTGCCGCAACATGGTGTCCCTCATGGACGTATCCTTTCGCAGAATCTCGCACGCTCGCAGGATTAGCGCAGAGAACACCGAACAGCAAAGGGAGCGCGGCTCCTTTCCGCCCCTCACCTGGAGGTACGGCTACCTCCATAAGCGAGGGCTTGAGGGGTTCTCCCCTCATCGTAACTGCGGTGAGGTCCCAGTCCTATCGTCGCCCGGTACTCGCTGCAAATGGAATCCGTCTGGTGGCCCCAGACGCCGTCGAGCGGCTTCACGCGCCCAAGAAAGACGGCGCGTTAACGCGTCCGTTGCTTTTTCGAAAGCCCCTTGACGTTGCGCCACCTTTCCCCAGCGGGACGGCAGCGGCAAGCTGGGCATCAAGGAGTTCAACTTCCTGTGGCAACGCATCAAGTCGTGGCAGGTGTGGCCGGGGAAACGAGACTCGGGTTTTGTCCATTTGAACCAGAGCCCACCCCCACCCCCGTGGCAGCAACGGGGTTCCCCATTGTGTCACAGACACTTGGCTTGTGGAGCTCGTGGTGGTGGTGGCGGCGGCGGCGGCGGTGGGAGCGATGGGGGGAGGTGACATGAGCACGAGGGGGGAGCAAAGGGACCGGCGGTGGTCGCGTGTGGTTTCGTTTTTTGCCACACAACTCCGGGGGGCTGTGGGTAGGGTGGTAACGTTATCGTCGCTCCACACGTGTTGAGCGTCCGGGCCGTGACAGGCGGAGCCCGATTTGTCACCGTGGCATTACGTTTTAAATCTATTTCACAACGAAAGTCTAATCGCAAGAAGGGAGGTTATTTTTTGTTTTAATTAAACGCTAAACGACCCGACATGGTTTTATTTAAAACTTACTGTCATCAGCATTTTAAGCATTTTCAACCTTCAGAATTGTGGTGATTGTGCAGGTATATTTAGACATAATATGTATATTTTGGTGTGTACTCACACTTTACAAACAGACACGCGATACAGTTTGTATTTGCCACGTAATTAATAGTTGTGAAGATCCACCTCTCGCCCGATGATTTGATACGTTTCCATGATTCGCGATCGGAATTCGAATCGGGAATCTCATTCTCTGTGATTAACCGAGTGGAGAATATCGTGTTCTTCAGGGGTTTACGTGAAGCCCACACGGAGAGCCATAACTGAATACTGTCCAGTATACGAATCGGCATAAATTGAACCTCGCTCGTACGATTCGATGCATGAATCGCGATCTAATTAATACCGATGGAATAATTGAACCATCAACACGCTTATGAGTCTTCATCATAATGTTGCATTTTAAACAACGGGCATGTTACAATTTATCGACTCGCTGTTTGAAATGGCTTATGACGCTCGCGATACACGTGCATCGAAGTAGATTGAGAATGAACATTTTTTGTATCAAAGCGTGTTCGCAAATAATTTGCTTATTACCTTGAGGCCAATGGACCTGAGCGGAGGACGATTTTCGAGGCAAGACCACGAACGGGAAACCATTCGAATTGGCGAGACGACAGAGACAAAAAAGACAACAACAAAAAGCAGCATCGATTTCGGGATCGGATTGTGACCGTGGATAGGCGACGAATCATCCGAGCGCAGGCAGCGAGAGCGAATCTTTGCGTGGGTGATGAGCAGCGCCGACGATAAATAATAAAATGGGATCTTCTCGTTGCGTCCGTTATCGTTTTTCCGCAGCAAATCTTCCGACAGTTCGACATGGACCACTCGGGAAACATGAACGGGTACGAGTTCCGCCTCGCTCTGGCTGAAGCAGGTGGGTTCCGCCATCTTGGGCGCACACCATAACAAAGGTCCCCACCCCCCGCCCCCCGAATCACTCCGCTGAACGTTTATTTTTAAACTTTGATCATTTTCCTCACCAACAAAAGACGAAGATCCCCCGTGCAGCCTTAAGAGGCCGTTGGGGGCCAAGTGCTGTTAGCGAGCCACCGATGACGGTCGCACACGGCACACAAGGGGGTGGGTGGCCAGCACCACGCCCGGCCGAATTTGTCTCTCCAGTGGCGATGTTTACTACACGCCGTAACCGGGTACTCATTTAATGCCGAGTCCACTGAGGCAAGGCCCAGGACTGGCTGAGATATTCTTCACCGATTGAGCATGAGTGGGAATTTTAACTCGGTTCGCCGGGTTTGTAGCGAAGTGCGCTCACCACTGCGCCACCGCTCCCCGTAAAACACTGAATACACACACGCGTGATATTACACACATAAGGAAATTTGAGAATTGATGCACGTATGTTGTATGCGATCGGTTCATACAAACGTATACACAAAGGGCAAAGAAAAATAATTCGTGCATCGAATATTATTTGTATCAATGTTCTTCAATGTTTAATGCAGGTTCCCCTTTGACCCTAAAGCAGGGGTGGGCAATTTTTTTGACTCGCGGGCCACAATGGGTTCTAAAATTTGACAGAGGGGCCGGGCCAGGAACAGATGGATGGAGTGTTTGTGTGAACTAATATAAATGACATGTAAAAATCATTACATGAAAGGATTTGGCCTTTAACAGGTAGCAAAGCATTTATTTGCAAGGCAATTTAACAAATTGCATGAACATGAACAATACAAAAACATGTCGTAACTCCCGGTCAAAGTGCGCCATCTAATGGGGAAATGGGGGCATTACAGGAGAAAGGTAAAATTAAATGTAATAATAATATTTGGACAAGTTTGGTGGGCCGGATTAAAAAGCCCAACGGGCCGTATACGGCCCGGGGGCCGTACTTTGCCCATGTCTGCCCTAAAGCCACGAGAGGCCACTCCATTAACTGCATCATGAAAAACTAAACGGTTCCGGGATTGAGTCGTCTCCTTGTATTGCGACAAGTCGTGGGATCATCGTGTCCCTGTTAATCTCATCGACGTAATTTTATCGTTTTGCTCGCGTGTTTGAGAATCGCCCCATGACTACTTTCAGATTCCTCCTATACTGTATCGCATCACACTAATGCTTTACTTTTTTTTAACACGCATTACTCACCATACGTATGTTCATTATCTTAGAATGCGTAATCTATAATACGTAGTTATACATGTAAGTCCCCTTGTTGAGATGCTCTCGCAATCCCTTCGACAGGCTTCCGTCTGAACGACCAGCTGACGCAGACCATCACCATGCGCTACATGGAGGAGAACGGAGTCATCGACTTTGACAACTACCTGTGCTGCCTCGTGCGGCTCGAGACCATGTTCCGTGAGTTGGGGGGGGGGGGCGGGGTGTGGGGGGGGAAGTGGAGGGGGGTGGAGGGTGCCATCACAGGTCACAAGGAGACGGCGACCGTCGGAAATCGTCGGCCATGATCAACTTCCAGACTTTGTAGATTACATTGACACCTCCATCTTCTCAACAATCAAATAAACGGCTGAAAACAGAACGTCCTACATTCGCCATAATGGGGGGAAAACGTCGAATTGATTCTTCATTCACGATATATAGCTAGGGTTAGGCAATTCACTTGGCTAGGGCTAGGGGATCCACGTGGCAGGTATGTTTGGCAAGGGTTAACTGTGACACCAAACCTCGTTGCGTTTTTGTATCTTGCAGGGATATTCCAGGCCCTCAACAAGGATGGTGATGGAACCATTAAGCTCAAACTGCCCGAGGTGAGTTGGCTGCTTATTTACGTACAGTATGTTGAACTTCTTTTACACTGTATGTAGCCGACCGTGCCAATCGGAGGTGCGGGGGAAGAACAAGAAAGTAAGCACAGAAAGCAGTTCTAAAGATGAGTTTTCAATCCAGATGATAAAAAAGTGCATAGCTCCAGTGGCTTCTAATATCGGAAGGGAGAGCGTTCCAGACGGCCGCAGACGTGCGTCTGGAAGCGCCGCGCGATGATGCGCTGACCAATTTTTGTGGGCCCTCACTTGCCCTCGTCGGTGGTATACGACGCTACGCATCGTCAAACTTAGCTCGTAAACGTTCTGCTGCCCGTTCAGAGCATCGCTCACCAGCTCGCTCACCGCCATGCCCAGCAACTTACCATCGCAACACTCAAACGCCAACCCTCTTGCCCCGTAGCTCCTTATCTGCCTGTTCACCTACTCGGTCGCTCACTCTCCCACTCATTTATTCGTCCAATCATTTGCTCGTTACGTAATGGCCTCCTCTTCCATGTGCTATCTCACTCAGTTATTTCTCTGTCAATTGTTTGTGCTTGGTTTGTTCTTCGCCCGCACCTCAGATTAGCATGGTCGGCTACGTACGGCGTGAAAGAAGTTCAACATAATGCATACATTTATTTACCCAGCCGCTCACGCTCTCGCTCACCCTCCCACTTGCTTTCTCACTTGTCCTCTCGCCCATTCACCTCCTCACCCACGCCTCTCGAGTTGTCGCTCGTCCGCTCACCTGGTGCCGTGCAGGAAGCCGATTCCTGAGCCTTGCTCCACGGGACAATGTTCTCTCAGGACGAGCATCGGCCACGTGTGAAAGTCGCTCTCCTTGGGTCGATGATGACGCCCCTCGTCTCGTTTCCTTGCCCTCCCCCCCCCCCCCCCCGCAGTTCCTGAACCTCACTATGTTCGGTTGAGGAGGGAGATGAGGCGCGGGGGAAGCGAGCAGCGGGACGCAGCAGCGACGGCGACAGAGATCGGATGTCAGCTGGCGCATGAGCTCCAGCGCTTGCACGCTCCTACACGTGTGTGTCTTTGTTCGCGTGCATGTGTGAGAGCGTCGGCGTGTTGCCTACCCGAGTGTGCTCGTGCGAGTGAATGCGTGGGGTAGAGCTGTCGGAAAGCTACAGTGAAGTGGTGAGCGTGCTGCGCTGCAAACCCAGCAAACCAAGTTCGATGCCCGGCCACAGTTAACGTCTGTGACTTAAATGTGAATTGGTCCTAGGCCTCCCCTAGGTCGGCTCGTACATAAATGATTACCTGGTACGGTGTGTAAACATAAGCGCAAGTTGACGCAAAGGCGGCAGCTGGAAGCGATGCTGGCCACAACACCCACTTGTCCGCATTGCCTGTGTATGTTGAACTTCTTTCGCACCATACATAGGTGCTCGCTAACAGCACTTGCCTTAATAGTCTGTATAGCCATAAGGGGGGGTATCTGTTTGTGAGTGAGTCGGTTTCTATCCGTATCAAGCTGCAGAGTGCGAACGCGTGCGTGCGTTGGGTGAATGGCCGATGGCGGGCACCCTCCTCGCCAAAACCCACACACCGTCACGGCGCAGCGCCAGCCTTAGTAGGTGCTCGCTAATCCAGCAACTCGTGCCTCACCGGGCCAAATGGAGGCCAGACAAGAGGGGGGGGGGGCAGCATGTCTATGCTTGTATGCTCTGACACACTTCTCATACATGTGTGTATGAGAAGTCAAGCGAGTGTATGGTCACACCAAAAGTATTTCGGGACGCCGACCGTCATTGCATGTGCACAGTCCCTCACAGGCGCTTTACGTCGCCTCGAATCGCCGGCGTGCGTGTCTTGTACGTACGTTGAACTTCTTTCGGACCGTGGGTGGCCAGCCGTGCTAATCGGAGGGTTGCGAGGAGGAGGAGGAGGAGGGAAGGACAACAAACTAAAAACGAACGAGCAGTTCTCGATCAGTGGTGGGCAACCGTGCGGGGCCTCGTGCCCTCCCGTGGAGCCCCTCGTGATGGCCCGCCGGTCTCGGTGTCTCGAGGTCGATGGCGTGGGGTGGGGGTGGGGGGGGGCGGGGGGGCGGTCACGCTCGGTGCCCGACCGCGACGACGTCAAAGCTTTCCGGCCCACCGGGGGTGCAGGAGGGGGGCCGCTCGCGAGGCCCGCCGACCGTGGTCCACGTTGCCCACCCACCGTGGTTTGCCTGCTGCTGGTCTCGACTGTGGAAATTCGAATCAAAAGGTGGCGGAAAAACCCTCGGCGCGAGCCCATCGGGGGGCGGGGGTTCTCTCCGCTGCAGTGCCACACACAAAAAATGGGTTGGGGGGGGCGCACGATGCGTTTTGAAAACCTGACGGAGGTCGTTTAAATGCAGTTTATATGCACGCACACACAATGTGCGCACGCGTCTACATAGCTACGCAGTGTTTTCATGCACGCGTATATAACGGATAATGGGGGTTTCTTTTCATTTACTGCTTACGTTTGGGGTTTTTGTCGTTTTCTACAAAGCACCACAACGGTGCCGATTGCACGTTCAGATTTTTTTTATTTTAGTTTGGTGGGGTTGGTGGGACGTTCATGTGAGCGTGTGTATCATTTTTTTTTTAAAATTCTCAAAACATCTCAAGCTTTCATTGTCCTTATACGTGTATCATTTTTTGTTCGTTTGCCATTATTTAAGCTCGGGTCTGTGTTTTCCCTCTCACCGTGAGAGTCATCCCATCGCAACCCGATTTGTTGAGTGTGTCCCAGTGACATTGCTGAAGCGAGGCTCTGTAGCTCAGGGGGAGTCTCCAGCTCTGCGGCGGAGGCGTCAAGGTTTCGTGAGAGAGAGAGAGAGGACATTTGTCGTGCGTGCGGCGACTTTTGGAACTCGTGGGCAGCCCCGCCATTTCCCCGTAGGAAACTGTTCAGCTGCCTTATCACGCCCTACCTCGAGTGAGGGGGGAGTGTGTGGTGTGTTTGTGTGTGCGCCTGGAGCACAGGTGATGCATTTGCAAGTCATCTCAGTCAACCCGTGGCACCTGGGTCTGTCCCGTGACTTCTTGTCAGCGAACCTTTAAAACTAGCCTGGCACAAGCACCGCGGTGACGTCACCGCCACTTGTATGGTAGTGTAGTGGTTAGTGCACTGCGATACAAACGCGGTGACTCTAGTTAGATTCCCAATTGTGGTCGACACCAATGACGATAATCTGAACCGGTCCTGGACCTCCCCTAGGTCGACTCGGCCTCAAATGAGTACTTGGCGTGGTGTGTAAACATCGCCACTGGGGTGACAAAGGCGGCCGGGCGTGGTGTTGGCCACTCATCCCCATCATGTGCTGTGCCGGCCTTCATAGGTGCTGCTCACTGTCTTTGCGTGGCAGAGACCTGCCGTGACTCCAAAGTCGGGCACGAAGCGAGTTTCACCCCAGGCTTCCCAGCCAGGAATTCCACGCAGCCTTGTGGGAGGACATATGTGGTGATAGCCCAGCGCCTACTGGTGCAGTTAAATATCGTTGGATTATTTCAGGGGTAAGGACACATTTCCTTCCTGAGTGCCGAATCATCATTGGGGTTTTATTTCAATATAGTTGCAGCCAATTTTATGAGTGATTATACAACTGGGAAGAAACCGGAGCACTCGGGAGGAAACGGACACGCGCGAGGGGGCAACATTCGATCCCTGTACAGGTGGAAACAGATGGCGATTAGTCCATTTGCTGTACCGCCTTCTCTTGGCGAGCCAGGGTACAGCACCTCGACGCCAACGGGAAGGGAGCTCCACAACATCTGTGCGGTGATCCACCAACGCTCGCTGCTGCCTCCACAGAGGCAGGCACGTGCATAGCCACCATTGTTACAAACCTGTGCGCACTGTGAGCGAAGCAGTTGGGCTACCTATAGGTGGTGCCTGTTCGTTTGCAAAGGTACAATTGCATTTTCTAGTGAGTATATTCTTAATCCTACACTCTATGGTTCTTTCGGTAAAGTCACGTACGTTACCGAAATAACCAAAGAGTATGGATTCCTGCAGTCACGAAAGCTTCAAATCTAGATTATATTCCTACAATTAAAACTATTAAATTCATTTAAAAAAATAACCCCAATAGCAGGACCCGTGTCTGCTTGGGGCCTGGTGAATGCCCTCTTCTGGCCGGTGCTTATATTTCACGTGGCCGAATGTAGCTTTTATTTGAGGGCTGCTGCCATCTAGTGGTACAATATGGAGAGAAAATATTAAAAGGACCCGGGGGGGGGGGGGGGGGCATGATGCCACGCACGCTGACAATATTCACCAAGCTTCGAACTGACCAAGCTTACAGAATAATATTTTTTGAAGAGTCGGCTCGCTGGAAAATGACGTCCGAAAGAAAGGGGTTAAAAGGGATTATCTGCCACCCAATAAATGCGTGTAGGAAACTGTTTTAACACTAATTGATGGATACGTGTCAACTCGTACATGCATCAATACACTACACACGCGATAATTGAGTACGGATTCGTTTACAAAAAAAATGTGCAAATATGCGGTTATATTTCAGGCGAACCGAGAGACAACTCTGCAAACTAAGCAGATAAAACCCCAATTAAAAAAATACAAGAAACAGAACTAATATTGTGAGAATGCATATACATCGATTCGAGGTGATGGCACGTGAGTGACATCGGTGAGAGGGAGGTGTACAATTGCAATAATGATTTCTCAAGTGGCGGTAGAGGCCCCCTGGTATTGATGAAGGGCGTGCGTGCCCCTGCCGATTGGGCCACGGCCGTCCAGACGGTTTGCACGTGTGCACGTTGAACTCCTTTCGCGCCGCACGTAGCCAACCGTTGCAAATCGGAGGTGCGGTTTCGGCCTGTCGTAGTGGCGGGGATGGTCACCACAGCGCACGTGTGCCAGGCTCGATGCACCTTGAGGCCACGTGAAGTTGTCGAAGGCTCCATCCAGGCCCTCCCTGACCCCGCGCCCGTGTGACATGACAGAATCGGCAGCAGGAGCAGCGGCAGCGGCAACATCATTATGACTCTGCGTAATCTCTCCCTTTTTATGACCACATCCTCGTTTTCACATCATCATCATCATCTCCAACCTCGTTACATCCCCTGCATTTCAGTGCTACAATTAAGTCACAAGACTACCACGTACTGCGTGTGCTCCCCGAACCTTCAAGCCGCACTTTATCCAGCGTGTGGAAGTATTATGGTCACTCTAGATTTGAAGTTTTCGTGACTGCAGAGATCCATACTCTTTGGTTCTTTCGGTAAAGTCACGTAGGTGTAAAATACATTAAATCACGACGTTTCGGGCGCAACACAAGCGTCCGTCATCAGGTGGGACAACCACAGCAAGAAACAATTGCTGAAGTGGGCAAAAGGGCTGCTGCAACAAGAGGCTATATAGGTAAGAGAGGGGGAGGAGCCAGGGAGGAGAGATAGAGAGGGGGGTGTGGGGTAGGGGGAGTGGAGTGCTGCAAACTCGAGGGATTACAGAGCGAGCAAGGCACGAGCACGACAAAATGCCGGGGGGGGGGGGGGGGGGGGGAGAAGTGAGCGGGGCTGGGAGTGGGAGGCTGAAGAAACTGGAGATGCGGATATGAAGGCAACACCATAAACCAGTTAAGGTTTTACCTGGTTAATAACATCCTTCCAATGATTGCTCAATTTGTATCCATCTTCTCGGTTGAAGTTATGTCTGTTTATATATCTGGATGGCTTCATGAACAAACCTTTGATAGTAGCCCGAAGGTTTGCAGAGTACCTTGGTCTCGGAAAAAAAAACAATATCATGCGAGCCCACAGCGTTATAACAATGGTCAGCCACGGCAGAGGTATTGGTTCTGCCGTGTTTCAGATCTTACTTGTGGTCGCGAACACGATCCGAGATATGTCGTTTCGTTTCCCCAATGTAACACCCACCACATGTGCAACTTAGTTTGTAGACTCCAGGATATTGCATGTCAGGAATGACATCCTTCACAGATCCAGGTCCGATTCAGTACAGTACACAAAATCCGTGATCTAATCCCATCTGTGAAGGATGTCATTCCTTCTATATAGCCAGATGATACGACAAATCGCAAACCTTAAACACCCAGTCGTTCATAAAAGTTTAAGGCGGTATAGTACTATAGTAATAGAGCAAGTGCAGAATCACTGAACCGGAATTGATAGCTTGAAAGCATTTAGCACGGGGCCTTTGAAAGTGCGGCGCCCGTAGCTACTACATATGTAGCTACTAGGATAATCTGGCACTGGTTATGAGTCGGGATTTCATCTCTACAGTTGGATCACGTTGAGTGGTGCTGAGAGACCCTCAATGTAATGCCTCAACTCTTATTGTGGATTACGTCTCATCACACATGCACAGGTCATCGCTACCGTCACGACTGCTACAATTATTGACTTGGTTAAGACTATGGACTAAAGCATGGTTTCATTTAACAATTTATCTCCGTTACAAAGACACCATGTAGCCGTTGCACGCTGCGCACGGCGAATGCCGATTCAAATTGGGGATACGGGGACATAGGCTCGCAAAGTGATTAAAAAATAAATTCAATTTTAAAAAAATACAATGTATGTAGCGGCATCTAACGGCTAGATGGGTCACACGTAAAGCCATCTCACACGTACATACAAACATACGATTCGAAACAACAGCGTTTCTGACACGAGTTATTCCTATGCATGCATCATAGACCGGGATGGATCGATGGATGCGTCTCCACGGGGTTGGAAGTTCACTCACGTTGAACGTTTGACTGCGGTGTCGCAACGCCACCTGCTGCCTCGACAACTTCATCACATGCACTCTTGCTTCACGTGCCTCAGGCTCTTCATTGTTTTTAACACGTGGTGGTGGCTATCGACAATTAAAGTGCACCTAGCATGAAAGCAAGTTCTGCAGTGACGTCACCGCCACTTAGTAGTGGTGAACAGCGGTTGTTGTTGGTTGACAATGACCTCCAACTCTGTTTACATTACACACGGGTATGAGGTTGCTTTGACACCGGAGCAACTCATCCCAGTCATCTTGGCCATCAGGTTGTCTGTATTCGCAAGTGTGTTTCAGATTTCTCCCGACTAACGCATATTATTTTTTTTCATCATTTATTTTGATACTGGAAAAAAGGGTCCCATACCCGTTGGTTCTTTCGGTAAAGTCACGTAGGTAGAAAAAGAATAGATCACGAAGTTTCGATCCCAACACAAGCAATCGCCATTAGGTGGGACAACCACAGCAAGAAAAAACTGCTAAAGTAGGCCAGATATCTGCCGTGGCACGAGGCTATATAGGTCTCGGCAGTAGGGGGGGAGAGAGAAGTGGGTCCCATTCACATAGCGGCTCAACACGAGCTATTAATGCTTTGACACGTGCATTGCCTCTGTACTGGCCACCTTTTGGCGTTCTCTCGTCGAAAACTGGCGAGACAAGGCCATAACGAAGGCTGTCTCAGATGTAGACCAATCGGTTTCAAAGGCAATGCATGTGTACTCAAAGCATGCTCGCATGTTTTGCCACGAGTATGTGTGGCTAATGCAGACTCGATGCCTTGCAATATGTATCTATTTGGTGTTTGAACATCGTAATACCTCCTGTATTATTGCCAGAAAGGGTTTAGGCCTATACTTTTTTTGTACTCCCGACTATCCACGAGTATCATCACCGGTATCATTACACTCGCAATAATGTTGGATCGCGATCATCAACCCCCAACAATCCTGGTCATCGACACCACCCTCACTATCCACACCACGAAAATAATCGCCACCGCCCGCTAGATTCGCCATCACCATTGTTATTATTAACAAGTGTAATGTGAAATTAACAACACATCTATTTTTTTGGAGTTATATGCTTGGAACCAGTGATTATGTGATAAAAAGCAATACTTTTGAATGTGGGTAATGCAGTACAGTAGTTAAAGCTTAATACAAGATAAATATATTTACGATAAAATATCATCTGAAATAACACGAATATCTAACTGACTGCACTGCAGTGTATTGAGATGAGTGTGTATGTACTATTGTTTGCGGTAAACATCAGCACTGGGGAGACAAAGGCGGCCGGGCGTGGTGCTGGCTACCGACCCCCTCGTGTACCGTGTCGGCCTTAATAGGTGCTCGCTAACAGCACTTGCCCCAAGCCTGTTCAAGGCTAAATGGGGATCGTTGTCTTTGTAGCAATGTTACTTGGCGTAATGACACTGCCTTAGACTTTCTCGCGTTCGCTTAGTGCCAGACCTGAAAAAAAATCAAATGTATCCAAGAAAGCGTCGTCCGTGAGTCTCCAAGACTCTCTCGGGAGTGTGCTGCATTGGGGGAGGGGAGGTTTGGCCAATCCAAATCATTGAGGCGCTAATTTAAACCGGAGTATCCGGAGAAAACCCACCACGCACACGACGGGGAGTAATATGGAACGCTCCGCAAAGATAGATTCAGGAATCCATTGCTGTAGCGCCATCTTCTGACCACCTCGTGGCCCAAGCCCTACCGCACCTGCTATTGTCAGGTGGTCTCCCATCCAGTGCCAATCGGGGTCAACCCCGCTTAGCTTCCGAGATCAAATGAAATCGAGTGCCTTTAAGTCGTTGGCAGATGATCATAAAAAAACCCGCACGATAATTTGGCTCGCCCGGAGCCCCGTGATGTTCGAGGGGGTCTGTTCCTCGCGTGCTACGGAGCTACGTTCATTGAGAGCTGCCTGTCCCGGGTGCGTTCCTCTTGGATGACGCCCTTGACTCGTAGAGCGGAACGGTATCTGTCCACATTAAATATTCCGTATCTCACTGGTCTTATTTTTGGGCCGCCTATTAATCAATTCGCCGCCCTTGACTTGTCAAGGTGACCGCACAATGAGACCCGTGATCTGTACGTCTTTGCAAAAGGGCGACCCGCATGAGAAATTGTAATCGGGGGCTTTGTAACTTTCAAATCTGGGGGGTGGGAGGTATATTAGCCATGACACCATGGCAAATAAACCTGGGGCGGCGCTACGGTGGCGAGATGTTAACTATCTCGCCTGGAATACAGGAGGTCGTGGGTTCAATTTCGACCTGAAGCCTGTATATTTGGGGTCTGCATGTCTCTCTCCCCAATGGTCGTGTGGATTTTTCTCCGGGGGTCCTCCGGGTTTCTCCCTCTACATTTAGAATCCGTGTACGTCTCTAGTATTTGGCTGCTATAATTTTCCACGTGATCAGCAACTTCGTTGAGCTATCATATGCGGCCAGGTCGCTTCCGAAAAAGAGCTCAGTGGGCCTTACCTGGTAAAACCAAAATAAAAAAACTTTATATTTTGATTTAAAGCTTTCGTGACTGCAGGGATTCATATTCTTGGTTCTGTCGGTAAAGTCACGTAGAAGGGAAACAATAAAATAATAAAAATATAAAAAATACAATTCTCACGACGTTTCGACTGCAACACAAGCAATCATCAGCAAGAAAATTTGAAAAAGTGGCGGGTTTTTTTTGCAGTCGAAACGTCGTGAGAATTGTATTGTTTTATATTTTTATTATTTTATTGTTTCCCTTCTACGTGACTTTACCGAAATTTACCAAGAATATAAAAAAAACTTTATAGTTTCGTAAAATATGCTTCAATTGCAAGAGACGTTTCCTCGGAGGGCTCTCACCTGCTGAACATTAAAGGGGTTAATTGACGGTGGCCTACTCTTGAGAATAGTTTTTTTGTATATCTGCAAGTAGAAAGTGAATGCACCTCGCTCACAACGTTCCTATATCCCTTACGTTTCCCCTGGATCCCTGTAATCGCCTCTTGCTTGTGTGGGTTCAAATCTCGCCCGCGGCTAACGCCAGTGGCACGGCATGAGAACGGGCTGTGCGCCTTCCTCCGGCTTAGGTGGATGCTGCCTTCAACGAGCAAGTACCTGGTGCTGTGTGTAAATATCCGCACTGGGGAGAAAGACAAAGGCGGCCAGGCGCGCTACTGGCTACACAGCTCTCTCGCGTCGTGTCGGCGGCCTTAATGCGTGCTCGCAGCGTCTCCACCACACAGTGGGAGCGTCTGTGAATGTAATGTGGACTGGTCTCTATGGACAGTGTAAGTGGACGGTTATCACATTAAAATGTTTTATTGGGTAGGAATGATATGAATCCTTTGTCACGACTCAACCCAAGCGTTGATTATCTTTGCTTGCATCGCCTCGTTTGTGCTACCTCGTTTATACTCAGGCGATGACCATGGACCAGCTGTAGCGCGTTGAGTCGCGCGTTGCCTTGCAGAGGTTCAAGGTTAGAATCCAGCGGACGCTCACTTTATTACCGCGGGTGTATGTTAACCAGAAAAAAATAGGCGAAGTCTGTATTAGAATGAACGTTAAAGATCCCGTCACGTCATTACCAATAGTCGGCCATTGTGTGCCTGCGCCTTGGTCCAAATTTGGAAGGAAAAAATGTGCACCGCAAAATATTCAGTTGAAATATGCAGTGCATCGCAGTCATCACCTTCTACGACTGCGAGACTTGACAGGATTCTCCTGAAAAAGAGGTATTGAGACCCAGTGATGCTTCCCTGGGTAAGCAAGCGGAATAATCATGTACGGTCTGTCGTCGGAGGTCTGTTCTGTCTCGCATGGACAATATCGTAAATCGCAAATAGTAAACTGAGGCCTCTCGTGACTAGCTGACCTCGACTTTTATATTTGACGCTCGTGCGTATTGTCATCAGCACGAGTAGAACCGTCTCGCTTGTGCAATCTATGGTGTCCGTGCTCGTTTGTCCGTTCATCCGTACCACCTGACATCCATCGTCCCCTTTGTACCGATTCGTCGTGCCCCCAGTTCGTTTAACCCATTCGCAAACAAAAAAAGTCGACGTTGCCTGCATCTAAGGTTAGCGAGTATGTTTCCCACTATTCGATGCACGGACGGATCGTGGAGCGAAATAATCGATGGGAATTACATTCTTCGTTCGAAGGAATTTTTTGTTCCTGGTTCGTGCTTGCCACTTAGCGCCCCCTCGTGGCATTAATTGAGGGGTGGGGGCTTGGAGGTGTGACGTCAGCGACCTGCATTCAGCACCACGGACAGCGGCGCTGTTGCCACAGCTAGGACTGAACGATTTGGGGAAATATCTAATTGCGATTTTTCTGACAGATATTGTGATTTGATTTGCGATTACATTTTTTGAACTCAAGCTTCAGTTCAATATTCACTGTGTAATAGATTTACAACACGTGATGGAGCATTACCACATGATACCATCAAAATATGAACTGCTCTATATATTCTAATGCAATGATGAGAACTTAAAGTATATGAATTGCTTCCAACATGTATTTATTAAAATGTTTTAATTGAAATAGAACAATCAAACATATAACAATTGTTAAGTTAAATAAATAAAGTTATAATAATAAACCAATTCCAATAAGATAGTAAGAGGACTTTTCAAATCGCAAAAAATCGCAGCCTTTGCGATTTTCTAATCGCATTGTTTCAAATTGCGATTTCAATTCGAAATCGATGAATCGGTCAGCCCTAGCCACAGCCCGTATGACAAGCACGCCTCGGCTGCTTCATTCACCCTGCCCGTGGAAATCATTCAACCTGGTCAACGCCTCTGAAGAATTATTCATCCCCAGTCGAAAGCCGTGGTGGGGAGGGGGGGGGGGGCGATGATTTGTGAAAAAATAAATTTGTTGATGTGGAGAGACAGATGTATGGATGAGACGTATTGTCGACTTCATACATCTGTTTTTTATAGCAATTTAACATTGCACATATTATCCCGACGCTCGCGATAGCTTCATCGAAAGCCGTGGTGTAGATAATCGATTGTTTACAGTGTGCGCGCAGTATGTGATGTCGCTACATTTACACGAATGGAGCAAATCATGTTAAAATGTTCAAACGCGATAGCATAAGAATCAATACAAAAATCGACAAAGAAAAATAACCGATTCAGAAAATAAATCGTGACCTCAAAGAGAGACAATGGAATTTCTGGTGAGAGGATGCATCATTGCATACTTACAATGTAAAGCAATCGTTTGCAGAAGTTCAATTACTGCTTAAACAAGTCAGACAATGTCCTACTGAAGATAATATCACAGAGCTATCTCTGAGATCAATTCAAGTGAGCTGGTCCACACAGGAGAGGGCAGCATTTTTCCTACCCGTCCTGTCGCATGAGAGTAACGTACGATATTTAAGGGCAGCACCACATTTATTCCTATGGGGGGTTTTTGTGCAGTCATTTGGTGACGGGGCCGAGACCAATCATCTCCCAACAATTGGGAACCCCGCATTCGAATCCAGGTTCCCAGCGGTCACATCTCAGCGCTCTTCCCTCGGAGACAATCCAGCCACCTCAGCGCCGCACACCATTAAAAAAAAAACTTTATCCAAACTGCGAGAGGGCTGGCTCGCCGCAAACCACCCGTGGCCAAACCAGTCAATCCAGGATCCAGGCCAATGAATTAACCAAATGTCCCTGAACGCTACGTACGCTCCGCCATCAGATACGGTTTTTAAAAAAAAATCATTTACAATATTAGTCGATGCAGTCCTACAATGTCACGTGTATTGGTCAAAAGTCGCAGTGACTGCCAGCTCATGTAAGTATTGAGCGTTGCTGAGCCAGTGCTATAAAGTCCACGTTCATGTGCCGGGGATAGTCTTGACAAACGACTGCCACTGCTGACCTCCTTACCAATCGATGCACCCTTACCACCCGTTTAATGACCCCGATAGGATGATGATGATGATGTGACAGAACAAACACTGGTTGGGATTTGAACTCAGTTACTCACTACTGTGAGTCCTGGTGCTTTAGCAAATGAGCCACAATCGAACGGATGCTACGGAACGCTTAGTTAAATTACCAAATGTAGCATCCATTTTCTATCCACTGCTGTATACGGGCTTTACTATGTTTCCATCACCACCCCCCACCCCCCCATACAGATTATTTTGTATATGCATATACAATATACACAACGCTGTGTGATTAAAATTAAGAAAAATGCCGTGTCCAACACGTATGCATCATTGTGACTGTATTGTTTGCCTCATCATGAAACATGTGCCTTTAGTTTAATTTGAGTGACAGAGGGGAGCGTTATCCAAAAGAATACTGCTCAGTGTGTGGTTCTGTGTGCCAGGATAAGTGAGTATGATTGTGTGGCTGTGCGAATTGATACAATTTTGTGTGGCTGTGTATGGCTATATATGTATATACAGTATATGTTATATGCCTTGGTGTATGGCTGTGTGGCTCGGTATTTGTATACTTCCGTGCATGGCTGTTTGTGTGTCTCATCGACCTCATGTGTCTCTGTACGCCTATAGGTTAAGGATAAGCTCTATATGTAAATGTGTGTCTTTCGCAGGCTGTATATGCGAGTGTCGATAGGTTGTCTATGGCTACTGCGGGGAGCGTTCGTGTGTGGCGTTAAATGCGCTGCGATTCGACCCGGGCGACCCGAGTTCGATTCCCGCTCACGGCCAACATAGGTGACGACTATCTGAACCAGTGCTGGGCCTCCCCTAGATCGACTCAGCCTCAAATGAATACCTGGAACGGCGTGTAAACATCAGCATTTGGGAGAAAAAGGCGGCCAGGCGTGGTGCTGGTCACCCACCGCCTCGTGTGCCGTGCCGGCCTTCATAAATGCTCGCTAACAACACTTGCTCAAACAGTCTGTTAAAGGTTATACGGGAGATATTTGTCTTGGAGAGCTGTGCTTTTTTGTCTTGTATAGCTATATAAGGAACGAAACAGGTGGACTTCTCCACAAATCTGGCTGTGGCCTGATGAAGCTGGTTGTAATTCCTGGCGAAACGTCGCACTCAGATTGTAAATGTTGTGGCTGCGCTCTCCAACACACCGGTGTGCTGTACTAGTGACGATTTGGCCATGTTGTTTACGTGACAACCCTTACTAGTTGGCTGTGTCGGGTGGTGGCGGGGTTTAACGACACATTTATATATTTACGCGATCTTACCCAAAAAGCCTCTAATGGATGATATCGGTCGCGAAAGCCTACGTGTTAAATAGCAATGTGTATTTAAGATCAAATAGCTCGCTGTGTTATGGAACTCTGCGCGCGCGTGTGCGCGTGTGTGCAACTCATGTGTGTCGGCGTGCGCACGGCTATCGTTCGAAAATTAATGAACAGCTCTCTCTCCACGCGAACTTTTTCATCCCGATCGACGCCAGGAGGAGCCCCGAATCATCCGCATTAAACGCCGGTGCATTGTGGGTGCATTTGGAAGGAATAGCTCGACAGAGAGGGCGGAGGGAGCCCGCGGGGTGAGCAGCAACCACAGCAGCAGCAGCAGCAATAGCATCATCAGTAACAGCATCATCAGTAACAGCAGCGGCCGCCGCCGCCACTGCATCACCACCATTAGCAGCAGCAGCATTATAGCCATCACTGTAATCAATAGCAGCACCGTTACTGTTAGCGGCAGACATTCACCACCACAGTCATCGGAAGCGACAGTACCATCACGATCACTGTCATCATCGTCTGTAGCAGCAGCAGCAGCATCTGTATCGCCGTGATCAGCAGCAGCAAGGACGAACGGGGAGAGTGAAGCACCTTCATGGAGAGGTAGAGGGAGACACGACTCTGGGGGGAGACGGGAGGAGCTAGGAACAGAGAGGAGGAGGAGGAGGGAGACACGGAGAGGTGGCAGTGATTCTGTGTGCCGTGGAGGGTGAAGCGTTTTGCGGCGAGCGTAATCAACCCTGAGCTCGGCCTCGCGTGCATAGCGCAAGGTGAGCCCGTGTACCCGTGTGCGTGTGCTGATGTGATTGCGTGTGTGTGTGCGTGTATGTCATTGTGTATGTGTCATTATGTGTGTGTCATTGTGTGTGTGTCATTATGTGTGTGTGTGTCATTGTGTGTGTGTGTATTCGTGTGGGGAGCGGTGGTGTAACGGTTTGCGCGCTGCTCTGCGAGCCCGGCGACACGAGTTCCATTCCCGCTAACGGCCGATGCCAGTGACGATTATCTTAACCGGTCCTGGGTCGACTCAGCCTCAAATGTGTACCTGGTGCGGTGTGTGTAAGCATCGCCACCTGAGAGACAAAGGCGGTCGGGCGTGGTGCTGGCCACCCACCAGCTCGTGTGCCGTACTGGCCTTCAGAGGTGCTCGCAAACAGCACTTGCCCCAACAGTATGTTAAGGCTATAAGGGGCGTCTTTGTCATTGTATTCGTGTGTGTGAGAGATGTGTCATTGCATGTGTCATTGCATGTGTGTACGTGTGACATTGTGTACGTGTCTACGTATTTCATTGTGTATACGTGTGTATACACGTGCGTGTATGTGAGACGGTGTGTCATTTTATGATGGTGTGGCTAATTACATGTACGAGTATGATTGTGTATAGCTATGGATGAATGTGAATGTGTATTTATCCATGTATGATTGTGATTTAGTGTGTACGGTTGTATATAATTATTTGTGCTTGCGTGAGATTGTGTATAGGCGTGTGATCATATATGTGTGTGTGTGTGTGGTTGCGTATCGTTGTGTATACGTATGCGATTGCCCTATGTGCAATTGTCCGTGTGACTGTGTAAATGCGTGTGTACCGTTGTGTATGTGTGGTCGCGCGTGTGTGTGGTGCATGCATTGTCCAAGGGCGAAACTATGGCTTCCGTGGTCATCACAATGCGCTATGAATGGAGTTACATTCCCGGTCAGGGTCAACATCGGTGGGATATCTGAAACGCTCCTGAGCCTCCTTTAGATCGACTCAGCCTTAAAGAATTACCCAATACGGTATGCAGTTGAGTACAACAAAAGATTAGCTCAGGGAGGGAGAGTGACAAAGACGTTCGGGCCATACCATCGTTTCGTGCACCGTGCAGCCCTTAATAGGTGTTCGCTAACAGCGCCTGCAACGACAGCACAGGCTGGTGATGATGATGATGGTTGCGATGGTGATGCTGCACGGATGATCTCTGTCTTCTCCGTACAGTGCCAGACCATTGCGCGATGTCGCATGCACCACTGTATGCGCAATAGGAAACACGGTGATGGAGGAGGCGTTGCGATGGTGATGATGGTTGCGATGATGATGATGGTTGTGTTCGTGGTGATGGCGATTATGGTCGTGGCAGTGATTATGGTTGTGGATGGTGATTATGATGGTCGTGTGATGGTAATGATGGTGATTATGATGGTTGCGATGGTGATTGGGATGATGGTGGTGGTAGTGATGGTAACGATGGCGATGACGAGGCTTTGCACCGATGCACTGGATGTCACAGCAACGGCGCCGAGAGACGCGACGGGAATGGGGAGAGAGAGAGAGACACACACACACAGAGATACACACACACACAGGGAGAGAGAGAGACACACACAAAGACGCACACACAGAGAGAGACACACACACAGAGAGAGACACACACAGAGAGACACACACAGATACACACACAGGGAGACACACACACAGACAGAGACAGAGAGAGAGACACAGAGAGAGACACACACACAGAGACGCACACACAGAGAGAGACACAGAGAGAGAGATAGACGCAGAGAGACACAGAGAGAGACACACGCACAGAGACAGAGAGAGAGAGAGACACAGAGAGACACACACAGAGAGAGACACACACGGGAGAGTTGCCGCCGTTATATGGGGAGATGGATGGGTTTGGTCGACTGCAGCTCACGCGGACGGATACCCTGATGTAAGGGACCTCATGCAGGGGTGGGGGAGGAGGAGCGGGGTAAGGCGGGACCGGTGTTCAGTGTTCGGGGAGCCGTGGGTCCGTGTCGGGGACCGCTCCGAATGGGACCCGGACCAGACCCCGACGTTATCAGACGTGCACCGCGAGTGTGTGCCGCCTGGTGATGTGTGGAGGCGTGCTGTGTGTGACAGTGTGTGTGCTGTGTGTGACTGTGTGCGTGACAGTGTGTGTGCAGTGTGTGACAGTGTGTGTGAGCGGTGTGTGACAGTGTGTGTGACTGTGTGTGTCAGTGTGTGCAGTGTGTGTTGTGTGTGACAGTGTGTGGAGTGTGTGTGCTGTGTGTGACTGTGTGTGACAGTGTGTGTGCAGTGTGACTGTGTGTGTGCAGTGTGACTGTGTGCAGTGTGTGACAGTGTGTGTGACAGTGTGTGTGCAGTGGGTGCAGGGTGTGTGCAGTGTGTGTCAGTGTGTGCAGTGTGTGACTGTGTGCAGTGTGTGTGCAGTGTGTGTGCAGGGTGTGTGCAGGGTGTGTCAGTGTGTGCAGTGTGTGACTGTGTGTGCGGTGTGTGACTGTGTGTGACTGTGTGTGCAGGGTGTGTGCAGTGTGTGTCAGTGTGTGCAGTGTGTGACTGTGTGTGCAGTGTGTGACTGTGGGTGCAGTGTGTGTGCAGTGTGTGACTGTGTGTGTGTGCAGTGTGTGACTGTGTGCAGTGTGTGACTGTGTGTGTGCAGTGTGTGACTGTGTGTGTGCAGTGTGTGACTGTGTGTGCAGTGTGTGTGCAGTGTGTGTGTGTGCAGTGTGTGACTGTGTGCAGTGTGTGACTGTGTGTGTGCAGTGTGTGACTGTGTGTGTGCAGTGTGTGACTGTGTGTGTGCAGTGTGTGACTGTGTGCAGTGTGTGACTGTGTGTGTGCAGTGTGTGTGCAGTGTGTGACTGTGTGCAGTGTGTGACAGTGTGTGTGCAGTGTGTGACTGTGTGCAGTGCGTGCTGTGTGTGACAGTGTGTGTGCAGTGTGTGACTGTGTGAAGTGCGTGCTGTGTGTGACAGTGTGTGACTTAGTGTGTGTCGTGTGTGACAGTGTGTGTGCTGTGTGTTGCAGTGTGTGCTGTGCGTGGCGGTGTGTGCAGTGTGTGACTGTGCGTGGCGGTGTGTGCTGTGTGTGCTGTGTGTTGCAGTGTGTGACAGTGTGTGCTATATGACTGTGTGTGCAGTGTGTGACTGTGTGTGACTGACAGTGTGTGCGGTGTGTGACTGTGTGTGCAGTGTGTGACTGTGTGTGCTATGTGACTGTGTGTGCTATGTGACTGTGTGTGCTATGTGACTGTGTGTGCTATGTGACTGTGTGTGCAGTTTGTGCTGTGTGTGACTGACAGTGTGTGCGGTGTGTGCTATGTGACTGTGTGTGACTGTGTGTGACTGTGTGTGCTATGTGACTGTGTGTGCTATGTGACTGTGTGTGCAGTTTGTGCTGTGTGTGCTATGTGACTGTGTGTGCTGTGTGTGACTGACAGTGTGTGCGGTGTGTGTGCAGTGTGATTGGGTGCGGAGCTGTGTCTGTGTTTTAAGTGCAGTATTTGGCTGTGTGATAGTGTGTGGCTATGTGGCTGTGGGTGTGGTTATTATATATCTGTGGCTGTGTGTGTAAGATTGTGTGTGACTGGGTGTGTCTGTTTACGTGATTGTATAACTGGCTGTGTGTGTGTGTGACACTGTGGGTGATACTACGGTTCGCGCGCTGCGCTACGAACCCGGCGACCCGAGTTCGATTCCCACTTACGGCCAACACCCGTGGCGAATATCTGAACCGGTCCTGTGCCTCCCCTCGGTCGATTGAGTACTTGGTGCGGTGTGTAAACATCGCTACGAGGGAGACAAAGGCGGCCGGGCGTGGCGTTGGCCACCCACCCCCTGGTGTGCAGTACCGGTCCCAACAGCCTCTTAAGGATCTTTATCTTTGTGTTTATTTATATACAGTAATGTATGTGGCTATGAATATGTGTATGTACGTATGCGCTTGTGTATGCACAGCATGTACATGTGTGATTTTGTGGATGCGTGTGTTTGCCGAGTGTGACAGTTTTGTGTACCTGTTTGTGATTGTAGCTGAATGTTGTGTCATTTTGTGTACGTTGCCTGTGATTATGTGGCTGTATGTGTATGAATGTGTACGTATATCAGATTGTGTGTGGATGTATATGGATACATGGTGTGCTTGCCTTTTGTATATATGCGTGTGGTCTTGAGTGGTGGCAGATTTGGTTAGCGCACCTGGAGAACTGAGCTCCCGTTCCCGGCCACTCATAACATAAGTAAGCGAATATCTGAAATGGTCCTGGACTTCCCCTAGATCTACTCAGCCTAAAACAATTGCAGTTCAGAGTACTTGGTGAAGTGCCTGATCGAGGTCAGCAGTGGGGGAAGACAAAATCGGGCGTGGTGCTGCTGTTCCACATCGCCCTCTTGTGTGTGTCCTGCCAGCCTTAATAGGTGCTCGCTAACAACACTTGCCTCTAACGTCGCTTCGCTAAGTCGTAGAGCTCCCTTTGAAAAGCGAAAGCCACTAGGCCCAGCAAAAGCGACCCACGTGGCTCAGCTGAATATTACTTAGATAATTTATCTGCGATACATTTCCACACGATAAGCCACTTCATTGAGCTGTCATTTGTGGCCAGGTCGCTTCTTAAAAGTAAGATAATAGCTCATTGGGCTAGTAAGAAGAAAAGATAGTTCAGTTTTATTTGTATATATTTGTTAAGTGATTTGTTTACCTTTCCTATACAATGCGCTCCAATCATGGGTGTGTGTTTGTTTGTTGTTGTAACGTTGTGACCCGGCTTTAATTGGACATCTGTCGACTGATGAGGCTGGTTATAATTATTGTGCTGGAAAAATGTCGTACTCGAATTGTAAATGTTGTGGGTTTACTCTCCAACGTACCGGTGTGCTGTACTAGCAACTAATTGGCACATTTTGTTTACGTGACAATCCTTACTAATTGGCTGTGTCAGGTGGTGGCGGGTTTAACGACACATTTATATTTACGCTATCTATCCGAAAAAAAACCCTCTATTATGCATAATATTAGTCGCGAAAGCCATACTCCGTGTCAAAATGTGACGAAGAGCTTTCTACAAATAAATATTCTGATCAGTCTTCCGTGAGTGCCAATCACAAACCAGGCTGTCTGGCTTCTAGGTGGTCATGGGAACGCCGTATTCAAAGTGAACACTTTGCTCGTTTGCCTTTGTGTACACACACGATTGTTAACGTGTCTGTACAGATTTAAAACCACCGACCAGGGAATTAAGAAAGCTTCATTTTACACTTTTATATATTAAAAAGTGCCCTTTTAAGGGTCAATTTGCGAAACCAGTGACATGACTTCTATAGCCAATCACGGCTAAGGTCGGCGGCAAGTGGCTCAACCTTGGGCACGTAGCGTCACTCCCCTAGGGCGACTCGGCCTCGAATGAGCACGCGCGAATAAAATCAACCGCGCGAGCACCCGCGTCAAATTGTTATGTACCGAGAAGCTTATTAAGAGCAAAATAACGCATTACTGATTTCATGCTCCAATCATTAACGAGGCACTTACGCCTGTATAGCGGTGCAGAGTTTTGTTATGTATATGTTTGCACCAAGTGACAGCAGAATATCCAATCTCACGTTGCGTGAACATTCAATTGTTGCGAGAGAACCTTGCGAATTGACACATTATTTTTTGTTGAAGGCCAGCAGTGGCCTCCTCCCACACTTAATGCATTCGACCTGCTCTTCTACGCTGTCCAGACATATTGAAAGAGGTGGAAGTACCCACACTTGACCCCACCACAGGCGACCCCGCTGCTAATCGACCACCGTGGCTTACCCACTTCATACTGCCGGGCCTACGGAGGCGAGGCGGGGCCGAGGATTTCAGAAATGTGCCCCATTGCTTCCACTGCCGCGACGGGAGATCGACCAACGGCTGGGTTATTGAAACTAGCCTGCATGGTTTCACACACGCCACCACTTTTCAGCCCATGTTTTTTTGGCAGTCTTTCTCCGCTTCAAGCACTAAAAACAATGGGCACACGCCCCGCGCCGCGCGCTTGATGATTGGTGAACACGTCGTGGGTGTGGCCAACATCGCATAGGGACGCCCGGTCGCATTTGCCGCAAAACTCGGCGCTGATGTTAATGGGTGCACGGTTTGGACTTTAGGCTGAGTCGAGAATTCAACTCAAGATCATAGCGGCGTGCGAACAGCAACTTCTGCATCACCGTAAAAAAACAAAGACCTCCCATAGTATGCATGTAGGATGACATGCTGTCTGCGAGCACTCACTGGGCACACATGCCGCACATGAGATTGGCAACACACCGGCACCCACACACACACACACCGATCAGTACATACACACGCACGCGGTGCATGCACACAGGCAGAGTCAACCTAGGAGAGGCCCAGGACACTTGGACTGAGATCATCCGTTGGCTTGGAATCGAACTCGGGTTACCGGTATAGTAGTCGACCAGCGCGCTAATCACTGCACCATAGCCACCAACACGTATACATAGCCAGTCGCACACACACACATTTAAATATTCTCCTCTTTAGCCGTACAGGCCTTTAGGGGAAAGTGATGTCAGTGAGCGCCCCAATCGTGGGTGTGGTTCTAACCACACCACGCCCGGTCGCCTTTGTATTCCCGGTGCTGATGTTGCAACATAACGCCGGAATCGACTTGGACGGACTGGTTCAGACAATTGTCACTGATGTGAGCCGCGGCCGGGAATCAAACCCGGGTCACTGAGTTTGTAGCGCAGTGCGCTAACTACTGCGCCCCCCCCCACCCCACATATGCAGGATACACGCGCACACACATGCACTCACTCACACACCCGCGGGATACGAAACCCCCACGCGCACGCGGAGTCTCCGCGGACCCAGGTGCGAGCATTGATTTGCGTGGATTGTGCCATTGTGTTTTTAGGGGGGGGTTGGTGGAAGAGAGGGTTTCAAATTAACCAGGCGCCCAGGCTGCTTAGCCGATCGATGTCCCGGAGCGAGATGGTATCTCCCGGGATAAAATTCACGTAAGTGGAAGACCAATGATCAAGTTACCCGGCACAGTGTGCGTTCTCGGAAGCCAAGCAGGTTACAGCCTGGATGGTGCTTTGATGGGCGGTGGTTGTCATCATCGTGCTCGTGGAGCAGGCGATGGGCAGCAGAGGGCAGTGTAACAAATACCATTGTTGTCCTGTCGTTGTGCTAATACGTTTGCTCCAGAGTCTTAACGCTCGCCGGATTCACAAACCTGCACCGCTCAGCGTGGTGAAGTTTTGGTCAAATAACCCCCCCCTCCCTCCCCCACGGCATGGCGCGTGCTCTTTATGCAGAGCTGCTAAGCGCAGGCCCGTTACGTCAATCGGCCAGCAACAAACCGCACGATCGAAGTTTGCATTTGGCAAGCGGAAAGAAGCAGCAAATGAAGTGTTTGATCTGCAGCAGTACGGTATTCGAACTGTGCGGATGAGACAAAACAGTCTGGTTTTATGAATTAATTTGTTGAATAATTTAACATCGATGTCAAGGATCTTTCCCAAATGTTTCCTCTGTCTCCCCGTTCCACAGGCCCACTGCGTGCAGACTGGATTCGGAAATCTGATCGAGTCGGGTCCGGTCTGCTCTGCACATAACGCCGGGTAGACCGAGATATGGACGGGTTAGATCACACTGGGTGAAATCTAGTCGGGTCAGATTCGTATCGTGCAAAATGTATGTTGAACTTCCTTCGCATCGTACATAGCGAACCGTGCTAATCAGAGTTGCGATTCGAGTCGGGTTGGGCAGACTCTGAGTTGTCTCTAATAAGATAGGGTCGAATCGGGCCAGATCGGGCGAGGTCAAACTGGGTCGGATCGGGTGAGATTACATCGGGTCAGATCTGGTTGTCTCTAATAAGATCGGGTCGGATCGGACAAGGTCAAACCGGATCGGATTGGGTAAGGTCAAACCGGGTCAGATCGGGTTGTCTTTAATTAGATCGGATCTGATCGGGTGAGGTCACACTGGGTCAGATAGGGTTGTTTCTAATTAGATCTGATCAGGTGAGGTCAAACCGGGTAAGATCGGGTTGTCTTTAATAGATCGGGTCTGATCGGGTGAGGTCAAAGCGGGTCAGATCGGGTTCTCTTTATAAGATCGGGTCTGATCGGGTGAGGTCACACTGGGTCAGATCGGGTTGTCTTTATAAGATCGGGTCTGATCGGGTGAGGTCACACTGGGTCAGATCGGGTTGTCTCGAATAAGATCGGCGTTGGGGTTGGGTCTTGGGTTGGGTCAGACCTCGAGACGCTGCAACAGCAGCAGCTGCCTCGCCTTCTCTCGCGCAAGACTCTGCGACGGCAGGGGTCATGACTGACACGTCACACACGCCCTCGGCCAGGTCTCCACTCCCCGAAGGTGAGCGTGCAGATAGAGACATCACAAGGCTCCGGGTTAATTTTGTTTCGCCAGAGGTGAGAACGAACTCGAGAGGCCAGGGGGGAGGCCGTTCTCATTTGAAAGAGTGAACTGGGTCACCAAATGGGGGCAAAAAAGGCAAACTAAATAAAAAGTGTAGCGAAGGAAGCAAATAGAAATCGATGCAAACACAACAGTGTCACCTGAGTGATAATATTGCACGGAAAAATATCGCACGGACATAAATCAATGTTACATTTCAAATGTATTGCGGGATGATCGTAGTATAATCACAATTACGTGACCGAAACGTTAAATGGATATCTTGGTTACTTTTGTACTAATATGTAAACGGATACAGATACATGTCAAATGCAATTTACAAGTGAGAAAATAGGTTTTCTCATTTTTTCTGGAAACAAAACAGGTGTTAAGATGTTAAAACAGCAAACTGAAACCTTTTACAAGGAATCATGTCTGCATTAACCACAATACTTGCATTGTCTTTGAAACTGGTCCACACCAGAGACAGCTTTCTTTTGAGCCTCGTCTCAAACGGTATTAGACCAGAGGACGCCAAAAGGTGAACAGCACAAAGACAATGCCACTATCAGAGTACTGAGAGCTCGGGGTGAGCAGCTACATCATGGGACCTCCTTTGCCAGTACCAAATATGATAATTTACAAGTGATCATTTATCCATTCGTCCAATTAAAAACAATTATCTTTCCCCATGATCCACGAATGGATTTGTACGCGTGGGGAATCGACACTTTTTGGTTCACCTGTTTACATTATTTTTAACGCTGATTGGTTTACGTGACCTCTGCAGCCACTAGAGGCCCTGCATCATTCACGGTGCTCACAAATACTGTAATCGAGTACCGTACTCGAACGACAATGGGGGGCGAATTGTTACGGCCCCAGTCACCAGTAATACTAACATTTCAACATTCATTGTAACTCTGTAAGAAGGCCACTGCATTGGCAATAAAAAATACATTTAAGTCCATCAGCCTGTCAGCTTTCTGGACCATTGTGTTCCAGCAATGTTTATATAAGCAGGCAAGCCCTGGACTGGTTTTGACATCTTTGAGTTTCACCAGCAGGGGTTTATGGCTTATTAAACGTGAACACATTTTCAAACGCTGCTGTTATAGGAACAAGCCCTCTAGGTTTTTTGTTAATACAATTATTTTGCAAATTTGTAAGCGCAGATAGCGATTTTGAGCAGGAATTGTTCAAATTATGATAAAAGCTTTAAACCTGCCATGGATATGATTGTCATTGGGTCATCTTGTATAGAAAGCAATGACAGCCACCTTCCAATATGGCTTCCATTTTCCAAGATGGTTGCCGATTATTTCCGTTAATGTCGATTTTCGATAGAAACTGTTACCTGATGACTTATCCGAGTGCCCTTGGCCATGCTAAAACGAATTATGCTATCTAGAAATGCTTCCAGTGTTCCATTCCTTTTAAAATAATTGCTGAATGTGCTGATGTAAAATAGGTGTTATTGCATGGTGTGAACAGTGTCATTTGCATGGGTCTCGTGGTCGAGGGCAGTACCCTTTTGCTTCAGCAGTCAGCCACGTCCTCAGCACGGATTGCTGGTAGGAGCGTAGCGCAGCATGAATGCCATGGAACCTGGTGCAATGAATAAAAATGGGGGCCTCCAAATGCCCCCCACGTCCCTCCTCTCCTTACATCTCCGCATGCTGATGGTGCATTTCACATGTGCGCGCCTCCAGCGATGTAGACCGTAACTTATAAGTCTCACGTGAGTGGTCCACATGCGTACCACTCCTCCATCAGTCACAGCCACCCGACTGCACAACTTCACATTGGTCCAATAATCTGCAATACCCCAGAGTGATTTCCTACGTTTGTACACATTGAAAGCCAGCAATGCCAGGTCGCCAGCTAACTGCCGGGCCCTTGCCGGCTTGTGGGTCAATCTAGTTCTGAAGTTTCCGTGACTGCAGGGATCCATAATCTTTGTTTCTTTCGGTAAAGTCACGTAGGTATAAAATAAAATAAATAAATCACGACGTTTCGGGCGCAACACAAGCGTCCGTCATCAGGTGGGACAACCACAGCAAGAAACACCTGATGACGGACGCTTGTGTTGCGCCCGAAACGTCGTGATTTAATTTATTTTATACCTACGTAGCTTGTGGGTCCTGGTGCGGTTGCACCGCCTGCACAATTAGTTAGCTACACCAGTGTCGGCACTGGATCTCGTAACTTGCGACCAACTCACGCCTCTTAGCTACAAGTGGTTGCTCGTGCCCAGCAATGGCAGCATCCCGATAAGCCGCCACGTTGGTATCGCGAGAGTAAAGTAGGTGAAGGCAGTGCGTGGCCATGATGGGGTGTATCCAGCTCAAATTTGAAATCCATGCTATCGTCTCTCTTCCTGCGAGATAGCGGCAAGACAGCGCTGCTCCACTTTCGCGCAAATAAAATATCTGGAGTAAGAACGACGCGGCTAATAGTGACGAAAGAAGATGGAGCACACGCCATCGAGCACCAAAATGATCCTGCCGAGACGATATGGCCCCGAGTACGTGTGAAGAGGCAGTGCAGTAGAGGTTTGGATATAAGCACACCTGATATGAGCAGTTTTGATATAAGCAACACATCCTTATATTATACGGGTTGGGGGGGGGGGCAAAGGGCAACTTCTAATACAAGCACGATTCCATCCACTCAATCTGCCCTCCTGCAACATGCAAAAGTGCATTGCCTATCAGACAGGATACACATTGATGGGGGCATGCAAACAGTCTGTGAGCCAGACACCCATACCTCTTTGCCACTGTGCAACTGAGTCCCAACTTGGCTGTCCTGAGCCAGCCCGTGGCTGAGGAGGCACCAGGTTGTTTGTTTGTTTTCCCACTGCAGAAACCGAACCGTGCTGCTGACATCACACGGTGATTAGACGTAGATAATGCGGTGCAGTTGTGTTCTTCACAGCATACCGAGCGACGTGACGCACAATGCATCGTTAGCCGCACCCATCGCCTTCATTTAGATATCTTATGAAACCAGCATATTAAAAGTAGGACAAATAGCCAGCAATTGAACTAAACTCAACTTTATTTCACCAGATAAGGCCCACCGAACTATAATGCTCTTTTTTTAGAAGCAACCTGGCCACGAATGATTGCTCATGGAAGTGGTTTATCATGTGGAAATTTATAGCAACCAAATACTGGAATCTAAATGCATCTTCTTTGGTTCTCTCGGTAAAGTCACGTAGAATGAGAATAAAATAATAAATTGATAAAATAAAATAATAATATTCTCACGACGTTTCAGCCACAACACAAGCGGCCTTCACCAGGTGAAGGGGACGAGACTGTCTGGAGGACAGCGCTGGAGTGAGAAAGCCACGCTGAGATCACGACCTTTAAGCTGTGTGAGAAGAAACAAAGCGCCTTGACAAAGGAATTAGCATATAATTTAGCATTGAAATGGCTGAGTGATTAGCTTGTGACTGGTCACAGAAAAGGCTATGTTAAAGTTAAAGCATACACATCCGCAAAGGCACCCCTTGACAAAGGAATTAGCATAGAATTTAGCATTGAAATAGCTAAGTTAAAGTATACACATCCGCAGAGGCACTCCTTGAGAAAGGAATTAGCATAGAATTTAGCATTTAAATAGCTGAGTGATTAGCTTGTAACTGGTCACAGAAATAGCTATGTTAAAGTCAGAGCATATACATTCACCGAAGCAACTAGTACAAATCAAACACAATGCTAAATTATATGCTAATTCCTTTGTCAAGGCGCTTTGTTTCTTCTCACACAGCTTAAAGGTCGTGATCTCAGTGTGGCTTTCTCACTCCAGCGCTGTCCTCCAGACAGTCTCGTCCCCTTCACCTGATGAAGGCCGCTTGTGTTGTGGCCGAAACGTCGTGAGAATATTATTGTGTTATTTTATTTTATCAATTTATTATTTTATTCTCATTCTACGTGACTTTACCGAAAGAACCAAAGAAGATGAATCCTTGCAGTCACGAAAGCTTTAAATCGAAATCTAAATGCATGTTCCTAAATGTGGAGGGAAAAATCCACACGACCACGGGGAGAACATGCAAACTCCAAATATACAGGTATCAGGGTCAGGGTCGAACCCACGCCCTCCTGCATAACAGGCAAGGGGGTAAACATCTCGCCACCATGGCACCCTGCGCTGGCTCAGCTCGGATGTGCCAGTGGAAAAGAGTGGGGTACCAAAGCCTTGCTCTCAGTGGGGATGGCAGATCTGTTTGCACACTTCCAGCTATTGTGACGACTTGCCAAAAACTGACCATGTGGCTGCAAGTGACGAAGTGTCATCGTTGGTGCAAGTGCTATCGCTGCAGTTTTGGTTACAAAGCGTTCTGAAACTATATGTGCCGAGCCTAGCATGGTAATCTAATGAACCTCATCTGCTGATATACAGATCCACAGTGGTGTAGATTACTTTAAAAATGTCAGATTTAATATGCCTGGCGAATGTTTTTTTTATATCTGTAACTGCTAAGCTCCTCTGTGTTTATGACCGATGTCAGGCTGATAGGACTCGCTGGCATAAAACACATCCTGATGATAAAAGAAAAACATCTAAGGTACATTCGGAGGCAATTGTTTATCGCGGAATTAGTTTCAGCGTCGTCAAAATCTTACATATAGACACAAATATTACTTAAATCAGACAGGTTTGTACATTTCCATGTCAAAAATGGGCATTCGCGGAGAAAATTGGTGGCCATCTTGAAAAATGGCACCCATCTTGTATTTGTCAGGGGGGTTCGTCGTTTAGTACTAACTGGCCGAATGAGCACGTAAACATTTTACATTTCCATATTTACATCATCATACTCAGCACTTGCTTGACAAAGGGCCGTACAGTATACGCACGCTATGTTTTGTGCAATCGTCTGTTGTCGGCTCCGCTAGAGCTGTCAAAAGGGCCTGCGAGGCTTTCTCAAGTATTCATTTGTGGTTTGCTCATCTGAGCCAGTTGTGCAGATTCCGCGTTTATTTGGCTGGAGGGGGGGGGGGGCTTGTCCATCCTTAACTCGATCACCTCGAATTTGAACCAAAAGTAGTCGTCCATCTGTGCTATTTAACCCTGCCTTGTAACAGCTACAATCATAACACAACATAATGTATGTGCAAACCTATACCATCCTCATGATGGCGGGTGAATGAAAATCATGAATAGCATTGCCAATCAAACCGCATTGCATAAGTGACCTTGTAACCTCGACAGGCGTTGTCCTTCATTCACCACCTTGTTTATACAACATGCGGCATCGAGCTCGGTCCACCAGGTGGCGCAACCTCCACAAACTGAACACAAAAAAATCAGTTCTAAACAAATTCGTTTTTAATCTGGCCTTCAAAATCCACAGCTCCAGTGGCTTCCTAATCTCGGAAGGAAGGGCATTCCACACGGCCGCAAAAGCGCGTCTGAAAGCGTGCAATGCAGTCAAGAAAAAGTTGGGGGGGGGGGGGTCAGAGTGGGGTCATGCTGGGGTCAGGGTGGTCACCGCGTCCTCCAGGACCCCGTCTGTGTTCGATGGCCAGCCATCGAATTGTGAAAGTGATGGCCACGGTTTTCTGCATCACCACCACCACCATCGTCATCGCTATTTCACGCCCCTCTGTGACCTTCCCCCTCCATTGCCCTTCAAGCCCGTACAGGTGATACAGCGCGCAGGTGAAAGGAGGGGAGGCCGAGGGGGAGAGGCCGAGGGGGGGAGGGCCCACCATGCAGTGCCTGGTGCCGGCCAAGGGGGAGGGGGAGCTGAGTGGGGAGGGGGAGCACGTGGACATCTTGACGATCGGCTTCCTCGTGAAGGACCGATGGAAAGTGGTGAGTCCATTCAGCAGCAGCAGTGGTGGAAGCAGCATATCGTTTTGAGGATCATCATCATCATCATCACCACGAGCTGTAGAATCTTTCATTTCCGCTTAATCATTCTTACGAGCATCAGCAGTATCATTGTCAGGGTCGTCATCATCATGATCATTATCATCATCGTCTTGTTAAGCTTTCGCATCAACGTAACATCATTACGAGCAGAGCCATGATCATCGTCGTTGGCAGCAGCAGTTGCATTGTCTTCATGATCATCGTGGCGACATTATTAGCCGTGTCGTTAGTAATTAGTGTCACCGACACCATCATCGATCGGTAGCATCTCCAGCACCGTCACTGTCCACGCCATCATCATCATGATCACACGAATGCTCTTCTTTCCACATAGTTTGAACATACTTCACCACTGCTAGTAACGGACAACCGCTGAAATGCAGCGTCTACTACGATACGAGAGGGCAAACCTTCATCAGAGAGGAGCAGAAAGACGGAGACAAGCAGGGACACCCCAAAGTGCTGCTGCCCAAAATATCGGTTCATCCGTCTCTCTCCATCTTTACCCATCTCTCTTTGTCTCTCTGTCTCTCTCCACCACTGTCTCTCTCCCCACCACTGTCTCTCCATTTCACTCTGTCGATCTCTGCCTCTTTCTCCATCCCCCTCTGTCTCTCACCCAACCCTCTTCCACCTCCTGGTCCCTTTCTCCACCAACCCTCGCCCGGGTCCCTTCCACAGTTTCGCAAGATCGGGGGCGGTGGGTTTGGCGAGATCTACGAGGCATTCGACATGCTGAGCCGCGAGAACGTCGCCCTGAAGGTGGAGTCGGCCCAGCAGCCCAAGCAGGTGCTCAAGATGGAGGTGGCCGTCCTCAAGAAACTGCAGGGTAATCCCCTCCCCCTCCCTCACCCTGCCTCTTCCCCTCCCTGCCTCACAACTCTCCTCACTTCTGTGCTCGGTCTCTCCTGCGTATTCCTTCACCTCTCTCCATGTGTCTCATCCCTGTTGTCCCCTCTCATCTCTGTCCCCACCGCTCTCGTCACCTCTCACTTGCACCTCCCCCCTCTTTGTTCTTACCGCCTCTCCTTGACTGCATCTTCAACTCTCTCTGTCTCTATTCTCATGCATCTTTGTATATTCTCTCCTCTCCCCCTTGTCTACCTCTTCGCCTCCCTCCCAATTTGCTGCAGCTGTCATCACCCCTCTCTCTCTGCTTTTCTCTTCATCTCTCTCTCCCTGCCTCCAAGCATCACCTAAATCTGCCGGCTTCTCCTATATCCTTGTCTCCCTTCCTGCCTGGCTCTTGCCTTGCCTACTTGCTGCCTGCTTCTGTGCCTTCCTGCCTACCTACCCATCTGACTAGATTGCTTGACTGTCTGACTGACTCCTTCTCTGCTTGTTATTGCTGGTTGTTGTTATTGTTGGCATTATTCGTGTTGCTGAGTGTGCCCTGCACATTATTGATCTGCGCGTTACTTATTGATGTTCCGCGATTATGTTCCCAATGGACTCGCAAAAACCGCATTCTGAACCCCCTCAACCACTCACGCCTCCACATCCCCCCTCGTCTCCCACAATCCCCTCGTCTCCCACAATCCCTCATCCCCTACCTCCCTAACACCGCCGCAGATCCTTCGACTACGCTGCCGCTCGCGCACCAGCCCTTGATTCCGGAATCAGGATTCAATTCGGGAATCAATTCCTTGTACCCTCGCGTATGTCCCGGCTGTATTGTCTCACATGCTCCATCTCCCTCATCGTACCCGTGTGCCTATATCTGTTCTCTCAGTTGCATTTCCTCTCCAATTTGTGCTGTTCCCAGCTAATTTGTCTCGTCTGTTCTGCGTCGCCATGTATTGTTTATTTTGATTCTGCTGTCTTATTTGTACTCTCTTCTGTCGATCTGGTCCGCACAATGGGTAATTTCTCTGTTCCGTGTGTCTATTTGACAGCGGCTTTTCTTGTTTGTACCGTCCGTTGCATCTGTCATGTCTGTTACTGCCTTCTTTGTCTTGACTTCCTCGTTTGTACTTGCTTGCCTCGCTTATTTATTGTCTTGATAGGTCCTCCCTGACAGCACTTGAGCCGACGGTCCATCAGGGGGCATGACGACAATTTAGAAGTTGGGGCGGGTGGCAGAAGTATCCACGAGGGTCCAAGTTTGGGCACCTCGGTGGCGAGATGTTATCTGCCTCGCCTGATATACGGGAGGTCGATCCCGATCTGATTGCCTTACCTGCAGTCATGATTGTGCGGTCAGTAACTGCCCATCCCATTTGTATTGTCCAGTTCTCTTCGACGCGTCACGTTCGTTTTGTACCAACTGTCTCGTTTGCCCTCTCCCATCTGTTCCGACCCTTAAGACCGAAGGAATAGTTTGCGTGTAATTTGCACGTATCTAAAAAAAAATCGTTGATTTAGTGAGTCTATTTCGTTTAACTGCGTGAGAACCCGAGGAGACCAGAATCGTGTGGTGTGTAAACAAAACCGACCTGGGGTCGTCGCCAAGATTACAAACGGGAAATAAAGCAAAACACGTTTCATAACTCGTTTCTTTTGGGTCGTCAGATTGTTGTGGAGGGTATAATGTAAATGTTTAACCCGTAAGCCTCCACCACGCGACAGAGCCAATCAAATCAAGTTTTCACGTCATGGGCAAATACGGCCTGTTCTCCTATAACACGTTAGTTGCGTTCCTGAAGAATACCGCGTTTTGGAAAAATCGCGTTATCATAAATAATATATAACACAGGGTAAAGCACAGTCCACGGTAACACGTGAGATGCGTACATAGGCTGAACAAAGACAGAGACGCGTGGGTAGCATCTGGAATCATCCAGCAGCATCCCGCCCCGCGTGATGCTACGCCGAGGCAGCCGTTACAACCGCTTATTCCTGCTCGTGCGACGTAGTTCTGGTCACTCGATCGCGTGATATCCAATTCGATTCCGCATTAGAAAAAAAGTGTGTCCGCTAAATACATTCGCCACGGTATATCAAATTCGCGTTATGAAATCACGTGGCGTTGTAGGAGAACAAGCTGTACGCAAATTGATTTGCTTTTCCAGCAAAAACTGGAGGAATGTCGGAAAGCGAACAAAACTTTGATAATTTTGAACACCTCGCTGGAAATTACATCCAACATTATCAGATGATGAACACGAAAGACGTTCAATATACATACGTAACACACACGAAAGCTCAGCTTTCGCAACGAAACACTTCCTCGAGGGTTATAGCTACAGATTGACATTATACCTACACGATCTAACCAAAAGGCAATAACTTGTGAATCGTAATATTGGTCGTGAAAGTCTACGAATAGAAATATGTTTATGTAAATAAAACGCTGCAAGTGGAATTAAACATGATGGGAGTAGAACAACCGCGTTAGAGCAGAAATAATCGATTCTCATGGCATGATTCGATTATAATCAATGTAAATTGATGACCCATTATGTCGTGACATTGGCCTCCTCTCCACCACCTCCTTGACTTTTTTTCCAACACCCCTCCCCCCCACCCAACGTCTCCCTATGCCCTCTCGCTCATCCTGTGCTCTGTTCACCGCTTTAATATTTAAAGGGATTGATGAAGTGGGGGGGGGGGTGGCGGAGGGCGGGTGTGGGTGGTTGTGGCAGGGCGCGGTGGGAGTTGAGGACATGGGATGGCATTCTCTGGACTGTGGTGGTGATGGAGGAGGGGGGGGTAATGGGGCTGACGTAACACTAGACACTAGTAACCGAAGACTGTCCAATTAGGCAGTGCGTTAGTCACTGTGCGTTCTGCGTGCGCTGCTCTGGCACGGCGTGGCTCTTTCTCTGGTTGCAGGGTTCCTGAAAGAGCTGGTCCCTGATTCAATACCACACGGGCTGTGATGATTTGTTTTATGATTATTGTTTGAAAATTTTATATATATGTAGTGGTCGACTTGACGCGGACAACTTTCTTGTCTTCTCCGACACCACTTTTATTACAACTCTTCACATTACGTCTGTGACTCCGTCTTTCCGCTTAGCCGAAGCTCGCTCGCCACGCTCCACCCGTCTCGCTCACTCCGCTTCCTCCCCTAACCCTCACTGTCCCTCTGCGTCGTCCCTTTCTCTCTCCGTCGCTCGCTGTCTCTGTCTTCCGCTGTATCTCCGTCTCTCTCCCGCTGTCTGTCTCCCGCTGTATCTCTGTCTCTCTCCCGCTGTCTCTCTCTCTGTCCCACGCTGTATCTCTGTCTCTGTCCCGTTGTCTCTGTCTTTCTCTGTCTCTGTCCCACGCTGTATCTCTGTCTCTGTCCCACGCTGTATCTCTGTCTCTCTCCCGCTGTCTCTGTCTCTGTCTCACGCTGTATCTCTGTCTCTCTCCCGCTGTCTCTTTCTCTGTCCCACGCTGTATCTCTGTCTCTCTCCCGTTGTCTCTGTCTCTCTCTGTCTCTGTCCCACGCTGTATCTCTGTCTCTCTCCCGCTGTCTCTGTCTCTCTCTGTCTCTGTCTCACGCTGTATCTCTGTCTCTCTCCCGCTGTCTCTGCTTGTCTCTACTTGTCTCTACTCTATTGCTAGCCTGTTCTGTCTCCTATGTCTTCGCTCCGGTTCTCCCCGACCTGCTTCGTTCCAGTCCCAGCGACAACTCAACTCGTTCTTCCCGTCTCCCGAATATATCCCTGTTCTCATTACCAACCAATTAATTAGTCCGCGTGCCCCCGACGCCCCGCGTCCCCCCACCCCGCACCTGTTACTTGCCCCCCTCTATTCCCAGACATTTCGGCGCCACTCCGCCCTTGACAACAACCCCAGTCAATCACAGCCGTGCATCGCTCCCCGGCTTAATTGGCCCGTCATTACCACACAGTTTCACCCCCGCCGCCACACCTGGCCGGCCCGACGTGACCCCACTGTCCATAACTCGCGCGTCTTTACCATCCCCCCCCCCCCCCTGTATGCGCGTGTTAATCCACTACGTATATAGAGAGATGGGGGTATACGATATTGCCGTTGTGCTATCGGCATTGTGTCGTGCGACAGAGGTACTGTGCAACGTCGCATGCCTGGACGTCGCATATCCACACCGATCAACTGACCGCTCGTAACCAGTGCGGTATTTTTGCACGGTGCAGTTGGAACCGTCGTTTTCCAACAGATGTTCACGTATCCGACATTTTCACGTGTGTGCCCGCCTCCAGCGATTCAGGCGTTGCTACATTGCACCGCGTTTCCATTAGCTCTGGCAGCGAGCATTGGCCCAACCACGCTGTGTTGGAGATTGAGCGTGGAAGATTGCCATCGTGGAAATAATGCTCAAGTAACTATGCTTAGAAGCCGCGTGTATCCCACACTTGGACCACACCGTTTGGATGCCCTGCAAAGACCGTTTGTCAGCATATCAATCAACGAATCAAGTGTTTTCATTATCAGAGTTGGACTTTTATTTAAATTACATGGAAAACCCATCGAGTATTTAACATGATGTTTTTTGTATTGTTATACAGCCATGAGTGACCAGGCTGGGCCCATAAACTTGCTGCACTTCAGAAGCTCAGTATATTTACGGGCGGCCGATAACTGGATCTGATTCCAGAATATCAGCGATAAAGGCTTCCCAACCCCTTCCCTCCACCCAGTTATCAAACAATGTTTATTTTAGCAGGTAAGGCCCCACTGAGCTATACAGCTCGTTTTCAGAAGCGACCTGGCTATCACAAATGATAGCTCAACGAAGTGGCTTATCACGTGGAAATGTATAACAGCCAAATACTCTAACACGCGTGTTGGTGATTCGAAATGTGGAGGGAAAAGCCAGAGGACCCGGAGAAAAATCCACGCGACCACGGAGAGAGAAACATGGAAACTCCAAATATACAGGCGTCAGGGTCGGGATTGAACCCACGACCTCCTGTATATCAGGCGAGGTAGTTAACATCTTGCTACCAAGGCGCCAAACTTTGACCCTCGTGGATACTTCTCCCCACCCGCCCCAACTTCTAAATTGTCATCATGCTCCCTGATGGACCGTCGGCTCAAGTGCTGTTAGGCTGAGCCCCCCGCCACATGTGAGAGAGTGGTGTGGGGGGCCAGCACCTCGCCCGGCCACCTGTGCTGTCCCGGTGCTCATGTTTCCACAGTGGACCTCGCACGTACATGCACTGTACACCACACACACGATACAAAGGTTCCCCCGTATAACCATACCAGTCTGTTGGGGCAAGTGCTGTTAGCGAGCACCTATGAAGGCCGGCACGGCACACCACACGAGGGGGTGGGTGGCCAACATCACGCCCGGCTGCCTTTGTCTCCCCAGAGGCGATGTTCACACACCACACCAGGTACTTATTTGAGGCTGAGTCGACCTAGGGGAGGCCCTTGACCGCTTCAGATAATCGTCACTGGTGTTGGCCGTGAGTGGGAATCAAACTCGGGTCGCCGAGTTTGTAGCGCAGCGCGCTAACCGCTACACCACCGCTCCCCCCACACAAGACACACACACACGCCATCGCACGTGGTCAACCATTATCCTTCCATCTGTCCCCCTCTCTTCCTCCTCCCTCGAATCCCTCACGCCAGGTAAAGATCACGTCTGCCGTTTCATCGGATGTGGGAGAAACGACAAGTTCAACTACGTGGTGATGCAATTACAGGTGAGTGGTCAGTAAACAACAACAGCAGCAGCAATAACAATGTCAATTTTTTTTATGTGGCCACAACGTTTATCACTAACGACTCGGTGGACTACCGTGCCCCCATCTTCACCCCACCACCACATACCCGAATCCTCAGACCTGCTCGACCACCACTCACCACCACTTTTGCACACAAAAAAATCGAATGAAGCTCAAAGGACGTAGTAAAAACACACGCACGTGGCATTGTTTTTGGAGGTAGGTAGACAGATGGGTGGCCACTTTTGATGATCAGCTGAGAGTCTGCTACCTTCTATTATTATGATCATTACGCGCATTTACCCAGGAAAGCCTCAACGAGTCTCAAGACCCTTTTGCGGGAGGATCCTGTCAAGTTTGTCGCAGCGATGTTGCTGTGTGTTCACCCAATTTAATTAATTGAATTTTGTGTTTGCATTGCGATGTTTGGCCAACGCCAGGAACATTGTATGTGTTTTAGCTATGGGAGAAAACAGCAGAACCCGGAATAACCCCATGCAGAGCAAGGGGAGAACAAACTTCCCACGCTTACTCACAAAGATCCCCCACATAGCCTTTAACAGAAGACCGTTGGGGGAAAGTACACACACGCACACCAACTTACTCTCACACACACATACACTCTCATTCACACTTTGGAAAACAGTGGAAACCCATACACACTCCACGCGCAAAGGTGCCCGAGCCGGGAGTCGAACCCCAGGCCCTTCTTGCCGCGAAGCACGAGTGTCGCCGCTGTGCCACGCTGCCGCCCGATGACCAAGTTTATCCCTCCCCAACCCCGATCCCCGTTCAGGGTCGGAACCTGGCTGACCTACGTCGCAGCCAGCCCCGCGGTACGTTCAGCCTTAGCACCACCCTGCGCCTCGGGCGCCAGATGCTGGAGGCGATCGAGAGCATTCACGCCGTGGGCTTCCTGCACCGAGACATCAAGCCCGTGAGACGCGGGGGGGGGGGGGGTTGCTGGGGGGCTGGATGGGAAGAGTGGTGGAGGGGTGCGGGATTTGGTGGGGGAGGAATGTCACGTTGCCAGGGCTTAATTTCAGCTGGTTCCAGATATTATTTCCATACACCCGGCACACCACATCCAGTACACCTCTCACTATGGCTGTGGCTACTACTAGTCACGTGCCACCTACTCAAGTCTACCGGCGACGCGGAAGTATATTGAGTGCGAGATTAAATCGTGATTGTGTGGATGCGTGAGAACACTCGGGTGTATCTCTCCGTGCATGTGACTATGACTGTGTGTGTGTGTCCGACTCATATGAGTACCTGGTGTGGTGTGTAAACATCACCACTGGGGAGACAAAGGCGGTCGGGCGTGGTGCCGGCCATCCACCCACCCGTGTACCGTTCTGGCCTTCATAGGTGCTACTCGCTAACAAGCACTTGCCTCAACAGTCTGTTAAGGTTACACTGGGGATCTTCGTGTTTTTGTTTGTTTGTGTGTGTGTGTGTGTGCTCTCGCACATCACCAGTCCAACTTCGCCATGGGTCGCCTGCCCAGCACCACGCACAAGTGCTTCATGCTGGACTACGGCCTGGCCCGCCAGTACACCAACTCGAGCGGGGAGGTGCGACCGGTGAGGAACGTGCCGGCCCGGCTATCTATCCACTGCCGCTCCAATGCACTCCATGGCAACGCCCACACGCTTAGAATATCGATCGGTTCAACTCAGGTCTGCGTCGGTCTCAACTGACCCGTTCGGTAAGAAGCAGATATTAATAAAAAATGATGTATAGTCAAGACACCAGGATGATGAGTCTTGTTTGCCAGAGTGACCCGGTCCACAAAAATGACAAAAGTAAGACATATAAAATAAAGTACAGCGGTGACACAAACAGAAATATCTGTAAAAACAACCGCATAATTTGAGAAATAGAAAATGCTGCAAAAACACAAATCAATGTTAAATGTATACGTTCCCTGTAGCGTCAGTTGACCTGGTCATCGCATGGTTCAGAGAGATAGGGATAGCTTAGGGAGGCCTTTCTCTAGCCGTGGATTGATCATGGCCGATGATGATGATTATACTTAATACATGTGCAATGTAGCACTCAGAGACACTGTCTTGTTCAAGCATGTATAGAAATGTATTGTCTATTACGGTCCGCCCGACTCGATGGCATGTAAACATGTAGACGCGAGTTGACTATGTACAGTGGGTGACTTTATGTAACTGCTACACGACGTTCACCTATATAGCTGGCTAACTATATAGAAGCCGATGGAGTAGCAAATACGGCGACGATATATAATCTCTCCTTGGTCTTCCAAGACGATAAGGCGACCCGCTCCCAGACGGTGAGGATGATCCACTCCAAGATAACGACAGCGACCGCGGTCCAACTTCGAATCCCCACAGCAGCCCTGAGCCCCACTCCGTGCTGCCTTTTATCTCCCCCTCCGGCTCAGCCACGCCCCTCGACTCAGCCACGCCCCTTTTCCCGAACTCTCTCTCTCGCCTCATTTGACCCTGCCTGTCCCTGTCGCTTACAAACTATTATTTAAGCCACTAGGCCCCGTATTGTCCTTACACATGCTTAAGTATTAATGAAGGGGTGGTGGTGCAGTAAAACCAGCGACCAGAGTTAAATTCCTTGCCGTGGGTAACACGAGTGGTGAGCGATATCTGAATCTGATCCTGGGTTCTCTCTTCACTTCCTATCACAAACCCACACTGACCAGCGTGGCGAAGTTATGACCAAACAACCACCACAACAAACGCGGTGGATTGACGGAAGGGCTTGTGTAAGTGTTTTAACTCACGGCTGGGAACGTGTTAATTTAAATTGGTTCTAGTTTGCGTCTGTTGTTAGCGTTGAAGAGTTTGTCGTGGTGAGCGTGGCGTTTCTCTTGCAAGTCGCCGTGAGTGTGTGCGTGTCAGTCACTGGGTTTCCAATTCACTATTTTCAATTCAAATAAGTGGCGATTAATAAAAAAAAATGTACAGGACAGGCAAGAATGTACAGGTAGTCCCCGACTTACGATGGTCCGACTTACGATATTTCGATCTTACGATAGCGATAGCGACAAAATTGTAAAATATTTTTAATTTCGCGCAGCAGGCAAACGCAGCAGCATACGAGGTACGATACTGTAACTATCATCGCCATCCTCCTCTTCCGACAACTAAGTTAATGTAGCCATCAACAACCTAACATCGTTCAAGTATGCAGACGACAGACAGAATCTTGGTGAGTACAGTAGCATATGATACGTTACGATACGTTCAATGCATGTATGGTACATAGCTTTAGCGATTTCATTTTAGGGTTAGCACGATACGATACATACGTTCAATGCATGTTAAAAGTTTTTATAGCAGATAGGATTGTTTCCTGAAAAAACTTTCTATGAAATTGCAGTTTATATAGGTAGGCTAAGAATTTACCTTGTTATTTACTTTAAATTTTACTGTGCAATACAGTATTGTAATTAATAAATACATACAGTATATAGTTTATACAGTACGGTACTGTACATTGCTCTGTTTTGCTAAATTATCACCATTCTTTAAGACTCCTGGGTAGGCTAGGCCATTTTCGACTTACGATTTTTTCGACTTACGATGGGGTCGTCGTAACGCATCTCCATCGTAAGTCGGGGACTACTTGTACTTCCCAAAAAAACGTTTCCTGCTCGCGAAGACATTTAAAAAAAAACCTACATGTCCTTCACACAGTCGAATTAATGCGCATAGGATGCGGCGAATGAGATTTAACGGGAAATCAGACATACGTGACAAGCTCCGTCCAATCGCAGTCACAGTGAGGACTCTGCTGACCAAACGATTTGTAAATCATGGGCAATATTGAGACCTTTTAGTGGCCACAATGGAGTAATAATCCTCTTTTGAAAAAACAACGTGAGACTCGATATACATACTGTATTTAGATTTTAATGAGCTCGGTTATTAACTCCGACTTCTTAACGAACACCAGCCACGTTGCGTTCGCGGATTCGTACACGCATTTAATCGTGTGAGAACTGATTGTTTACATTGTAAATACGGATGATTGTATCATGCTTCATTTAGGCTATGGGTGCTAAAACTGTATAAATAAGAAACAAAATAACCCAGATACACTGAGGTGAGACGATAAAAATGCGAGAAAAAATAATTAATGGCCATTAAAATCTTAACCCGAATTCATCAAATCGACGTGGATGGTGAATTGTTACAATCGTGAATGCCATGGGGTACTGACGGCAATCGCCAACCGATAAAGTCACGCAATATACGACGGTACATCCATTTTATTTTTATATATATAATTGTTGCCCAAAACTGGGCAAATCTGAAGCATGAAAACTACCAGATAAAACCACAGACGTGTGTTCAATATCGCTACACCGGCGGTCGCGTGCCGTGTAGATCAATCGCTCTGCGCTAAAAACGCACCTAATTTAGCGAGCCTTTCTTTGGATTAACTGCAGAGATCTCCGTCACTCTCGCGTCTCTGCCGTGCCAAGCTGCCGTCGTCGCTCAGACTAAATGCATTGCGGGCGACGAATGTCCCGTGGTTACCCGTTGTGCGTCGTGGTGTTTGTGGAAAACCCAGCGCGCACGGGGGGGGGTGGGAGGGCTTTGACAGCAGCAGTGGGCGCCCCAGGCTTGCGGCACTGCAGTGTCCTTGACTCAAAGCGCAGCAACAGACAAGCAGCCCCACCTCACTCACTGCACCGATCCAACCCCCACCCCGCCTACCACCCCCCCCCAACACACGCGTCACTCTCAGTACAAGCCTCTGGCAGCCAGCACTCACGTCACAGACACCACCCAAAGACAAAGATCACCCGTGTAGCCTTTTAACGGACTGTCGGGGGACAAGTGCTGCTAGCGAGCACCTTTTAAGGTCGGTACGGTACGCCACGGGGTGTGTGTGTGTGGGGGGGGGGTTGGCCAGCACCACCATTTAAGGCCGAGTCGACCTCGGGGAGGCCCAGAACCGGTTCAGATAAAGCATCAAAAGTGCTATTGGCCCGTGAGCGGGAATTGAATTCGGGACGCCAGACTTTGTTGCGCAGTGCGCTAATCACACTGCACTGCCACTCCCCAAAAGACACTCGTACATGCCTATGCATCGACATACACACAAACACATGCGTGTACGTGCACACATACAGACGCCTATAAATCCACACACATGTTTTTTCACTGACCTACACGCATACATACGTTTGTATGCCCACACAATGACTTACACGCACAAAAGCATATCATGCATTTGCACACACCCACACATCCACACACATGTACTTGCTGCATACACTTACATGTATGAGCTCACACAGTGATCTACACACTCGGGACTCATTGCTTAAAGAGAGGGTCCTTCCCGATTACGTCTGGCAGTGAACCAACATTGATTCCAAGAAGCCTGATCCTGCTGGCGAGACACCATATGTCGAAACCGGTCCACAGTGTTATTGTACTGAATCGATGAGGCTGAAATGATGCACTCCCAGAGGGCCGTTAGGCCGATGGGTTGTGGAGAGCACACTTTTACCTTTTTTCATATGGAGAGACATATCTACGAAGGAGTCGTATTATCCGCTTGTCCATTTTGTTACGCACACATGCATGCGTGAACACGTGTACATGCGATGACCTACACGCATGCGCGTGCGTACACACACACACCCTCCCTCCCTCACACACCATGTATGCACGAACATCGACCTCTCGCACAGACACACAAAACGCATCCACTATATCTCGCACAGACACACACAAAACGCATCCACTCTATCTCGCACGTACACACACACACATCCACTCTATCTCGCACGTACACACACACACGCATCCACTCTATCTCGCACAGACACACACAAAACGCATCCACTCTATCTCGCACGTACACACACACGCATCCAAACACCGCCCATGCACATCCACCCACCCTCACCCACCCACCTCTGCCACACAGAGGTTACAAATTGGCTGCTACTGCTGCTGCTGATTTAGCACTTTTTTTTTTACAGCTCAATGTCTCAGCCAATCCTGCCTCATGACAAATGAGCAAACGCTCTGGCACATGTCCTTATAATGCTGCAATGCTGTGTGCGGGTGCACGCGCGCGTGCTGTGTGTGTGCTGTGTTGTGTTGCCTATGTGGCCACGGATACTAGAACATCTACGCAATCTTGCTTATTGTGCATTGGTTCCATCACTGCCCTTTTCTGTAATCTCCATTAAACCTCACCATGTCGACGACGACGACCATGTGGGGTGCTGTCGGTATATGAATGATCTTTGATGATGAGAACGATTTAACTGTTATGGATGATGATGTTGAGGATGTGAGTGCTGTAACTAAAATAATAATCTTTGGGGTTGATGATGCTGATGTATGCTACTCTTGTTGTTGTGTAGCCCCGTGCTGTGGCTGGCTTCCGAGGCACCGTGCGCTACGCGTCCATCAACGCTCACAGAAACAAGGCAAGTTAGCCTCAGGGTTTGAGCTCGGGCTAGTTGAGACCGACCCGCGACTTCCTTTCACATGGCCCGCAACTTCATATCACACAGCCCGTGACCTACATGAGTACTACAGTACCCGAGTTGAGTTCCCGAACGCATAGCTAAAAACAGTGGCAATTATCTGAACCGGCCTTGGGCCTCCCCTAGGTCGACTCTGCCTTGGATGACATGAAACCATCAACACTTGAAGAGACAAGGCGGTCAGGCGTGAGGCTGGCAACACCATCCCTTTGTGGATTGTGCTGGCCTTGAAAATAGGCGCTCGCTTTTAAAGCATCTGCCCCGACAGTTTCTATTGTTACGTGAGAGATCGTTGTCTTTGCGTGTGTGTAAATGCACGGTGTTTCAATAGGAAATGGGACGCCACGATGACCTTTGGTCCCTGTTCTACATGCTGGTGGAGTTCACGGTCGGCCAGCTCCCATGGAGGAAAATCAAGGACAAGGTTTGTGTCCCAGCGTTCGAGGGTAATCGGGATAATTCCGTTCGTCCTGTCGGCCAGAGAGTTCATTGATGCCACCCAGGCCGATTGAAGCGACTTAGTAAGTAGTTATCCGACGTCATCTCCTAGGAACTCTTCCCCGACTCAGGATGTTTCACTGCTCCTTGCGACAAGTTCCGAAATAGGAATTTCCTTTGTCGCGTGGCATCGTGACAATTGGACGAATCAAATGCGATTCGAAGGGGGGGGGGGGAATAATACAATTGAGATGGTAAAATAGATACGTGTCGAAAGGGACCGCTGAAACGATACGCTTGGTTAAATCGTTTTCTGAAGTGGCCACCATTCAACGGGGACGATCTCAAAGGGGCGAGTTTTGTCCATCGGCCACTTGGTTCCTCCCCCCCCCCCCCAAAAAAAAAAGTGGTGCCACCTCATCCAAGTGCCTCGCATTCTACCGACCAAAGTGGAATGGTGATGATCGTAATAATAATACAGAGTGCTTAAAAAATGTTTTTTTAATATTTATGAGAATTTGCAACAATACCACGAGAAATGTGCCTCGGGGCTCTGGAGACCACCTCGACGAGAAGATTCCAGGCACGTGTTGACAATGATGGCACGTGTTGACAATGATGGCACGTGTTGACAATGATGGCGAACGATTGGAGACTCCTTGACTTTTTGAAGCTCTTTGTTATCATGTGACGGTGTATTATCCATTCTTTTTTCATTAAAAACGATAGTCCCATATAAGTGTTACAAAAATGTTGACGCACCCTGTAGTATTCCAATAATAACTACAGCAACGGTGACGACGATGACGATGGTGAACGGGGGAGATCTTTGTCTCTTGGCGTCTGTAGGAACAGGTCGGCCTCATCAAGGAGCGATACGATCACCGGCTGCTCCTGCGCCACATGCCCACCGACTTCCACATTTTCCTGGACCACGTATCCACCCTGGACTACTGCACCCGCCCCAATTACCAGGCAGGGCTATCCCCCCCCCCCCGCCTTCCCGCGAGACACGTGGATGGGGCAAAGGGGGGCAGTAGAGTTATGAACACAAAACGTTAGGCGGCCATATAACTTGGCCATGGCGAGGCAAATTGTTGCTTGGCAGAGCATTCATTCCTGTGAACCGTCAATTAGCATGATTGGCTATTTGCGGTGCGAAAGAAGTTCAACAAGATACATACATACAAACCAACCAGACCCAAGTATAAACGCTAACCATACTTACCAACCAGACCTCAGTATGAACGCTAGCCATACTATACAACGAGAGCTGAACACGAGCACTATTCACATTGGCCGTAGGCATATAATTCACCTTCCTTGTCTTATTTGTTCAACCTCATTCCGTTTTGTTTGTATTGTCTGTCTAGTCTGCACAGTCTAATGTGCATTGTCCGTCGAGTTCTTTCCATTCGACTAAATGCCACCGCTGGAATCGACTGCTCGATTTTGATCGGTGCCCCCTATCAGAAATCGTTTAATCTCCACTGCTTATTGGAAGTGGGGTGGGGGAGATACATTTTTACACCGAAAACACGTGCGGGACACTCACTCAGTGTTCGCTGGAGAGCGACTTGGGGCAGGTAACCGTGGCTCCATGTACCTGCTGTGGCCAGTGCCATCGACGAGCAACCTGTTAAGGCCGGTATGGCGCTCTGCCAGCACCGCCCGTATTTTAGGCCGCCTGCTGATCGTGGGACACCAGGTGCATTGCTTACAAGGCGAGACCACGACAGCCCACAGTACACCAAGTACGGGAAATGTTTATTTTTGATCTGCGGCAAGATCACGGTCAGATTCCATATCGGCGTCGTGGACAGGAATCAAACTTTTGAAATTTTGGAATCCGTGTGTGCACACAGATACACATACAGAGATCTCCCGCATAGCCTTTTTACAGACTGTTCGGGCAATAACTGTCAGCGAGCACCTATGAAGGCCAACACGGCACACGTGGGGAGTGGTTGGCCAGCACCACAGCCAGCCGTCTTTGTATCCCCAGTGGCATTGTTTACTCATTTAGTCAATCACAAATATATACACACACATGTCATAATTTTACATTATGCATTTTTTTCCTTCAAGCGTCTGCCCCCATTTAATACATTTCATTTGTCTGTCAGTCGCAGCAGCTGAGTAATTGACATCGTACAAATTTGAGCGTGGCTCATATTGACCACAAGGGTCCAGGGACCTATGGTATTGCTGATGAGCTATCCACGTTTAACTAAAATAATGGTTGAGAAAAAAAAACATCGCTTTTTATGTAAAAAAAAATGCGTGATGTAATTGTTGATATGAACATGTATGTATGTTGAACTTTTTTCGCATCATACGTCGCCAACCGTGCTAATCAGCGGTGTGTGTGGCTTTGCATATGTGTGTCTCTGTTTATCACCGCCGGTACGACCACCACCACCAATATTGCCACCGCCACAACCGCCACCGCCACAAACGCCACCGCCACAACCCCCACCGCTGGCTGTGCAGCTGCTGATGTCGGTGTTTGAGCACAGCATGCGCGAGCGCAGCATCACTGAGAACGAGCCGTACGACTGGGAGAAGGGAGGCCTGGAGGAGTCGCTGGCCAGCACCACCACCTCCACGCCACCGCACCACTTCACCCGTCAGACCGCCGCGATGTTCGGGTGAGGCCCCCCCGCGGTGACGGTCAGCAGCGGTGAGGCGAGGGCGGTCGGGCGGGCGATGTTGGTGTGAGGGGCGTGCGATTTCCTGCAACTCCCCCCCCCCCCCCCCAACTATTTATCGTGTCAGCCAATCATTGAAATGGGTAAATGGTAAATATTTTGGATACATATACAGGGTCTTCCTCTGTGCACTGCAGTCTCTAATAACGCAATTGAATCATCTCAGTTGCATTGTCTTTGTACTGTTCACCTTTTGGCGTTCTCTGATCTGACACTGGTAAGACGAGGCCATAAGGAAGGCTGTCTCTGGTGTAGGCCGATCAGTTTGAAAGACAATGGAATGTATGTTTGTTTGCACGTTCACCACAAGTACGTGCGGTGTATGCGGACTTGATCGCTTGCAAAAGGTGTCTATTTGGTGTTTGAACATCTTAACACCTCCTGTTTTATTGCCAGAAAGGGTAAAACCTCTTCTTATTTTTCATACGATGAATCATCTCAGTCTACATCTTCATTCACCCGTTCATGCCGCCTCGTCACAGTCGGGTGTGCATTGGGTTTGGGCATTCGTCGTAGTCGCCGTCACGCTCGAGGCTTCTCGTCCACCGAAATAAAAAATCAACGCTTCCTAGGCACATATTTTTCACTGCCGATTTCTGCAACAAAAACAACTGCTGGCCCCAGGAGTCTGTACGGCCGTCCAGGGCAAAACCTTTGCGTGGGTGTGCGCGTCGCAGCATTGCGGGGACACCCCAGCCCGGTGCGGACGTTCTGCGCGAGAACACGGACGAGGTCCTGCAGGACGAGCACCTGAGCGACCAGGACAACCTTGGGGGCGGTGGCGGCATCGTCGGGGGGGCGGCCCAGCCCGGCGGGCCCCCACCAAGGGGGGCCGAGGCCGGCGGGCCGCACCTGCCTCACATGGCCTTCAACTTGGAGGCCGAGACGTGGGATGAGACGGACTTCAACCGCAACCGCCTGCGCATCAACATCTGCAAGGTGAGCAGAAGCGTCATGCCTGCTCGCTCGCTCACTCACTCGTGTGCTCGCTCACATGCTCGCTCACATGCTCGCTTTTACTCGTGAGCTCACTCACCTTTTCGTTCAATCTTCCACTTGCTCACTCGCCAACCTACTCGCCCACTCACTCGCACATCCACTCATTTACGTGGTCATTCCGTCTGTCAGCTACTCATTCAATCATTTACTCACCCTACACCTCATCTTATTTTACATTTATAGAGAGCGCCTTTGTTTAAGGCGCTTAAGACATTTCGTTTAAACGTATAAATAAATGATTGGGATGGCAGGGGCATGCAAGGAATGAGGAATAGGTGGAGGGGAGGGAAGAAATAGAAGGGTAGGCGGAGGTAAGCAAGGGGAAGAGAATGGGCAATGGAGAAGAGGTGAGCATGTGAGCTTTAAGAGAGCAACGGAAAGGAGGTTGATGAGGAGGACTCCTTAACGCACTCAAGCACTCAACCGTCCACTCAACCCATTGAATAATTCACCTGCCCACTCATTCATTCACTCACTGCACCACTCACTCGCTCACCCGCCCCTGTGACCGTTTTTGACTGCAGACGCAGTGTGGCACAGAGGAGGAGCATAGCCCCGGCGGGGTGTGCGGCTCGCCGCTGGCGCGCGCTCAGCTCGAAGCCGTGCTGCGGGACCGGCTGCCGGGCGAGCGGCCGCTCAGCTGGAAGCTCGTCGGCCTCAATGGCCCCGACTCGGCCGAGCGCTACCTCCTCGCGTCACTGCAGGCGGCGCGCGCCGACTGTGCCGCCGAGGCGAGGTGAAACCCACGGCGGCGGTGGTCCTTGTCAACGAGCGCCCAGTCATCGCTGGGGGCCGCCACGCTCTTATCTGGAACAGAGCGGCAGTTCCTGTCATCTGCGCTTGCCTCTGAAAGTTACTCTTGTTGTCCATACGGTTAAATGCAAATGGTAGAATACATTTTCCCTGGTGCAGATCGGAGGGGGGGGGGGGTCTCCTTTACCAAGAAAGGGAACTGCAATCATTGTAGCAACCCTTCAGGGGTGCCTGCCAGAGTTATCCAACATCGCCTTGTGGAGCCCAATGTGATTTCTGCCTGGGACCATCTTGTACGGACAGCATATTCTCTCCCTGTCTGCTCCAGTAGAGGATGCCATACAGAGAGACAACCACACACACACAGAGGAGTAGGCCCAGCTGAAATCCTCAAGGACAACTTCCTTTCTCTCTCTCTCATGCCATTTTTCCTGCAGGGGTGCGACTGCGCAGGATGATCGGGGTGCAGCGCTCCACGGGTCCGGGTCAGCGTCGGCAGCAGGGGCGGGGTCGGGGTCCGGGGCATGCCCAGGCTCGGCGGGGCACGCAGAGCGGAGGGCTGGCGGGGGATCGTCGCGCGTGGCCTCGCTTGGCGACGCCGTCGCCCACGGACGCGGAAAGTCCAGCGTCGAAGCCACAGCGGCTGCGGTGCCACCCAAGAGTGAAGGTGACTACTGAATATATTTAGATTATTTTATGGCGGTGAACTTTGTCTCATTCATATTGATGTGGGTGTGGGTGAGTGGCGCTATTGCTGGAGACGATGCTGTGGTGTAGCTATTGAGGGTGCAACTGCACAGGGGTCCAGAAGGGAGCATGGGCCATGGCAACTACGCCACACCATTAAACCCATTGTTCATATTTATCCATGAACATAAATCATTATTATTCCATGTGCAGGCGAGGCCGTGTCAGGCCCCACCGGCGCGGGCGGCGCTGGCGCCGGTGGGGCCGCCTCCCCGGAGCAGGCGAACCCCAGCAGCGGCTTCGTGTCGGTGTGTGGCGGTGCCCCCAGCGATGACTGGGTGCTCGTCGACAAGGAGGGCGAACTCCGTGACTTCCTTCCGATCTCCGGCGCCGGCAGAGCGCAGCCCGCCGGCGCCGGCGCCGCTGCCCCCTCGCCATCCGGCCCCGCCGGGAGCGGCGCGGGCCCCGAGCGAGACGTCCTGCGGCCGCTCGTTTGTACGGAGCCGAGCGAGGACGAGGAGGAGCCGGAGGTGCTGCACGTCTCCGACGAAGACCGAGACTCGCCAGGCAACGGGGGGCGGCGGGAAGCCACGTCGGGGTCCGCCACGTCGGACAGGGGTTCCCGGGAGGGCCAGGGTTCAGGGGAGGAGAGAGGGGCCAGGGCGGCGGTGGCGGCTGCGGCTGCGGCCGGCGGGCTGGTGTGGCGGCTGAGCGCGTACCCGGAGCTCAAGACCACGCTGGAACGGAGTCGCACCACGCTCGGAGTTTTCTACTCGGCACGAGGGTTCGACCCGGCGGGGGCGGCCGACAGGACTGGGTGGAGGGCGATGGGAATGCCGCCGGGGCAGGTTGGTAGAGAGGGAACGGGGAGGAGAGGGCGCGAGAGGTGCTGTGTGAGAGAGGAGGAATAAAAGGAGGGACCCCAGAGAGAGAGAGGGTGAATGAGATAATTTGAGAGATGGAATGGGTGAGAGACTGAGATAGAGAGATACAATGAGGGGAGAATGAATCAGGCAATGAGTGAAAGAACAAAAGTGAATGTATGATAATCACGGGTGGCTACAAACCAGCTACAAACCAAAGCCAGGATCTCAGCACTTTAACACTCATGGCCACATGACCATCTCTCGGCTAAACCGTTTACAAAGCGTGCCCTGCTCTTCTCCTTGCTGCTTGTTTCCACCCCCCCCCACCAGGTGTCCGACATCCGCACACCGCTTGCCGCGATGCGCGCATCTTCCAGCCTGGAATTCGTATCCCACCCTGGCGGCAGTGGCACGGTCATGGAACGCCACCGCGGGCCGTGTGGCCTAGAAGCGGCGCTGGCGGCCGAGGTGCCCCGCTCACTGGCCTTGCTCTCCGACCACGGCGACAGCAGCCGCTCTGAGCGCCGCTCGTCCCGCGCCAGCGGTCGCAGCAACGGCGCCATCGACGCCGAGCGGCGGAACGGCGAATCGCTCGGGGCGAGGATCGCCAACGCCGCCACCGCCACCGCTACCTTCGTCACCGCCGCCGTAAACCTGCCCGCCGGTTCTGGAGGCCGAGCCGCTGTGGCGGCATCGTCGGGCCGCACGGCCGCCCCCGCGGAAGACGGCGAGCGCTTCCGCTCGTCCACCATCAAGGCGGATGCGGACGACGAGGAGGGCTCGCGCACGCTCGTCACGTTCTCGCCGGGCGACGCGCGGGGCGCCCGCTCGCTAGGCGCCGCCCTCGACTCGACAGCGCACGACCAGGAGGCCGGGGCCGGCGCCACCGCCGGGGCGCTCACGCCGCATGATAAACCGTGGCCACCGGGGCCGCTGGTGGCTGCCGTCGAGCTGGAGGTGCCCGGCAGAGACGAACAGAGGGGCGGTTCGCCGACACTGTCCCGGGCGGCGCTGCAGCCGGGAGGGCCCGCAGGCGCTGCCGAGAGGCTGCTGCGGCGGCGGGGCAGCGCGCAGGCGGCCGGGCGTGCCTTCAGCCCCGAGAGGGTGCAACCGTCACCCCCACACTCCCCGCAGCAGCAACGCAAGGACACGACGATGATGGCAATGGCTACGATGTCGTCGCAGGCGGAGCTGCGCCGCAGCTTCGAAGGCGAGTCCAAGAGGGAGACGCTCGTCGTGGTGCCGTCGTCGTTGGCGTTGAGGCCCAGCGTGAGACCGTGCCGCGACGGAGGGCCGTACTACGGCGCCAGCATTTCCTTGCGCGCCGGCCTCGTCGACTCGGTCACCACGGCGGCCATGACCACCGTCACGGCCGTGGCGGCGGCAGCGGCGGCCTCCAAGAAGAGCCACATCCCCGTGCCGGTGACGCACAAGGAGGACGGCGCCGCCCTGCAGCTGGCGTCGGCCAAGGACAAGCTGTTCCAGCGGCGCCTGCACCCCGTCGATCTGTCGCGCCTGCTCGCCGGCAAGAGGCAGGGCCCCTTCAGGGCCATCCTGCTGCCGTGCGGGCCCGCCGACAAGGCGGGGGCCGATGAGAAGGCCGGCGGGCAGGCGAGCCGCCGGGAGGAGGCAAAGGCCGGCGACGAGAGGGAGGAGAGTGGCAGCCCGCCGCGGTCGCCCACGTGGAGGAGCAAGATCCCGCGGCCCGTGTCGGTGATGGCTGGGAGCCTGCCTGGGTCGGGGCCGGCCACGCCGCAGCAGTCCCCCACGCGCACACCCACCAAATCGGCCTTTGAGGCCAGGTGAGCTGTTGAGTGAAAGTGTCGGGCGGATGTACGTACATTGATTACCCTACCGGTTATCGGTTACTCGGCCAACTGGATAACGCCAGAAGAGTTTGAGGGAAAACGTTTCACTTCCGTTCCAGTGTGTGCCGTGATCAAGATTATAATGGACTACTTTTGGCAAGGTAAAAAAACACAAAAGTAAAGCCCACTGAGCTATGTAGCTCAAATGATAGCCCAATAAATTGGCTTATCACGTGGAAATGTATCACAGCCAAATACTCTAAATGCATGTTTCTCATGTGGAGGGAAAAAACGGAGGACCCGGAGAAAAATCCGCACAACCATGGGTAGAACAGGCAAACTCAAAATATACAGGCGTCAGGGTCGGGATCCAACCCCCGCAACATCCTGTATACCAGGCGAGGTAGTTCTCGTTACCGTGATGATGGGGCAAGGCCTGGTAACATCATTGACATGGCTTGCAGGGGTGTTTCGTGCCTTCAGGAGGAAGGATGTGGATGACGAGTGCATTTTTTTAAAAAGGGACCCAAGTAGTCGGCTACTGTTAAAAAGTAGTCCATTAAAATCTTGATCACGTAATTGACGAGGTTAACGAATGTTCTGCAGAAAAAGCCCCATTATTTATTTCATTCCGGAGTGTCCGCCTGCAAACTCCTGGGACACATTGTGAGGTCACGAACCTGCCCATGGCCCTCCGAAACGCTATTTCACGCGTAGTTCATGCCCGACAATGACACACGCCTACCTCGTACATTCGCAACCCCTTCACTCTCTCCCTCCGCGTTGTCAGAACACATTCACTCTGGTGCTCACTCATTTATGTAGCTACCACTTGGCCCACAGATGGCATTGAAGTGGTGGACGTTGAGCTGTTAGTTGATGCCATTGAATTCGTTTTGCCTGCTCCGGTCAGGCCCACTTCCAGAACACGAAGCTGCATTTTGTAAAAAAAAAAGATAGCAGCATCTTGCTCATTTGTACTACTTTTAATTCTTTACTTATAAATGATGCCTTCAGTAAATCAATACTGTTATAAATACTGTTGTCTTTTATGGAATGGTGCTCTTTGAGCACAATCATTTACTGACTGTGCAAGAAAAGCTTGAGCCCACGGAATCTGACTATATTGGTTAACGTGAGCGCAGACGGTTGCCCGTTAATGAACCCGGCTTGTTGGAACGCAATTTCACATCGCAAACCCCGTTTTGCTGCGTATAAGCGGAGACTTTTTAACGCGTGTAAAAATGCGTGTCGAGTGATTATAGATCATCGCACTCTCGCCCCCCGAGTTTGATTCCCCGCCATGGCAAAAAACCGGCGGCGAGTAACAATGTATTTATATCCAGGCCCGGGCTTCGTTCTTGGTGCTTGAACTCCGTCTCCTCTCCAACCGTCCCCTCCCTTTGTGCTATCCCCTTTTATATTCCCCCGAGCCCCCTTTCTGGAAGCCACGCTCGCCCCACTCCCTTCAGCCAATCCTCGTCCTCCTCCTCCAACGGTTGTCAACCGTCGGCCCTACAGTCAACCCTCGTTTCCCGCCTTTTTACGTTTCATCTTTCCTCCAATCCCTTTGAATCTCATCTCCTGACCAATCGACTTTGAGGCCTCCCTGCACCAATCAGAGGCCTCGATTGACTTCTTCACTCTCCGTTCGCACGTACGCTTGTGTCAGGTATAAAGTGGTCTGTTGCCTCGCTCATGACACATGCTTTATTTATATTTATTTATAGTGACTTGCTTTCTTTATATTTATTCATAGTGACTTGCTGACCTTTTCTCTACTTTGCACTGTCGTACTTTGCATCGTTTGTTGCAACTTGCTGACCTGTTTGGACAAAAGAGCTTCAAAGCTCATCAGATTGCTCCTGTCTAAATACAAGGTGTTGAAAAACGATGGACCCTATTTGAAATCGCTATATCTCTGCAACCACGAACCTCCCATTAATAAAACTCTTACCACTTGAAAGGGCGGGGTAGAGAGTTTCAAATGATTACCGTGAGATGCCTCTCCCAGTGCAGAAATAGCCCCTAGCCTCAGTCATTAGCAAGACGGCGACCCCGCAACACAAGGGGCGTTTTGCGTTCTGCAGTTCAGCAAGACTGAATCCGTAATTGCAGTGCAGCGTGCGTTTCAACGGCGTTTTGGCATTGATCCGCCAATGTCAAAGAGCGTTCGTCGTTGGTACCGACAATTTAAGGAAGCGGGCTGCTGTTGATGTAAGGGGAAGAGCACAGGGTGACCACGCAGCTAAGAGGGAAACGTGAGAAGAGAGGCGTTTGGGACTAATTCAACTATCGTCTCGATGTTGTCCGTACAGCAGGTGGAGGGCACATAGAGCATTTATAGAATAGTTAGTAAAAGGTGATAACACATTAAACCGTTTGTAACTTTTTGTGTAATTGCAACATGTTGCCATCGTGAAATTTACTAGTTTGAAATTTGGGTCCATTTATTTGAAACACCCTGTAAAGATTCAGATTCTGACATCATAACCAACCTGCAGACGAGCAAGTATGGACAAATAGCCCCTATGATCGACACTGCCCCACACAGTCCTTCATCCAGCAGTGGATTAATAACACTATCAAATATAATTTTCGTTAGAATTCCTGTGTGTGCGTTTTCTGACCATCTAACCCCTCCTCCCAAGAGCTGTCACGATTCAGGGTCGTGATAGGATTCCAGACCGCTTTATTTCATAGTGTGGTGAATTGTCGCATCCCCAGTGACTCTAAGCGATGCATTGATACGTAACAAAATAGTCCTTGGCATCATTGTGCAGACTATCGGTGACGAAATGCATTGATGGATAGTTCCACCCCTGGTTTTTATTTTTTCCCCCTCTGGACAACGGAGAAACTGACCAAACGTCACAAAACAGGGCATGCCCGAAGGTGACGCCTGAGATTCAGATGCTGTCTCTGCTGCTTGTCAGCGATGATCGACTAAACTCCACCGTCACTGCCGTTAACCACCTGCACGGCCGCAGGTCCCCGCAGTCTCCCCGGAGCCCCCAGTCGTCCCCCAAGAGCCTGCGGGGTGGCCCTGGGGGCCTCTTCTCGCGCCGTTTGCACCGCTCCCCCCAGCGCAGCTCCTCGCTGCCCCCGTGCAGCCGCGCCGCCAAGCACCGCTCGCCGACGGGACGCGCCACCACCGCCGCCACTACCGCCGCCGCTACCGCCTTCCAACAGCAACAGCAGCACCACACAGTGACCACCGCCGCGTCGGGGCACGCGTCCTGCTGCGGGCCGCCGGTGACCACCGGGGGCCCGGCGGCGGCGATCGCCGGCCTTTCGTCGCCGCACCGCTACCGGCTGAGCGCGCTCGTGTCGCCGCGCCACGGCCGACAGCTGCAGGCGCATGTCGCGGGGCTGCTGTCGCCGCGACACGGTGCCTCGCTGGCGTTCCGGGATCGCGAGCGGGAAGCGACGGCTAGGTCTGTGTCCCCGTCTTCGCCCTGCCAGCAACAGCAGCAACAACAGCAGCAGCAGCAACAGCAGCAGCGGCAGCAGCAGCAGCGGCAGCAGCAGCGACAGCAGCAGCACAGCCTGCGCAGCTCGTTGCTCAGCACGCACAAGTTCAGCCGCGAGTTTGCTGCCGTTTCGGGACTGGTGTCGCCACGCCACCTGGTCAGCGGTGGGGTCGGAGGCTTCAGGGTGACCTCGCGCAGGGCTCCGATGGCCACCGCCGCCACCAGCACCACCACCGGCACCGCCAGCGCCAGCCAGCTGCTAATGCGTGCTCAGGAGTCGCCCACCCACAAGAGGGGCGACGCGGCGGGCGCAGACCCCACGGGGCTAAGCAGGTGACGCAGTGGCACAGCGCCGCCACGGGAAGAGGAGTTGCCCGTTCACCCGGGGTCGGTTCCGCTGTCGGGCAGAGCAAGCAAGCGAGCGCAAGCTTGAAGTGAAATTGAGAAGCGAATACATTGATAACGTCGAAGTGGCAGAGAGCTGATTGGTGGTGATGACAACCAGAGGAGCATGGCGAGCGTGAGGTGGCGTGAGCTCTCGGCACTGCCCGGGGGGCGATGGCTAGCACGGATCGGATGGGATGTGCGATGGAAATTGCGGTCGAAGTCGGCTGCGGTTTTCTAACCACGGCGTCTGACGGGAGGCGTGGGGATGGGAGAGGGACCGTGCGGCCCGGGGGCAGAGATGTGCGTCAGGTTTTTTTTCCGGGCCGGCGAGGATGCCTTGGGAAAGAGTCGGGTTAAAATGTGCAAACGGTGAGACGCAACCACAGCTCAAACACGAACAATCAGACCAAACAGCGTTGCACGAAGATGGGCAGCAGCGTACAAGGGGCACACCACATGCGTCTCGACAGACAGATCTACACAGAAACCATTGTACGCACATAAGAGATACATCCGCGCACACACACCAATATATGTACATGCACACACAAATGTGCGTGAACCCACTTGCATTTACACACAGGCACAACTACGCACACATTTAAACCTCGCTCGCACGCAGCTGAACAAAAAAAATGTATTCGACCCACGAAGGCGTCTGACAAAAGGTGGACGGAGAGCAGAATTCTCATCAATCGGGCTCCCCCTGCCACCCTTTAAGTAAATCATCAAGAACAAAGCAATAACTAAATAAGGAAATACCAAGGGAAGGCGAGGGGGTGGGGGGGTTGCCCTGCCCCATGTCCCCCATCCTCAGTCAAACTCCCACACGGATGTTAATGCTGTGTATCTGTAAACGCCATCATGCGGTACACACACGTATACAAACTCGTATATATATGATAATGATGGATAACGATTATATACATAGAGATGATACAGAACAATCCACTCTACGTAAAAATGCAGAGGTCCTGCAATGGCAATGTTATGCTTGCGAATTGTGATGCACTAGTATGACCCGATGAGGTTATTGTAATGGTTATTGTTAATATATGCAGCCTACGTGCGATTTTAACTGCTCCGCACAGCTACCGTATTCTCCAGATTATAAGACGCGCCAGAACGTAAGACGCAGCCCCAAAACCTGATTCCGGTGGATCAAGGTATACAAATATCAACACACACACACATAGCCGACTACCGGGTTATTAGATGCACCCCCAAATTTTAGCTTTGCAATGCAGGGAAAAAAAGTGCGTCATAATCAGGAGAATACGGTGTACGATTTTTGCGTATATAATGTACGTTACACACGTGTGTGTGTATGTACGAATGCGTGCGCGCGTGTGCGTGTGTATATATAGTAAGCAGGAAATGGCATATGTGTTATGCATTTGTGTTCTGGTATACACACATGTATTTGTGTGTATACACTTTATGGCATTTGTGTATATTGCGTACATTTGTGCATATGTATATGTACATGTTGGTTGCCATGTACATAAATATGTGTACATTCTATATTTTGCCGGGAGTGCTAAAACAATTCAGAAGAAAATGAATTGTTTTTTTTTTAAGTTGAACAAACCCACTGTTTGAGGCGTTTTTTATTATTATTATTTATTTAATATTTATTTTATTTTTGTATGTGTATTTTTTTATTTCGTTATAGCTTTGAATGAACAACAGTGTTGACGTTACAACCGTGTAATGAATCTTGACTTACAGCTTTCGTGACTGCAGTAATTCATAGTCTTTGGGTCTTTCGGTAAAGTCACGTAGATAGGTTCAAAGAAAATAACAAGAAACTACGACGTTTCGATCGCAACACAAGCGGCCGGCATCAGGAAAAGGGGTGACGACCGCTTGTGTTGCGATAGAAACGTCGTAGTTTTTTGTTAGTTTCTTTGAACCGATCTACGTGACTTTACCGAAAGACCCAAAGAATATAACAGCGTAATAATTTATCCCAATTTGAATGGCCAATTAATAACCAATTAATATCGGGCCAAGTAATAACCACAATCCATTCCCTTTCTGTTGAGCAATGGTGTCTTGTCCTCTCATTCAAAGCGTTTGACAGTTCACATCTCTGTTTGCGGGCTTCCACTAACGATGGAAATTCCGCATTCCTACACGGAAAGAACCAGTCATTCCATCGGAGATTCCCTGCTGACTTCCCCAACAAAGGTTGCCTCAATTTATCCACGCTGAAGAAATTATATTAAGTTGACGGCCGATTGGAATAAGTTTTAACTCGTAACCTAAATAGAGCAACGGCCGATAGACGTGGTGCACATTCAGCTTCTCTAGAAAATTCCCGTTATTTTGGTTAAAGTCGCCCCCAAAGCGTCCATTGTCACTAAAGTGTTATCTGTATTTTTCTTAATTTACGAAAATATTCACGATTATCAACTCAACTAATTATAGGAAGGGGGGAGAGAGTAAAAAAAACTGGTTAGCATGGTAAAAATTGTTGCTCATTTTTTTTGTTTACCAGGGTCATAGGTCACATGCTGTGGTACATAGCTAGTCATCAGTAGTTCAATACCATAGGACTCCTTATTCCTTTTGTTCATAATAAGCCCTTCCTCAACTCTATATGATAAAAAAAATACTCAAGAGCTGTCACTGACACACAAATTCCATTTCTTTAGGACTGAATATACAGTAAAGGTATTTCAAAGTCATATTTCGCCTGTTCCAAGACACGTGATTTTACATGGCCAGATTCACATGTTGGTCAATGTGACCAAAGTGCATCTTAACGCACTGCCCCTTCGTGATAGGATCCCCTTCCTTTGGCAGAAAGTGGGAACATTCACCAAAATGGGTAAAGTGGACCCCAAAATCTGCGGTGTATATGCAGATACCCAAAACGCTTCAAATAATGATAAGAAAAACAACACACAAGCCAGCTGGAAGAGCTGAATGGCATTCACTTTCCACAGTTATTCCGAAACCAATTAAAGACAGTCATGCATTTCCCTCCATAGATCAAATTGGTTGCCATGGAGATTGTAATGGCGGCTATGGTAATTAGCAACGTGACCTCATTATGCGGCATTGTTACTCTTGCAGCGTGCCGTGGTGAATATCATTATGATGCCTTTGTATTTTTAGTTGCGGTTTGGTAACTGATCTCTTCAACTCGTTTGCCAAAAAAACTATTTACGAAAGAAATTAATATTATTCTACTCATAGGGGTGTCGAAGAGTAGGCCAAAAATATCCTTCAGAGCTACTTCTGGAGGCTGTTCCACCAGCAATGGCATGGGCATGAAATTGCAGGGCTGCACCATTACCTTTTAATTATAGTACTTGAAACATCCCACACATGCATCCACGTATTTACGAAGCCACTGGGAGCTGCAAGAATACTTGTACAAATTACAAAATGATTATTTAACTCTGTATATAATGAATTTGGGGTGGTGGGTGGTGGTGCAGCGGTTAGCACACTGCACTATGAACCGGCAATCTGAGTGCGATTCCTGGCCGTGATGGATGGGGGTAACAATCAGCGGCGAGTGATATCTGAATTATTCCTGGACACCTGCTTCACCCAACCAGCCCGATCCAATTGGAAGTACGGTCCAACAACCTCTGTGATCGAGGGGGAGGCCTTAATCCAGCAGTGGATTGACAACTGTAAATTCTTATTCGTATTCATTATATTAACTCATGAACAAATTACCTCCATTAAAATGCTACTTAATTATATATATACACGCAAAAAGTATAACGTTGAAGGAAGTTTTAGGCATTGAGACATATACTTGTTTAACGAGCTTCTAGGTGCAATATAAGTTGGAACTTTCTCAAACTTGAGTTGTCTCAACCCGATGTTTCAAGGCGCAGCTCCTCCACTACGCAGTAGCAGTGTGTTTCCAATATTCAGATTACTTTAGTAAAAAAATAAACACATCTGAATAGAGCCAAGATACAAAGTTTTCGGATGATTCTGGAAGAAAAAAAATATTTTGGATAGATCCGAGAAGATGACGTCACTGTCATATTTTATCTCCATCGTGTGCCATCAAATGACATCAGTATTGTTAGCATGAACACATTTTAAGTTGGTACCATAATGTAGTAAGTGGATCCAAAAAAAGATCCAAAGTTATCTTTAAAAAATCTGCACATTTCACATTCAAAACGTATCCCCAGTATGCGAGGTTGCTGCCTAATAAAGGCATCAAATGCTGATCACGTTTTTGGCTGATTGCAAATTAGATGGCCGAGCAGATATGCCTGGGTCACCGTGTTCACATCCTCACTGTTGCAGCTGAAACATGTCGGGTTGGAACAACTGACGTCTGAGGCTGGCATTTCCCCCCCCCCCCCCCCAATTCTTAGATTGTTGAATAAATAATAAAACTTTTAAGAAAAAAATAATACACCCAACACTTGATTTTACATTGTGAATATTATACAATTCACTTTAAAGGAGCAAAAATACTCTCCTAGTATTGACTTGAATGCGATAAGACTAAATAATGTTGGGATTGAAGTAAGACTTTTGGCACGTGACACTGGCCCATCGTTGTTCGGAGTGACAAGGCCGAAGCCCTGGATATAAACGTAACCCCTTGCAGTCTGGATCCCACACCAGTCAACAGTGTGGACCCCGCAATCCCAATGCAGCTGTGTTTTTGTTTCAGTCAGTGCTGTTTAACTCTTGTTTATTTCAGTGCCACTTTGTGGCGATGTGAAATCCGGAAAAAATCTAAAGAAACGTTCCCAGAATAACACGTTCCATTGCCTCTACCGCCACTGACCATGTTTTCGGATTAAAAAAATTTGGTTCAAATAGGTATCATTATTTACTTAAAAGATTTAAATTTTGATTTAAAGCTTTCGTGACTGCAGTAATTCATATTCTTAGTTTTTTCGGTGAAGTATTTTATTATTTTGTTGTTTCTCTTCAACGTGACTTTACCGAAAAAACTAAGAATACTTAAAAGATGTTTGGAAAATCAATAGCATGGACACAATATTTTTACATCCTTTCAACAAGATAAAAATAAGAATGTATTTGTCCTTCATATTTTGTCAAATCGGCGAGTTTAAGATGCAGTGATTGTTAATGATTCCGTACAATCACAAACCGTTTTTGTCAGAAAAGCCACAACACGTGATGGATTCTACCCAATTGAGACAGTTATAATCAAGGTTGCTGCTATTAAAAGAAAACTTGTTCTGCACTGCAAATCGCAGCAAACAATACCAGTTGTGGTCGCTGCAGGGCAAAAGTTATGTTTTGAAAAAGAGTAAAAATGACTCCGCTTAGTCAAATGAAAATGACTAATTGCTTCAAATAAGCGGAGTTGTTTCTACTGCTGTACTTCAAAATGGAAAATCCGGCTGCTGTATCAAAAACCAATGGGTCACATCCATCCATTCACTCCCATCACAAACATCACTCTACCTGTATCGTTAAATATTCAGCTAAAAATGTGATCTTCGTGGAAGCGCAGGGCCTCTGTCTACATACCGACGGCCTTTCAGCAACGGCGCCCGCAGCTAAAGTCAAGCGACCGCATGGGCTGCACTCTGCTGACGAAGCCCAACAAAGGGCGAAACCCGTGTATGGGAAACATTGTCAGTTTTTGTCCAATTGCTACTCGCGCGCGAATAAAATGTTGGCTGCTGGTACAGCTTGTGAGGACTGACCAGGGATGTGTGTATGCATTGGTGTGTGCCTCTGCATTCTCCCATTATAAAAAGGCAAATATCCCCCGTAGAGCCTGTAACAGACTGTAGGGGCAAGTGCTAATAGCGTGCAGCACCTCTGAAGGCCGGAACGGTACACGAGGCGGTGGGTGGCCAGCACCACGCCCGACCGCCTTTGTCTCCCTAGTGACGACGTTTACACACCACACCAGGTACTCGTTTGAGGCTGAGTCGACCTAGGGGAGGAGGCCCAGGACCGGTTCAGGGAATCGTCACTGGTGTTGGCCGTGAGTGGGAATCGAACCCGGGTTACCGGGTTCGTAGCACAGCGCGCTAACCGCTCCACTAACCGCTGGACGCACACACATAGCTAGTGTGGTAAAAAAAAAGAATACGGATAAGTCACAAAGAAGTGGCACCAGTGTAGTGCTGAGTTTCCTTCAATCTAACCAGGAGCAACTCTGACCATGTGGGTCACTTGAATGTGTGTTTAACGATATTCTGCTCCCGAAACGTATTGAGCCACGATGTTGCACCTCCTTTTATTAAAAAAAAGGCAGAGGCGTCAGGATGTGGTGGTGGGTGGGGGGGGTGAATTTGCCTTAATCAGTTCAGCAGTGGATTGAGAATGGCTGCTAAGTGAGGTTGCCGTTCACACGAATGCCGCCGCCGGTCATGATACGTTCCTGGAAACGAAACGGAGCGCATTTGCGGCGGTTTGACTCGTGTGTCCTGGGGGAGTTCACAGATGTGTTTTGAAAGGGGGGAGAGAGGTTAAGAATAACGGAGCTTGATGGGAGACCAGTACAGAAAGTGCGTTACGACATTGCAGCAATGTCGTATGTTTGGCGTTTGATAAGATTACCCGTAATTCTAAGAGTTACGACATCGGGCGTTCGTATAAATTCGGAGAATTCTCACGAGTGAAGATGGGAAAGGTGTCGGAGTGGGAGTGACGGCGTTTTCCATATCGTAAAGCTCTTTGGTGAATGAGAGTTCGGATCTCACCATGACTCCCCATTTACTTTTTACTCATGATCCGTTTTCTCTTCTTGCGTATATGATCGTACTACGATCGTTGGCTGCCGGAATTATGAGATATCTAAAATAGCTTTTCCCGTACTCAGGCTCGAAGAATTCTAACATCGTCCTTTGTATGTGTGTGTGTGTGTCACTGACACCACGAATCTCCCCTTGCCACCTGTGCCAGGCAGAACGATTCTGCTCATCGTGCCGCTCCTCCGTTAATTGTAACAAATTATATAAGTAAATAAACAAGTAGATATGAGTTTGTTTCAAATCGCTCGCTTAAATGGAATACAAATGCATCATCGGCATGCGGGCCTAATGTTTCCCAGGATGACTCTGATGTGTGTTCAGGTTGTGCCACGTAGTTGTTCGGCAGGATGTCCCGACGCTTTGCTTCCATTAGCTCCTTCAGGAACTGGAGCAAAACGTCGGACATGCCGAACGTCACGCAGCGCGACTCAAAAACTCAACGGAAAGCTGTAGAGAAAAACAGCGAAAGCCTACGTGGTAATGTTTTGCCAGGAGCTTTTGCTTATGCAGTAAAACGAACCTGGAGAGGTCTCATCTGCAGGGTCTGGCCTCTTAAACTGGTGCCACTGGGTGCTCTGATTATGTTGGACAGGAGCCTTCTGCACAATGCGTGACCCAAAAACCGAGCTTCGGCAAAGCGTTGCAAAAGCTGATTTTATTATTATTATTGCAGGCTTCAGCAAATTGTTGCAAATTGTGAAAACGGATACGGATATGTGCTTACTTCCTGGTTTCTTTCACGACAAAACGCATGGAGATGGCCGAACGTGCGGATTGTAGGCGGGACGACCCTCCCGAAAACATCGAGACTCGTTTGCTCCCAGATTTATATTCGGGTTTGTACCGTGCACAACCAGAGGACACATTCGAGAGCCGTACAGCACAGCCGCAAAAGACCAACACCGGAGCATGATGAGACTCGGTGAGCAATTACTTGTTAAATAAAGGGCATTCTAATAATTATCGTTTGTTATGTTCAGTCTCCGTGATTTAAACAACCTTGCTTTAATTCGTTGTTGCTTTTATTATTATTTCAACTTCATCGAGTCTCATCGGCAAAGTGTGGCCTCTTAACACGCAACGTCACTTGGTGCAGCTGATGTCAGACCAGCCGTCAAGTTCTCGAACGTCTTCGGCAACCAACACACAAAAAGACCCGCGACCTCGTCACCTAGATCCGTTGGCAATCATTCGCTGAAGCAGGGGCCCCACCCGCAGCAAACTTATTTTGCATTTGTGTGTTTTTTTGTCAGCTTGGCTTTTTAAACAACAACAACAAAAACATTTGTGTTCTGTCGCCTTCGTGTCGCGGTCGCACGTGAACAACGACGGAAGTCTTGAACACGCCCCGGTCGACACGCTGCCACCACGGGTCACCCACGCCATCCAGGCCGGGGCACATGTCGCCACTCGAACCGCGGCGTTTAGCAGCCGACGTTCAGGCGAGTTAGTCCTCAGCGTCCCCGCCTAACCGTTATACACCACCAAGTGCATTTTGATTTGAAATTGCGATATATGTATACTATTTTATTTTGTAATATTCAATAAATTATATAAGCATGCTCAAGTCGGCCGTGTCTTGTGGTTCAATGCGAATGCATTACAGTTCATTATTCACAGCAGAGACCATATGGAATGGAATAAAGTTAGCCTGTACCCGAACCTGCACATGAAATTGACTTTTCCAAGACGAAGGTACTCTGCAAACCCACCGGCTATTATCAGAGATTTGTTCATGAAGCCATCCAGATATATAAACACAGACACAACTTCAACCGAGAAGATGGGTACAAACTGAGCAATCATTGGAAGGAGGTTATTAACCAGGTAAAGTCTTAACTGACTGTGATGGTTCCATCGTACCTGCCAATGTCAGCTGTTATTTCCGATTCCCTTGTGTCTCTTTCTCTCTGTGCCTCTCTCGGATCTCTCCGCCGGTGACTCGGGTGCTGCCGTGGGGTCTTTAAGCAGAGCTCTCTCCCAGTGCTGCTGCGGGGTCCCACTTTCTGCCCCCCCTCCCCCCAGTGACTCGGGTACTGCCGCGGGGTCCCACTTTCTGCCCCGCCTCCTCCCCCCACCTTCTCTCTCCCCCCTACTGCCGAGGCCTACTATATAACCTCGTGCCACGGCAGCTCTCTCCCCTACTTCAGCAGTTTTTTCTTGCTGTAGTTGTCTCACCTGATGACGGTTGCTTGTGTTGCGATCGAAACGTCGTGATCTACTATTTCTCTACCTACGTGGCTTTTCCGAAAGAATCAAAGAGTATGCATTGCTATGTTTGGGATAGTGGCAAGACTTGGGAAGGATTTGCCAGCTTCCGCAGAAATACATATCATTACGTCACATTCTTCATCATTTTCATTACACTGATCATAATGAACCTTATGGCGGGATCCTGGGGTCCCATAAGCCCCCGGCTCTCGCATAAACTGGGTATCGACGTCATTTTTTGTCTGTTGAAGGCAAACGACACGGCAATCTATTCCTCTCGACGAGCTCTACACGATGTGCTAATCAAAGTTGTGTTTCTTCTGCGCATTTGTCCTCGCTGCTGCGCTTGGACACAACATGACAACAGAATGATCCGCGCCAGGTGGGTCACGGCGTTTATGTGCGCGGTGGGACGGAGTCGCCAAAAATAAATTAATTACGATTTTGACTTCCGTTTATTCGGGACCCCGGGGTCCCACCATAAGGTTCAATTATCACCAAATGTGTCATCATCATCATCAATCACCAATGTCATTGTTGCCGCCACCATTTGCATCAAGTCATTCCGACACTCATCATCATCATGGTTATCAATTACAGCACCACATTCACCATAAATCACCGGCCATTATCATTACCATCGCATTCATCACCGTCTGCAGATTGCGCCTTCAAACATTGACCGCCGTCTCAAATAATTAACGAAATGAGAGTTAATTAACTTTCTGCCGCGGGGTGGGAGGGGGGGTGTTAGTGTGTGTCTTATGTAAAACTCATCCGTGTTACATGATCCCTGCCACGGGCCATGACATTTCGTAAGAGGGCAAGGCGTTATTTGGACATTCCCCAAAGCATCGTAATTCATATTCTTTGGGTCTTTCGGTAAAGTCACGTAGATAGGTTCAAAGAAAAGAACAAAAAAATAAGTTGTCACAACGCAAGCGGTCGTCATCAGGAGGCAAAAAAGAGGGGGAAAGCTGCTGAGGCAGACTGTTTTTCAAGGTTTAAAATGGGTGTAGCCCAAGGCGACCTCCACAACGAGCGAGCGGAGGTGGCTATGTTAATGTGAGAGATTAACATGTTAATGTCAGATCGGAGGGCGACCTCCACAACGAGCGAGCGGAGGGTGGCTATGTTAATGTGAGAGATTAAGATGTTAACGAACACGGTCCGAGACACGATGAACATAAGGCAGATCTGAAACACGGTAGGACCAATACCTCGGCCGTGGCTGATCATTGTTTCAATGCGGTGGGCTCACACGAAATGTATTTCTCTAAGACGAAGGTACTTTGCAAACCCACTGGCTATCAACTAAGATTCGTTCATGAAGCCATCCACATATACAGACACAGCTTCAATCGAGAAGATTGGTATAAACTGAGCAATCATTGGAAGGACGTTATCAAACAGTTTAAGTCATAACTGCCTGTGATGTTCCCATCCTACCACCTTCCGATGTTAGTTGTTATTTTCGGCTCTCTGACTTTACATTAACAGGTTTAAATGTCCCACACTAACACAGCCACCTCGCTCGCCGAGCTCGCCGTTGCTGCTCTGCGATCTCCCATTAACATGCTCATCTCTCACATTAACATGCTCATCTCTCACATTAACATGCTCATCTCTCACATTAACATACTCATCTCTCACATTAACATGCTCATCTCTCACATTAACATGCTCATCTCTCACATTAACATGCTCATCTCTCACATTAACATGCTCATCTCTCACATTAACATGCTCATCTCTCACATTAACATGCTCATCTCTCACATTAACATGCTCATCTCTCACATTAACATGCTCATCTCTCACATTAACATGCTCATCTCTCACATTAACATGCTCATCTCTCACATTAACATGCTCATCTCTCACATTAACATGCTCATCTCTCACATTAACATGCTCATCTCTCACATTAACATGCTCATCTCTCACATTAACATAGCCACCTCCGCACCCTCGTCGTGGACATCGCTCTGCGATCTCCCATTAACATGCTCATTCTAGATTTGAAGCTTTCGTGACTGCAAGGATTCATACTCTTTGGTTTTATTCGGTAAAGTCACGTAGGTAAAACAAATTTTTAATCAATTAAAATAAAATAAACAATTAAAACACGACGTTTCGGAGGCAACGCAAGCTTCCGTCTTCAGGTGGGACCAGTCACAGCACGCTTGTGTGTGTGTGTGTCAGTGTGTGTGTGTCAGTGTGTGTGTCAGTGTGTGTGTGTCAGTGTGTGTGTGTCAGTGTGTGTGTCAGTGTGTGTGTGTCAGTGTGTGTGTGTGTGTCAGTGTGTGTGTGTCAGTGTGTGTGTGTGTCAGTGTGTGTGTGTGTCAGTGTGTGTGTGTGTCAGTGTGTGTGTGTCAGTGTGTGTGTGTGTCAGTGTGTGTGTGTGTCAGTGTGTGTGTGTCAGTGTGTGTGTGTGTCAGTGTGTGTGTGTGTGTGTCAGTGTGTGTGTGTGTCAGTGTGTGTGTCAGTGTGTCAGTGTGTGTGTGTGTGTGTCAGTGTGTGTGTGTCAGTGTGTGTGTGAGGGGGGAGCGATAGTGTAGCGGTTAGCGCGCTGCGCTATGAACCTGGCGACTCGGGTTCGATTCCCGCTCACGGCCAACACCAGTGACGATTATCTGAACCGGTCCCGGGCCTCCCCTAGGTCAACTCAGCCTCAAATGAGTACCTGCTGCGGTGTGTAAACATCGCCACTAGGGAGTCAAAGGCGGTCGGGCGTGGTGCTGGCCACCCACGCCCTCGTGTACCGTGCCGGCCTTCGTAGGTGTTCGCTAACAGCACTTGCCCCAACGGTCTGTTGAAGCTATACGGTGGATTTTTGTCTGTAATGTGTGTTGAACTTCTTTCGCGCCGTACGTTTGCCATACTAATCGAAGGTGTGCGAGGGACGCTTGTTTTTGCCGAGCTCGGGTCAAATCAAACACGTCACACCGCCCAGCCGACGTTGTTTCACTCCCAGTGCTGGTGTGACATTGACCGCAAACTCCAAAGCAACGCAAGTTGCTTGGTTTGTGTTTCCTCACGGCGGAGGTGACCGTGGGCACGAATCCTGAGCCCTCACATCCCACAAGCAAAAGCTCCTTCACAAGGATGCGTGGCCTCACATCACGAGCACGGTTCCATTTTAAAAAAAACGGTGTCAATCATGTTACGGTTGATGATGATGCTGCTGCTGCGTCTGCTATTATTACCGGTGATGGATTAAAATTGCTGTTACTGATGATGAATGTGACGATGTTGCTGCTATTGATGATGTGATGCTGCTGCTGCAACTAATGATGAATGTGATGCTGCTGGTGGTGGTGCTGTTGCCGCTGCGTCTACTAATACTGCTGATGATCGAGGATTGACTTATGATTAATGTGAAGATTGTATTTCCATTACATCATCAGCTTTCAACAGAGTGGGTTTTCTTTTTTCGTGCATAACAAATTAAACATCTCCATCCCTTTTTAAACCCCTCTCGCTCACTATGTCTTCGTGGTTTCAAATATATATTTTCTTTTAACTTTTTAACCTTTCCCCAACCCCTTATCAATGCAAAACGCATCACCATGCTAGCCCCAGTCCTGTGAAGGGCCGTGTTTACGTCTTCAAGTGTGACATCTGGAACCTCTGGAACTGAAAAAAAACGATTTAATTCCTGGGATATATGGATGGTGGTTGGTGGTCGAGGTTAGGGACAGTGGCAGCCAAAAGAGGAAACGGCGCTTGAGAGCATTAGCCCACCGTGGAGATGGAACGAGGAAATCCGCTCGTGCGCAGGCACGAGATGGATTGGTTACAATGTTTCCTGTGGTGGTGGTGGTTGTCAGCGATTGTGGTGATATCAGTGGTAGCGATGGGGGTCATGTTTGGTACAGTGATAGTATAGTCGCAGTGATGGGTTAACAGCGCACGGTGGTGACTGGGTCAGGTTAACCACGATGATGTCCCAACCCTCTCTGTACCCAGCCAAGCGTGCCTAACGCTTACCTTTCGCAGCAAGGGGGGCAGAGGTGAGCGGACCTGAGCCACTGAGGCTTCGGTCAAGTTCCGTTAAACAGTGTTGGAAAGCCCTTAATCTTCTACCGGGTGTTGGCAATATAATCTACCCGTAGCAGCATCACGGTGCCCATACCCCCATGTGATGATTAACGACCGCGCCGTGTTCTTATAAAATAAGGTTCATCATCCATCAGCTGTCCATTGCGGTCAGCAAACTATGAAGTGCAACAACACTAGCCGTCGTTCGATAGCAAGTGGCGGTGACGTCACCGCAGCGCTTGTGCCAGGCTGAGTGCACTTTGGAGGCCACGTGAAGTGTCAAAGGAAACCTCATCCACGCACGCCTTAACGGGGCTCGAATCGACACGTGCGGACATCGGCCCGAAGGCCTGCGGGGACGGGAACGTGTAATTAGAAAAACTTTGTCAAAAAGTCGTTTTTTTGGGAAGAATTCAATCGGAGACAAGCACGTGCAGTCAGACAATTTAACGCACACAGACCAGGAGAGAAAACGAAAGTGTCTTGAATGAATGTATGGGGAAAGTAGTGGCCATTTTCTAAAATAAGTATGTCATTATTGTTATTCCTTTTTTAAAATTGATAGTTTTTAGAGTGTGGATTTAAGCGAGATTGAGAGAGGTGTTCAGAGTGATGTGCGAGGGAGAAAGGGAGATACGCAGTTGGACAGACAGATAGACACGCGTGCACATGTACAGGGCAAAAAGCGTGACCAAAGCTCGGTCTTCTTACAGCCTAGCTCCACAATAGGAAATCCACAGAGACACAAATACACAGAGTGTGGTCACCATATCCAAAAAGCCACAACAACATCACGGACTGATATAGAGACGATCGTGAGACCATAGCATTGCCCAAGATAAATATTGCATTCAACTGTTAAAGTGCTGAGCGAGCATATATGCTCAAAAAGTGACACCACCATAGGCCGGTGGAGCAATATTCGCGACGGAGAGACCTAGGGAATTGCATGATACAGAGCCAGGAAAGAGAGGAGAGAGACTGACTCGAAGATTGACACACGGATATACACGAGACGCGTAGGAGACACAGGGATAGAAAAGAGACAGGTCAACACCAATTCCACCACCGGCCACCACCATGACTTTCGCCCAAGTGCTCGACATCGTTGGCAGCGCCGGGCGCTTCCAGGTGATGCACGTGCTCATCGTCACCTTACCCATGCTCTTCCTCGCCGCCTGCAACATCTTCCAAAACTTCGGCGGCGCCACCCCGAGCCACCGATGCCGCGTCCCCTGGATCGACGGCCCCAATGCGACCCTGGCTCAGCAGGGGCTCCAACAACGAGGGGCCCAGCACGAGGGGGCCCAGCGAAGTTCCCCTTCGCTGCTGAGAGCGGCCGTGCCTCGGAACCCCCGAGGACAGGACAGCGCTTGCGAGGTGTACACGAAGCCACAGTGGCACCTGATGCGGTGCGCGGATGGCAACGGCACGGGCGGGGGCCACGGATGTGATGGTAGTGGCGATGGGGGTGCACGGGCAGGTGAGGATGTGCAGGTGGAGGGGTGCGCTCACGGATGGAAGTTCGATCGAAGCGAGTTCACCTCGACGATTGTGACCGAGGTACGGACGTGTGTGCGCGTTCGTGTGTCCGTCACTCACGCGTGTGTACGTCACTTGTGTCGTACCTGTTGTGTGTGCGCGCGCGTTTCATTTGTGTGTGCATATTCATCCGTCACACGTGGGAGTGTAACTGTGTCACAGTGTAACCGTGCCAAAGCATGCGATTGTGATGTGCGTGTCATATGGGCGTATACGAGCCAGTGGCACGTCTGTGTGTGAGTGTCACGTGTGTCCGTGTATGTATGTAGAATTTCGTGGGCATCGTACGTAGCCAACCGCGCTAATCGGAGGTGCAGGGGAACAACAAACTAAACCAAAAAAACTGTTTTTTCAATCTCGTGGAAGTGTCACATTGTGTTTCACCACGTGTGTCACATCAAGGGCGGTGACACGGCTCAGCGGTAGCGCATTCGCCGCCCGTTGCAGAGTTTCACGGTTCGACACGGGCGGCCACCCTGGTTAATGCTGCAGGTTAAATAAATGGCGTCAGGGTTAAAATTTGCCAAATTCTAAAATGACACCACACGTTACTCAATTTGGATCATACATAGCAATCATGGCCTCCTACTGGCAGACTAATGCCCCCACCTCCAATTGGCACGGTTGGCTACGTCCGGTGTGAAATAAGTTCAATATACAAAGGTCACTCACCATTGCAAATGAGTTTTCACCTAGTTCAACAAAGTAACTTTACTCAACCAGAACACCTCGTGTAGGGGATGGGGCACTCAGTGGCGAGTGAAACCTGAACCAGTTATAGCCCCTGCGGTGCCACGGCAGCGAGGCCGCTCCGTCGGAGCCGCGCCTGGGGCGGGGAGCTGCAGCAACGAAGCAGCCCGGCTTCCGTAGCGGCGCTTCCCCCACCACCCCCACATGAACACACACACACACATAGAGCCCCCACATGAACACACCCCCACATAGAGCCCCCACATGAACACCCCCCCCCCACATAGAGCCCCACATGAACACACACATAGAGCCCCCACATGAACACACACACCCACATAGAGCCCCCACATGAACACACACCCCCCCCCCCACATAGAGCCCCCACATGAACACACACACACCCACATAGAGCCCCACATGAACACACACACACCCATATAGAGCCCCCACATGAACACACACACCACATAGAGCCCCCACATGAACACACACATAGAGCCCCACATGAACACACACACACATAGAGCCCCCACATGAACACACACCCCCCACATAGAGCCCCCACATGAACACACACACTACATAGAGCCCCACGTGAACACACACCCCACATAGAGCCCCCACATGAACACACACACGCCCACATAGAGCCCCCACATGAACACACATACACACCACATAGAGCCCCCACATGAACACACACACGTAGAGCCCACACATGAACACCCCCCCCCCTCACATAGAGCCCCACATGAACACCCCCCCCCCCCACATAGAGCCCCACATGAACACACACACACCCCCACGTAGAGCCCCTACATGAACACACACCCCCCCCCCCACATAGAGCCCCACATGAACACACACACAGACACCCCCCCCCCCACGTAGAGCCCCCACATTAACACACACACACCCACATAGAGCCCCCACATGAACACCCCCCCCCCCCCACATAGAGCCCCTACATGAACACACACACACCCCACATAGAGCCCCCACATGAACACACACACACCCCACATAGAGCCCCCACATGAACACACACACATTTAAAGCTTTCGTGACTGCAAGGATTCATCTTCTTTGGTTCTTTCGGTAAAGTCACGTAGAATGAGAATAAAATAATAAATTGATAAAATAAAATAACACAATAATATTCTCACGACGTTTCGGCCACAACACCAGCGGCCTTCATCAGGTGAAGGGACGAGACTGCCTGGTAGGACAGTCTCTGTCTGGTAGGACAGTCTCGCCCCTTCACCTGATGAAGGCCGCTTGTGTTGTGGCCGAAACGTCGTGAGAATATTATTGTGTTATTTTATTTTATCAATTTATTATTTTATTCTCATTCTACGTGACTTTACGGAAAGAACCAAAGAAGATGAACACACACACCCACATAGAGCCCCCGCATGAACACACACACACACACACACCCCACATAGAGCCCCCAATTGAACACACAGACACACATAGAACCCCCACATAAACACACACACACATAAAGCCCCCACATGAATACACACACCCCCACGTAGAGCCCCCACATGAACACACACACACATAGAGCCCCCACATGAACACACACACTCACCCCCCACATAGAGCCCCCAGATGAACACCCCCCCCCCCACATGAACACCCCCCCCACATAGAGCCCCCACATGAACACACACACATAGAGCCCCCACATGAACACACACACATAGAGCCCCCACATGAACACCCCCCCCCCCACACACAGAGCCCCCACATGAACACACCCACACACCCACATAGAGCCCCCACATGAACACACACACACATAAAGCTCCCACATGAACACACACACCCCCACGTAGAACCCCCACATGAACACACACACACCCCACATAGAGCCCCCACATGAACACACACACACCCCCCACATAGAGCCCCCACATGAACACACACACCCACATAGAGCCCCCACATGAACACACACTCACCCCCCACATAGAGCCCCCACGTGAACACACACCCCACATAGAGCCCCCACATGAACACACACACACACACACATATAGCCCCCACATGAACACACACACACCCACATAGAGCCCCGAGGGGAAGTCACGTGGCCGACAGGTTTTCACCCAGAAGCCCTCTCATGGGACCAATCTTCACGGTTTCCTGCGACCAGGGAATTGGGCGACCTCCCCCGAGGCTAGCTTGCACCGCGGCGCCGTGACCTGGATGGAGGTTGCATGGTCACGACGGGGCTGCTCAGCCGCCGTGGATAGAGAGGCACACTCGACACGGGGCAGAAGGCAGGTAGAGGGTGGGGTGGAGTAACGAGCGACGGGGCGGCCCTCTGATTGGCAGGACGAATGCGCTTGTTTAAATAGTAAGCGGACGTCGGAGAGAGCACCGAACCGATTAAAGAGGAGCGGGAATCCGAGGCTCCTGATTGGACGAGAGGCCAGCGAATTAGCGGCAAGTTATCTTTGATGTAAGGACAATAAAAAGGGCAGGGAAGGTAGGGGGAGGCAGTCGTGTTCTTCTGGGGTCAAGGATCGGAGGAGTCATCGTGCCTGCCACTGGATCGTCCCTGAGACGAGTCGCAGTGTAGCCAGGCCCCGCTCCCAGCGAGGACTACGTACAGCCTCGCCTGTCCACGGCTTCCTACACCTCGGAGTCGAACCGTGAGTACGTAGGAAAGAGGTGAGATTAAGGGGAATATCCTTAGGGAGAGTGATTAGAGAGAGACGAGACAGATTGAGACCTAGACCACCGGGAGATAGGTTAGAACTGCCCTGCTGGCCCACACTGACACGGCTAGTTTAGCTTTGTTAATCGCGGAGAATAAATCGCCAGTAGTCAATAAACCTTGTCATGTCGTCCCTGCAAGTGCGGAGAGGAGTGCCCGGTGCTGTGAGCCTTCTCGTTGTGGTATCCTGTGTTCGCGCACGAGCGTGTATTTTACCCGCGTGCGTGCACTCGCCGCTGCGTGTAGCTCGTAGTTAACGTGTACGCGAGGTAGACGGGCATCGTGCACGCGAGATCACCTGTTCCGCCTTTGCTTAGCGTGTGCGCGAGGTAGACGGGCGGCGTGCACGCGAGGTTGTTCACACAGCCCTTTAAACCTGCTCCGGGGCACCTCCTCCAATCGGCTGCGCGCGTACGAGTGACGCCCCCTGCCCTCTGACCCCCGACCCCGGGTCCCGCGCGTGCGATTGGTGCGCGGCGCCGGGCAGGTAGCCGCGTCGAATTTTGGTGGCCACGCGCCAGCCCTTAGAATCATGCCCCTAGAGACCGCAGCGAAGGGGGGGGGGAGTCGGTGAGCAGTAACCCTCCCCAGGACACGGAAGAGGGGAGCAGTGGATCCCACGTGAGCGAGGGGACGGGGATCAGCCTCCCCGACACACCACCCCCTTCACTAACCAGCGTAACGAAGTATGGTCAAACAACTCTGCACGACTATCACGACGTGAGGAAGCCATCATTCAGCAGTGGATTGACAAAGGGCTGTAAACGATCAATTGAGATGGCTCAAAGCCGAGCCGGGGGGTTGACTCAGGCCCCATCGTCCTTCTGCGGTCAACACGATCAGTACGCCCCCCAGCCAACCCCCCCCCCCCCCCCCTTTGCTGGGAAGTCAGCAGCGGTTGTTCTCTGGAAAGACTCGCCCCCGCCATAGTAATGTGGTATTTCCACCACTGACAAATGCCGCTGCCGCAATGCCCAATTATATATCTGTTTATTTTTATTTTACCAGGTAAGCCCCACTGAGCTATATGGTCTTTTTCAGAAGTGACCTACCACCTCTGAGACTCTTTCACGAAGCCAGACTCCTCCGATTTCCGCTATATCCACCTTCCAGTAATTCCTGAACAACCGGCCAGTAGTGGTTCAAGGGTGTTTGTAATGTCATGATTGGGCAACCTCGTGCTGGAGTCGAACCAACACACGACCTGCGCTGTGTTCTCCAGTGGGACCTGGTATGCGGTCGCAGTGGGCTCAAGCAGATGGCGCAGACCGTTTACATGGGCGGACTGCTGATTGGGGCCGTGGTGTTCGGAGACCTGGGGGACAGGTAACATCCTCCACACACCTGTACGCGTGTTTGTGTGTTAGTGTGCACGTGCCTGGATGCAACAAACACGCACACGTGCTAGAGCAGTGTGCAGAGCGGTGGCGTCGTGGTTAGACGAGTGTTTGATTCCCACTCGCGGCTAACGTCAGTAACAAATATCTGAACTGGCCCTGGGCCTGCCCAAGGTCGGCTCAGCATTAAATGACTATCTGGTGTAGTGTTAACATCAGCGTTTGGGAGACAAAGGTGGCGCATCTATCACTTACTCCCCCACCAATACCTCTGTCATCGCCACCACCACTATCATCCAGTGCTAGATTATATCCTAGTAGCACGAGTAGCTACAAATGCTACGGGCCCCACACTTTCAAGGGCCCCGCACTAAATCATTTCAAGCTATCAATTCCGGTTCAGTGATTCTGCACTTGCTCTATAACTAGTGTACTATACTACCTTCAACTTTTATGAACGACTGGGTGTTTAAGGTTAGCGATTTGTCGTAGTATCTGGCTGTATAGCAAATTAAAAAATACAATTACTTTACTATACAAGTTAAAAATGTGTGTTTTAATATTTATGTGTGTTTTTTTATTTAGGGCCCCTTTATAACATATGCTACAGGCCCCGCACTAGCTTAATCCGGCACTGCTGCCATTACTCCCCTAATCACTTGCACCACCTTCCCTTGACCCACCAACACCAAACGCCCCCCCCCCAACCCCCTTTCACAGTGACATACCTCTTTGTTGGCATTCACGTTGGAGCAAGGAATGAAAAGGGGCCCCCGCTCTGTCCAAATCCCCTCAATTCTTAGCCCGGTAACCGTCCAATCCACGGGCTCGGACGCAGCTGCACTACCTGCACACCCCATTGCTCCCTCCCCTGTCCTGCAGGCTTGGCCGTGGTAGGGTGCTCTCCCTTTCGTACCTTCTGACAGCGCTGGCGAGCACGGCCACCGCTTTTGCACCCAACCTCGCCATCTACACCGCAGGGCGCTGCGTGGTGGGGCTGGGCGTCGCGGGGATCTCGCTCAACGCGTTCTCCCTGGGTAACCCGATGCGTGCGGGGCGCCTGGTGCGCAGGGCACCCACGTACGGATCGTTCTGACAATCGTATGCCTGCCTGCTCCTCACGCAGCTGTTACACCCGTCTTCCTTCGCATATGCCTGTCCCCATACTCCTGGACATCTCATACACCTCATTAGACCTCCTTTGCCAGTACCAAAATATAATAATAGGGTTTTTCTCCTTTTTTTCTGGCAACAAAACTGAAACCTTTTTACAAGGAATCATGTGTGCATTAACCACAATACTTGTGGTCAAAATGCAAACAAAAAACACACACACTGATAATATATGCATTGTCCTTGAAACTGATTGGTCCACACCAGAGATGGCTTTCTTTCATCTCAATTGGTGCTTGACCAGAGACGTAAGAAAGCTGTCTCTGTTGTGGACCAATCAGTTTCAAGGACAATGCATATATTATCAGAGTGTGTGTTTTTTATATTCTTAGTTTTTTCGGTAAAGTCACGTTGAAGAGAAACAACAAAATAATAAAATATATATAACAATAAAAAATTCTCACGACGTTTCGACCATAACTCAAACGGTCGTCTTCTGTGTGTTTTTGTTTGCATTTTGAACACAAGTATTGTGGTTAATGCACACATGATTCCTTGTAAAAAGGATTAAGTTTTGTTTCCAGAAAAAGGTGGAAAAACCCTATTATATTCTGGTACTGGCAAAGGAGATAAAGAATTCAAGCTTTCGTGACTGCATAAAATTACTCATTGTTTTTTTCGGTAAAGTCACGTATGTAGAAATACCATAAAATTATATTATAATAAATCAATCACGACGTTTCGACCGCAACACAAGCGATCTTCATCAGGTGTCAAGAACAAATCATGGAGGTAAATACAGCAAGAAGATGAGAGACGAGAATTCAACAAACCTAAGAAAAAATTCTGTGAAGCACAACCAGACAGGCCAACAACACAGTTAGACACTTACCTGGCAGACCACGAATTTCAGAAGAGTGTTAAATTTCGTGTTCATCCTCTGGATTGAACATACCAGCATAGACAGAGTGAACAAATACGAGGTACAAAGTCAGCAGAAATACATATACAGGCACACCAAGAGGCAAGGAGGGAGGAAAGACGGACAGAGAAGCAAGGAAAAAGAGAAAGGGGGGCCGGAGGGATGAACAGAAGCCTTAAATAGGAAATAAAGCTGGGGGGAGGGGACGGAGAGAGAGGGCGCGGCTGCCGAAAAAAGCACATCATGCACCGCAGCAGAGTGGCAAAGGAGGTCTAATGAGGTGTATGAGATGTCCAGGAATATGGGGACAGGCATAGGCGAAGGAAGACGGGTGTAACAGCTATCTATTCGTCATCCTAGAGATCGAGTACACCTATATTCGTTCTTATATACATGCGTCAACAGTATTGTATACTCGTCCACATTCCTTGTGTAATGATAGTAGAGTCAACCTACGGCGTGAGTGGACTAGTGGCCACGGGAGGTAATGACAGGGGAGTCAGCCTGCAGTACATATGGACTGGTGGCTACGGGAATGATCGAGAATAGGAGCGTGGCCAGGTGACGGAAGAGGACGGTGGAGTCTGCTGGTAGAGCAAACGGTCTAGAACCAGGGAGAAGGTTCGGGAATGGGGGCGTGGCCTCGGACCGTATATAAGGGAGATGCGCGGGAGACATGGGGCTGTTGCAGTGGGGGTCTCCGCCTGTCTGAGTGTGAGCACGTGGCTCCTTAATAAATAAACCATCTCAAGACAAGTGCGTCGAAGTCGTCATTACACTCGTAATTGGCCTTTTTCACATCCCCGCATCCCCTATTTCCCCAGTCTTGCTCGTTTCCGTCTTCTTTACAAGTTTTCCCCAAATCACACGTCCTCCCCCTCCAACACATGCATCTCCCACGGGCCACAGGTGTGGAATGGATCGCGATGAAGGACCGCACGCTCTACGGGATGCTGAGCGGCGTCGCCTACACCACGGGGCAGCTCGTGCTGGTGGCGCTCGCTTACTACATCCGCGACTGGAGGCACCTGCAGCACTCCATCTCTGCCGCGTTCTACGTCTTCTTCCTGTGCTCCTGGTGAGCTGCCGGTTTGATCGGGGGGGGTTCCGTGGCGCTAAGCAAGCGGTGCCACGGGAGACGGCGTCGCAAGAAGATGTGACCGCGGAAGACCACGCTCGGATCGGTCCGAGCCACGTTTTTTGGGCGCGTTGAGCGTGTCCTCTCACCCCCCCCACCACCCCCAGGTGCACCCCCGAGTCGGCGAGGTGGCTCGTGATGCGCGGCCACTACGAGCGAGCGCTGCATGGCCTCAAGCGTGTGGCCGTCATCAACGGACGAAAGCGCGAAGCCGCACAGCTCACTGTGAACGCGAGTTCCGCAACCGCTCACTCGTCTCGCCTCACCCCACCTTGCATTACACGAAGATATTTTTTTTATTTTACTAGGTAAAGCCCACTGGGCTATATGGCTCTTTTTCACAAGCGACCTGGCCACAAATGATAGCTCGAAGAAGTGGCTTATCATGTGGAAATGAATAGCAGCCAAATAATCTAAACGGATGTTTATAAATGGAGGGGAAAACCGGAGGACCCGGGGAAAAATTCACGCGACCACAGGGAGAACATTCAAACATGCAGGGTCTGCATCGAACCCATGGCCCCCTCCATACCAGGCGAGGGAGTTAACATCTCGCCACCGTGACGAGATGACTGATCCTGCATGACAATTGATCCAGTAATTAATTAAACACATCTGTGTTAGCCTGCATGTGTCCATGTGTGTGAATATGTCCGTCTGTTTGTACGTTCGTGTGTGTCTGTGTGTCCACGTGTAGTGTGGGGGCAGTGGCACAATGGTTAGTGCACTGCATTACAAATCTGACGACCCGAGTTAGATTCCCGCTCACGACCAATAACAGTGGCGAATATTTGAACCGGTCCTGGGCCTCCTCAAGGTCAACTCAGCCTCAAATCAGTACCTGGTGTGGTGTGTAAACATCACTACTGTGGAGACAAAGGCGGCTGGGCGTGGTGCTGACCACCTACCCCCTCGTGTGCCGTGCCGATCTTCATTGGCGCTCGCTAATTGCACTTGCCCCAACAGTGTGTTAAAGCTATACGGTGGATGTTTGTCTTTGTTGTCACCTCTGCAGTATCTCCGCAAAGAGCTGGAGGAGGATACGGGCCCCCGTCGCTTTTACACCATGTTCAACCTCCTCACCATCCCCGCTCTGCGCCGCAGAACCCTCGTCATGAGCCTCGTGTGGTGAGCACCGATCAGCGCGGTTGGCTACGTACGGTGCCAAAAAAGTTCAACATGCATAAAACATACCTAAAACATACATAAAACATATATACAGTGCATACGTATTACACTATACACTACATATTACACTACTATACACTACACCGCACCTCCAATTTGCACGGGTGGCTGCGTACGGTGCAAAAGAAGTTCAACATGCATACTTACACATATTCCGACCGATTGCTTTAGCCGCGGTAACCGTCACCGACTATCGGGGATTTATTTCAGGAGGCCCCTGCTGCACCGAAATGGTTGGCCAAATTCTCTTAACGAGCGTTTAGCTCTGAATGAGAGGAAGCGGAGAACCTGGAAATAAAATCCACCTCACACACCAAAGGGATAACAACAACAACAACTCGCAGATAGTTGCTATCACTTTGATCAATTCAAGAAACGTATAAAGTATTATCGAGTATACCTTCAATAGTGCTGTTTGTTGCTGGCCACTAGGCATCTCACACCTTTGCGCCTGTGCTCAGCCACTGATTTAATAAATATATAGAATCCGTTGTTGATATGATATTTCCTGGCCACCAGACAGGCCGAATCTACAAAATCTGGTATTACCCAGGTAGATTCTCCATATATGTACAAACCGGAAGCTCACAAATCCTGAACATATTTAGACATTTTCCCCAACAGTGAGCTTCTCTTGCAAATGAGGATGCATTGGTTGGGCCATGTAGCCGGCATGCCCAGCTGTTGCATACCCAAGGAGCTTCTATTTGGCCAGGTAGAGGGGGGATGAATTGGCAAGGCATAGACTGTAGGAGAGATGGTCTAATGTGGAAGACCTGGAGTGTATGAACTTGCCAAAGACTGGCACCAGCAATGTCAAGATCAGCCTCTGGAGGAGGTCCGCGAAGGAGGCAATGGGTGATTGGAGACAGCCGCTCCTCCAGCTACGAAGGGGTGCGAGGACAGATGCTCTTCATAAACGAGCGGTGCACCCAGGCCCTTATTATCCAATAGGGACTCTGTGCCGAGGGCCTACGAAAACTGAAGGGCCTCCAAAAAAATTGACGATGTTTTTTGTTGGTATGATAAAAAAAATGTAACCAAGATATCTTCTTGAATAAGTATATTTATAATTGAGCAACCATTGGAAAGATGTTATCAACCAAGTCAACCAAAGAGTAAATATTTATATAGCAACGAGAGCCACAGAGTATATACAGAGGTAGAGTCGTGTCAATGTCAATCTTTTTTTCCATAAGTTGAGAGAAATTAACACCGGAGATGAACTTTTCTAGGTTTCTTCATTGCAAAATTAGCAATAACATCTTTCGAATGGTGTTTTTTTTTGCACACAATCAAACGAGTGACAACTGCAGTAGTAGTGACATGGGGCAGCAGCAGAACCAGCTGTAGAAAGTTGTCAAAGGCCGACAAAACAGGAGTGCCTCGGGCCTACAAGAACTTTAATCCGGACCTGGGTGCACCGACAGATAAAACAGAAATATCAGGGGACCTTTTGCCAGTATCAAAGTATCAAAAATAAGGATAGGTTTTACCTTATCTGGCAAAAAACAGGTGTTAAGATGTTCAAACACCAAATAGATACCTTTTGCAAGGAATCAAGTCTGCATGAGCCACACACAGTACTTATGGTTAGCATGCAAACGAGCGTACTCTGATAATTATAATATATGCACAATGTGATCCCTGTGATCCCTGACATGCAATACCCTGGCGTCTACAAACTAAGCTGTGTCTGCGGCAGTAGTTACATTGGGGAAACTAAGCGACATGTCTCGGACCGTGTTCGTGAGCATAAGGCAGATCTGAAACACGGTATGACCAATACCTCGGCCGTGGCTGATCATTGTTTTAATGTGGTGGGCTCACACGAAATGTATTTCTCTAAGACGAAGGTAATTTGCAAACCCACTGGCTATCAACTAAGATTCGTTCATGAAGCCATCCATATATATAGACATAGCCACAATTTCAACCGAGAAGATGGGTACAAACTCAGCAATCACTGGAAGGACGTTGTCAGACAGTTTAAATCATAACTGGCTGGAATGTTCCATTTTAGACCTGGCAGCCCTTTATTGGTGGAAGCCCACAACCAGGACCATCACTGCCCACTAATACCATCACCACTAGCAGTAGACATTTATTGGTGGAAGCGCACAACCAGGACCATCACTGCCCACTACTACTATCACCACTAGCAGTAGCCCTGTATTGGTGGAAGCCCACAACCAGGACCATCACTGCCCACTACTACCATCACCACTAGCAGTAGCCCTTTATTGGTGGAAGCCCACCACCGGGACCATCACTGCCCACTACTACCATCACCACTAGCAGTAGCCCTTTATTGGTGGAAGCCCACCACCAGGACCATTACTGCCCACTACTACCATCACCACTAGCAGTTGCCCTTTATTGGTGGAAGCCCACCACCAATGCCGTCGTGGCCCTCTACGAGTACCATCATCTCTAGCAGCAACCTCCACCATCAACAGTGTGAGTGTGTAAAGCGAGGTGCAATGATTACTTGGCAGCCCTTTAATTCGTGGAAACCCACCACCAACGCCGTCATTGCCCTCTATGAGTACCATCACTGACATTAATATTAGCGTAGCCCATGCTGATTACACTTGGGCTACGCCCATTTCACACCTTTATAAACAGTTTGCCTTGAGAGGCTAACCCCCTTTTCCTGATTACGACCGCTTGTGTTGCGATCGAAACGTCGTAGTCTTTCGTTATTGTCTTTGAACCTATCTACGTGACTCTACCGAAAGACCCAAAGAATATGAATTCCTTGCAGTCACGAAAGCTTTAAGTCAATATATGCATCGTCTTTTAAACAGCAGGCAGCACAGGTGGTTCATCGGTCAGTCATCTCGGTTGGTGAACCTCTTTAATACTTGGGCCTGTCCCCGTGACCACTTGCCAACAAGCCTTCAACAACGTCACATTTCCTCAAGAGTGCGACCGACTTGGCCCGAGCACTTCCACTTAGTGGCGAATGGCTGGGGTGCAGGCTTCGTGGTCATTGTAACGCGCACGTGCGCACACACCTTTTTACTCCCCAGGTTTTCCACATCCTTCTCGTATTATGGATTTGCACTCAACATCCGGGGCTTTTCCGTCAACATCTTCCTCATGCAGGTGATCGAGATCGGAGTCACATAACTGCCTATAACCTTGCCGTGTGTAGATCCACAATAGAGGAATTGTTTGGGGGGGGGGGTTAGATCCCGTAAATGTAAATGCGTCGTTAAACCCGCCACCATCTGACACAGCCAGTTAGTCAGGTTTGTCAATTCGAGTACTCGAATTGTAGATGTTGTGGCTTTACGTCTCCAATTCGAGTACTCTAACTGCAGATTTTGTGGGTTTACTCTCTAACACACCGGTGTGCTGCACTAGTAACGAATTGGCACGTTTTGTTTACGTGACAAACCTTACGAATTTGCTGTGTTGGGTGGTGGCGGGTTTAACGACACATTTATATATTTACCCAATATAACCCCCCAAAAAACCTCTTATGGATAATATTGGTCGCGAAAGCCTGCTACGTGTTAAACCGTGTGCAGATGTTGTCAGCCATCATAAGGTTTGGTGGTGACGGTTCTAGACTTGCACTCCATAGCCATCATTGACTGTCCAACTACCATTATATGAGTACCGCTATAGAACAGTCTGTTGTAGAATGTAGAGTGCCGCTATGTTAACAGTTCGTTGTACTACGCGCGCTGGTTGTGCCCCTCGGCAGGTGATCTATGGTGCCATCGACTACCCGGCCAAGGTAGTGGGGTTGGTGGTGCTCAGCCTCCTGGGACGACGCGCCACGCAGGCCGGCTCCCTTGCGGTGGCCAGCATCGCCAGCTTCTGCCTGCTGGCCATTCCGGCTGGTGAATTCCATCCCTCCCCCCTCCCCTCCACCCATCATCCAGATATCCCAACATGGGTGGTGGCATAATTATTATTGCACAAGTGTTGGTGAGGGAGGGGGGGGGGGCTAAGAGACTCTGTGGTTGGCAAAGAGGGGAGGGTGGGGGAAATGCATGAATGGAGAGCAGAGCTGAGAGATCCGGTGCCGGGCTGAAGTGACACCGCTGATGTTTGCAGAAAGGAAAAGCGAGCACGTTCTCCATGGCAGAGCTGGAACTGAAGGGATAGGATCAGGCGGCTAAGGCTAAACCATTTGGTTTAAATCCTTGGCTCGGTTTGCAATGGGTGCCTCAGTGGCGAGATGTTAACTACATCGCTTGGTATGAAGGAGGTCGTGGGTTCGAACCCGACCCTGTACGCCTGTATATTTGGAGTTTGCGTGTCTCTCTCCCCGTGGTCGCGTGGATTTTTCTCCAGGTTCTTTGTTTTTTGCCTCCACATATAAACGCGCGTTTAGAGTATTTGGCTGCAATACATGTCCGCGTTATTTGTGGAAAGGTCGCTTCTGAAAAAGAGTTATGTAGCTCAGTGAGCCTTACTTGGTAGAAGCAAAAATATGTTTAGTTTAATATTTTTTAACTCGCTGCAAGATCACCAAACTCTGGTTGATTAGATCCTTAAAGTATGTTCGTCTCATCAGCAAAACTCGCATTTATCCCAACATATATTTTGTATTGTTGTAATCAAGTGAATGGCCTTATATGCACAATACAATTAAGATTCATACGGCGTTTGCATGCAACAGCAGCTCAATGCGCTGTAGATATTCAGTAGAGTACAATTGTGTTGTAGAGAGGCAGCCAGTAGTAGGTAGAGGGAAAAAGGAAGTGCTTGACCCTTCACCTGAACAGGGAGTCAACAGCACGGATGGCAGAAGAGAATGAGTGACCTCCCACCGAGTGATGGTTGACTGACGAGATTGATAGAAAGCCTCGGTTGCTGCAACGAGTGCGTGGTAAAGAGTCTTTAAATCCACCACTAGGTGGTAGTCTGAACACACACACCCCTTTGGACGTTCAATCCCTTGGCTCTCCAGTATAAGCCAAGTTTAACTTGAGCTGTTTCTCGGTTGTGTACGAGCGCAGATAGGTGGCAGGGTGGTGCAGTGGTCACACTTGTGTGTCACAGAATAAAAACAGGTTCCTGGGTTCGATTCCAAATAAAACCGCTTTTCTGTGTGTAGTGTGTATGTTTCTCCCCCTGTTATGCATGGATTTCCTCCAGTGTAACTCCAATTTCCTCCCATTAGGTGAAAAAAAAACATCCCAATGCTGAAAATGTATTTTAAAGTTATTCAGTTGGGATAACTATAGTACTAACATCACTCGTTACTGTGAAAGCCTTCTGGGAGTCCATCGCGTCCGAACAGATTCAAGCAATCTTAACTGCTGATACCAGACACTCTCAATACCAGTCCAGCGTTTGCTGTGCTGTGGACCCATTGTCGCTTGTATGCAATGGGAGGGCTTGCTGCACGTTTGCTGTGCGGAGCGAGGGGTTAAATGGGGACGAGGTGGATAATAAAGGGTGGAAGGGGTGAAGGGAAGATGTTTATAATAAATGAGTGTAACTGCGTATTGAAGATGTAAAGTAGTTCCTCGCCTGGTATACAGGAGGTCGTGGGTTCGATCCCTGTGTTTGCATGTTCTCCCCGTGGGCGCGTGGATTTTTCTTTGGGTCCTCCAGCTTTTCTGCCCACATTTATAATTAATCAACACGTGTTTAGGGGATTTGGCTGCTATACATTTCCACATGATAAGCCAATGCATTTTGAGCTATCATTTGTGGCCAAGTCACTTCTGAAAAAGAGCTGCACCGCTCAATGAGCCTTACATGGTAAAATAAAATAAAAATCTTTATAGATTGCGATTGGCTAAATGTAAATAAAGAGGTTGTTTGCTAGGGGGAGATCTATCTCTGTAAGAAACGGGTCCTATTTCAAGGGGCAAACTACGCGATGCGCAACACGAATCAATCATCAATCGTCATTGTGGAGAGGATATGAAGATTGTTCTGGTGGAGACCCGGCGGCGATGACATCCGGAGACGCTGCCCTCTGACTCGCGACGTGCGCCCCGTGTCCCCGCAGAGAGCGGCACGGCTCGCACGTGCCTGGCGGTGCTCGGCAAGGGCGCGCTCTCTTGCTCCTTCAACTGCGCCTACCTCTACACGGGAGAGATCTTCCCCACCGTCATCAGGTGACGGAGCCGCTGACATCATCAACGGATGAGCCATGAGGCAGCCGCCACCCTCGTCAGTTTTATCCGAATTGTAACCATCGCCGTTAAGTTGTACCCAGAGCGGCTGTGCAAGGGCTGCCCCTCTGCTCTGTCACTTGAAGGCTCCGATTACCGTGATTTATCCTTCTTGCAGACCGTTCTCTAATACTGCGATATGGGTTTTCTTTACGAGTTAAAATATTTTGCCAGATTGTCCAATTCCCAGTGAACACTTTACTTACAACGATAGCCCGACTGTAATACAATTGGAAATAAGACTAAACATGTCTGTTTAAATCCCTCTTGGGCTCTGTAAATAGGAACGCATACGATCTGTGATGCCACATGAAGGATTGGTTAGTTGACAAGGACCCCAAGGGTGACTTGACCCTTCAAAATGTTTTCCATACATGTGAAAGGGGCCATCGATAGTCCGATGTACAGCGATGGCTTTTCATGATGATGGTGACCATGGTGGTGACGCCGCCGACCCCGACAGACAGAGTGGCCTCGGCTTGTGCTCCACAATGGCACGGGTTGGTGGGATGCTGGCGCCGCTGGTGATCATGGCGGGCGAAAGTTTGCCGGCGCTGCCGCTCTCCATGTACGGGAGCGCGTCGCTGGTCGCGGGGTCCCTCGTCTACTTCCTGCCCGAGACGCTCAACCGCCCGCTCCCAGAGACCATCGAGGAGCTGTCAGCGGCGCATGCGAGAGACAGGTACACGTACAGGCGGACTGGGCTAGTGGGACCAGCGCAGGTGCGCAGGTGTGACAGTATGCGTGCTTGCCCGATACAGGTCCAGTCAAGTCTATTTGACTAACCAGGTGAGAAGTCATACCAGGATAGGCTCATTTGCATGTGATTTAAAGCCTCAAATAACCAAAGAGGCATTGCTCATCAAGCCATGTAGCCAGTGGTGGAGATTCCTCACATCTATTCCGGGGGGCAAATATATCCATAGGACAACCACTGTTGACTTCACCCACAAAGTGGTAGTAGTTTTTTCAAACACAGAGCGATGATGGGCTGTCAACCCTCAACCAGGATTTGAATTCGCGACCTTCTGATTGAGAGCTGCTCGCTCTAACGCCAAGTCACCAGGCCGGATGCAGGTGCACAGGTAAATTCTCAGCACAGGTGTACAAGTACTTGGCTTAGGTGTGCAGGGATGCGTGATTGGTAAAATTGTAGAGTTGCAGTATGGGTGCCCAATATAGGTACGCAGACATACACACTAGGCAAGGGTACACAGGTGTACGGGTTTGGCTTATCATTATGGGAACAGGTACACATAACACAGGTGCACATGTATGTGCACTTACCGCACGTACACATATACACAAGTATAAGATCATACAACTGATGTAGCAAGTTCATACCCACTGCTCCGCATGGGTCTCACCGTTTTAGGGATCATCAGCACTATAATTGCCTTGTAGAGATTAATCCCATTTGCGCACAATGTCAACGAGATCGTTTGGTGGCATTATAATTTCTGAAATGGCACTGTAAGCAGGTGGCTCTGGGAACAAGTAGTGTCAGGGGTGACTAGATGCGTCGGTGCTCAGAACACTTCAATCAACACTGTTGGGATGCTGGGTTTCATCTAAATCTTTTCCACCCATAATTAAACCGGGTTCTTTATTGTAGCTGGGTTGATGATGTCAGCATTGCATGCACACTAAATAATCCCATCGTGTTAAATTGGGTGATTCAATTGAGGGTTATAAAATGACAATATTTTAAATGCCATGCTTGGCAAACACGTCTTTGGCAAGGCATGTGAGAAAGTGCAACATCATTTAACTGGGATAATCCCTTGAGATGGAACATCTCCTTCCAAGAGTGTACAATTTAATCACGGGCAGCTGAACAGCAGATTTTTACTCAGGATCTCAACGGTGCCAGCTCATTGTCACCGACACAGCATCAGCCCCTGAGTCACTCGTCCACCGCAGTGTTGACCGTTTTGTGATGCCCCACTCCGTGCTTGCAGGGAAATACCCCTCATGGAGAAGAAGAAATATCACACGAATGGCGCCAATGTGGAGCCTCAGCCGTCATAACGTCGTCCCGCTCTCCTCCCGCCTGGCCAATGCCACCACTTCCAAACCCATCTACGAGCTGGCACCGCCGAGGTCATGCTTCGAGTCCAGGCGGCTGCCTGTGATTTAAACCTGCTGCTCAAGTGTCGTTAGTCCATGGTGTCAGCCCACTGACCAGGGGGCGGAGCCACAGGGGGGGTTGGGGGGGGGCTTAGCCCCCCCTTAAATTTTAGGAAAGTCGGTAATCGGGATAACCGGATATCCGGCTGCTGCAAAAATTCTGGCTGCCACCTTGCGCTGCCCTGCAGGCTGCTTGAGCGGCAGCCTTTTGAACTTATCGAATTTTTATTTTTTGATGTAAAGCTTTCGTGACTGCAGGGATTCATATTTTTGGTTCTTTCGGTAAAGTCACGCAGAAGGGAAACAATAAAATAATAAAAATATAAAACAATAAAATTCGCACGACGTTTTGACTGCAACACAAGCAATCATCACCAGGTGTAAAAACCACAGAAAGAAACATTTTCGAAACGTCGTGAGAATTTTATTGTTTTATATTTTTATTATTTTATTGTTTCCCTTCTACGTGACTTTACCGAAAGAACCAATCATACCTATCGAACTTATTAGCCACATCAGCGGCTCCAACCTATTAAGAAACTCCGCGTTCAAATCCAATAAAATTAGTTTTATACATTCGTGGCGCCCATTGGAAAACATACACTGGATATCTCAGAATATTGAAGTCAGCCCCCCCAAAGCCAAAATCCTTGCTCCGCCCCTGCCGCTGACCATTGAACTGCACACACATCCTCATTACCTTACATTGCACTGGCCTGTGGCTGCATCTGCCGCATTCATGTTTTGCTGCCTGCTCCACTTATTTGACTCGATGCTTTAATTGTCCTTCAATCGACAGGGAAGGTCACGGTTGAAGCACTCCTCGATATGTGGAATTGGATTTTTTTTAAGTCGCTATCATTTTGTGATGGTTATGGAATTTCCGTACATGTCTGTTGATTGTTGACGTATGAATATTTGCGTGTTAGTGCATGGAGAAAACCTACGCACACAAGCGGAGGCACTCAAACTCCTCGATAGATAGTCCAGGAAATCTCCTTGCTGTACTACATCCTGCACCACCTCATTGCCCAGTGGTCAGGTGATGTCTCATGCAACACCACATTTCCCCATCCCTGCATGATCCACCAACCCCAAACTCCACCAGCGAGTCAATGAATTGCCATGATTCAATTAAACTGAGTATATTTTTTTCATATTGTAGTGAATGTGGTGTCCATAAGTAACTACGAGTACCACGTGACCCCAATTATAGTCCAGCTCCGGTGCCGCATACGGCTCTTTAAGGACCGCTTCGTAACGTTATTTATTAAGTGACCCACCACCGTCTCATGCAACATCGCTTCTGGTCGCTTCTGAAAGAAACGATATAGTTCAGTGGGCCTTACCTGGTTAAAAAAAACTAAAAGTTAAAAGAGCAACATGACGTTTCCCGTCCCTGCATGGTCCATCAATCCCCGACTCCAGTTACGATCCACCAGGTATGGACACGCATTGTCAGCTCCGCAGCTGGCACCGTACACGAATGGACGAGTCTGCGAACTGGGCTTTTAAAGCCGAATGTCGCAACCTCCAACTTGCAAATCTGCTCTTGGCCTCAATACAGAATTTGCTGTGCTAGCGAGCAAACGATTTATATTAAGTCAATAACGTGGACCATGATTTAGATGTATCATGCCCTGTGGACCCAGAACGTGGCTTGTGGTTTAGATTCACTATGACCCACGGACCATGGCCCATGTCACTGGACAACATGTTGAATGTGTTGGTATTGCGGTGATTAAATTAATTGTCATGATTCATTTCGAGTCTTGTTTGTTTTTAACATTGTGGTGAAATGCAGTGGCCATCAATAGCAACGACAGCCACGTGAACCCATTACAACATATATCAATTGGCCCATACATCATTCGATGTATTGTGAGCTTAAGAAATTGCATGAATCGATGCATCATTACAAACAACTCAGAAGATGCTGGCTTGAACATGTCATCACGTGTGGATTCACTTTCATTGGTCATATAAGTTGGTTCCTCTAAAATGTCGCCACGTTTCATTATATCATGTTTGTGTATTTATGGTTGAACCTCTTTTGCACCGTACATAGCCAACCGCACTAATCCGAGGTGCTTTATGGTCTTTGCCGTCCCGAAATGAGCGTTCTCCATTTGCACGCGTGGGTTGTCGCCGGGCTCTCTGCTTTTCCCGTACCAGAATTAAGACGTTCAAGAAGAGGTCTGGTCAAACAAGCCAAGACAGCTACTTATTTTATTTTTATGTAATTGTGGGACTCGGCGAGGCGTTCATCTGTAAATAAGAGGACCGTCATTATCGGCTGAACTGGGGAGGTGGCTCTTCCAAACCAGTCCTCGTGACCCACCATGATGCGTGCACCGTCCCATGTCCACCATGTGTCTCCGTGCGAACGTCAATGAGGTCGTTGCTTGCTGAACGTGTCTGAAGAGTGAGAGCGCCGATTTAAATTTCAGATAGGAGTAGTCTTGTGTGCGCGCGCGCGTGTATGTGTGTGTGTGTGCACGCGTGTGGTTAAAATTAAGAGCGTTTGTGTGTGCGGATGTAAGATGCATTTAGCAATCGTCCGGCTTGTGCTTGTATCTGAATGGAAAAGATGGGTCGACGTGACAAGCTGGACTGTCATGGGTTACCAGCACTGTGACATGTGATGCTACTGCGGAGATGTTTCACCATTTTGCTGCATAGCACCCCGGTGTGTTTTCTGGTTGTCCCGTATGTTTTTCGGCACGGTGTCCGACTTTTCGCTTCACGTGCTCGGTACTGCTACATCAGGAACTGATGAACAATTATCTGAAAAAGTCCCCTGCACGTGGTGCGAAACGTCCGACACATTTCCCAAACAACATGCATTACAACCTGTACACGAAAGGGATCTAAATGGGGCGAACCATCACTTCCGTAATCATCCCACTTTCACCACGCAGTCACACAGCGGACAGAATAGAACACTGGGTGATGCTTGGGGTTGGTGGATCGGCAGGTGGCGAGATGTTAACTACCTCGCCCGGTATACAGGAGGTTGTGGGTTCGATTTTGCATGTCTCTCTCCCCGTTGTGGCGTGGATTTTTCTCCGGGTCCTCCGGGTTTTCCCTCCACATTTAGAATCACCAACACGCGTGTTAGAGTATTTGGCTGCGATACATTTCCACGTGATAAGCCACTTCGTTGAGCTATCATTTGTGATAGCCAGGTCGCTTCTGAAAAAGAGCTGTATAGCTCAGTGGGGCGTTACCTGATAAAAAATAAAATGGTTTAGTTTACTAGTTTGATAACTGGGTGGAGGGAAGGGGGTGGAGGGGAGAGCCTTTATCGCTGATATTCTGGAATCAGATCCAGTTATCAACCGCCCGTAAATATACTGAGTTTCTGAAGTGCAGCAAGTTTATGGGCCCAGCCTGGTCACTCATGGCTGTAAAACAATACAAAAAACGCCATCATGTAAAATACTGCATGGGTTTTTCACGTAATCTGAAAAAAAATTACAGCTGCTATAAATGTCCGCATGATAAGCCACTTCGTTAATCTACCATTTGTGAAAGCCAGGTCGCTTCTGGAAAATATCAACATAGCTCAGTGGGGCCTTACCTGGTAAAATGAAAAATATATATAGTTTATTTGAGTAGTTTCAGTTAGGTGATGAGTGGCCACTTCACACCGTGGTTGTGAGCAGAGGAAGGGGTGGTTGTTCATGGGAGGGGGTGGGGTCCGTCTCTTTCACTCTATTGCGATTGGGATGATGCGAATTAGGAGGAAGCGTTTATCGGCGTGGATTAATCGAGGGGGGTGGGGGGGCGGCGAGTTGGTTGGAGTCGGGGCGGGAGTGGTAGCGGTGATGGTGGGGGAAGTAATCGGCTCTGGTAAGGTGTAGGACAGAGGAGAAGCCACGCAGAGCTCGCCAGACCGACCGCCCGTCGCAAATTCGCCGACAGCGCAACAAACAAACACAAAAAATCCGCCACGACTTTCTTTTACCAGCGGGGGAACGACTTCGACCGTCCGCGAACTCGCGCGCGCTCCGTTTCGCCGTTTGCGCGACTCATTCTCGGCATCAACGTCGTCGTCTCAATCGGCGTCGTTCATTGACGAGGGAGCTGTGGTTGGCCTTCGTCTCCTTTCGGAGGAACTTGACGTGAAATCGAGAGAGAGAGGGACGTCGATTAATCGAAAGCGAGACGTGAGAGGGAATCGATAAGGCGGGCAGAGGTGCAGCGCGCTTGTCGATAGACGCGGCGGAGATTGGGAAAGGGAGGATTTTGTTGACGTACAGAGCGTGAAGGGGGGACTGGAGGTTATCGAGTAATAAACACAGAGAGAAGTCGACGGCAAAGCCTACAGGCACAGAAGTGACATAGTGAGGATTTTACACTCAGTCAGCTCGACAGGGAGACAGACAGCTGTGACACAGACACACGCGTGAGACATTTGTAGACATCAAGAAGCACAGTGCGACAGAAAGTGTCAGACAGCGAAGCACACCGACCGTGTTGTGACACACGGGCACCGTGATGCACAGAGAGATAGTGACACAGTGACACACACAGTGACACACACACAGTGACACAGCGAGACAGTGACACACACACACAGTGACACACACACAGTGACACAGCGAGACAGTGACACACAGTGACACAGCGAGACAGTGACACACACAGTTACACAGCGAGGCAGTGACACAGTAACACACACACAGTGACAGTGACACACACACAGTGACACAGCGAGGCAGTGACACAGTGACACACACAGTGACACAACAAGGCAGTGACACACACAGTGACACAGCGAGACAGTGACACACACACAGTAATACACACACAGTGACACAGCAAGGCAGTGACACAGTGACACACACAGTGACACACACAGTTGACACTCTTTTACACACACAAAGCAAAGGCAAATATCCCCCATAGAGCCTTAGCGGACGTTTATGGGCCAAGTGCTGTTAGCGAACACAAAAACAAAGATCCCCCGCATAGCGCTAACAGACTTTCGGGGCAAGTGCTGTTAGCAAACACGCCCACGCGCACGCGCGCACACACACACACAAGAGTGACACCACAGTGACACACGGGGTGACACGCACACGGGCGGATGGCGATTCTCCGCCTAAAGTTCACGCGGCAGACGAGAGACAAGCTAGCGCAGGCTCTCTGGGCTCTCAACTGGGTGTCCGTGGTGGCCGGCATCTCGCTCTTCGCCCTGGGGCTGTCGTTCAAGATTGAGCTGAAGAAGAGGGCCGAGGTGATGGAGCACAGAAACAGCGTCCAGTCGCTACCCAACTTCCTGCTCGTAGTGGGAATCGTGGCATGCGCCATCAACTTCTTGGGCGGCAAGATCTGCCACGACTGTGCCGACGCGACCCGCTTCAACCGCTGGCGGATCTACCTCCTGCCCTACATCGTGGGCACCTTCTTCTTCACGTTCGTCATTCTCCTGGGCGCCCTCATGTGCCTCATGGTCCGCTCGGACCTCGAGGAGGCCTTCCACCACGGGCTGCGCAACGGCATGAGGTTCTACAAGGACACGGACACGCCGGGCAGGTGCTTCCTCAAGCGGACCATCGACCTCCTCCAGATGGACTTCCGCTGCTGCGGCAACAACGGCTTCAGAGACTGGTTCGAGATGCAGTGGATGAGCGCACGATACCTGGACCCCAACTCCAAGGACGTCATGGAGTGAGTGATGGAGAGATACATTATTTGGTGATGCTGTGCTGGCAGTAGCACACAGCTAACGAAAGAGCTCAACACATTTGTCAAGAACACTGTGGCCTTAAAAGGGAAAAAGTATAAAAAGGTGACGTTTTAGGCAATGGCCCTGATTCCGAGTGCATTCAATAAAATGAGATGTGCTTATGAAGAAGGGCCATGGCCCAAAACGTTGGATTATATATACTTTTCCTTTTAGAGCAGTACTTATTGACAAATGATACATCTGCGTAGTGTCTGCTGTGTCCGTGTGTGTCTTGCTAACAGCTCATCCAATAAGGAACATGTGACCAAATGTCAAATGTTATCAAGCCAGTTGCTTTCTTGCTCAAATGGGCATGGAAGCGATGCTCACCGCTTGTTTACAGCCCTGAGACAGAGGTCGGAAATTCCACACTCCTATGGCAGCGGCGAGTCCTCTCTATTGGACACCCACTGTTTGTCTTGGATTATTTATTAAAACTCCCGCGCCGGGAGGTCGAACTGACGGCCCCTGCAAGTCCAGTGTGCTCACCATCACGCCACGACAGCGCCCTCAGTTTGAATTGGAATGCATGTACTGTACATTGAGCTCCTTGCCGTACGGTACGTAGCCAACCTTGCTAATCGGAGGTTGCGAATGTGTTTAATGCCAGGACGTAAATGATGGTGGCTCACCCCATCGTGGGATTCCCAAAGAGAGGGGTCCCATCGTGTCACTGTCATTCTCAATCCTGCACGCCACGGACTGCCTGACGGTTTACTTGTGTTTGCCATGATCAGAGGTAGGGGTTCGGTAACCTTTCGGCTCCGGTAGCGCCATGCGGCTCTTTAAGGACTGACTGGCTTCTTCGTGACGTTGTTTATTAAAGGGCCTCCGTCTCGTACCCGCCACGTGGCATTGTGGCTCTTGCAATATTGAGAGGGCTTTTTTTAAACCGAACTCCTGACTATGATAAACCGCACAGACGATGATCATGACGACGTCTGCCTGAAGCCGATCCATCTGCACAGATGAAGCAACATTTCTTGGTCGGCAGTGGAGATTTAGACCAGAGAGAGGAAAATATCTTTCCCAAGTGAGGGGCTTCAGAGTGCCAAGTCTTTAACGGGTCATATCTTGATGTACACCTTGGTTTAACCGAAAACCATCTTAACAAACACGGCTACGCCAAACACAAACTCAGCACACTGTTTGAACGCAGTCCGTGAAGTGCATCAAGCAGTTTGTGAAGTGTGTGTCTTTGCGTTTTGGTGCGTCTACGTGTCATCGTGTGTACGTATATATGTGAGAGCGGTGGTGGAGTGGTTAGTGACAATTATTTGAACCGCTTCCTGGGCCTCCCCTAGGTTGACTCAGCCTCAAATGAGTACCTGGTGTAATATGTAAACATCGCCATTAGGGAGACAAAGGCGACTGGGCGTGGTGTTGTCAACCCACCCCCTCGTGTGCTGTGCCGGCCTTCGTAGGTACTCGCTAACAGCACTTGCCCCTACAGTCTGTAATGGCTATCGGGGGCATCTTTGTTTTTGTAGTTGTTAGTGCGCTGCGCTACGGACCCCGCAACCCAAATGTTATTCCTGCTCACGATCAATGCCAGTGGTTAATATTTGAACTTGGCCCTGGGCCTCCCCTAGGTAGACTTAACCTTAAATGAGTACCTGTTGCAGTGTGTACACATCAACACCGGGCCGTAGTGCTGGCCACACTGCTCTCTAATGTTGCCGTGTCGGCCTTCATAGGTGCTCGCCAACAGCACTTGCCCCAAGAGTCTGTTCAGGCTATAGTGGGGATCTTTGTTGTGTCGGAGTGTGTGGCAGTATTTTCTGAGCGGTAGCGCAGTGGTCAGCGTGCTGGGCTACGAACCCGGCGACCCGAGTTTGATTCCCGCTCACGGCCAACACACCGGTGACGATCAATCTGAACCGGTCCCGGGCCCTCCCTTAGGTCGACTCAGCCTCAAATGAGTGTACCTGGTGCGGTGCGTGTAAAATATCGCCACGAGGAGGACAAAAGCGGCCGGGCGTGGTGCTGGTCACCCACATCCTCGTGTGTCGTTCCGGCCTTCATGGGTGCTCGCTAACAGCACTTGCCACAACAGTCTGTTAAGGCTATACAGGGGATCTTTGTTTGTTTTTCGTCAAATGTGTGTAGATAATGGTATGTATACCGGAAACTTGGCAGCCGCTTGTGGTGCTGGCCACACCAAAGATCCCCCCCTATAGCCTCAACGGGGCAAGTGCTGTTAGCCAGCACCAATGAAGGCCGACACAGCACGCGAGGGGGTGGGTGGCCAGAACCAAGCCCAGCCCGACTTTATCTCCCAGTGGCGGTGTTTTGACACACGGCAGCAGCTACTAATTTATGACTGAGTCGACCTAGGGGAGGCCCAGGACCAGTTCAGATAATCGTCACCGGTGTTCGCCGTGAGCAGGAGTCGAACTCGGGTGGCAGGGTTCATAGCGCAGCAGCGCGATAACCACTGCACTTTCGCTCCCCACACCAATCAGCGTGCCACACCATCCCCTCATACACAGTCGCGGCCTTAATAGGTGCTCACTAACAGCAACCTACCCTGGAGTTTACAGGATATTGAAATCCAGGGGATGTGTGTTGGTATTGCATCTGGTGAGTGTGCACTTACACAGGGCTCCAATGTGTTTAGGGTGCGGACAAGAGTGTCCGTCTGTATCGCTGTCTTTGTGCGTGCTTTGTCTGTCTCTGTGTGTGTCTCTCTCCACACCGAAGGATCGCAACCTTTTCGTGGTGGTGGGGTTTGTGTGTTCCAATGACCCTCAGAGCTACGTCGCCTGGAGCCTTGTACTCCTGGTAGGGTCTCCCTTGGCGAACAGGTCTGGGTGGGCCCCAGAGGTGCGGTGAGCAGGCCCACGTTATGTGGACACGCCCTGGCATCGGTCAACCACTGCCCCGCTGCCCTGTGGGTACGTCTGGGAAGACGAAGGCTCGGGGAGCTCACCCCGAGAGAAAAGTAATGTGCTGGCGGCGTGCGACAGGCCGTCCTCCGATAGACTGGAGCTCCGGCAGCCATACTGCAGCAGTGGTGAGGTGCTGGTAGGTCTTGAAATTTCTGCTTACCACTGAAGTCCATTCTTCCACTGTGAAGAAGTGATGTAGGATAAGCGAATTCCCCACCATCAATCTAAATAATTGCAGTGCACAGGTATCCATTACCACTCTTTATGAGTTCCATCTAAGATTTCCTGCACCATGAAAGTCTACTGGCGATGGAGTGCTTGGTGATAGGGGTAGGACTGAATGATCCAGAAGCTCCTAGCTATGCCCCTGCACGGTAGTGGTTCAGGGCTGTTGGTCGTCAGCAGCTGGGATTTGAGTGGCAGTTGTTCCTGGCAGACCCCTGTGTATCTGATGAGCCTTATTTTGGAGCCACACTGTTCACCCCTAATGGTGAAAGGCCTAGAAAATGTGGCCTAAACATTGCCCACTCTAACTCTCCTGGATAGGCCGCCACACCTATCAGGACATTCCGCTAAGCGGTCGAAAACAATACAAGAAACATGTCCCTTGACGACTTGCAACATGGAACATAAGAGCTCTCTTGGACTCCAGCCGTGGCACCGACAGGCCCGAACGAAAGACTGCACTCATTGCAGCAGAGCTGAAGCGATGTAACATCAACATCGCTGCTTTGAGTGAGACCAGGCTCCTGGGGGAAGGTTCGCTCAGGGAGGAAGAAGGAGGGCTACAGCTTCTTCTGGAAGGCACACTCGCCAGAAGGGCAACATCTGCATGGTGTGGGCATTGCCATGAAGAACTGCCTCCTGCCAAATTACACAGAAACACCAACTGGAATAAGCGAGAGGCTTATGTCACTCCGCATTTGCCTCGTTGATAAGCAGCATGCCACTCTCTTCAGTGCTTATGCACCAACTTTACCATCAGAAGATGAAGCAAAATACTGCTTTCATGAGATACTGGACGAGGCCCTCCAGAGTTGGGTGACTTCAACACAAGTGTGGAGAGATTGTGAGATATAGAGTGGTGTGGTAGGACATCGCGGCGTTGGCCATGCTAACGCAAATGGATTGAGACTGCTAAGCCTTTGTGCCGAACATGAACTCACCATCACCAATAGCATGTTCCAAATGAAAAACAGTTACACAACCTCCTGGACCCTCCCACGGGCAAAGCACTGGCACCTCATAGATTATATGACTGTCAGGCGCACTGATGTCAGGGATGTCCTCATTACACGAGCCATGAGAGGAGCGAAGTGCTGGACGGATCATCGGATGATCTTAGCCAAGCTCAGAATGAAAGTTCGCCCAGCCGTCTGCCTCAAGAAGTCCACCAAAAAAAGGCTGCACTGTGCTCGACTTGAGGAAACAGAGGCGCGAAACATCCTAAGCCGCTCTCTAGCAGAACGTTGAGACTCTTCTGGGTGTGGAGGGTTCGATTGACGACAAGTGGTCCTCCCTTAGTTAATCGCTCTATGAGTCAGCAGCCCACTCTGTCGGCTACAGCAGCAAGAAGCACCAGGACTGGTTCGATGAAAACTCCAAATACATCTCCACCCGACTTGACAGTGTGTACAAAGCGCGTAAAGACGCACTCAACAACCCCACTTCTGAGGCCCTCAAAAAGCAATGGCAGGACCAGATGAGGAAGGCACAGAGTGTTCTACAACACCTGCAAAATGAGTGGTGGATCTCCAAAGCACAGGACATCCCATCTTACGCGGACAGATATATGCACAACTTTCCTGATGCCGTGAAGACCACCCACGGCCCAAGAAGTGACTATCTTTGTTCCCTCAAAAGTGCAAATGGGTCCACTCTCACAAAGCACCAAACTAAGAAAGCCCAGAGTTGGGGTGAACATATTGGAGTCCTCTTTAACCAGCCAAACCCAGTTGACTACTCAGTCCTGGAGGAGCTCCCGACACTGCCCACCAACCAGAGCCTTGAACTTCCACAGACCTTTTCTGAGGTTTGCACCGCCATCAGATTGCTGAAGAACAACAAGACACCTGGAAGCGATTCCATCCTTGCAGATATCCTGAAATAGGGGGGCTATCTCTGCACCAGAGCAGTTCACCTGTTCACCTCTGAGATATGGAGTTAAGAGAGCATCCGCCATCAATGGAGGGATGCAAACATTGTCACCATATACAAAAACAAGGGGGGACAAATTAATCTGTAGCAACAGTAGGGGCATACCCCTCCTTGCCGTTGCTGGCAAAGTCCTGGCGAAGGTCATGCTCCGTAGACTCATTGACACCATCACTGAAGACTTGCTACCAGAGTCCCAGTGCGGCTTCAGAAACAACAAGCACAGTGGACATGATCTTCACTGCATGCCAACTGCAGAAAAAGTGCCGTGAACAGAAGCAAGACCTGTTCATGACCTTTGTGGACCTCTCCAAAGTCTTTGACACAGTACACCGTGAACTTCCATGGAAGGTCCTCCTGCAGTATGGCTGCCCCGGGAAGTTTGTGAACATCCTTCGTCAGTTCCATGAGGGGTAGATAGCCAGAGTAACAGTTGGAGGTCAGGAGTCTGAACCCTTGGAGTAGGCACTGGTGTGAGGCAAGGTTGTGTGATCGCGCCATTCCTATTCAATGTCTTCCTCCTATGTGTCACAACACTTCTGCACAAGGACATGGAAATGGAGAGTGGGGTGACCCTGAACTTCAGGTTGGATGGGAACCTCTTCAACATCAGGAGGCTCCAAGCAGCAACAAAGTTTTCATCTGAATGTGTACTTGAGCTCCAGCATGTGGATTACTGTGCTCTTGTGGCACATATCCCAGAATCTCTACAAGCCACCCTCGCAGCAGCTGCGAGGGCATACAGCAAAATGGGGCTGTCTGTTAATATCCCAAAAACAGAGGTCCTATGTCAGTGGTCATCTGAGCCTCCACCTGATCCACCCGCATTCTTCATCTCAGACTCCTCAATTGCCATTGTTCCACACTTTAAAAACCTCGGAAGCATCCTCTTGAAATACTGCAAAATCGACCAGGATATCCAGCACCGGATCAAGCAGGCCTCATCCTCCTTTGGACGACTCAGGAGGAAGGTTTACAATAACAGTAACCTCCACCTACACACCAAAGTTACAGTATACCAGGCAGTGTGCGTTTCTACACTCCTCTATTTATCGTGAAACGTGGACAGTTTACAGCTGATGCCTAAAACAATTTGAGTCCTTTCATATCAAATGCCTCCAACGCATTTTGAAAGTGACCTGGCAGGACCGTGTTCCACACTCTGAGATCCTACAAAAAACAGCTGCAGGAGCATTGAGGCGAACATCACACACCACTAGCTGAGATGGCTCGGGCATGCCATCCCAATGCCGGAGGACCGCCTGCCACGGAAGATGCTGTACGGACAGCTAAAACTGGGTTGTCGCTTTGCAGGCGGGCCGAAAAAACTGCTGAAGGATCAGTTGAAGACCTCACTTAAAAAGTGTGGGATAGACGCTGCCTCTCTTGAGGCTGTTCCTGCTGACCGTTCCACCTGGCGCAGCCTCTGCTATCAAGGAGTGCAGTTGCCCGAGGAAAAAATGGCCGAACGTCACGTGGCGAAGCGAGAGAGGAGACCTGACCATGGCTTCACTGGCCTCAATGGGACAGGCCTTCGTGTGCTCTGCCTGTGGTAGACAGTGTGCATCCCGCATCGGACCATACAGCCTTCAGAGAACCCACAAGATGTAATGAATGTCATAATCGGATGCAATGGACTACCTTAAGAAAAGTTAGCAAGTAAGCGTCAATCTCCATGTTGCCATATACCTCGGGATCTCTCAATCTCTATGTGTATCTGTTTCTCTCTCTTGTCTTTATCTTCATCTATACTTATCTTCATCTCTGCCAATGCTTACCCTTCCACTTGTCCGTACAGGACCCCAAGTAGACTTGTGAGACACATGTGTAGGTGTGTGCCTTTAATAGGTGCTCGCTAATACAGTAGTCATCCCCCCCCCCCCGATCATCAATCGAGGTAATAATGGAGAACCATTGTATTTTATTTTGTTTGCGAAGTGGTGTTGAACTGGATTTCGTCTTCGCCTACAATGTCAGTGACCTGGGTTCAACCCAACAGCATTTGTTGAACAGGCTACACCCTGCTGATGACACTCATAAAATGTGAAACTGGTCCAAGGTTTGGCTACTCATACCAATGCTACTCAAAACATTGATTCAGAAGACCAATCACCTTATAGACCCACACATTCGTTTGCCAATTGTGATATCACCATCATGTCGTAAGTTGGAGAGAAATGTTTATCGCATGGCAGTCAACATATTTTCTCTTTAATTCTGAGAGCTGTAATTTAGACAAATTAAGTCAAACTTTTTAAATATGATTTGAGAAGTAACGTTAATCACGGGTGGTGGCTGAAACCCCATTTTGAATCCCAGGATCTCAACGATGTACCGCTCTGGGCTCTGACCCCTGAACCCTGATTCTCCCAGCCACATTCAACCTGGGCAGCACATCGCAGAATGTGCGCAGTGTAGTCCTTCACAAAGTAAACCGTGGACCCGAGTGCGTTCCTCTCCTGGTTCAAATGCATCCGAGCGGTCTCCTGTGCGCAAATTAGCACATGGTGGTGTTTACCTAACCCGTTGACAGCCCTAATACCTCTTGTATTAGCAATCACACGAGGGCGATACTCTAAAATCACCCGAGCAGTTGATTTCCAGGCCCTCGAACCCGATCAGCCTTTTCCGTTGCACCTCTGCATCTTCCGCCGCAGGGGGCGGCCCCCCGACAGCGCGGAGCGTTGTTTTTGTAGGGGCAGCTCCGGAGTCGCGCGTAGTAGAGGGGTGGCATGCGAACCAAAACACCGTGCCAAATCCGCGTGCCAAATCGACCACCGGCACACAGCAGTCCATTAAGCCCTGACCTAAGTGGATCTGTCTGATTGAACGAGGGCGGAGGAGGGGGGGGGGGCTATGTGGGAGTGTAACTGGTTTGTAGTGGAGATGTAAGACGGTCTGATCCAAGTCCTTGGGCTTCCTGCCACCGCTCAGTTATGAGCCGATTGGACACCATTTTTTTTGACAGCCCTACGTCAATGATGGCAAGTCCATAATCCTCGGGCAGGATTCGAGTATATCCATTCATAGTAAAACCACCGGTTAAATAAAGGGCAGGGTCAGAGGGCAGTATATTTAAACATACAGTCGCCATCCGTGTGTTCAAATCTCTGACTTTTCAGTGTACATTTTGGTATGAATGGGCAGGGTTTAAAAAGTTGATGTTCAAGGTAGGGTCAGGGATGAGACACTCTATATATAGACACACACACAAACCTTACACTCTCTAGATTTGAAGTTTTCGTGACTGCAATGATCTATACTCTTTGGTTCTTTCGGTAAAGTCACGTAGGTAAACATTTTGCTGTGCTAGTTACACCTGATGACGGAAGCTTGTGTTGCCTCCGAAACGTCGTGATTTGATTAACTTTATTTTTACCTACGTGACTTTACCGAAAGAACCAAAGAGTATAAACCTTACACTCTCAAAAAACTCAAAAATATACACAATCACATAACACACCTCATACACATCTCTCACACACACCCATGCACATGCTTCACGGATAAACCTCATTCAAATGCACACATGCACCACGTACAACACAGCTCATGCACATTCATACATATGCATCTCACGCTCAAACACGCACACACCTGACCTGCACACATGTTGCCCACAGACACTCACATCGAACAACCCACACACTCTCAAACCTCACAGACACACCACTCTGTCTCTCACACGCCCTAAACACTCACCATCCGATACATCACATACAGCTCTCTAACACACACGCACACTTCATCCACACACCTCACACACACACAGCTGCTCTTTTCACCACTAAATGGCAGAGACGTCACTTCAGCACGAGTGCCAGGCTAGGCCAGCCTGGCACACGCACAGGGTTTTAGATTTTAACTTCCTGAGAATGACCGACAGATGCACCAACTGCACTCCCCACTGCTGCTGGCTCACCTTGTTTAAGGCACTCTGCTCATTGTTGTGAGCATAGCTGCTCCACCTTCCTCTGTTGGTGAGGGTGACTGCCTCCAACTGCCCAGTATCATATTTCATTAATCTCCTCCACAGAACCAGAGCTCTAAACAGCGCTCTTTCCAGTCTTTGGCCTCGGTCACAGGTCCTCCCGTTATGGCATCAGCTCATATCGTCTCTGAGTCCGTGCTGTGCCCATGTAGCCGCCTCCATACAGCCACACAAAAGGTGCTTGAGCGTGTGGTGGCTGGGTATGCGAGCTCCATGACCTAGCCACTGCATCCTTGGCAGTCAGAAGAAATCACCAATGGGAACGTGTCCAGCCAGATCATTCCATGATCTGTGAGCTCCCCGTACAATGCCGTACGTATTCTGTGGAATATTTCGTTTTGTGACTCAGGTCTCAATTTCAAAAAGATACACATATATTAATGGCAACTCGTTTTGGCGAGAGCTTTGGCATCAGCTTGCCACTGAAACTAAGAACAGGGGACCCCATCCTTTTACCAATTTTGATTATTGTCTTAATGGCAGAAGAACATATCAATACATAAATAAACATGTGATATTTGATGATGATGATCACTCCATTAAGGGAATTTACCTTGTCTCCAGGTCAGGTCACGTCTTCTCAGCAACAACAAATCCGTTCATTGGGAAATTAGTTTTGCCGGTTTTTGGTAAATTGTTGATCCTTGTGCCACTCAGGTGATTGTTTTTTGGCGTGAGGGGAGTTGAAAAAAAACAAACATCTAAAAAAATATAACGAGTGGCATGACAACTCTCACCTCCGTTGTGTTTTTTTTTATTTCCGATTATATTTACGGACTGACCGACCCTCGCCCACCCATTCACCCCTCGCCCCGACAGCCGCCTCAAGAGCAACGTGGACGGCAAGTACCTGGTGGACGGCGTCCCCTTCAGCTGCTGCAACCCCAGCTCGCCGCGTCCCTGCATCCAGCACAGCGTCACCAACAACTCGGCGCACTACAACTACGACTACCTGACCGAGGAGCTCAACCTGTGGATGCGGGGCTGCCGCGACGCGCTGCTTGAACACTTCTCGGCCTTCGTCCACGCCATCGCCACCGTGGGCGTCCTCGTCTGGCTCTTCGAGGTAAATCCTACAACAGCAACAAAACGAAAGATATTCAACTTTTTTTTAAATTTAACTTTAATAATTTTTTTTAGGAGCGACCTGGCTGTCGCAAATGATAGCTTGACAAAGTGGATGATATCATTATCATCGTTAACATTGTCGTGTGGACATTTATAGCAGCAGAAAATTTAAAAAAACCCGCATAGAGACCCATAGAGATACCCATAGAGACTCCATACTCATGGAGACCCATAAAGACCCACATTCATAGAGACACATAGACACCCACAGAGACCCACAGAGACCCAGTGGACACCTACGGAGCGATCTGCCCATGGATCGTGATGATGATAATGAAATAAACTCACGTGTAGACTCACCTGCACGATAGCGCGTGTGCACACGGGTGAGAATTCCAGGTGATCATGCCAGGTGAGCAGGCATGGACGATCAACCCAGTTGGCTCAGCCGTGCACATTCTGTGTGCGTGTGTGTGCGCTCACGGCACGGAAGGGAAGCGGTTAGCTCTACGCTGTGCTACGAACCCGGTGACCCGAGTTCGATTTCCGCTCGCGGCCAACACCTGTCCTGGGCTTCCCCTAGGTCGACTCAGCCTCATCATCACCGGGGAGACAAAAGCGACCGGGCGTGGTGCTGGCCACCCACCCCGTCGTGTGCCACAGTGCCGGCCTGCATTCGGTGCTACTCGCTTAACAGCACTTGCCCCCAACAGTCTGTTACAGGCTACACGGGGGATCTTTGTCTTTGCTTGTCACCGGCGCGTGCGCAGCTCTCGGTCCTCGTGGGAGTCCGCTACCTGCAGACGGCGATGATGAACGCCACCCCGCCGAGCGAGGAGGGCGTGCAGGACCAGAACGAGGTGTGCGAAGGCTGGCTCCTGGAGAACAGCATCCTGGAGACGGCTCGGAGCAATCTCAACATCATCAAGAACCTGGGCAAGTCGAACCAGGTGAACGCCGACGACGAAGGCAACGCCTCGGCGCCCCCCGCCGACTACGGACCCAGCGGGGAACCCCCGACGAGCCACCTGCCCGGGGAGAAAGCGTGAGAAGGAGGTTCGTGTGGTGGAGTTTCATTTTTAATGGGGGGGGGGGGGAAGGGGTGAGGGGCGTGGGGTTGGGGGGGTGTCAGGGTCACCGCCGCCGCTAGGAGGCACAGTAAAGGCCAGGCGATGAAAGGATGGGCACAACTTTTAAAAGGGGCGGGGTTGTTGTACCGGGGTTGCCAACCTGTCCCGGTTTTTTTTTGTTTCCCCCCACCCGATTCGTTCTCCCGATTGAAGTCGCTGATGCCTTTGGAGATCTGTCAGTCTTCCTGGGATATTAAAAGTCGCGGTTTCTGTTAATTGTGCAATCACAACGACACTTGACACCAAACTCTTAGGTTCTTTCGGTAAAGTCACGTAGATAGGAAAGCAAATAAAATATCACGACGTTTCGATCGCAACAACAACAAGCGGTCGTCCTCAGGTGAAAGAGAGTAAGAGAGAAGCATGCCTCTGTGACGAGGCATTATAAAGAGGGGAAAGGGGGGGGGCAAAGGGGCGAGAGGGTGGGGATACAATTCAAAGAGGGCTTGGGTGAGAAGGAGAAAAGAAATGTGACAAGGAAGCCGAAGATATCAAACTTAACAACGTTTATAAATGTAATGCAACTCAGAGAGTCGGCTAACGCAACAGTTAACACCCTACCTCTGTTGATCAACGTCCTTCCAAAAGATTGCTCAATTTTGCATCCATCTACTCGGTTTAAATTGTGTCCGAGTTGTGTGGAAAACCTCCCCGTGGAGGCGGTTCAATCTTGATTGGAAGCTTTCGTGACTGCAGGATTTGTTGCGATCAAAACGGCGTGACACACTAGTTATTTATTTTCCCTATCTACGTGACTTTACCGAAAGAACTTAAGAGTATGAAATCCTGCAGTCACGAAAGCTTCTAATCAAGACTTGACACCACTCAAGCCATCGTGTTTCGTATATCTCCCCTCTTGTGGTGTTGTGAGATCAGCTTCTTCCCCCACGATATATCGTTTTTTTTTGTAACCTCAAGAAGTGGCAACCCTAGGTGTCGGGGTGGCTCGTGGAGCTAATTACTGTGGGTGTAACGCGGCTCAAGAGACATGCGTTGAATCGTGATGGGTGTTAGAAACAATGTTTTAGATTAATACACACATATATATGCAGGTAATATGTCAGTGTTATTCGTTTGGGCTCCTAAACTGAACAAAACTGTCCGATAGAGACGGAACAAACCGAGTAGCGATGCGAATTAGATGGGAAATTTCAGACACTAAAACCGATTGATTATTAAATGCAATCGTGGCCCCTGACAAATCCATCGAGTCACTGGAGTTGGTGAAACTAATGAACAATTGATATATATGGTTTGAAACAAGTATCCTCCTTATAGAGGTAAGTCAGTTTAACACGTTGTAGGCTTTCGCGACCAATATCATCCATAATAGAGGGGAGTTTTGGGATTAGATCGCGTAAATGTGTCGTTAAACCCGCCACCACCCGACACAGCCAATTAGTCAAAATTGTCACGTAAGCAGACCTTGCCAATTCGTTACTAGTTCAGCACACCGGTGTGTTGGAGAGTAAACTCACACCACGTGAGTTGTGAGTTTACCTTACCATTTGGCCGTGTCGGGTGGTGGCAGATTTAACGACACATTGATATCTTGGCGATCTAACCCCAAAGAAAACCTATCATGGATAATATATGTTTTAAACTTGAAAATATCAATGGGGCAAGAGCAACGGACCGCACTAACTAAACTCCACGTGTCCACCACTTTGCCATGGACTCACCCGTTTCAAGTTGTTTTTGCTCTCACTTTTCATCGTTGGTTTTCACAAGAGCGCCTCCTGTGCAAGATGTAAGATTGCGTTAGCGGCGGCGTGAGACCAGGGAGGGAGTGAGGGGGAAGCTACGGGGAGACAATGGAGTTTGGGGGTGCGTGTCGCACTGCAGACCGTACGTTGGTAGTCTACACACTGGCCGCTGTTAATTAACGATAGGACGTGAATTGTAAAGTTATGACCACGTGCGTGGTATCTGTTCGCTTAGCGCAAGGCACTTTCTTGATGAGTGGCTGGCTGATCGCTTTTTATTGTAGGAGCCCTGTTAAGTGGGGCAGCTGTTTCTGGGAAGTGGGGATGTGGGGTGGGGGGGGAGTGCCCTCGATATTAGGGGGCGGGGCCCGACCTGGGATGAAATATGCGCACCACCACCGCCGCTGCGTGGCATCTCTGGTGGGTGCGATGTCGGGGAGTGATGTGTTACTCCTGTAATTAGATTACCAAAGAAGGTGCCAGAAATATTGTCCTATTCCTCTGTAGCGTGTAAATCAGATTGTTATCATCAGATCGCTGTTACTCTTTAAATGTACGTTCATTTACCATATGCTAGTCAATTGCATTTTTGGAGTTTGCTCTGATTTAGTATGCATCTGTGATTTTTTTTAAAGATTACTTGTAACGGTTGATTACTTTTTTTAGTTTTCCATTATTCGTAATTTGATACTGATCGAAAACATAATTTTGAAAGGGGGAAAATGATGGCGTCAACAGCTTATGTCCATACGAGGACACGCAGGCACTCACAGCAGGTGTCAGGCAATTGCTGGGATATCTCAAAACATTGCGGGCAGACTTCTCAATATTTTGTAGTAGGCGCTGTGAAACGGCTATTTGCCTGACACTTTCTGGCCTGAACAGTTTCAGGCAGGCCACGTGAAATGTAGCGGCAACGTCAATCCATTTTCAGGCAGCCTACGACTGAATGATGGATTTCAGGTGAGTGTACAGACCTCAATTCAAAGTTCTCATGTCACGCAAGAGTTCTGATAATTCATGAGGATAATTCAACCGCCGCTTTGAGGTTCACGCTACACGTACACGCTGTATTATATTGTATAATCCAAATGAGGGGGAAATGAGAAAGTAATCTGATTCCACGACATAAAAAATATACCGATAACTGTAACGGGATTGGGTTACGTTACTTCTAACACGTTAATTAATCCATAATTAGCGACGACTGTCGTTATTTTCCAAAGTAATCCTAATCCCAGGAGCGGGGTACGTGCCGAGTGAATGGGAGGGGTTAGCTTAATGGAATGCCAGTTCAAAGGGTTAAATTCTCCAGCATTCTAGAACCTGGGAGGAAAAAAAAGAATGAAGATTTTGCAAAGAAAAAAGTTTCTTTAATTGTAATCATTGTTTCTTTTCAAAGTTTTAATAATAATAACGTTTTTTCATCAGGGTTCTGCTGGGGAATTTTGTCCTAATTTTTTTTTTTTACAGATTATAACTTCTAGAGGCACATGTCAAATCTCTGATATGGCATCATTTTTACTGGGTTTATTAATTCCCCTGATTAATTTTCTATTGGTGTTCTGTTCCATACATCACACCCACCACTCTCAATAAACCAACACTCTCCACCACCCATCACTCTCTATAAACCAACACTCCTCATCACTTCCCATCACCCATCACTCTCAATAAACCTTTCACTCTCCACCACCCATCCCTCTCAATAAACCAACCACCACCCATCACTCTCAATAAACCAACACTCCCCATCACCCACCACTGCCTATACACCATCGCTCTCCACCACCCATCACTCTCTACAAACCAACACTCCCCATCACACCCAGCACACCACCTTACCACACCCCACACACACACTGCCGAACCCAGTGTTCTTCAAGTCTATATCCCACTGGGTCACATAATAAATACATATACCATGAGCTGTTGGGTCCTCGGGTCACCTTGTTTATCTCGTTTTCAATTCAACACTTTATTTGTCTCTCTGTACATCTCTATCATTTCTTGCTTAGCTCTCATCTCACCGATCTATATATTGTCTACATCTCTCTCGTGTATCTCTCTTGAGTTATCTCTTTATCTCTCAATGGACCGTATCCCTCATCGGGCCACTCCAAAGGCATTCACGGGCCTCAGCTGTGGCCTGCGAGCCAGCAGTTTGAGACGCCTTCTCTTACCCATCGCTCCGCATCCACCACCCGTCACCCATCACACGCCAAATCCCAACACCCATTACACCGTGCACAACCCATCAGCCATCACATCCCATCACCAATCTCATCACCCCCATCACACAGTCCATCATACCCGGACACCCATCAATACCCCAACACTCATCACCCTCCCCTCCCTCCCGCACCCAATGTAATTTAAGATTTGTACAGATGCGCACGCGGTTCTAGTTGAATCATCGGCTCTTCCCTCTTGTGTCATCTACCAAGGTGGGCTTCCCCGAACGCCATGTGTATCGGTCTTCACCATTCACGTGAGCATGATGCTGTCACACGCTCCACGCGCCTGATGATTGCTAACCATATCTCGCCGTCTATGCGTTACGCGGTTGGAGGGGGAGGGGGGGGCAAGACGATGGTGCCCTGATGTAACCAACACTGGCTGTTTTAGTGAAGTTATGTTAGCCCGACGCTGTTAAAAGGCCAACGCGGCACACGAGGGGGTGGTGTGGCAAGTTAGAACGCCCGGACGCTTTAGTCTCCCCAGTGCTGATATTTACACACTGCAACCGGCTACTCGTTTTAAGATCTCCATTTTAATTTGAAGCAGTGCCCTGCGTCACGTGAGACACACACGTTATTATACTATATGAGAAAAAAAGTTTTGCTCGCTGGCTGGCCGGTTGAAGGGAGGGAGGGTGGGACAATCACGTCCAAGGGACCTGCAGGATTCCAGAGTCTCTTAATTTGAACGACAGTGCCCCCCGCCCCCCCTACACACACAACAGCTGTACTGCCCCCCCACCCCTCACTACGAGAGCAGCTACAGCCGGGCCCGATTTGAAATCGGCATCTTCTACGTAACATTGGGGCCACACACGAAATACCCCCCCCTCTCCGCGCGCACACACAGTACATGGAGGTCGCTCTCTGAATTCGAGTCGTCGCTCTGTTCTCCGCGTGCGACGTTGCTCGCCCATCATCAGACGCGTGCGGCATGTAGCGACCTTGACGTGCATTTGAGCGGAGAGGATTTGGGAATCGCGCGCACGCAGGTGCCGCGGTGTTTTCACGCGAGTCGGACATGGGACGTCTTCCATCCTCTGAGCGTGCTGGTAGTTCTAGGGAGTCCCACGTCATTTTTTAAGTACGATTTATTGTTATTTCTTAACACCGCTTCATTATTGTCGTTATTACAGAGATTATTGATGTTAATAATTATATGGTCATTTGAGCCTCTGTCTTTAAAAAAGCAAAAGCACGGTCGCAGTGACACGGTCCTTGGTTTCACAGTCACGAATCTGCAATGTGGTCACACCGATACATGCACAACACAAAGAGAAAGATCCCCCGTGTAGCCTGTAACAGTTTGTTGGGGCAAGTGCTGCTAGCGAGCACCTATGAAAGCCAGCACGGCATATAAGCGGGTGGGTGGCCAGCACCACGCCCGGCCGCCTTTGTTTCCCTTGTGACGGTGTTTACTACACACCGCACCAGGTACTAATTTAAGGTTGAGTTGACCTAGCGGAGGCCCAGGATCGGTTCAGATATATTTGCAACTGTTATTGGCCGTGAGCGGGAATCGAACTCGGATTGCTGGGTTTGTAGAGTAGCGCGCTAACCACTGCGCCACCGCTCCCCACACACGAGCATATGCAAGACGCACGGCATTGAACGCACCCTTCCCTGGGTGGGATTAGAGTTGGGTTAATGACGGCAACCCTTCAATTGTCCTCTACAAATCTGCCTTAATGCGGCCAGCAGCGGTCCTCTCTCTCCGCAGCTAAGATAGCCACTTCATTGGCACGTCGTGACGCATCCCGGTCGGTTGTGATTAAAACAGATTTGTGAGAAATTCAAACTGAACCTGTGTCACAAATGTACCAAAAAAAATCAAACAAACAGCGGACGCACACAAACTCTACTGGTAAACAAAAACACAGCAGCCATGCATGACCTGAGCTAACCCACGCGGTACAAGCCCTCTCTGATCGCATAATCCTGTTTCCCAGATTATATTCGGCACGTAGCAACGCACATCTTTTATATTTAAAACTAATCGACGATGTCAGAGCAAGTCCTCGTTTAACGCGGTAGTAGACACGTTCTTAGTAGATGCGTTCTTGGAAAGCGCCGCGTTAAGCGAAAAACAATTTCTCCCCCGCGGTAAATAACGTAACGATGAAGTTTGACGAGATACGATGTACGCACGCGGTACGATTGCGGGACAAAGAACTGCATTAAACCGTTGAGCCGCGCAGCTCAAGAAAGTAGTTCGTCGTTGACCGCTCAGAAACCGCGTTGTAACGGGCGCGTTCTGTGTTGTGCGAACAGTGTTTCCCTCATGGAATAACAGCGTTCTAGCGAAAATGCGTTGTGTGGACACGCGTTAAGCGAGGACTTGCCATATATATTGTCTCGTCTCTCTCTCTCTACCTGTGTATTTTCTCGGCGGCTCGAGTTCTTTTACAACACGGAACGAGTGGAGTGTTCCCCCCTCCCGTTGTCTGGCTGTTTTTTGTTCTGTCGTGTTTTAATTTGGATTAAAGAAATATTTTTGAAGTCGAATGTGGATTGTATGAAAGTAAACAAATTTTCTGTGTTTGTTGACTGCCTCGTCTCTCTTTAATTTGGTCGTAATTTTCTGTTTTTGTATATATATATCTCTTTAATGAGTCCTCTTGATAAAAAAAATATATATATGACGCACGGTGAAAATGTAATTAACTTTTAACATTTTCCCTCGACTCGATGGCTTCCTTCATTTCACCAAAGAAGAGTCCGCTGACATTTGCAAATCTTGACTTTTTTCAAGTTTGGTCCGAGCCCTCTATTTAACCCGCACACATTTCACTTGAATGTAATTAACTTGGTAACTAGTTTTACTTTTGACTGGCATCATGTATTTAATCATGAAGGCAGTCTTACTGGGATAAATGCATTAGGTGTCGTGGCCAATTTTATTATTTAGCTAATTAACAACCGTCAATCAACCAGGTGGGATTCATTTTTATATTTCGAAATAATATTTTTTTAATGTCATGAATGGCAGTCTAGGTCATCATGATAAAAAAATATATCAGTGAGTGAATACAATGAATTAAATTGCATTGGTGTAAGGGGACAAGCTGTACCGCTATAATTAATCGGACATGTGACCATTTACGTGAGCTAAGGCCCTGATTGGATCCTATTTCAATCCGATTGGGATGGGTGGATTTGAGATTGTGTGTGGGGGGGGGGGGGGGGGGATGATGAGGTCAGGGGTTAAAACAAATTCTGACCAATCAGGAGAGGCGTTGACTGCGCACAACTCATCTGGTGATAATTTTCCAAATGCTGTGACCATGCACCTGGGAAAGACTGAGCATGTCGTACGTTACAGACTTTGTAAATCCACTGCTGGATGTCAGGCCTCCACCCACACCATATTTATCCATGGGGGTTGTTTGCTCCTAGTTCAACACCGAGTTCAGTGTGGGTTGGTGGAGGTCAGTGTGGGTTGGTGGAGGAGGTCAGTGTGGGTTGGTGGAGGAGGTCAGTGTGGGTTGGTGGAGGAGGTCAGTGTGGGTTGGTGGAGGATGTCAGTGTGGGTTGGTGGAGGAGGTCAGTGTGGGTTGGTGGAGGAGGTTAGTGTGGGTTGGTGGAGGAGGTCAGTGTGGGTTGGTGGAGGAGGTCAGTGTGGGTTGGTGGAGGAGGTCAGTGTGGGTTGGCGGAGGAGGTTAGTGTGGGTTGGTGGAGGAGGTCAGTGTGGGTTGGTGGAGGAGGTCACTGTGAGTTGGTGGAGGAGGTCAGTGTGGGTTGGTGGAGAAGGTTAGTGTGGATTGGTGGAGGAGGTCAGTGTGGGTTGATGGAGAAGGTTAGTGTGGGTTGGTGGAGGAGGTTAGTGTGGGTTGGTGGAGGAGGTCAGTGTGGGTTATTGGAGGAGGTCAGTGTGGGTTGGTGGAGGAGGTCAGTGTGGGTTGGTGGAGGAGGTCAGTGTGGGTTGGTGGAGGAGGTCAGTGTGGGTTGGTGGAGGAGGTCAGTGTGGGTTGGTGGAGGAGGTCAGTGTGGGTTGGTGGAGGAGGTCAGTGTGGTTTGGTGAAGGCGGTCAGTGTGGGTTGGTGAAGGAAGTCAGTGTGGGTTGGTGGAGGAGGTCAGTGTGGGTTGGTGAAGGAGGTCAGTGTAGGTTGATGAAGGAGATCAGTGTTGGTTGGTGAAGGAGGTCAGTGTGGGTTGGTGAATAAGGTCAGTGTGGGTTGGTGGAGGAGGTCAGTGTGGGTTGGTGAAGGAGGACAGTTGGTGGAGGAGGTCAGTGTGGGTTGGTGGAGGTCAGTGTGGGTTAGTGAAGGAGGTTAGTTGATGGAGGTCAGTGTGGGTTGGTGAAGGAGGTCAGTGTGGTGGAGGTCAGTGTGGGTTGGTGAAGGAGGTCAGTGTGGGTTGGTGAAGGAGGACAGTTGGTGGAGGAGGTCAGTGTGGGTTGGTGAATAAGGTCAGTGTGGGGTGGTGGAGGTCAGTGTGGGTTAGTGAAGGAGGTCAGTTGGTGGAGGTCAGTGTGGGTTGGTGAAGGAGGTCAGTGTGGTGGAGGTCAGTGTGGGTTGGTAGAGGAGGTCAGTGTGGGTTGGTGAAGGAGGACAGTTGGTGGAGGAGGTCAGTGTGGGTTGGTGAATAAGGTCAGTGTGGGTTGGTGGAGGTCAGTGTGGGTTAGTGAAGGAGGTCAGTTGGTGGAGGTCAGTGTGGGTTGGTGAAGGAGGTCAGTGTGGTGGAGGTCAGTGTGGGTTGGTGAAGGAGGTCAGTGTGGGTTGATGAAGGAGGTCAGTGTTGGTTGGTGAAGGAGGTCAGTGTGGGTTGGTGAATAAGGTCAGTGTGGGTTGGTGGAGGAGGTCAGTGTGGGTTGGTGAAGGAGGACAGTTGGTGGAGGAGGTCAGTGTGGGTTGGTGAATAAGGTCAGTGTGGGTTGGTGGAGGTCAGTGTGGGTTAGTGAAGGAGGTCAGTTGGTGGAGGTCAGTGTGGGTTGGTGAAGGAGGTCAGTGTGGTGGAGGTCAGTGTGGGTTGGTGAAGGAGGTCAGTGTGGGTTGGTAGAGGAGGTCAGTGTGGGTTGGTGAAGGAGGACAGTTGGTGGAGGAGGTCAGTGTGGGTTGGTGAATAAGGTCAGTGTGGGTTGGTGGAGGTCAGTGTGGGTTAGTGAAGGAGGTCAGTTGGTGGAGGTCAGTGTGGGTTGGTGAAGGAGGTCAGTGTGGTGGAGGTCAGTGTGGGTTGGTGAAGGAGGTCAGTGTGGGTTGGTGGAGGAGGTCAGTGTGGGTTGGTCGAAGAGGTCAGTGTGGGTTGGTGAATAGGGGTGACCAAGACAACTTCAGATATCGAACGAAACGAACAGGTAAGCTCTATGATTTAGTTTTTAGATCATGCAGTTTAGTCGTACCGGTATTTTGCTTTTATTTCAGTGTGAAACAGAGTAATTCCACACGGGAGAGGGGTTTATGGAGTTGCGTTGTCACGTTAATTTCACGTTTGATTGCCATGCGATAAACGGACAAACACTCCCAACAGCAGGACACGTGAGAAGAAGAAGGCGCAGCACCACATCGTGGGGAGATTTGAATTGAAGGATCTCCCAGTGGCTGTCCTCTGACACCAAGGTAATGATGCACTGCTGTCTTCGAGTTCTGTATCATCGTTATGATGCTCGTTTAACCACGAAAGCCTCAACACAGTACGTGTCGTTTTTCAGAAGGGTCCTGCCAAGTGTATTTTTCAGTAGAGGCTGATGATTGCCGCAGTGTGGTCTAACTGAGGGGCATCATCAGTTGCAGCTGTCCCTGTGCATTAGTCTGCCAGTAGAGGTGTGATGATTGCAGGTGTGTGTATAGAACATTGTAACCGAGTGGCCAATGTAAATATATAAATTATATTCTTTGGGTCTTTCGTTAAATCTACGTGGCTTTGCTGAAAGACCCAAATAATATGAATTCCTGCAGTCACGAAAGCCTTTCAAGTCATATAAATTATAATTATGTTTTAGAAGGGCTGAAATCTGACACATTGTCGAGGCTACGCTTATCATATTAGTTTTTAAAGAAATCTAAGCCTCGTTGTTTCCTCGCTGGCTGCTGGCTGCTGGCTGGGCTCCTCTCCACCTCAACAATAATTCGGTTTTTAGTGGCCGCTTCGGGACAATGCCACCGAAACTGGCTGAGTGACTGGCTAAACAAGTTTTTTTCTCTCCCGTGCAACAAATAAACAATGAATTCAATTGAAACGGCGGAAGACGTTTGGAAGACGTAGTAATAATAATCATAATAAACAATAATAAATGGATATGGGAGTAACGAAAACTGAAGACTAACACAATTCATTAAAATCGCTCTAACTTTTCAATTTGTCCTCCTATGAATGTAACACTTTTATTACTACGTATATACAAAAAAAAGCAGATTACTTTTAGTGCACGGTCAGCCTAAAGTTCCGCATTGCTTTCAGCGTCGTCCTAAGCGCTTAAAAAATAGAGACCCCCGTCATCAGCGAACCGTGGAATTCGACTTTCCATGGATTACGACACTCAGTGGGCCAAGCCCCGCTACCGGTTGTTTACGAGTACACAAATATACCCAGCAGTGGGTCAATGAAGGGCTCTACGATGATGTGTACCCACCCCACAAGAATACCCAATATTGGGTCGATCAAGGGCTGTACACAATGATGTATACCCACCCCACAAGAATGTGGAATTTACACGAACGCATAGGAATACTTAATGCATTTAGTTCCACGGCACCCATATCCATACTCCCGAGTGTGAATCTCCACGAGTTGGGGAAGGAGGGGGGGGGGGGTGTCAGAGTAGACCCGAGAAGTCGGACAGGCCTGTGTTGGCAGAAGGAAGGAAGCGATGGCGACGTTTGGCGACGTCGCCCCACGATGGACCTGATCGTGATGAATGTGAGTGCCTCCCCGGCCACCCCAGATGGAATTGTCGGGTGGAAGGGGACACGTGCGGAGCGTTGGTGTCTATTAGGGGTGCAATGGGCTCCTCATTGGGGCATGGCGGGGGAGCTCCCAGGCGTCGTGGTGTTTGTGCCTGCGGTGTTCCCCTCTCGTGCCGAGCGGAGGATGCAGGCGGCTTAACCTTGAAGCTGAAGGCAAATTACGGGGGGATCAGAGAACCCCCTCTCCTCCCACGCTCCCTCCCCTCGTGCTCATCTCCTCTTAGCTCCTCCTCATCCCTCACTCTCTTCCAGCCCTCATTCCCCGACTCCGACTCCTCATTCACTGCTCACCGTCCCATGCGTTTCCCCGACGCCCTCTACCTCAACGCTTTCCTCTCGACCTCATCTCCGTGCAACCTCCTCTTCCTCGACTCCCTCTCCTCGAGATCCCTCCTCTGTTTCCTTCCCCGTCCTCTCTCGCCGCCCTCTCCTCAATCTCACCTCCGCCCATCTCCTATCTCTTGTACCTCAGGCTCCCTCTCTCCTCAACGTCATACATTCTCTTCCTCCTTCGACTCCTTTCATCCTCCTCCCTCACCTCTTCTTGCTCTCCTTTTCTCCTCTCTTCCTTTCTCAATCACCTACCTCGAAGCATTCCTTCTCCTCCTGCTCCCTTAACTCCCTCCCTCAACTCATTCTCCCTCCTCTCCTCCCCTTCCATCCTTTTCATCATCATCCTCCCCCTCTCCACCACCCCCTCCCACCAACCCCTTCCCCATCACCCCCCCCACCACCCCCCTCCCCACCACCCCTTCCCAACCCCCCTCCCCACCACCCCCTCCTAACCCCCCCTCCCCACCACCCCCTCCTAACCCCCCCTCCCCACCACCCCCTCCCCCCCCCCTCCCTACCACCCCCTCCGCTATCCCTCCACATGCCCAGATGTTGATGAGGCCACACGAGTGTACGGAGTTTGAGTCGTCTCCCTCCGACCCTTCTCACATCCCTCATGGTGCGGGATTTGTGTAATTAAGGGGGGCGGGTAAGGGTGGCTGTTGCATATATTGTGTTCTGAAAAATAAATCTAATTATAAATGTAAAACATGAAAATTTACGAAATTATGTACATTTGTGAAATTATGCAAATGAGTGTAATTATGCAAATTAGGCTAACTAATAAAACATGATTAAACGTGTGTTTCATGTTAATTCAGTGTAAGTGTAATATGATCAATCGTATGTGTGATTAAATGTGTATAGTATTACGTGAAAATGCATGTATATGATCTATGTGTGTGTGTAGGAGTATTATTAATGTGTTAGTTTGTATTATGATCAATAGGTGTGCGTGTAGTTACGTGTATTATACTGGTAGGAACCTCCTGGTTACACCACCAGCCCACAGGGGATTATTGTGTCCGTCCGTCCGTCGTGCATCCAAAAATGAGAGGGGTGGGGCTAGGTGGAGAGGGGAGGGTGGAGAGGGGCTGGGTGGGGAGGGAGGGGCTGGGTGGGGAGGGAGGGGCTGGGTGGGGAGGGTTGGGAGGGGCTGGGTGGGGAGGGTGGGGCTGGGTTGGAGGGGTGGGGCTGGGTGGGGAGGGGCTGGTCACCCCGTGGTGCCCTTATAAAACGCAACGTTTAACCTACTCACGCCGGCTTGTGCCCGCCCTCACAGTCGGGCATATTTGCGGAATACACCACGCCGCCGTTGACCTTGGCCATTGACCGAGCAACCCAACGTTCCTACCAGCTCCCTCCGCAGGAGAATGTGTTTATTATTTGCTCGGCTTTATTGTCTCGGCGCGTATTCTGTGTGTGTGTTGGTTATTTGTGATTGATGTGTGTGTGTGATGTGATGCTCCGCTTCGTTGTCTCGGGGTTTATTACCAATCGTGACAATGCAATGATTCTCGCTTTAACATTTACGGGTTATGATTTGAGTGTAATTATGTCCTCCTTGTTCCAGCAGCTAGCTTCAAGCGATCACCCTCGGCGCTCCCCGCCCTTCCCCCAGGAGGGCTCCCTGCTCGTCACGCTGCCCCTCACTCGCTTTCCAAAACTCATCAAACAATATTCACACCCCTCTTAGCTTCTCACAACTCTTATAACTTAGTTACAATGCAACTTATCGGAGTCAATGACTCTGCAAGCGACCCAAAACATCAGGATGAATGGAGAATATAACTTTCAGCGATGCTGAGTCTGTCAGCGCCGAACTCAAAACTCAGCAACGCCTCGGCCCTCTCCTCTTCAAGACTCGGCACCCGTGGTTGATTTCCAGGACCTAATCCCGCAGCTTGCCGTGGCAAGACTCGTTTGGGTGGTTCGGCTTCTTTGTTATATCCGAAGTTTTTTCACCTCCGGCTCATCTTCTCACAAAGGACCGGAATTCCTTTGATTTCGCTCCTCGGTCTGTAACATCTATCCTTTTTTTTACTGTGACCGTTTGTCCGGTGTACCTGTGTGTATGTCTGTTCTAATTTATTTCATTCATTTCCTAAGTCACATCAAGGCCCGACACCTCTCACCCTTCCTTCCGGTTATCTCATGGCCTGTGGGCACAGATGCTCTCAATTGCCCCTAAGTGTGGTCGGTCCCCTTTCCGTAGCCACGTATATGAGTAATTCACCTCCAGATGTCCCCTGTGTGGGGGTTCTTTTTGGCCTTTTGTTGTCTCGAGGGAGGAGTTGGCAGGTAAACGTCACTGCGGGGTTTTTTTGGAACTCGTTGAATCCACATATATATTTTAAAAAAACTATTACATTACAATAGGCAATATCACTCTTCATAAAAGTTTTTGGAAAAAGGCATATATACAACATGGGGGAGGGGAACGTGACGTGGGAAAGTGGAATGTAAAGGCTGGGTGGTGTGTATAATACATGGGCCAAAGCAGAAATTTATGATTATTGAAATAACAACAGTGACTGGACTTGATAACCTCACTCATGAATTAATTTGTACTGGAGTACCGCATAATTAATTCACTGGATTTTGGCCGTAAATGTAAATTGTAATCGCGATAGTCGGGTAATGTTAATTACCTGAGCTCATGGAGTACTGTGCAGTTGATGTGTGTGTGGTGTCGATTCGACACCACTACACACACGCACAAAGACAAAGATTCCCCATTTAGCTTTTAACAGACTGTTAGAGCAAGCGAGTACCTATACATACCCCATCACAGGCAGGTAAAAACACGGGTGCACGGTCAAATATCATCCTATACACTTAACAGCCTTTTTGTGTTTAGTTTATTGTCCTTCCCCCGTACCTTCGATAAGCACGGTTGGCTATGTACGATGCGAAAAAGTTCAACAACTATACCCCAGACTGTAGGAGTAAGTGCTCTGTTAGCAAGGGCACGGTACATGAGGGGGGGGCTGGCCAGTACCACGCCCGGCCGCCTTTGTCTCCCCAGTGGCGATGTTTACACACAGCACCAAGTACTCATTTGAGGCTGAGTTGGCCTAGGGAAGGCTCAGGACCGGTTCAGATAGTCGTCACTGGTGTTGACCGTGAGCGGGAATCGAACCCGGATCGCCAGGTTCGTAGTGCAGCGCGGTAAATGCTGCACTACCGCCACACACACACACAGATACCACATCACACACAGGTAGCCCATTACACACACACAGGTACCACATCACACACAGGTAGCCCATTACACACACACAGGTACCACATCACACACAGGTAGCCCATTACACACACACAGGTAGCCCCATCACACACACAGATACCCGATCACACACACAGATACCCCATCACACACACAGATACTCCATCACACACACAGGTAGCCCCATCACACACACACAGGTAGCCCCATCACACACACAGATACCCCATCACACACACAGATACCACATCACACACTGAGGTAGCCCATCACACACACAGATACCCCATCACACACACAGATACCACATCACACACACAGGTAGCCCCATCACACACACAGGTAGCTCCATCACACACACACAGATACCCCATCACACACACAGATACCACATCACACACTGAGGTAGCCCGTCACACACACAGATACCACATCACACACACAGGTAGCCCCATCACACACACACACACAGATACCCCATCACACACACACAGGTAACCCCATCACACACACACAGGTAGCACCATCACACACACAGATACCCCATCACACACACAGGTAGCCCCATCACACACACACAGGTAGCCCCATCACACAGACAGGTAGCCCCATCACACAGACAGGTAGCCCCATCACACACACAGATACCCCATCACACACACAGATACTCCATCACACACACAGATACCCCATCACACACACAGATACTCCATCACACACACAGGTAGCCCCATCACACACACAGGTAGCCCCATCACACACACAGATACCCCATCACACACACAGATACTCCATCACACACACAGATACCCCATCACACACACAGATACTCCATCACACACACAGGTAGCCCCATCACACACACAGATACTCCATCACACACACAGGTAGCCCATCACACACACAGATACTCCATCACACACACAGAGATACCCCATCACACACACAGGTAGCCCCATCACACACACAGATACCCCATCACACACACAGATACCCCATCACACACACAGATACCCCATCACACACACAGATACCCCATCACACACACAGATACCACATCACACACACAGATACCACATCACACACACAGATACCACATCACACACACATCGTAGCACCATCAGACACCACAACAGAATCACTCGCGCCATGACGCACTCAGACAATGCTTCATTGAAGTCGCGGCGCAAATTTCACATTTTTCTCGAGTCACCTTCCCCCGGCACCCCCCCCCCCCCCGCATTGTTTCTCTGTGGAATCTGCGGTGCGGGGGCAGTAGGGGGGGGGTGTCAGCGCCTTGTCGTCATTTCATTCTTTATTTGTTGTAAATTACTTTTTTTTTAAAGCGTCACGGAGTGGACTGGGGAGGCGCCTTCGGCATGCGGAACGCGGAACGCGTGACACGGGGGAGGAAGCAAGCAACACGGGGAGACACGGAGACACTGAGAGTCACGGGGAGACAGGGGGTAGTGATAGGACAGAGACACAGAGACACTGAGAGTCACGGGGAGACAGGGGGTAGTGATAGGACAGAGACACAGAGACACTGAGAGTCACGGGGAGACATGGGGTAGTGATAGGACAGAGACACAGAGACACTGAGAGTCACGGGGAGACGGAGAGACAGGGGGTAGTGATAGAACAGAGACACAGAGACACTGAGAGTCACGGGGAGACGGAGAGACTGGTCCTAGTGAACAATGCGGTAACCACTGCACCACCGCTCCAACAGGCAGCGAGACCCATCAAACGAGATAGCGAGAGAAGAGCGACACGCCGGACACAGAGCTCAGACAGAGAACACACCGGCAGAGTAGGCCTCGAGGATAGAGACACACTAATATGACAGATCCAGAGAGGGCCAACAGAGGCACGCAGCTCAATGGACACCGGGCAGATACGGCTTCTCGTTCAGAGGGAACTAAAAATCCCTCGCTCTCGGCTCGGATTCCTCCTGGATGCTCGCGGCCAGGGCGCCTCGTTGGAGTCAGCCGACGTGTCAACAGGACTCAGCTTTGTTGTTGCTCCCCGGCTCCTGGGTTGGCTTGAGTTTTTTTTTTGGAGGAGCTCGGATCTCATCCATCCACCCACCTACCCACGGGGATTAAGAGGCGAGGTGCCCCAGTCGGAGGGGAGGTATTTTAATTGGGGCGAGGATTTCACTGCGAGAAAGTAAACAACTGCGTGCAACTCGGGGGGGGGGGGCAACGTGGGGAGGCGGACGGTGGTGGTGGTGGTGGCTCGACAAGAGCTGTGTGTACGTATGTATGGTGGACTTCTTTCGCGCCGTACGTAGCCAACCGTGTTAAGCGGAGGAGCTGGGTTTTTTTTTGTCGAGGAGGCCAAGAGGAGGATAGGAGGAAGAGCAGGGGGTTAAGAAGAGATTAAGAGGTGCAAAGTTAGCGGAGGGAAGGTACAACAGGAAGTCAGCAGCAGGAGGTTAGGAAGATGAGGAGCAGGTCAAGAGGTGGAAGATAGCAGCAGCTCAGAAGAACAACGAGTGTGAGAAGGAAATCCAGGTGGTCCTGCAAAAGGGAGGCGGCGCGAATAACAAACAAAAAGCGGAGGACTTTTTTTGACGTAAAAACTGGAGGAAGAGGAGGCGGTCAGGAGGAGCTCGTTGAGAATTTGACGAAGCAGAGCGCAGAGCGTGACACAAAACGGGAGACCCTGCAGGGGGTGGAGGCTGAGCAAGGTTCCAGGCGGAGGAGAAGGCGGTGACGACCCCAGCAGTCACCGCCTTTGGAGCAGGTTCCCTGTGCTCTGACGCCTGCGAGGACGATGGCACGCGGAGCCCTCCTGCTCCACGTGAGCGCACTGCTCGCCTGGGTCGCGAGCCCCGACTCGGGGTCGGCACGTTGCGTGCACGACATGGTGCAGCCCTCGCATGCCCCCACCGTGGTCCTGTCCTACGCACAACCGCCACCACCATCATCATCATCATCACAACCGAGAGGCGCGTTCAGGGCAGCGGCAGCGACGACGGCTGGTGGTGGTCAGCAGGACGCCCGCCCGATGAGGATCCACGTGGAGCTCCTGGCCGAGGAGTTGGGGGGCCTGCAGGCGGAGGAGAGTACGAGGCTGCAAGCGTCCGTGCAGGCGGCCGTGAGAAGGGTCTCGGAGCTGCTGGCGGGTGAGCTGTCAATCACCCCCCGCACGACTCGCAAGCACGGCCAGCGAGCGAACCGCAATTTGTTAAACAACGACGGCATTTGTTGTGTGCCGCCTTCGCCGAACTGTGGGTATAATAACATCGCTGTAAAACGACTGAAATGTGTCTGTCCGTGTGTCTGTTAGAGCATGAAACAATAACACAAACCTTAAAGGCCTTCGTCAATTCACTGCTGGATGGAGGCCTCCCCACACCGTGTTGGTCACGGGGGTTGGTTGTTGTGTGACCATAGACTTTATATTTCCCACGCTGCATCGGTTCAGATATCTCTCACCACTGATGTTAGAAGTGGCCGCGATTAGATATCAGTTCTGGCCAGATTCATCGCAAAATTACACTAAGCAGTGCATCACTGATCTATTTTATTTGTGAGGGTTCCTAGGTTGTGCAAGGCGGTTGTGTGGATTTGTGGCTTTTCACCTCGGTTAAAATCTCTGTTGCCTACAGTTGAGAGTTTGGAACGGGTTTGTTCAACTAAAACAAATATATATTAGGTAAAGTGTGATGAATGAATGGATGGGGTCTTTGGGGAGGGCCAAAAAACTGTGAAATGTCACAGGTATTTGACAGCGATGCTATTACCCATACCAAGAGGCTCTTGGCTGACTGATGTAAATTGTAATGATGTTCTAGAAGGGTGAGAGAAAGCTGAAAACTTGGCACAAATATAGCCAAATCTATGCTCCGAACTAAATGCATCCGGAAAACAAGAATTATTAAAATAAATTGGCGCTCCAAACATGATGTCACTGGAGTGAATTCGAGTGAGAGTCTGGTTGGCTAATGTAGTTAGGTTTAGGGATAGGGCTATCGGATCTGGCTGACTAGTTGAAATAGTACAGGGTGATCCAGATGTTTTATGACCCCCCCCCCCCAATTAATTGAACCCTAACATTGTTGTATTTTAAAATTCATTTCTGTTTGAAATAAACCTTTTAAAATATATATTAAGTTTAAAAAATTTAAATGGGAGGTCACAAGACATCTGGACGACCCTGCAATGTCACTGCTGCAAATGCTGCCTCTGCGAACTTCATATGCAGCAGAGTCCCCACGTCTACGCTATGCCCCCCCCATCCCCCCCCCCCCCCTTATCAGCTGGCTTAATGCCACCAATAATCACATCTGAGAATGGCGAGAGAGAGAGAGAGCCATCATGACAGAATAACAGTGCCAGGGACCCACACAGGAGGTTAGTGGCGGGGAGGGGGAATTGGGGGCGGTCAACGATTAACCCAGAGAGGCTGGGTGTGCACGCGTCTCTATGGTGTGATATTTGTTGCTATAATATTTTGGCGAACATTAAACGCCGAGGATCATAGCAACAAATGTCGTGCCATACGTCTCGCCCGACAGCTCTGCAAGTCACGCGACACGCGAGCTGCACGCGTGGTAGAGAAGCCTCGAGAGCCACTCTCCATGTTTTTCTTGTTCGTGTTTTTGTTGTTTTGTTTGTTGTGGTTGCACCCGATTCAAGAGCCGAATGGCTCACAGGGCTATACCAAAATAAAGAAACTGAAACTCCATCCCGCCGGATTGCTAACATAGCATATAATCACTAACACACATTACAACTAATTACTAATCTACAACGCATTATTAATCATAACCATTGACTGATTACTAATCGATTATATAATTACAATACCCCCCCCTCCGCCTCTAATCACTGCACCTGATATGAGTTAAATGATGACGTCACCCTGCTGCTCTATATAAAACCGGGAGCAAGCGAGGGCTTTACCATTCTGGCGAATTTCCCGATGATGCTGGATGTATTTACCAGCGAAACGTCGTACTCAAACTGTAAATGTTGTGGATTCACTCTTCAACACACCGGTGGGCTAAAGTAGTGAATTATTTGTGTTTTGTCAACGTGACACTTTTTTGCTGATTGGCCGTGTCGGGTGGTGGAGGGTTACGACACATTTATAAATAACGCGATCTAACCCAAAAACCTTTATTATGAGCGCTATCGTCAGTCGTACCGATTTATTTACGGGGGCCAATGAGAGTAAACGACTTTTTGATAACCCCACTCATTGAACAAATACACGTTGAATTGCATATCACGTCATACCGCTGTTATTGGCTGCGTAATGGAATCGGAACCGCTCAAGTAAAGCCACCTCTGATGGTACCGGCAAGTGCAATATCTGAAATCTTGTTTGTAATTATCGCTGCGTATCAATAATACGTTATGCCTGTATCGATCCGCCACCTCCTCCGAGCGATTTCATGAAATGTGTCATTTCGGGTGCCCGTGTGTGTGGACAGTACATCTGTCTGCTAGTGCGGAGCGGTGGCACATTGCGCTTCGAACCCGGTGGCCCGAGTTCGATTCTGCTCACGGCTAGCATAAGTGGCGAATATTTGAATAGGGCCTGGGTCTCCCCAAGTTTGGTTCGGCCTGAAATGAGTATCGGGTGCGGTGTGTGAACATCAGTGCTGAGGAGACCGGTAGCTGGGAGTGGTGTTTGCCCTCTTCCCCCCTTTGTGTACTGTTCCGGCCATCATAGGTGTTCACTAATAACAATTGCCCCAACAGTCTGTTAAAGGCTATACGGGGGATCTTTGTCTTTGTTTGTGTGTGCAGTGATCCCTGTGTCAGGTCCACTGCGTTTGAGCCGAACTCCCAGCAAATACTGCAAGAGCTTCTGGCCCCAGTCATATGAGAATGGAGGGAAGTAGGTGCTCTCTAACTACACTGAACCATCATATCCATACACATCTCCATCATTACCACGACCAAACACTGCTCACACACATCAACAGTACTCCCCATCACTAAACACACACATCTATCATTACCCACACCCGATCATGGTTACTGCCTTTCCATGCACCACATCACTATCCCCTTGGCTACAGCACCTCCACACAGAAGGTCCAGCAACGTCCCTTCTTTAACATCAATCGTAAAAAAAACATGCCGTGAGCTTGAGTGCTAACTCTGGAATCCCATCGCCCTCGTGCTCCCCTCTCCTTCCCTCTGTCCTCTCTCCCTCCATCCCTCCACATGGCTCCTGTCACAGGTGCTCCACTTTGGACAGCAGGTACACTGGGGAGATGTGTTTGGAAGCAAAGGTACAGCCTCATCACCACTATCACCACTGTCATGATCACGATTACCATTGCTGCTACACCTACCACCACCACCATCTCCTCCACCGCCACGATCATCATGAAACACCATGTATCATCACTGCCATTTTCATCACCAACACCATCATCAATCATCATGTATCATCGATTAATCACAAACACCACAACCATCAGCACCACAAACACCTCCACCGTCATCAATCAACACAAGCATCCGCAACACTGCTACCATCATCACCACCTTCGTCGCTAACATGACCGCCATCAAAAGACAAACGATAGTCTCACTGACAACAACGACAACAACCGCCATTCGCCACTAAGTGGCGGAGACGTCACCACGGCGTTTGTGCCAGGCTGCGTGCACTTCAAGGCCACGTGAAGCATCGAACGCCCACTGGCAGGAGGTGACGGGACAGACCCAGCAGGTGCCCATGGGTCGACTCATTGAGATGACCGGCAGATTCACCGCCACCACCGTCTTCCTCCATCCCGATCGGCTCAGATCCCTGAGGAGCACCTGCTGGGCTACTCAACGTGGGGCAGCTCGGGTTCCGGTGTGGAGATCCGTGGGGACGGTCCCGGGGTCCTGGACTCCGACTTCATCCTCTACGTGCGCGCCGCCGACACCCTCCGCTGCGCTGCCGGGGTGCGAACCGACGCCCTGGAGCTCGACTGCGGCGTGGCTATCGAGTGTGCGGGCAGTGTAGTTCATTTCAGTTCATTTATGTTGGTATAGCCCTCTGAGCCATTCGGCTCTTGATTCGGGTGCAACCGCAACAAACAATTAACATTAACAAGATGTTAAATTGACTGCACGCAAACAGAAACATCCAGGGAAAAAAAAAACATTAAAATCTTCCAGAAAAAGCGCCGTTAGTTAATGCTGTGTGCAAAAAATCCCAGCTGGATGCTAGATAAACAACAAACAATCACAATACAATTTAGGTAAAAGTTACGTTTAAATCTATACTACAACAAACAAATATGGCCAAATTTGAATCTTATTCGAAATCACTAAAATAACGCTATAAAAACAATGTTACAGTGATCATAGGAACTGCGATCGAAATTTAACAATAGTGATATACATAACATGTACTACCAAACTCTGCAGTGCACTCGCATCGGGGCCAACGGGCTTATGGGGGTCAGGGATACAGAGTCGGGGGGGGTGGGGGGGGAGCGCCCAAGCCAACCACCCCTCGTCCACTGACCGAAGTGGGCACTCCCTGTTAGCAGCAGGCACGGCACACGAGTGGTGTGGTGCGGCATGGCCAGCACCGTGGCCAGCCGCCTTTGTCTCCCCAAGTGCTGATGTGTATATGCAACACCAGCTATTATTTTTAGGCTGAGTCGCCCAAGGGGAGGCCAGGCACCCGTTCAGATATCACTCGCAACTGACAATGGTTGTTGAAGGATTGCCGACAGGAAGTCATGGGACAGAGCCAAGTGTTCACTGAGATGACTGGCAGATGCACCGCCTGTACTCCACAATGTGCCACCTACAAAAAAAAGATCCCCCTTGTAACCTTAACAGACTGTAGGGACAAGTGCTGTTAGCTTGCACCTATGAAGGCCGGCACGGCACACGAGGGGGTGGGTGGCCAGCGCCGCACCCGACCGCCTTTGTCTCCCCAATGGCGATGTTTACACACCGCACGAGGTGTTTATTTGAGGCTAAGTTGACCTAGGGGAGGCCCAGGACCAGTTCAGATAATTGTCACCGGTGTGTGGCCGTGAGCGGGAATCGAACTTGGGTAGCCGGGTTCGTAGCGCAGCGCGCTAACCGCTACACTGCCGCTCCCTACACATATACACACACCTATACACAAGACACCTATACACACGACACCTGCACACACAAGTGACACACATGCACAAACAAACTTGTATCTGCCCCACCCACCGTCGCCCCTATGTTCCCTCGTCTTCACTAACCCTGGACCCTGCACCCTCGACTCGGACTGGAACCCTGACCCTGCACTGGAACCCTGACCCTGCACGTGCGGTGCATCAGGTCACCGCCTACGCCGCCTACTGTCAGCTGGACCAGGTGGACCGGCCCGTGGCCGCGGCCGCCACCTTCTGCCCCGCGTCGCTCCGGGGCGACGCCTTCAACAGTGAGAGCACGGCGCTGGTAAGCAGGGATCAGTGGTGGACAAGAAGGACTTTGTGATAAAAGGCTGGGTGAAACAAAGGCTCTGATGGTTGGTGCCCTTGTGATGATTTGATCCGATGGATGGTTGCGATGAACGTGATGCTGGCGATGATGATGCACTGGATGTGATTGATGGACATTATAGAACGTTTGGTGTTGCACGTGATGGCTAAGTTATGGATGGATGGACGGAGATGATGAATTTAATGATTGCGATGCATAAATGAGGTGGATTAGATGAATCTCATCTATGGAAGTGATTGGACGTTTAAGCAAAAATATGCGTCAGGTGTAGGTGGCGCACGCCTCTAATCCAGCACTGTGGAAGCGTGGGTTGGTGGATCGCACAAATATTGCGAAACTCCCTTCCCGTGGGCATCAAGGTTCACCAGGAGGTGGTACAGCAAAAATGTGGACTCCACTTTTTTCGTCTGTATGGAATTTAGTGTTTCCCCCTTGCATGATTGGGTTTTCTCAGGATCCTTCCAATTTCCTTCCACATTGTAAACACTCATAAATTGGCCTATAACACGTTAATATATAAATAACTGCAGAGCTTGGGGGGAGGAGGCCAAGCTCACCGATTGGCTGCTGCCTTTCCCGCTTATCTGTGGTTCCTCGTCGCCTCCGAGTCGTTAGAAAATACTGTTCAGCGGCGTGTCACAAATTGAAATGATGAATAAATTATCATAATATTTGGCGCTGACGCTGTTTTCACACAGGCCGTCATTCATGAGCTCTTCCACGCACTCGGCTTCTCCAAGGACCTCTACAGCAAGTGGCGCGACTGCAGCGACTCGGGTGAGCGCGCGGCACCCCCTCGTGTCGTCGCCACTAACGGAAACCTTAGTGAGCAGATGGAACTTTCAAAAACCGAGTCGAGTGCTCTCGTCTCGGCTCTTTCATTCTTCATTGAGTGCGCCTCGGCAAGCAATTCGCACCTGTAAACGCTGATAAGAATTATCCGAATAACACATCGAACTCTGTGCGACTGACCGACCCCACCCCCCTACCACCCACTGCGACGGATCGATGCGCAGCGCTGGCGCTGGGCCGGGACTGCTCCCCGCGGGCCCAGGTCACAAACGAGGACGCGCACGGGCAGCAGCGCGTGTTCACCCCGGCCGTGCTGCGCGCCGTGCAGCACCTCCTGGCCTGCAACTCCTCCGAGTGCGGCGGGGTCCTGGAGGACGCGGTGACCACCCTGACCCCAGCATGACCCCACTCTGACCCCCCCCCCCAACCTTATCTTGACTGCATCGCGCAGTTTCAGACGCGCTTCTGCGGCCGTCTGGAACGCTCTTCCTTCCGATATTAGGAAGCCACTGGAGCTATGTACTTTTAAATGATCTTGATTGAAAAGTCATTCCTTTCGAACTGCTTATTGCGTTTAGTTTGCTGTCTTTCCCCCACACCTCCGATTAGCGCAGTTGGTTATGTACGGTGCGAAAGAAGTTCAACAACATATGACACCACCTTGAACTAAACCTGAGGTGGGGTACCCACAGTCCGCAGGCCATATCCGGTCCACGGCTTAAATTAATGTAGTCCGTGGCCACATGAGGCCTACCACTTAGGAACGGCCCGCAAATAAAATATAGTCTTCACTGCAGGCATCTCGGCCACACCAAACGGGTACTATAGGGAAATATTGTCGACCGGGCAATAGTTTATAATTTTACTTCTGTCACTGCCAAGGCCTCCTGCACCGCACCTTAAACTTGAGAAGACCCCACTTTGTTCCAAACATCCCCAACCCAACCTGCACCACAACCCTAACCCTCTTACCCTCACCTGACCCCGAAAGTGACCTCACCCAGTGCCGGAATAAGCTAGTGAGGGGTCCTAAAGGGGCCCTAAATTAAGAAAAACACGTATATATTCAAACATTTTTTACTTGTATAGTAAAGTAATTGTATTTTTTCATTTGCTATACAGCCAGATAATACGACAAATCGCTAACCTTAAACACCCATTCGTTCGTAAAAGTTGAAGGCAGTATAGTACTATAGTAATAGAGCAAGTGCAGAATCACTGAACCGGAATTGATAAGCTTAAAAGCATTCAGCGTGGGGCTCTTGAAAGTGCGGGACTCGTAGCTACAACACGTGTAGCTACTACACGTGTTTTAGCTACTACACGTGTTTTAGCTACTACACGTGTTTTAGCTACTACACGTGTTTTAGCTACTACACATGTCGTAGCTGCTACACGTGTCATAGCTGCTACACGTGTCGTAGCTGCTACACGTGTTGTAGCTACTTTTGCTCCTAGGATATAATCCGGCTCACCCCTCGATCCCGCCCCCGCAGGACGGCTCGTCGGTGGCATCGTCGCACTGGGAGGCGCGCGCGCTGCAGGGCTCCATCATGACGGCATCGCTGGGAGCACCCGGCCTCGTGCTGGTGGACACGGTGACGCTGGCGGCGTTGGAGGACACGGGGTGGTACCGCGTCAACTACAGCCGGGCCGAGCCACTCGTTTGGGGCCGTGGTACGTACGTACAGAAGACAAAGACCCCTCCCCCCAACCCCCCTATAGCCTTTAACAGACTGCTGGGGCAAGTGCTGTGAGCACCTGTGAAGGCCGGCACGGTGCACTAGGGGGTGGGGTGTCCAGCACCACGCCTGGCCGCCTTTATCTCCCCAGTGCTGTTTCATTATGACTTATTAATTGTATGTCACATGCACCTCACTTTGCCTGCAGGTCAGGGGGGAGACTTCGGTTTGGTCTCCACGTGCTCCACTCCAGATTCTCCCTTCTTCTGCCAGGGAAGGTGACAACTACAAAAACTACTAACAACCACCACCCTTACACAAGCACACATGCACAGAATGGGATAAAAAAAAACACATTCTTGTAAATGGCAGAGGAATTTAATTGTAACATCCGCATACCCACAAAACTGTGGGTCTACAGATGTGCAGTTATGTGGATGTTAGGATATACGAAATTGCAGTTGTGCGGTTATGCGGATTTGCAGCGATATGGATGTGCAGTTCCGGGAATTGATATGCGGATGTGCGGTGATGTGAATGCATATGCGGCTGTGTGGTTGTGCGGTATAGCGGACTAGGGTGCCACTACCTGCACCTGCACAAAGGTCGCTGCGACACTGACTCATTCCTGAACGGCTGCCGCATCTACAAGCCACTCGTCAGCAAGGTCAGAGCTCACATCTATGCCACGAGAAATTTAATTTGTCCGTCTGAGAGTCCGTCAGTCACAGCTCTTGCTTGAATAACTTTCATCTTCCAGTCAAATAAGAGTTCATTCGAATCGGAAGGAAACGGATCGATGGCTTCGATAACGATCTGTGTACGACCTATGACCTTTCAGCGGCATAAAAAAACCCATGTGAAAATGTTTACTGTGCTGTTATGGAATTCTAGACATGTTTAACGCTCTTGCCAATCCTAATATTAAATTCCTAAAAAAATCCACTCACATCTGTATTTAAAGACCAGAGCAGAACCTAACAAAACATGCCAACATGTACGGGGCGTGCTTCTCCCCGTTTCTCAACCAACCTATGATTTCATCTCTCTCGACTGGTAAATCCTCCGTGTAAATCTGCGTTTTACACACAAGTGCATCGTTCTCAACACTTCATTGCGTCAATTTATCCGACGGTCCTGGGCCCGTGCCTGGTGAATTATTTTGTTTCACGAAGCTCCTTGTCCTTCCCCCCGCACCTCCGATTAGCACCGTCGGCTACGTACGGCGCGAAAAGAAGTTCAACATTACATACGCATACAGCACACATTAGCCTCTGGACGAGAAGGCGTTATTTTTTCCTCTCGGGTTGTCACACGACGGCGTGCACTCTGCCCCCCCCCCCCCCCCCCCCCCCGTGGTGCAGGGGGAGTGCTGGCTGGAGGCGAATGCCCCCTCCGTCGCAGAGCGGAACTCCACGGGCGAGGTTTACCTGAGCAACAGCCGCTGCTTCTTCTCAAACCTCAGCCGACAGGTAAGAGAGAGGGCTTCGGCATTGCCTGGGCATCTCTCCAGAGCCAGCTCCCAGTCAGCTCGCCAGAAAAGCTGACCAGAAAACAGCTTACCAGAAATCTGACTATAACAGCTCACCAGAAACAGCTCAGCAGAAACAGCTCTCCAGAGCAGCTCGCCATAATGAGTACAACTGTGGCCTTAAAAGGAAACAAAATACATATTGTGCGACGTTTCGGGTAATGGACCCCCCTCCTCTATGGCACATAAATCGTGCGCCACTGCCAACGCAGAAGCATCACCACGTAACCTGCATAGGTAGACATGCTCACTCATCTGGGCATCTCACCTGAACAAAGCACATCACCTGGGCATATCACCTGAAGAGGTTACATGTCCTTTGACTCACCAGTATACCTGACAAGTAGGCAAGCTCACGCCCACCCAGACACCTCATCTGGACAAAGCACGTATGCCGCTGTCTTATCACTTAAGCACCTCACTTGATCAGATACATGCTCACAAATCAGTGTACCTCACCTGTAACACGTACTCCCCCCATCAACTGCATCACCTTACCTGTGCACACACGTTATTGCCAACTGGGCCTCTCGCCTGTACGAGCAGGCTTACTCACCCGAGCGCCTTACCTGCGCAGACGTACGCTCACTGTCCCGTGCGCACCTCACCCCACCCCCGTGATGCTAACCCCACCCAGGTCCTCCCCTATTCCCCTCTAGGGTGTCCCGTCTAACTCCTCGGGGCTGCTCGGACGCTGCTACGCACACCGCTGCCTCGGGGAGGAGCAGGTGGAGGTGCGCGTGGGCGACTCGGGGTGGACGCCGTGTCCCGCAGGGTCCAGCATCAAGGTGTCCGCCCCCACTTCTTCTTTCGTACGACTGCTGATGTAGATGCAGAGCAACTACAATTTCACATTTGGGGTCAAGCCAGATAACTGCGTCAGGAGCAGCGAAGTGTATCGCTGTGATGTCTCCTTCTCATTTGTGGATGGGGCATTGCGTCGATATACGTTGTACGGCCTGTTCTGGATGACCACAGTCGCACACTGCTGGAGAGTTTTTAATCATCCATTTGTGCATCAGGTATCCCGCATCTGCTGCCATGGTCTGTGGAGTGGATGCGATTTAAGGTGGACCATGAGCTTTGTGGAAGATCAAACCCAGGGATCTTGTGTTTTGGGTCTTTGACAATAAGGTGTTTGTGAGTTCTTTTGAACTCCATTCAGCTCTCCAAGCTTCATCAGGGTTGAATGCGCATTGTTTAAGGTTAAGCGCATTGGTCCAACAGCGATGACGAAGGGTCGTTATTGAGGTCTTGCTTTCCTCGATTCGCAGGACTTCCCAGAGGGGTGCAGCGGATGGGTGGGGGGGGAGATGTGTGACTGCACGGGCAGCCAGGGTGTTGGGGTCGTCACTGACAGTGACCAGCTCACCCAACTCTCAACAGCACCAGTGATGGGATTGGAACTCTTTGACAAAGGGAGTCGAACTATAATTCCCTTAGAACTACACGAAGAGGATTCTAACTTAATACTCAAGGAACTATAAGTCCACAATTATACGTTTTGAATATTATACTAATGGCATTTAAAGTCTGATGGGATTGAAGCCCTATACAATACAAATGAAAGTAGAACTCGTATAATAATGGGTTTACAACTATGGATATCTAATAGCATTCCAAGTGTAATGAGTTTAGAACTCTACACTGTAAATGTGTGTTTTTTTTTAACAGTATACTAATGGGATTTGAACTCTCATCAGAGTCAAACACGGAATTCAAACTCTGCTAAGTGACTGCAAATACATTTCTTAAAGGATTTGTGCCGTTGTAATGGAACTAAAAACACCATTAAACCTGACAAGCATGGAATTCAAGCTCTACAAATATTGGAGCATTGGCGCAGTGGTTTGTGCACATCGCGCTGTATCTGGAAATAAGGACTCGTTCAGATGTCACGAACGAGTGACATCTGAACAAGTCCTTGTTGCACCCCCCCCCCCCCCCCCGTCTTCACCGATACTTGACGACAGCAGGGACCGAAACATTGCCAAAGCCTCATGACAGACATGGCGTGGGGGAGGTCTTCCTCTAACAGTGGATTGACAAATGGATGACAATATAATTAATACTCTGCCAGTTAGGATATTGGATTTCCCTCCCCGAGTGAATCTTCTGCCTGCCTGGTACCCTTCCTCCCCACTCGCATGAGAGAAAATGTTCCATTCTAACCTGAACAGAATGTGTACAAGTTTTCCTCACTTTAAGCAGTAAATGCGTTCCAAGAAAAGGGCGCACAAACTGCATGAGACGTCTGCCTGCCACGTAGCACATACACGGTGCTTAAAAAAATGTGAACACTTATATGGAACTATCGTTTCTAAATGAAAAAAGAACGGATGATAGACTGTAACATAACAAATGTATGTTCAATCTTGATTTGAAGCTTTCGTGACTGCAGAAATCCACTCTTTGGTTCTTTCGGTAAAGTCACGTAGGTATAAAATAAATCACGACGTTTCGGGCACAACACATGCCTCAGCAGCATGCCATGGCTTTCCCACCTGATGACGGACGCTTGTGTTGCGCCCGAAACGTCGTGATTTATTTTATTTTATACCTACGTGACTTTACCGAAAGAACCAAAGAGTATAAATGTATGTTCATAGCTTCAAAAAGTCAAAGAGTCTCCCACTTGTTCGCCATCGTTGTCAACGCACGCCTGGAATCTTCTCCACGTGGTCTCCAGAGCCCGGAGGCAGCAGCACATTTCTTGTAGTATTGTTGCAAATTCTCGGGAGTGTTAACATTTTTTTTTAACCACCCCCTGTACAGCACTCACAATAGCGAATTGAAACTTCAAACAGCGAATTTTTTGTAGAAATAGGTGAGGTGCATCTACCCGAAATCGCACAAACCGAACCTGCATAAAGCGAGGGAAATCTGTTAAATGGATGCTTAGTTCGTCTCAGAGATGTTGCACTTACATTTTGAGGACAATATTTTTGAAAACCACACCGACCTTGAAAATTCTCTCAACTTTGTACGGAACCGGCATCGTTTCAGCATATTTGTCCTCTTTTCTCTGGTTGCTGGAAACTGATCGCAAGGGCCGCGTACTGCTTTTGCGATGTAAAACAATGAGCACCAGTGTTCACTGTGGATCTGGCGATGACACAGCTTGCACATTTTTTTCGTCCTTCCACAAAGACGCTCAGCCAGGATCAGTGTCACACACGTTCCAGTAACTTGGCTTTTGGCTACGATCAAAATCCATTATCTCAACGTATGTTCGTCTACACAAGGAAAATTAAATGCCAATGGAGCAAGTTTGCAAAGCATGGAGAGTTGGATGCTTGGCATTACCACTTAAATTAGAGAACATAGGCTAGGTAGAACCGTTGCATTTACTCTAGATTTGAAGTTTTCGTGACTGCAGGGATCCATACTCTTTGGTTCTTTCGGCAAAAGTCACGTAGGTAGAAAACATGTACCCTTTATAAGCTCTTGTTGTTAGCAGATCTTTCTCCTAAATCAGCAGTTTTCCTGCTGTATCGGTTCCACGTGATGACGGTCGCTTGTGTTGCGATCAAAACGTCGTGATTTCATTTTGATTGTTTTATACCTACGTGACTTTACCGAAAGAACCAAAGAGTATTGCATTTACTGTTTAGAAAAAAAGCACTGGGCTTGGGCAGGACACGTCACGAGAAGGAATGATGGCCGGTGGTCAAGACAAACGACACAGTGACGGTTAAAGGAGGAAACGTGCCCGAGAGTACATATACCATGGAGAAGAAGTGATTAAATTAGCTCATATGCAGATACTAATTTTTACATGGTGGGACTGAGATAGATGGCTTTGGGGATGCTTTCATCCAGCAGTGGAATGGCCATTGCTGATGGTGGGGTTTTTTAAAAATATGTATTGAGTTTATCACACTAGTATCATGGTTACAATACTTTTACATCTGAAACACTCAATTCGGACTCCGAATGTCAAAAATTACAAGGCTGGATGATTTCCTTAATGTTTTATGAGAGCAGTCATGGTTTTTGGAACCACATGTGTGCATGTCACACCAATAATTAAGTATATTGTTTGAACAAAATTTTACTTTAGATTTATGTTCGTTAGAAATCAAAAGATTGCAATGATGAAATACATTGGAGGGCAGAAGTTCAGTTTACTGTGATCATTAATGTCTTTTGCAGTCTTTTAAAAAAAAATCTCATTTTATAATTGCCAATTTATAATTTCCCCGAAATTAAATTCCTATTTCCACGCCAGGTTCCCGGCTATGACGGGGTGTTGATGTGCCCCACTGGGAGGCTCTGCCGTGATTACACGTCATCGACCACGACCGCCTCAACCACTTCAACAACGACCGCCACAACCACGATAATAACCAGGCGAACCAATTCAACGACGACCACCGGGCCACCCGCAAAGTCAACTGCGACTCTGAAGCCGTCGCTCTCTGAAGCCAGCAGGGGCTTTGCTGCATTGATCCCAAGGGAGGTCACAGTGCTGGGAGTTGCGGTCGCGTTCGGCCTAATGTTCGCCCTGAGTTCCTACTAGAAATGTCAACTTGAGGACTTTTTATTCTGAAAGAAGATACAAATTTGTGATTGTAAAACGCAGTGCAATGCCATCATCGCTGTCTGGGATATGGCTCCTTTGAAGAGCCGGTCCCCGAAATTCAAATCCTGGTCAGGGTCAATCTACAATCCATCAGTCATCTGCGATAAGCTGAATGAATCAAGCCCACTTAGGAACCACCCAAGCTATGGACCTAGATTGATAGCCTAGTTGGAAACCCTGGCATTTATATTGGTCATGGATTCACATGTAAAATTGGTGAAATAAGCACCATCTGGAGACGGTGAAATATTTGGCAAATGGAATCCAATTGTAGCAATTAATTAAATAAAGACAGCCTGGCCAAAGGAATGACATTTTCATCACTTAAGTCAGAAAATATAAGTTACGCAGTGCCTCATGTGTCAAGATCATTATTAAACTGAAAAGCCCCTACAATGTAAATGGGAGTGGCCAAACATCCGAATGCTGAAAACACCTGCACATTTTTAAATTGGTATTACGAAGAGCAACATTGGCCTCGACTGTGGAAACCTGGCAGGACCCTCTTGATAAAGTACAGTACTGAGACCGAGCGAGACTTTCCTGGGTAAACAAGGGGAATCATAATATGGGCCACATCACTAAAATGCAGAATTTCCACCACTGACGCAGGATGAATGGTGAGCAAAGAGCACAGCCTGATGTCGAAGAGCTGCCACACTATAAAATGTAGCAATGAATGTTATCTTTGTGAAGAAACGGTATATCCATATATAAATAAAAACAAGACAACAGTTTCTCATACACTAAGCGGTCGCATCAGTAGTTATTCATTATGAAAAAGGTTTTATTAAATGAAAGACGCTACACTGTGGTTGTTTTATGCAAAAATCACAGATGTAAAGGTATAGAGACGCAGTTGGGGTTACCTGGGCCGTACGTTGTAGCCCAGAACCAGTGTGTGAGGTCATAACAGGGTGCTCACCTATACAGTAACTCAAAACCAGAGAGAGCTTCACAAGGTAGGATTAATATCAAGTTATTTTAAAACATACAAAAGTGAAAACGTGAAAGCTTGAGTAGCAAAAACTAGCAGACTTCAAGCAAGCGCAACTTGTCTAGACGATCGAAGCAGGCTACATTTCACATACGGCACGTTCTAAACACGAGGCTGCTATTGGCTTCTTAATAGCCCTACCTTATATGTTTGCATGTTTCAAGCGTCTTATCATAGATGATCTATCGTTATACAAATAACAACCAAAACTAGCACTTGGGGAAACTAGTGTTCTGGCCTTGACTCAAAAAATGTTGGAGCACTAGGATGCATGACAATTTTACAAGTGTCTGTTAATGTGTTTGCCTGCTGCACAACAGTTACAGATAGTCGCAACAGACCCCATGTTGGAGTTACACAGCATGGTGTAGCCCATTGTGGGGAAGAGATTAATGAAGGCCAGCCTATAAAACCTGAGGTATATATGAAAATCTGGGAAAAACCTTTTTCAGCCACCTTATATTCTCATGTTGCATGTTGGTGATCTTAACATCACATGCACCACAATTGTGACCCAAGATTTTAGAATCCAACTCACAGCTTTCAGTATGTGAAATGTCTCACAAATCATAACTTGCAGATTGCAGCAGAAAAACACACTTCCAGATTCAAATGTTGACTGTGTGTACCTTATGTTCTAAAGTGTTGCATTAACATAGTTTAGCTTACGCTTTGGTTTTTTCGGTAAAGTCACGTAAATAAAATGAAATAAATGAAAACTAAATTAAATCACGTTTCGGAGGCAACACACGGCTTAACTTAGCCCTCCCCCCACCCACGTCCCTTCCTGGCTCCTCCCCCCCCCCCTTAACCTGTATATAATCTCGGGTGTCTCAGAGCTCTTCACTTGACACAGATATTTTGCTGTGACTGTTCCACCTGAAGACGGAAGCTTGTGTTGCCTCCGAAGCGTCGTGATTTAATTTAGTTGTTTTCATTTATTTTATTTTACCTATGTGACTTTACCAAAAAAACCAAACAGTATGAATCCTTGCAGTCACGAAAGCTTCAAATCTAGAATAGTTTAGCTTATACAAATAAATCAGTTTGGTCTCCTTTGCGAGTGAGGAGTTAACTTTCCCCGCGCACTCACTACTGCTACATCGATTAACATAGATCTCACTTATAATACTCGTTCCACGATGCTTTCAAATCCTTGCACGGTGCTAGTGAAGTTCAACACACCCCACGTGCCCACACTAACCATCGTCCCCACCACTGCCAATGACCACAGCCCACAGCGTACACCGCTCGCCAACAACACGCGCGAGATAGGTGGAATGGTGTTTTCCATCAAATGCTCCGCGAGACCACGGGCTCTCTGCTACGTCGTGTGATCTGCTCCATTCAGTTTCCAAGAGGATCCCCCCCTCCCCCCAGGACGTGGAGTGAAACGATGAGCATCGTGCCGAACAACACGTATTACAACCCGAAAACATATCAGTGAGCTCACCTCGCCATAATCGTTAAAACGTTCTGACTATATAAACGTTACACTGATTACATGGAAATAAACTGCAGTGTTCCACCTACACCTCCACGTGTCAACACCGATGTTAGCGCTGATTGAGGGGCGTATCTGTGGGGCGTGCAAGTAGTTGTGCATGTTGCCTGTGTGTGGTGTAAGAGGTGTCGCAGCGCTCTTTAAGTTTGTGATGCCACGGCTTACTCAAACTTGCGGCTCAGATTCTTTGTGTCCAACTGTGTTGTGTCAGCATGTTCAGTCCAGTCCCTTGGTGTGCGTGTTTGTTTTTTTTGTTTTGTGTGTTTTCCGCCTGTCGCTTGTCTACCACAGCTGCATCTTGTACTTGAAGTTCAGTTTGAGCAGGTACTTGATGTTCACCTGAGCCACGTCGTAAACGATGTATCTGGAGGAAGGGCACGTTAAGGACAATGTGTGCAGCAATAGATGCTTAGACATGAGAAACGTAAAACTCACCTGTACAACTAATCCCAACAACAGCCACCTGTACAACTGCTCTAACAAAACCCAACTGTAAAACAAAACCTAATGAAGCCTTGCAAGCCTGGTCAATGAAACCTTCCTAATAAAATTTGGCCACACAACCAATTCTATATATTCCAACTATTTGGTTGGCACAGACAGAAACAGGGGCTTGATATCAGCCGGGTTTGGCGAGCGAGAAAATATTTCCGTACCCAGAGGTGCGCCACAGTCGGTATACTTCTCACCATGGCTGCGGCTACTCGTCACGTGCCACCTCCCCACAGCCTACCAGCAAACCCAGAAAATATTCAGTGAGAATACGAGCCCACGGCAGGACTCGCTGTCGTGGGCGTTAACGGTGCTCAGGGGAGGGAAGAGAGCGCGGGGACGAGAAGGGGAGTGGAGGCAGGGAGGCCGGGCTAGCGAAGGATACTCGTTGTACAGCAGGCTGGTGTCGTTGATGCCTGTCGCGGAAGGATTGCCAATTGGCACCTGCACGCCGTTGAGAGTCACGGTCTTCTTCGGGTCAGGCGCCGTCTTACCCACACCTGCGCCGTTGCACACACGCGCACACGCACACACACAAACGGCGGGAAAGAAAAGGAAAACGTTGCACAATTGTCGGACAGGATGATTTGCATGTTGAGACATAGAACAAGTGCAGTAGCCTGCAGGGTTGGAAAAGTGCACCAACACGCAACACACCTTTGCAGCGCATTTAAAAATCATATTGTGAAACCATAGGGTTATCGTCGACCATTACCGGTTTCCACATCACTGTTAACAGAATATACAATGACACGTCATTGTCAAATAATTGTACTTCGGGCAAAGTGAATGAGTTATAAATTGAAATAAGCTAATGCTGATGTATGACATCCAACTGTCTTTATCATCAGGAAGTTACTGTCAAATTGATGGACGCATTACAGAACACGATGTCAGTAGTGGTTGTAAAAAAATACAATTCCGTTTTGGACAACAGTAAGCTACTCAAGTGCCACTTAAAAAAACAGGGACCTTTGTACAAGCGGAGCTATTTCTTCCCCTTCTTAATGGAAACCAGGTGCATGATGTGTGCCGCGGAGAGCGAGAGAGTGAGAAAAAAGGAGCCCACTCACCCTTCACACTGTGGGTTCCCTTTGGCAGCTTGGTAATCGATTCGCTTTGCTTCAGCTCATGCCTGCGAGACAACAACGGGCAACAAGGCTCTCACGCGAACGGCGGGGGTGGAGACAAGTTCATTACAGAACGGCTGTTCTACCGCACACCAGCTGTAGATCGTTTTTTCATTTTTAAAAGTATTATATTTGCACAGTGCGGTGTAGGTGGGGAAGACGGGATATTAAATAACGTGAAGAGACGGCAGTTAGCTTTGAGTTATTTTTGGGGTTGATGTGCAGGCATTATTATTATATATTTTTAAACAGGAAAGGCTCGCCGAGTCTCAAGATTATTTTTTTAAGCAGAGTCCTGCCAAGTTTTCGCAGTACGAGGCGAGGTTGCTATGTGTTAAACCAAATTGAATAAGATGGGAGATAATTTTTCAGTATTAAGATGTTCAGCCAACATAGTTACATTGTTTGGGCTGTTTTTTTCTTCTTATTAACCCAAAAAAGGAAATTCGTTCAATCAGGGAATTAATCCAATGAAAAAAATGGAGGGAGTCACACACTTTAGTCCCAGCACTTTGGAGACCAGAACTGCTACATCACATAGATATGCAAAACTCTCAAACCCACTGTGCACCGAGGTGACCAGGAGATGGCAGTAGATTAAATGAGGTTCATAAATCCATCTGTGCGACTTATTCATGTTCTCTCCTTGTACGCAAGCTTTTTCTCCAAATGCCCCACATGCAAAAGGCTCATTGCAATGGAACTGGCAAAACATCCACATGCAGGACCTTGCTGAGACTCAATGAGGCTTTGCTGGATAAAAAAATAATTATATGTTTTTACAGCAGCAAGAAATAGACCATGGATGAAGCGTGGATTACCGTATTTTCCTGCATATAGCCCCCATATGCATATAACCCGCAGACGCATATACCCCGCAAAAATAGCGTTTTGTGTAAAACAAATTTCAGATAGCCCGCACCTCCATATACCCCGCAGGGTCTTGTTTTGTTTGTAAATAGTGGTATACCCCGCGGGTTATATGCGGGAAAATACGGTAATATATTTCTTGCATCCAACAGAGCAGAACAATTGAACAGGAACAGAAGTGCCCCAACGATAACAAAAAGTATTACAGATGACAACACGTGACCGATGGACCCGAGGCACGCATGAGAGGTAACTGAACACATTCAGAAGAAAGAGGGAGACAATGGGGGGTTGGTTGGGGGGAACCCTGGAGAGAAAGCATCAGGGGGAAGGGGAGGCAGCAGGTCGACCCACATGTTTCCGAGGGCGACTTCGGCGAGCAGGATGAGGCCGGTGGGGTTGCTGGGGCTTGTGTGGCAGTAGTTGGCACTCTTGGACACCATGTCGGCGAAATAGACACCCTTGCCGAACATGTAGCCCGTCTACGGAGGGGAAACAAGCCGCGCAATACACACCGGGCACTCGCAAAGAGAGCACGCGTCCAAGAGGCCGACCGTTGTGGAAACGAAGCGGTGAAATTGGTTTACGTGTATGGAGTACGATGGATGGTAGTAGCACTGGACTTTGAGGACTGTGACGCATGGGGAGGCTGTAATCCAGCCGTGGATAGACAATGGTTGATGATGATGAATCTTACGTTTGGCTATGGATAATTCACCAGGCATGTGTACAATCTCATAATATCCCGCAAGCTAAGTAAGTTGAGCCTGTATGCTACGATGCATAATACAGGTTCCACAGGCTGCGTCAGGGTAATGCTACCAGCAGGGGGCAGTGCAGTAAATAAATTGGTATCATGAACTTTTTTCAAACATCTACACGATGACCAACCTGCACTGAGGAGTGTGAAGTAAGGTGAAATAATCTCCGTGACACGCACGGCACGGGGAGGCCCTCATCCAGCAGTGGACTAGTAAAAGGGCTGTCCATGTACAATCATATGTGTGGCAGCTTGAGTCCGTGTAAATGTGAGGAGGGAAAAGCTTGACGTGAGCGGAGCAGGGGGTGGTGCGTCGGGGTCCGTACAACTGGAGCCTCCTTGGGCGCGATGCGGAGGCCCTTGGAGAGGATGCCGGCGTAGTTCGTCATGCGGGAACCGTGCCACAGAAGCTGGCGGTTGTGAAGCTCGCGGAACGGGCGGTAGCGCTGAAACTCGCCGTCTCGCGACACCTTGAACACCTGCCGACGGACGCAGACGCGTGTGCGTTGCGCACAAAGCGACACCGATTGTGTATGTAAAGTATATTCATGCGACGTGTCTTCAACATGGAGGACCCAATACGACCCAGTATTCTACTCCTAACGCAGAACTCTCGTCTGGGAAATAGTCACCAAGATGGAACAAAAGCTCAAAAGTGCACAAAAGAAGCTTGGGTTTGAGAGACAGAACGGTGAACAAAATTATTAGAGAACCATACGCCGCTTAAATATATAACGTTGACTGTTTAGAAAAATAATTGGGCTTGTACATGACACATCGCTATAATAATGAATGGTACCCAAAGGAGGGAAAACGTGCAAGAGAATGTCAACCACGCAGCTGTGATGGGTGGATTGGTGCGTCGCGAGTCCACGAAGAATGGTAGCAATTTGGGGAGATCTTCACCTAACAGGGGATTGACCATTGCTCATGGCATAGTGTCTCTGGTGGAGTGCGAGGGTACCCACCTCCTCCACCTCGAGCTCGTAGGCATCGTGCGTGTGCGCGTGCGTGTTGGTGACATACTCCAGGATCACTCGGAACTCCTCCGTGTCCTTACCCAGCACCTGTGGTCCACACACACACGCGCGCAAACAATACAACCATCTATTAACAAATAGGTGTTCGCAGCCAACATTATGATTCACAATAGAGTTTTGTGTTAGGCCACGTAATGCTCAGGTGGCAAGTTCCACAGTGCAGTGCATGAACCAATGCATCAACACCAAACATGTAAAAGCAGACGCACACATACAGCACATCAGAACATCAAAACATCAGAAATGTTATTAACGAGAGGTGGCAATTCGGTCCATCTAACTGGGAGACAGCTAGAAACCGGCGCCAGCCACTAGTGTATATATAAAATATCCCAACTGAGTAATTTGTGCTTAATGTTACAAATTTGGACCATGACGCCAGCACACAATGGCCTACTCTTGTGAAAGATATCACGGGATTTTAACGTGCACTGTGAAGCAGCCAGCACATACATGTGTTATGATTATAATTATTAACAATGCCAGTTGCTGAATTCGAAATGTGAACCCCTCCAACAACCGAAAAACGGGCGACCGCTAGGCCATGCCACTGCCCCTAGAGCCATGTCACGTGCACACGCATACGTACAATTACACACCAACCACAAGCTCACCACACCAGACCAGGTACTCATTGTAAGGCTGAGTGGACCTACAAGAGGATTCAACTTCATACTGACGTTGTGCATGACCAGGTGAGGAATCAAGATATCTGGGATCACAGGACAGTGCACCCCCACACACGCACACACGAACGTGTAGGCACTACCTCTATAGTGGTGTGCAGTTTTTCGTAGCTTGCATCCAGCAAATCTTTCTTGCCACCCGATGTCTCGTCCTTGGGGTTCAGGAGGCTGTATGCCACTTCGATGTCCATCAGGTTGTCGAGCATGTCCACCTTCATCTGTAAAAATGGAAGAGCAAAGTTCAGACGGATGGACAAATGGATGGGCACACGCCACTATCTATGCTTACCTTACCAAAACAATATATGATGTTATCTACGGGCATTCATGGAGTTTCTGTTGAAGCCTATAATGCTGCGTGGCTAAATTGCAGCCCAACGTTGAGCAGCCCCATTACGTTCCAGGGCAAAACAAATTGCTATGGTGGCAGAGCTGAAGCTCCCATCGGAACCTATTGTGCAGAGTACAGCATAGCTATCTATGCAGCTATAAATCATTATTCGCGTCATTGTGGAGCAAATCAATAACAAAATAGATAATCAAGGCTGTCTCCTTCATATATTTGTTGCTCCACATAAAAAAATGTTAATTCTATACAACCCACTAGCCCCAAGGCCTCAGTTTCTTGCATTGTAATTATTTAGAAGTTTAAAAATGAAAAAATACGATTAGTTCTTGAACGGAATTGTGATAATTCGTCAAATCAGGCTAATGGTGGGAGAGGGGGGGGTGACGGTAGGGTGAAGTGTTACATGCCTACTTGCAATGACACACTGCTGTCTTGCACACCTATCATCGTCAGGAACGAGTGTTCAACGTATGAGCTCTCAAGCGTCATTTACGGCTCGGATAGGATTTATTTGCACAACGAGCACAACGGTGTGATGTGGGTTGAACACATTGGGAGGGTTTTTTTTATTAAGTCCGAGACACCCGCCTTGATATAGTCGAGGTTGTCCAGGAGTGTGGGCTTCTTCATGCCGAAGTCGTGCGGGATGAGGGTGTAGAACTTGTTGGACAGGTCCTGGATCAGCGAGGTGAGGCCACTCTCGGATACTAGCTGCAGACAAAAGCCAGCCAGGAGTCGGAGGGGGTGAAAAAAATAATCTGGCAAGCTAATCCACTAAGAGATTCTGCTTTTTTTCTGGAGGACTCGATTGTAATAAAGAAATGTGGGTAGAGTAACATGAAACCTCGCATGTAAAAGTATCAAGTCGTTACATCAGGCGAACGTGTGCCAATTACACTGATACACAGCAATAAAGTGTCAAAGCAATTTGTTGTAAATATTGCCCAAACAATGGATACTGTGATTAGTAAACTATGTGTTACGTTTTGTAGATATTTGTTTAGGGGTTCTATAGTTTTCCTGACATCATGCGAAGTGTCCTCAGATAGACATAAGAATTGAGATATTTCCTAGGCATCTATTAGCGAGCCTTAAAACACGTGTTTACACAAACAATTTGTATGAATCAGATTTTTGTTTCACGTGTGGCCGTCCCGCAGGCATTTTACCACTTTTTAATTTCATCACATCAAATAGGTTTTAATCTCCTGAACAAGTCACATTGATATTCTCACAACAGCACACACACACACAATACAACTTGCTCGATTTTAATTGCTTTATAAAATCCAGTTATGCTGCAATGTAATTATGTAGTTATACACGACGCATGTTACATGCAAAATGTGGTATCGGCGTAATTTCTTGCGATGGTATCATGTCTTGAGATGAATCGTTAATTTTGAGATCTGACAGAAAAAGGGGCCACGAAAATAACGTTACAGCATTGGCGTATTATCCTTGACACAGTAAGATGAGACAATGGCATGACAGTAAAAGTGATATTATTTTTTTAAATTCTCACAGCTGGAATTAATCCAAACCGCAAGCCTGAACTTTACGTGGTGGGTAGTTTCGTGTGATCATTGGTGACTGGGCTGAAACCATAATGGCCCATCCATTTAGTACGTACGCATGGAGGGGGGAGGGGGGGTTAACCCAAATGCGTTTGCTTGCGTATGGGGGTTCTACTGACAATGTACTTACGCATAGAAAACGCGGGGGGGGAGGATGAAGCCTCGATAATAATGTCTACATTGGCCTTCAAATTATTTAGATAGTCCGGCGGTGGACTATCTGTTTGCTTAAACACATTAATATTATTAATCCTTGATCGTTTCTGCGTGGATCAAATATCGGCCATTCTATAGGATTCGGGGGGGGAGGTGCGTCAAGCATACGTACGCAGGTGGGGGGGGGGGGGGTGTAAAAAGTACGCGTGTGTACAGGGAGGGGGGGAGGGGTCAAGTTGATTTCTGCATACCGACTAAATGGATGGCCCCTAAAACGCGCGACATTTGAGAACCGAATTTTATATTCTTGGTTCTTTCGGTAAAATCACGTTGAAGGGAAACAATAAAATATATATAAAACAATAAATATATTTTATTGTTTCCCTTCAACGTGACTTTACCGAAAGGACCAAGAAAATGAATCACTGCAGTCACGAAAGCTTTAAATCAAAATTTAACCGAATTTTAATCGGGCACGGTTCGGACCCAAAATTTTAGCGGTGCCAGCTCAGTGCTCTCACCTCGAAGTCACATATGCCACCTTGCCATTCACCACATCCTCAACGATAATAGATAGTGCTATGTGAATATGTGAGCAAAGGACATGGCAGCCTGCATGATCCACGCTCCTTCAAGTCCATTATATTGTACACGCACCTTCTGTGCATCCCCCAGCACGCTGTAGGCGCTCTGGATCTGCTTCCTGCTCAGCTTTCCAAGAGGCATCTTGCAGAGATCGATCTGCGGGGAAGATCCGACAACATGAAGTAATGAACCACCACCAACAGCAGGCACACCCAATCACTTCTAACAAGCAAACGGTGGGGTCTTAGGGAAAGCAAACACATGATCCGTGGCTTCAACCCACCTCGAACTCTACCATGGTCCTCTTCATGCTGTCTATGTCGAAGATCATACGCAGCAGTTCCTGAATCGGCTTTGCCAGCTTCGAGTTGGTACCCGCCATGGCCTTCAGATCATGAATGTCCTCATCATCCTGCAAGCAGGCATGCCCAGAGGTGAACTCGTGAGCGGTCACACGAGCTGCACTCCCGAAACAACCTGATCCAAACAGAGGCACTTTATCGAGTGGAGTGAGCCCACGTGAGAACACAATACAACGAATGTCATTCACTTATCTGGAAAAGCCTTACCTGAATCTCAAGTGTCTTTTTCAGAAGTCAAATTTAAATTCCATTTCCCGACACGGCAGTGTTATTAAAATCCCTCCCGCCTCTGTCCACATAGCAGTATATAGTTAGTCAATCGGCAGGTCATGTGTGGTGGGGTAAAGTAGTCCCACCTCTTCCAAGACATCTGGCCAGCGTGGAGGAGTAGGCCAAATACCCTCTTCGAGGAGCCATCTAGTCGAGACCATTTCGCAAAGTGGCGTGAGCAAGAAAATGCCTAGTGCTGTACCTTTATCTGCATTGGGATATTTGGCCAATTCGAAAAATGAGGCGACCTCATTGATCGAACTGAATGTGGGATGAAATGTGGCTACCCAGAGAAAACCAAATGCATAAGAGGGACGAATGCACAGATGGGTTCACAGCTCATTTTACTGTAACTGCCATCGTCTCGTCACCTCACAGCCCTCTGCGGATCTTCACAAACGCGCGCAGTTCACAAACCATCGCACATACAGAGTGTTGGATACCGCAAGCAAGCGCCACCGTACCTGCCCGTAGTCCGTCTCCACCGGGTAGAACTTGTTGGGGTACTTGACGAAGTTGCGGGCGTTCCATTTGTTGCCGGTCTTGTCGTAGTAGAGCTGGCAGAAGTGCTCCACCGCGTCTTCACGGCTCTTCATCTTCTCCAGCTTGGTGCCACCGATCGTCGTGCCCAAGCGGCCCCATGAGCGAAACACCCAGTATCTGCAAGGGAGGGGAATTGTGAATTCACACTTTCTTGTATGTATGTAGTGACATAGAATCGGTAACGTAGCAGCATAGCGCTGGCTGCTGGCAGGGAAGGGGATCTGCAGCTCACAGCAGCCCTGACTGACAACAGGTCACGTGATAGACCGGAGAGGGATCTAGGGGAAAGGTTACGGAAGGGGCACATCGAGAACCCGCTAGTAGATTCCAGAAGGGGGGCGTGGCCAGGGCGGAGCCAGGCCACGCTGACAATATAAGAGGGGCCCCGGGAGGGGCCCTCGGGGCTGTCGTGTGGAGTGGGATCCCCGTCGTGCTGCTGGAGTCTTTGCCGTCGTCTCCGTCTTCACCATCTCGGCGTCGCCAGTCAGGCAGTCTGCCAGCTGTCCTGACTGGGAACCGTAGTTACCAAGTGTGAACTGTTAAGGCCGTTTAATAAATAGAGTGCCTCCTACTCTTAGTGTCTCTGAGTCAGTCACTACATATATATAAAATGTTCCTTGTTACTTTCCTCTATACACTTTTATATTACAATTGTGATACCGAGATTATTTCGTCAGGAGACACAGTATTTCGAGTGTCCAAAAACTGCTCGAGAAGATTATATCAGAAAATTACTTCGAGAATCGCTTAAAAATATATATATAAAAAATGTCCTCCAAACAATATTTGTGATATGAGAACCTGAGTGTTAAATCCTGAAAGATGGAAAATGCTGACATGATTTTTTTTAAATACATATTTTTTTCATTAGTAAATTGGTGACCAGGCTGAAACCATCAACTCCACTCCACTTAATTTCAGCTGCATGAAATCCAGATTCGAATCGAGAATTTCAGCAGTGCTTGCAGAATGCTGTTAAACAGAATTAACCCCATTAACCACCTCTCCGCCTTGCATTGTTTCACACTGAACTAAACATATTCCTTCAAAGAGTGCTTTGCTCATCAGCACATGCTGCATGTTCTAACACTAGATTTGGACGTGCAAGCCACCAGGCCACTTGGCTGGCCGGTTACTTTACCCAGGGTTTGCGTTCCCTTCAAATGGCATAGCCGAGGATGGCCTGTCCTGGCCTGCTCTGGCACGCGCGTGCATCTGACGCTCACTTTCGATTGAGGTCACACTCCAGCAGCTGCAGCTTGTAGTACGAGTTGGTTCCCCTCTCAACATCCACCAGACTCATAGCGGCGCCGTAGATCATGCCACGATCCTCCAGCACGTGGGCCACATCCACCAAATCTACGGCCGGGGGAAAGGGGAAGCAATAACTCCAACATGAGTGGGTCCAATCTTGGCCCCGGTGTGCCGGTGAGAGGGGGGGAGGACGTGCATTTCATTTCACATCACACGGCAACGCATATATGTCACCAACAAAACCTATTGGTATGAAGACAATTTAAGTGTTGTAGATTAGTGTTTGGCTCACTAGACAAGGGGTCCACGGCAGCACGACCCTTCACAGTCAGCTTCAGCTTATTCGCCTCGGCCTTCTGACCTATACAAGCACACAGGTGTACACACACACACCACACATTCACAAGTAAATACACACGAGCAGAAATGTACTTCCACAATATCATCCTTATGGCTGTACCCCGGGGTACCAAATAATACAAAATAGCTGTGGCAATAAAATATTTTATTTCTGGGACACTTTTTTTTTTCCAGGGGTGTACTTAACTCCACGACTGGGGTACCAATCAATCCGAAATCAGTGCTACTCCGTGATGTCAAAATGCAGCGAGGACGATTGCGCCGAAACCCCGAACGCTCGCGGTACGCACCGTAGTGGTGCATCGTGTCCAGCTCGTCGAGATGAGTCGATTGCCGCATCGCCGATCATCAACAGACTAAAAATTACTGCATCACGGACATTATGCGAGAGACGGGGTACTATGGTACCCTGGGGTGCTGTCATAAGGTTCATATATTACACGACAGTTAACAAAATGCAAGGTTTCTCCAACATTCAGCATAGTGAATTACGCGTATGTGATCTATTAATTGAGCTATTAAACCTATGTCACGTATTAATAGCCTTTTTTATCCATGAAAGCATCGATTTGAAGATTCAATATTTCAGTAAGGTTCCGCAAATTAATGTTTGAGCATGTCTTCGCGCCATCCTTCAAGCCTGCTCGGACCTAAACCACAAACAGGGCCTGAGCAACCAGCATTCGCCATCATCATTCTGCCCCACGTGCGACGGCGCATACCCTCCGACTTTCGTTTGCTGCTCTTAGCCGACGCCTCCTTGGGAACCTCCAGCACTGGCTCGGTCTTCACCGTTGGCTCCTGCTCAACCTTTATTGGCGCCCCCCAGGTCGACAGGCGGTGCGCCGACACCAGCTCAGCCAAGGGCCGCCCCGAGGCCTCTGTGAGCAGATCCTCCGCCACCACGCATACGTTGCACGTCTGAGCCTCCGCAATCTTCTTTGACATCTTCTCCACCTCCTCTGCACGGTAGGGGAAGGAGAAGAGAAGGGAGTGCGCGAAGGAGGATGTAGAGTTGATGACGACTTGTGCCCAATAGGAACTCATAATAGTGGAAAGTGGACAATCAGGAAATGGAATGCAAATGCATTGTGCAATGACAGCAAAGACATCTATGGATATGTACTGCATCTGGTGTTGGTCCCCCATTGCCTGTGTTGTTGTTCCTTTTCATACCTTACATGATCTTTAAGTTACGCAAAAGTGTAATATATGAAGAGGTACGATGAACAGCATTGTGTTTACTGTCACAGGTCCAGAATGGAGGGCAGGTTACTAAGATGATAACTTGAGTGGGCACACAGAGATTGGTGAACGGTAAACAAAGCCAGATTGTGGTGGTGGTGGTGATGATGATAAACAGTGATCATTTCAATATAGATGTTGAATTTGCTAGAACTGTGGGACCCATCAGTGCCATTGGTCGTGATAACCTCTTCACCAAACTATGCCCTCCCATGACTTTCACGACATTAAGAGGGCCATTTTAGGGCAATTTTTGATGGAAAACCTCATCCGCAATTGTTGCACAATATGCTAACAACAACAAAGAACAGCAAGCCAAAGCTGATCGCTCCCTCTAGTGGGCACAACTCGGGTGGCAACTTCCAATCACATCAAAGATAGAGATCACATGGCTGCTCAGTGTTGTGTGCTTTGCAGAACAATCATTGTCCTTCAAAAATAGTTTTTAACTGCATTTTCATTGACTCGACAGAACACCATCACCCTATGCCATGAATATACCAAAGTTGTCATAGTCGTTGCTCGCAGATGCTGGGAGCAATCCCAGGTGCTGGTGGTGACAATTTTTGATGTCATTTGCTCTAAAATGTGGCCCAGTGTTTCAAGGCATTCAACAAAGATTGCTCTCATGATCACTCGTGGGTGATCACTCTTTGGACACACATCGAGGAGGAAAGCACTTACTCTTGGTGCTGATGCAGAAATCGGCCTTGGGGACCGTGCTGGTCATCTTGCCTCCCAGTTTCTCCACCAGTGCCTTGATATCATCACGGCTCTTCTGCAGCTTCCCCACCAAGCACAACGCCTTGCCGGCCAATAATTTTCCTGCGCCCACCCCCACCATGGGAAAACGGCGGCAGCGAGCAACGAGAGTAGTCAGGCAGGGGGCACACAACACGCGTTGGAGACCACACACGACATGGGACCGACACAAAGATATTTGTAGACATATCGAAAAATATAGACACTCAAAGACAAGATGCAAACCACAAAACAATCGACAGGTATTTCATTAACATTTAACGATGCATCGAGTCATCGATGAAAATTTATTTTTATGCTCATGATACATTAATTGAATTCTGTGTTAAAATCGCTTAAATTGCGAACGCTCTATGTATTTGATTTACATGACCTCCACAGCCATTATTACTGCTAAATGCACTGTAATCAACGTAGCCAGGTCATCATTTGCTTACTGAATAGTGATGCCAAATCGTGACAATTCATCGAATCAAAGTAGCCAAGGTCCCTCAGCTCTCACTTTGTGGAGGTGAATGGATTCCAGCATGGCAGACATCTACCAGAAGGCACCATAGCGGTATTGTTGAGAGTCACGTGGCCGTAACTTTCTATTAACAAAACTTCAAAGTCAAGTCACACAGCTCGGGACAAACAGCTCATGCAATGTATCTATAAAATAGCACCAGATCGCTTTTTATCTGGATTTCGTCTTCCTTTAAACAAAGGGCACTACACCAGTGGACCGGTACCCACCCTCTGCCAGTTACCTGGGACTGCGCCAGCGCTGGTTCCGGGGGCTTCTCCACTTTTGGTTGCGGCAGTGGCGACGGTGGCAGTGGCGACGGTGGCAGCACGCGGCGGGCTGGTAGTAGCTTGGGCGGACATGAAGACGCGCTCGCGCTGCTTGTACTTATACTTCTTCAGGAATGGCACATCCTTGAACTCCTAGGCAGGGCAGTGATGACAAGGGGGCAGCCAGAGAGTGGTGCCGGATGTAGAATCAATTGATCAATGACTTTTACAGTTTGTACAATTTGAAGTGATACGGGTATAAAATGATAACACGTCATTAGATGATGCACAAGAAAGGATTTCTTAGAGGTTGTTTTTGGTGGGCAAGAGGGTGAGTAGTAGGATGACATAGGGCAGAGAGGGAAAGGAGACTCATGTTTGTATGCTGGACTTCTTTCATACCTTAACCTGCCGTGCTAATCGGAGGTATATAGACATATATGTAGTACAGCTGTAAATGATGACATTTCAGAGATACACAGCAAGAGAAGAGGAAATACTTGAGCCTGGATCTGAACATGGGGAAATGATGGGGAGCTGGCAAAGCAGACTTAACACCAAATGAGGGTTCAATGAGACTGGAGTCTCTTTTGTAAGGGAGACTGGGAGATTTATAAAAATGCATTTAGTTGGAATGTGTACAAATTAAGCTTTAAAAACAATGCACACCAATGCTATCAAACAATTGGAGAGTGAAAAAAATAAACATCACAAATACTAAAAAGCAATGCATACAAGCACAGCTTTAAAAACACAAAAATTACAAAACATACAAGTTAAACCAAACAATGGTAAAATGCGAAACGGTAACAATCAATTCCATGCGTTCCCTAAAAACACACGTTCTCAGCACTCGGAGAACATCCTACCCCTGTAAAAGCCATGGCACGACGCGGTGCTAACAATTCTCCCCTCCACCTCCCCCCCCCGCTTTGCCTTTGGGATGATCCACTCATTGCGCTTGGGTGTCTTTGTGCTGAATGTGCACTTAGTCCAGCCGGAGATGTTCCCCGAGCAGCGGTAAGCGTCGCTCATGCACACGAGCTGCCCGTCCTTACACTCTGCACATGGCAGAAGCGCACCGAACGCCATCCCGTCAGCCAGGCGCTCCAGCACCTGGTAGCAACGCACAGGGGAATGGAAAGACAAACAAAAGCCTGTTTATACATTAACAACTGAAATCAAGTACGGATTGCATCCCACACTCACATGCTTAAGTGGTCAACAGCAAAAGCTGCTGATCCAATCACGCCTTATAATTGCTTCTGCCAGATCTCGCAACTGTTATAAAGACAATCCTGGACATCTCAGAGCAGCTCTGACAGTCTCATGAGCACCAACATCTGGCTTTCAGTCTCCCCCTTGTTACATAGTTGATACGTCCTTCAAGGACTGCTCTTACGGTCTCACCGCCATCTGCTTTTAAGTTTTCTCCTCTTAAAAAAACACATTGGCCAAAGATCCCAATGCAGGATATTTTTGAAAGAGTATTGGTGGGATGTTCCTGGATATATGGCATCATCATAATGTCAAGTGTAATATTAACAAAGTCATCTGCCCCCCTCCACCTGTTCCCCCAGTATGTTAGTTAACTTCCCCCTTACCCCTCCTCGATATAAGTCTTCATGCCCCCACACATGGTCCCCAATTTGGTGATGAAGTGAACCCAATTCTTCCCCCTACATAGGGTCCTGTTGCGCCAAAATCAGGTTGCTCTTCACAGAGTTTCTATTCACCCCCCCACCCCCGTTTTGTGATCGGCGTATTGTACCGGGCTTGCGTTGAGTTGTAATAAAGAAAACAAAAAGCATCTGTGTCCACCCTAATTTGTACAGGGAGGCTCAATCGTGCCCAACACTTGCTTCTCTGCAAAAATGGCGTGGTCCATCAGTAAAATCTTATTGGCCATAATCCTAACCTTATCCCCCAAACATTACATTTCTCCTTACAACCTGCGGTCCTTCAAAACTTATTCTGTGGTTCGCCGATTTTCAGATCAGCTGTTGAATTTCTTACTTCGGGGCCATCGCCGCAAGCCTTACCGCAGACTCGCCAGATGGCACGGCCTGTTTGTTGGCAATCAGCAGCTCCTTGAGGTCAATCTCATCGCTGCAGCTCTTCAGGCCATCCTTGAAGCTCCAGATAACATTGCTCTGCTTCTGTTGGGGCATGAACAGGCAATATGCACTTAAGAGGAAATAATATATATTGTTGAAATTATAGAGATTATCTTGTAGATTCCATGTGAAGGTTTGATAATGAAAAAAACATATTTTGGGAACATTCTAGTCAAACCACTGCAGTGGTGTTCTATTAAAAAGTACGAGAGTGATGCAACAGTGAAATCAGCAGAGCGCACCTAAACCCTGTTTTTTTTTCCTCGTCAAGGAAGCCTCAAAGCCACATTCGAAAAGCTAGGACACACAATCAAGATACGTATGTACAATACAGGTTACTTGTGTACAATATGAGATATGTATGTGCAATGCAGGAGGTTACGTGTACAAGACGAGATACCTATGTAGAAGACAGCTGATGTGTGTACAACCAATGATATGAAGGTATAAGACGAGCCGTATGACAACGAATTTATTTTCAACTCCCATTTGGCAATCATGAAAGCAACCTCATTATTTGGCTCTACTAATTAAATAAACAATTGGAATTCCACACATTCATTGCACTTAATGGGCACGCGTCAAAACAGCTGTGACCGTACGCTTGACACCTCTTTCTGCAAACAAGGCCTTGCACAGGGGGTGTTATTTAAACGACGTGCACATTCACCGTGGGGGAGCCTATTAATAACGCAGCCACCTTCCCCGCAAACCGGCGCATTAATTACCTGCACTGTGGGGCCCTCCAGCTACATCCACCACCGCAGCCACATGCAACTAACGAGCTGGATTAAGGGACACCGCGCCTCATTTGTGCGTTCTAGATGGCTCGGGATAATCTCGGTCCCGCCAATTACGGCCGCAAGGGAAGGGCGGAAGGTGATGAGGCGGCTGGGGAAGGTGAAGGTGGGGGGGGGCACCGATGCTCAGGACCAACACCGCAGCAAATTCAGCGTTGTGAATAGGCTCTGCCGTCAAGGATGAAAAGCTGCCACACTTGCGGCCGTTGCAATTTCAGGCAGAACCGTGGCATGGGAAAGAGCAGGGTTGAAGAACCTAGAGCAGCTGAGTCACATCCGGCCCGTGACATTTCATACGGCCCGCAGCCAAGCGACTTCAAAACGACATTCTTTTTTCACCGAAAGCATCTTAGCTGCACTAATCGGGTACCAGAGGGGAATATTTGCGACCAGGTAACAATGTGTTTCCCATTTTAGCGTGCTCAGTCACTGCAGGACCACTCACAGTGACAAAAGTGACCGAGGTGAGAGTATTGATGTATGGCTTGTCATAGGTAATTCAAAGTCCTCTTTGGACATCAGTAAAGAAAAGTTTCCCATGGCTGGGTTATTTCCACAGAATTTCTCCATAAATCTGGCTGTCGCCTGATGAAGCTAGTTGTAATTACTGGCGAAACGTCGTACTCGGATTGTAAATGTTGTGGCTTTGCTCTCCAACACATTGGTGTGCTGTACTAGGAACGAATTGCCATGTTCTGTTTATGTGACAAACCTTACTAATTGGCTGTGTCGGGTGGTGGCGGGTTTAACGACATTTATATATTTATGCGATTAAACCCAAAAAATCTGTATTATGGATTCCCATGGTTGGTTTGAAATAAATTAAAACTGTTGGAGCTGCCTCCTCAAAATGTTATTGAACCTCCCACTGATTTTCATAAACAGAGGCAAGCGGCATACAAATATACATAGATTTTCACACGAACACACAACGCTTCAAGACAACAAAAATCATCACATTGCATCGAGAATCCTCGTTGATTTTGTATTTTAAAACAAGTCAAACTAAGTTTGCAATAAAAATGCACACAATCTCAGTTATGGCGAGTTACTTTAATAAAGCAATCGCACAGATGCCCTGACTCAATGCTAGAGACTGTTGGAGCACGTGCTGTTGGCGAATTTCTATTACACCTGGTGCACAGCATGGAGTGGGTGTGCCGTGGTCTGTGTTTGTGCCGACGTCCCCAGTGATTGTTGACACATTGCACCTAGCACTCATTTTAGCCCGAGTCAATCTAGCCGCAGGCCAGCCTAGGTTGAGTTAACAATTGCCACTGGCGTTACTTCAAAACAAATGCGAATTACACCCGAGTCACCGGGATCATAGCACAGCTGGCAAACACGTCGTTAACCGCCCATACACAAAAAAGACACACATTCCACGTATAGCCATAAAAACGGCTGTGGCAAGTGCAGCACAATGCACAATGGGTAGTGGTGTGGTGCAAAACCACCTCTGCCTGCCCAAGTACTAATTTTTAAGACACAGTATCAGATACTAATTTACAACTGAATCAACAGAGGGGAGGCCTAACGACTGGTTTTGACTTTCCGCTGGTGTTATCCGTGTCTGGGAAGTGAAACCAGGTCACCAGCTTCATACTTCAGTGTGCTAACGACGGAACACTGCTCCACAACACCAAGCACAGCCACACACCCAACCACACACACCCACATCCACATAGAAATGCACTGACGTACGTACAAACAGGGCACACAAACATACGGCGAGGCAACTGGGAAAACACCGATGCACACATACGGAAGGAGCCATGCGTACGTACAGACAAGAACATGCCCACCTTTAGCATCTTCTCTTCCTCTTCCTTCTGTTGCATGGACTCCAACTTGATCTTCTTGGCCACCTCATCTACCTGGTCCTCTGCTTTACGTTTTCTGCAAGAAGGCAACAAGTGCCACATTAATTTTATTTACTGTATATTTTGGACATGTAAAGATTGACTCCGGAAATCCAAGGCCACAACTCGATATCGAATTGATTATTTTTTTACACCGTGATGAATGTTGCAGCAACTACTGGCTGTAGGGGTCAAGGGAGGGCATAACATACAATGTATAGAAGATTGAAAAACATCAATTCTTACACACGCAATTTATTTCATGTATTTTTTGTTCAAGAATCGATACTAATACACGTTGCACTTATGCTAAGGGAATTGTTGAATGCTGTAGCAACACCCTGGCACTTGTGCAAATATGATTTTCCAAGCTAAAGTATAGTTGACATGATTTTGGGCAATAAGGATAAGACTTTGGAATGTGGACTCTATACCACTATGTAACATCAAAGCATAATGTTGCAAGACAAAGTGAGAATAATGAGTCACTTGCCTTCATTTTACTCGGTAACAATTGACTGAGACAAGTCTCTTGTTTTTAAGGGAGGCCTAAGCCTCCGCAACTGTTAACGTTCTTGCTCTAAATAACAGAAGGCAGGGAGTGGTGCTCCTGCATGGATCCTATATCAGGCATTGGCACTTAAAGAATTGGGCATTTATAACAGCATCACTTTAACTTCACCGCCACGCAAATACAATTCAAAGAACTCATTGAAGGCTGAAAGCTAAAAGAATGAGCTAATTAAATAATTGTATTTAGGATCATGCAAGAGCCCTCCAAGGATAAACATTTCCTGAGAGACCCAATGGCCCCTTTGGGTGCGTGGAACGATTTGAAAACAGTTGAAGTGTTTTGCCTCTGAGAAGGAAATACAACTGATTTCTCCAGGACTTAAAGGCAGACACTAGACATGCAACCGCCATTTGCTGTTAACACTTAACCCTCGTCTGTGCTCAAACCAGTCGAATTTGTATCTTGCTTCCTTTCAAATGTGCACATTTGTTGACATGGAGCCATCACATGAGTGTGACATCTGCTTGCTAGGCAGCAAGGTGCCTCTATTAAGCAGTACATCAATAAGGTTGCGGACCTATTCATGCCGGGTTGTTTTGTATGTCGTCGCCTCGTAAGCATGGCTTGTCTCTGGGAATTCATCTCCACACCTCATGTGCATATCGCAGACTGAAAATTAGGGAGGTCCGTGCTGTCAGAAGGGATTATGTTAAAATAATTAGCAGTGGTGTTTTTTCCCCACCCAACACCACTCAACAACTTTGGTCAAAACCCCCGTGTCGCCGAAGCTCATCCCGAGTGGCACAATTAGGGCAACCCTGGCCCATTCGCGTGTCGCCGGCAATCGCCATCGTGTGTCCACGATGGTGGAAGCGACAACTCAAAGTCGCAACCACACGGCCACCCCCGCACAGAGGAATTCTGGGAGCCGAGGAGTTAACGCTCTCTTCGCTGGCAGTGACACGGTGGTGTCGGCTGTGTTGGCGGTACCAGTGAAACTTAAACGGTGATAAGAAAAGGCAGCACCACGCCCGGCACATCTCGAGGAAGGGACCAGGCCTGCACCAAGGTAAACAACTGTCAGTGCCATCCGCCGGGATGTTCTTTGTCAGCCATCGTAACTCAGAACAGAAATATAAATAACAAAAAAACAAGGCTGAGCTCTTCTAGTCAACGTCCCATATTTAACCAGGTGATAAACGACTGAGATTCACGGTTTCGTTTCAAGAGTAAACCTCATGTTTTGTGGAAATGTGTGGACATTGACCTTTTTTCCCCACAATTTAGTCGTGGTTAATTTAAAAGATGTTACTTGTGACGTGGGAATGCAATGACCGCTGGTAAATTGTCAAATGTACACTTTGCAACATTTTAGTCATATAATCACAGAGATTATCAATAGCTTAAGCAAACAACTCATTGAAATAACAGCCACTAATTAACATCCCAGCAGTTCAACCACATAAGCCAACAAAAACACATTCTTCATATTACAGGTTCTTGGGTTAGATCGCGTAAATATAAATGTCTCAACCCTCCACCACCCAACACGGCCAATCAGTAAGAAATGTGTCAAGTTAACAAAACGCCAATTAGTTACTTCTTCTTACTGATTGGCCGTGTCGGGTGGTGGAGGGTTGCGACACATTTATAAATAACGCGATCTAACCCAAAAACCTTTATTATGAATAATACTGCTCGCGAAAGCCTACGTGTTAAAAAAACACACACATTCTAATCGCCAGCCATGTATGTAATAAACTCTCTGCAAGCTTGGCAAAAAATACATTTTCAGTGGGTAAGACTTCACCCAGTGGATAACTTAACAAAGGGCACTTCACCACCACTCAACAACATTATTGGCTTTCCCATGATGCAGTTCTTCAATTGCATCTGATAATTTTAACTTAAAATGAAATCTAAATTTCAAGTGTGATCTCCAACATTACCTGTGTCTACTCAGCATGAGGGCCACGTGTCCCCCAGCCCCCAACAAGGCAGTGTTAATGGCAATTAAAGCAAGCTTTTGTAACGTAGATCTCCAAAGCACCTGAGACACTGACAAGTACTCAACACTCGCAAAAACGTCAATCAACCGTAGCTCACCCCCTGAGCTCTGCACTTAGGGTCCACTGCATATGGTACAGCGGCAGAGCCACATAGAGAAGTTGGGAGCATCTAACTGTTGAATGTTTCCCAGTGGTTAAAAGTTAAGTTAGAGTTGCACAGCTACCCCGAATCTGATGCGATTGTTAATTCTACAGAGAGACTCATCTCTGCCATAGCAATGTGCAATTTCCACCACTGGTTCAGGGCTGCAAGCAGTGTTTCCATACTCACAAGAGCAAAATAGCAGTCATTAATTACTGTGGCCACGTTATACATCGCAATGGCAAACCATATTTAACATCTGTTTAAAATTTGACCAGGGGCACAAAATCTGTGGGTGTCTCGTAGAAATATCAAAATAATATTGTACAGACACCCACATACACGCAGAGTGTCTGTGCACCGAATATGGTAGCGTACGCACACACGGATAAACACAACAGCCGCAGGCAAGGGAATCTCGGGTTACCATAACATTTAGAGGCACCATGGGGTGTGGGAGTGCTAAGTTAATAATAAAGCTAACAACTGTTAATTAGATTCTAAGACAACTGCAAATATGTCATACTGTGCAGAAAAAAACATATGCCCGGCTTAAAAAGGCCTCAGGGGAAGCTCAGGGATTTTTTAATTCACTGCTTCCAATATTAAAGTTGCACAGAGGCACTGCGAACACAATGAAAGGCAATTATATGCAATGCCAAATGCACTTCGGAGACACCATAATGGCCGTCCATGAAAGGTCGCCTCGGGCAGCACATGCCGCTAAAAAGAACGATGGCTTGTGGGGTGAGATAGGTGGTGGAATGGCAGACAAAGGAAAGAAGGCGTCCGTTGAAACGACCACTCTGTACATGGAGCAATGAGATCAGCTCCTCTGCAGGAACGCAATGGATGATATCTCAGAAACACGAGGGATGGCGACCCGCATGGCCGAGAGACCTTCATCCGACAGTAAATAACTGCTGAAAGTAAGAGTTGGCACTTCGCACGTACAAAAAGCTGTGCCAAGCCAGTATTAGTCGGCATTCATCAACAGCACTTGCGCTAACAAATCTACTCCAAATCGTGACAAATCATCAACTTGCAAGAGGCTGAATGATATTTTACAATCCAGGGTGCTTCTTGCCACGAAAATTGGAGCTTGAAGCTTTCATGGCTTTACCACGGCTCTGGGGTTGCCGCGATCGTGGTATACCATCACAAGACAGGATAATAGTTTACGTTTCAAGTTTTCACAAACAGCACCCTGGCTTGTTAAATAAATAAATGTCAGTCATTGCAAGGACAACCACCCCACCATAATCCCCACCTATTCTGCCTGCGCTTTTGTCCTTGTACCTGACCGCAGGGTCTAGTTTGTTTAATCTGGGAAATGGACCTGGCTCCATCTCTGCTGTGCGTTTTAGGGCAGCACTGTGCAATCTCACACTGGTCACATGGAAAACCGGTTGAACCTATTCGCGCACATTTCACGCTGGACCTAAACTCAGGCCTTCGCCTTGTCCCTTCATCAGCCCTCCAGGGTAAATCGAGGGCCACTTTGTGGGACGTTAATGGCGGTTTTCTTCCATGAAGCCTTGACCCCATTCTAGGAACGTGGAATTTCCACAACTTGCGCAGAGCTGTAAACTGGAGATGAGCACAGTTGAGCCCATCAGTTCAGCATTTTTCAAAATGTAATATACCCGTTGTTGTAGATAAATATCAAAACCCATTCATACTCTGGATATGTTCGTTCCGAGTGCCACTGATGTAGCACATTTGTGAAATTGTCCCAGGACGTTAACATGGATGGAAATTCTGGAAAAAGTAGGTAAACCGCTGTCAAGCAGAAGTCACTGCCGGTTTTACATCTGCCATGAACTATATACATGTGTGTGCCCCACACAGACGCAGTTGTTTACATAATCATAAAAAGAGAGTTGAGTGCGCTAGCTTCACTTATGCCATGCTATGCCAGTCAAGGGTGTGGATGGGGCAGAAGCATTCTGGTGGCATTAGCCGAAGTTGGTTTGCGTTGCAAGCCAACTAGGCAAGACACAGGTGCAGGCAACAGTCAACAGGCTTGGCAGTCAACACATGGAAAACTAACAGCACATGGAGGCAGGTGAGAAGAGGGGGCAGGAAATTGGACATAGGGACAACAATATTGGCATGTAGGATCACCGACACTGTAAAAAGAGCTACTGATGGATGGCGATGACACTCCTCCACAAACACTGGCGGGCATGCACACGCCTGAAACACAAGTCAAACAATCACCCACGTGACCGCTGCAACACGAAGGTACATAAGCACTGGCAACCAAATACGGCTCACATCACTCGCGTTTTGCTAACGCAAGAGTTCAACATTTGGGGAGGGGGGGGTGGGGGGAAAAAACACCGTGAATGGTAAAGACTCAAACACTGTAAGAAGCCCGGAACACTTCAGCTGTGCTTACTAGCCATGACAAGTCAAACAAGAGCAATAAACGTGCATATGTTAATGCAAGCATCACGTATGTTAATATGAATTATTAATGGTAGTGATGATTCGATTCCAGAATCTTGCTGCCCTGAGGAAGCGTCAACTCGCTGAAGCGGCATTTTCCACACTCACCAAATTATGTGACAGTCGAACACGGACTAGGAACGAGTTCTCAGCCGTCAGCTCAAAACCGTAAAACGAGCAAGGCTACTCGGCTGTGAGGAACCGCCGTCAGAAGACCCTCCGCGTGAGGTGCAGCTTGTGGCCAAGAACCCTCTGGGAAGTAAAAATGAGCGCCAATAACACGACGCTGCCGATCGAGGCGGCAAGCCCGAGCCAGGTCTCTGTCAATGTGCCGTATATCCTGTTGGAGCTCGTCATCGCACTGCTGTCGTCGGTCGGCAACCTGCTGGTGTGCGTCGCCGTAATGAAGAACCGCCACCTACGCACGGTCACCAACTACTTCTTGGTGTCACTGGCGGTGGCGGACGTGTGCGTGGGTGCTGTCGCCATCCCCTGCGCCATCATGACGGACCTGGGCCTCCCGCGCCACAACTTCCTGCTGTGCGTGCTCATGCTGTCTGTGCTCATCATGCTCACGCAGAGCTCCATCTTCAGCCTGCTGGCTGTTGCCGTCGATAGATACGTGGCTATTTTCAACCCGTTTCGATACAAGGTGAGCGTGCAGCGAACGGCATTGTCGGCGTCAAGTCTTATTTTCCATATCAAGGAATATTTTATCACAGAACATGTGGCCAGTTAGCCCTTTCCCATTCTGATGACGTACGTGATGTCGGACATGTACGTCATCAGTTTTTTCTTCTGATACTGATCAGAAGAAAAAATAAAATAACTTAATCTGTACCGAGACTCCCACAAGGCCATGTGAAGGGCATGTGGCACAGTTTGGCGCCAGCTATCATAAAGTGTGGTCATGTTGCTACAGTTCTGTGGTGAGTACGTCTTTAAAAACAATGGCGCTACGCCTCTCTAAATAAAATTAACGCTAACCGCTTGCGCGTTCCGAGATTCACCGGTGAATGGGACCCACCCTGCAACTTATCGTCTCGGAATGGGCAAGGGTTAACAGGGTGTGTGAGCTCATCGGCATTTATAATCTCCGTTTCAGTTGATAAGCAGCAGTAGCCGCAGTAAAAAAATTTACGAGAAAATTTTGGAATGAGTGTTATAACACCAGCATGCTATGGGTAACCCTTGCGAACGATTTTCCAGGGTTGTTACCGTCTGCTGTACAGCACAAACGTGCTTTGGGAACCCCACGCAGTGCTAAAAATGTAAGCAATCAAATCAGCACCAGGCAAACATTACGGAATGCTTTGGAAATAACCAAACAGGAAAATACAAATAATTTCTAGACGACGACGGCTGCTTAAAAGACGGCTCCTCCACGTTTACATATGACCACGCGCGCTGTCTCATCTTGCACAACCGCCACCCTTCGCCTTCTTCCTCCCGTAGGTGATAATGACGCACCGCAACGCTCTAATCACCATCGTGCTCACCTGGCTCATGGCCTTCCTCATCGGCCTGGTGCCGGCCATGGGCTGGCACAAGGGTTCGCCCAGCGACAGCTACTGCTACTTCGTGGCCGTCGTTGATATGAACTACATGGTGTACTTCAACTTCTTTGGCTGCGTGCTCACGCCTCTGATCATCATGTTCGTCATCTACGCGCGCATCTTCCTGCAAGTGCGGCACCAGCTGCGTCGCATCGCCAACGAGGCCAGGGGTGGCGCCGGCAATGCCCAGGTAAGCAATCGTCGGCAGCAATGAGCGTTGCGATTCAGTAGCGCGCTAGTGTTTTTTGTTTTTTACGTGTCGGTATAGTGGCTTGTGTAAGCAGCCGTACAGATTTAATGGTGCCTGCATGGCCGCGAGACAGCTGCAAGACAGCAGTACGGCAATTAAGAGAGTTACCCCCTCGTATGTGTGGGTTTTTATTTTTCTCAGGTGCTCCAGTTTCCTCCCACATCAAACACTAATTGAATTGAACAGGCGAAATACATACTGATGTAGGACCCTCCTGAAAAAGTCATGAGACTGAAGTGAAGCTTTCCTAGGTAAGACAATATTATCATTTAGGCTGGTGACAGCTGACTAAAATCCATAAACTCTTTTTGGAGGGAGACAACAGAAAAACGTATGAGCAACCATTATTACATTATACAATTGATTTTTTCCACACGTGAAATTCTCGTTTGGTATTTTTTACCATCACGCGAAATAAAAACCGATTACTGGCTTCTCAATTAGCTCAGTATGAAGCTACATGACTGCAAAGTTACTTGGTAGGCTTAAGAGTACATTTTCTCTCCTTCTCCAGCATTTTTATTGCTCGTTACAATTGCATTTCGTCCAATATGGAAAAGAGGCAGATAACGTATCCAGCTATAAACCAGGCTACCCGAGTTCGATTCCCAGTCATGGTTAGCTCTGTGGCGAGCGATATCTGAACTGGTCTTAGCCCACCTCCCTCCACTAAACCACACTAACCAGAATGGTGAAGTATGGTAAAATAAAATGACCAACACAGCATGGAGAGGCCTCATCTAGCAGTCAATGAAATCCTTCAATCGGCAGTGAAATTACTTTATATTATCAATATTACATTTTTATAAATTTGATACTCATACAGTGAACCTCCTATAATCCACAGACCTATACTGCCCTATACCTATTACTCATAGCCACAATTGATCTACGGAGACTCTTGTTAGACAGATGGATTCTTATTATCTGTGTTGATACGTGGATAAAGGAGCCACTTTGAAGTTGATTCCCAGAAACACTACACTAATTTTATTACAGTATTCCCTTATTCTTCACGAATTTCCTATCCGAAATTTTGGCTATCCGCGACTACACGAATGCACCCAGAGAGAGAAATAAAGTGATGAGAGAGAATTTTATGCGAGAAAGTGATGAGATAATGTGATGATGCGCAGCATCAACATAATTTAAGGTAAATTTCGATTTAAAGATTTCGTGACTGCAAGGATTCATTTTCTTTGGTTCTTTCGGTAAAGTCACGTAGAATGAGAATAAAATAATAAATTGATAAAATAAAATAACACAATAATATTCTCACAACGTTTCGGCCACAACACAAGCGGCCTTCATCAGGTGAAGGGACAAGACTGTCTGGAGGACAGCGCTGGAGTCCCTTCACCTGATGAAGGCCGCTTGTGTTGTGGCTGAAACGTCGGGAGAATATTATTGTGTTATTTTATCAATTTATTATTTTATTCTCATTCTACGTGACTTTACCGAAAGAACCAAAGAAGATAATTTAAGGTAGTTAACTTATAACACTATTTTATACTTTTATTTGTTTTTACTTTGTTTATTATAACCAATTTGTTTGTGTTATAATTACCATTATTCAATGGCTTATTTACGTATTTACTTAAGGTAATTCATAAAAAGGTATCATTACGCACGAAACGTGCTATTCACGAGCATTTCCAGAACGTATCCCTCGTGAATAAGGAGGGAATACTGTTCTACAATTTCTTCACGGATAAGGAGTAAAAAAATGTTCATTAACATCCATGTTTATCGACAAAGAGGTACCCAAAAATGGTCTTCAAAAAGACTAAATTCACATTATACAAGCCTTTTTGTGGAGAAGAAGAGTTACCTAGACTTGGTGGGAAAGTAGTATAATTCCACGTTTATCCATGGCTAATTGAGAAGCTATAAGAAGATATTTTCGTGGATGGGTGTAGATGATAGGATCTTAAATTTGGATCCAACAAATCACCATAAAAAGGGGAGTTTCAATGTTGTGTTAAAACACTAAAATTTAAGGTATTTTTTCACTTATTTATGACTGTCCGATCATCTGAAAAAGGTGCTATCAGAAATACTGTCAAAGTCAAAACTAATTCCAAAAATGCCACGGAGCTAAGCGAAGAGAGCCAAACTTCGTTGAAAACCATGCCCCTAGCAGTGAATTTCATTGCCAGGAACGCAGCATGCAGTCGCTGACGAAGGAGGTCAAAACAGCGACCTCGCTCTTCCTGGTACTCTTCCTCTTCACAGTCTGCTGGATTCCCCTCCACGTCCTCAACTGCATCAGCCTGTTATGCCCAGGCAGCAACACGCCGTACGGCCTGCTTCTCGCCGCCATCATTCTGTCGCATGCCAACTCAGTGGTCAATCCCTTCCTGTACGCCTATCGCATGAAGTCGTACCGTCGTGCTTTCCTGTCGCTCATTATGTGCCGGGACGCGAGGGAAACCGACGATGACACACAGGTTCCCAGCACCACCGTGGGCATAGAGACTTCACGCACCAACCTCCCCAACATGGTGCTGCAGGGAAACCCAGGGTAGCGTGGCATTAAGCCTCCTCACAGGCACACTTGGAGCCACCAAAGCATAATCACAGATAAGCTGGTGAGCTTGAAAGACAATATTGTGAGTCACCAACTCAGAAAAGAGTTTACGCCAAGGTGTGTAATATTGAAGCTTAGGCAGAGGTGGAATGGGATTTTCCCATTGTCAATGTGGACAAAATTTGTCAATAGTTACACTATGTAACACAATCTTTGTTCCTGGGTAGTAAGTGTTATTTCCTAATTGCTTATGCCTCAAAAGTATAGAAAATGGTTATTATTCCACACAAACTTTGCTTTGTGACCAGGACAGTGATATTTTGAAATGTACCAATTTTCAATGAGAAAACCGGCAAATATGTCTTTTTGTTACATAAAGTTAGAAAAAAACAACATACGAATCAAAATTAACATGTATTTATACTAAAGAAATAAAACAATTACTACAAAAGATTTAGAAGCGAGTTTTTAGAGATTTACGATTATACTGTAAATCCCTTTCACGAATCAGCCCCCAAATGTAGTCTCCCATCATGTTCTCATTATACTGCTTATGGCAGCGGCGTTCAAAGTCCAGTATATCCTGGTCGAAGCGCTCGCCTTGCTCCTCCGAGTACGCTCCCATCCTACAGCCCATTGTGCCGTAGTTCTTTACCAGTCTTAACCAGCTCCACATAGTTTTCGACCTTGTGATTGCCCAGGAAACCACGACCCACTGCGACAAAGCTGTTCCAAGCAGCATTCTCTTTACTAGTAAGCTTCTTGGGGAATTATTTGCACTCCAGGATCTTCTTTATCTGTGGTCCGACGAAGACACCGGCTTTGACCTTTGCCTCAGACAGCTTAGGGAAGAAATCTTGAAGGTATTTGAAGGCTGCCGACTCCTTATCTACAGCTCTGACAAATTTCTTTCATAAGGCCCAATTTGATGTGCAGTGGTGGCATCAGCACCTTCCGGGGGTCCACCAGTGGCTCCCACTTGACGTTGTTCCTCCCCAAAGAGAACTCGGTCTGCTGTGGCCAGTCCCGCCTGTGGTAGTGCGCCTTGGTGTCTAAATCTTTCATAATTATTTTTGTATTACTTTAATAGAAATACATGTTAATTTTGATTCATATGTTATTGTTTTCTGACTTTATGTGAACGAAAAGACATAAATTCGCCCGTTTTCTCATTGAAAATAGGTAAATTTCTAGATATCAATGTCCTGGTCACAAAAGCAAAGTTTGTGGGAAATAATAGCTATTTTCTGTACTTTTGAGGCATAAGCAATTAGGAAATAGCACTTACTACCCGGGAACCTGCTTTTGCCAGTGAACACAAACACAAAGCATATTCTGCAGTGGTTTCATGAAAAAAGATGCACAAAAGAACATCGGTAAAATGAGCCGGACTAGCCAGTTTGTAGAGCCAGCATAATTCAAGAGAATGGGCAAGCAGCCAATCCTCATGCCTCTCACATACACATAACAGGGTAAAGGTCAAATTACAAAATTATTGCTACGGTACACCACATGACACAACATGTATGTGTTAGACCTCTTTTGAATATGTATAAGCACTGTATACCAAATTATTGCATTGATTATTTCTATTTATTTATTTGTGATGATGTACTGGACACCATTATAGAAATGATGCATCATGGGACCTCCTTTGCCAGTACCAAAATATGATAATAGGTTTTTCCCCTTTTTTCTGGCAACAAAACAGGTGCTAAGATGTTAAAGCACCAAACTGAAACATTTTACGAGGAATCATGTCTGCATTAACCACAATGCTTGTGGTCAGAATGCAAACAAAAAACACTGATAATATATGCATTGTCCTGGTCTAAAACCGTTTGATACGAGGTTCAAAAGAAAGCTATCTCTGGTGTGGACCAATCAGTTTCAAGGACAATGCATATATTATCAGAGTAATTTTTTTGCATTCTGACCACAAGCATCGTGGTTAATGCAGACATGATTCCTCGTAAAAGGTTTCAGTTTGGTGTTTTAACATCTTAGCACCTGTTTTGTTGCCAGAAGAAAGGGGAAACCCTTATTATCAAATGCTGATACGTTTACTGCCATGAATACAAGAGTGCATTCAAACCTTACCTGTGCAATCAGTATCAATAGTGGAGTGTTACAAAATGTTTTTTTTTATAAACCATAACGTTGTAAAATACATACAAGAAATGTCCACACATTCCAAAAGCATTATATAATAAACTTCCATGTCGAAAAGCTACCCGATCTGACTTACTTATTACTAATATATATTCTTCATGTCCTCATACAAATAAAATCTATTTTTTGTCCGGCATGCTTTCCCTGAAAATGTTTATCCAGCAGGCTGTTTCAATAACCACATTTTGGGCCTCACCAGAAGAGTGAGGATTGGTAAACAAACACTGCTGGTTTGTGCTTATCTTAAATGGGTAAAAACACTGTTCACTTAACAGAACTCTGTTCAATACAAAATCGACATTGTATAAAAACGAATTATGCATTGTTGTGGAACTCAGCAATATTACGAGTCTGTATGCACACTTTTTACACTACAAAAACATGCAGCCTCTTGGCTTAATAAAAATAAATTAATTAATGACTCTCAAGTGCATGAACTCTGCTGTAATATTAACGAGCTGCCAAACCATCGCTCAAGGCAATAGGCACACTCTTAATTGCAGTGATAGCATAACTTAACGTGTGCCGATTGGCAACAGGAAAACGTGCGGTTGAAGTGAGTTGCTCACGATGTTAACGACAGTCAATAATAGTAATGTAACCTGATACCGCACTCCACATTTGCATCCTATTTTTGGGGGTATCTCTGACCGACGGAAAATTATAAGTAATTATATGAACAGAACTGTGTAAAACAATTACTTGCCGATCCGTACCTACTGGACAACTGTGAAAAAGAGCTTCATAGCTCATCAGATTCCTCTAGGATAAACACAAATTCTGATTCTGATTTATTGATTCTGAAAAATCCTTCTACAATGAAATAAGAATTACTCTGGTAAAGCCAGAACGAAAAGCTCAGCTTTCAGATTGATTTCAAAGATAGCAACACTGTTGGACTTATTGGTGTGTGCACAGGCTGTGCGCTCCCAAGTCCAGGTGTGCCGCAAGTAAACACAGGATTACCGCACCATGAAGAGGTCTGTGGAACCACCAACAGAACTTACAGGTGTGCTTAAGATTGCTGTTTATACCACTCGCGAGCTGTACACAGGTCATTAGTGCCATTAAAACAGAAAAGTATAAGGCTATGAATATGGTGAGTCAGTCCCACCCAGTGGCAACCCACTATATTACTTACACAAATCCCATATAACCCATCATTTTGACCTGCTCTGCAAATGACACACTCTACAAGACTCAGCAAGAGTAGTCAGAACTGTGAATCCATTTCTTTAACCATATGGAAACCTAATCAAAATTATATTTTAAAGGAGACGTGGAGTCCGTTGGTTAAATGTAAAACATGTAAGCTTTACAACTGTGCAGGATTTCGCAGTTGTGTTTTATAGCTCTACAATATTGTTTCCGGGTGTTTGTTCAGAACGTCTGATGTTTCAGTTCCTGAAGAAACACACAACACCTGGAGCGAAATCTCTGAAATCATGCCAAACAGACGGTACAACCCAAAAACACACCTAAAACCTAAACATTAAGTTTTGTAAATATGATTTGGGACGCATATTTTACAAACATTGATTTGTTACGGTGTTGACTATTTTTTTTACAAATTCCGCACTCGCTTTCATTTCTTTTTTTGTAGAATGCACATTTGATCATTCCCTGCAGGATTTACCTGGTGGCTGTAACAAGTGAACCATTAATTCTAAGCAAGCTGTCCATTCAGTGATCCACACCCCATCAATCACAGGGCACTCACCAGCACCCAGCAACACTGGATGTGCATGCTTACCCATCGACGACGACAGTGCCGAGCAGGGTCTCGACAGCCTTCTTGTCATTGGCGTTGAGCCGCGTGAAGCCACCGATCTGATTTGCGCCGTACGTCGAAAGGAAGCCCAGCGTGTCGCGATGTTCCACGAAACAGTTGGTGTGGTACCAGTGGTCAATCATGCCCAGGTGCGGCTTCTCGATGTTGATCATCTTCCGCGAGATACGCACGTCGTCCTGGATATTTGAGTGGCAGAAAAGGCTGTTAATGCAAACCTTCAAGTGATGTAAAAATCAACTTGTTACAGGTAACATTGAAGTACATTTACACCACCAGTTAGCTCTAAATACTCGTGCTTCACTATAAACTAGATCCCACAATGCAGTGTGGCTAAAGAAAATAGAGCAATGAGTCACAAGCCTTCTCGATCTTGTCATCACAGCCCTTGCACTTGCTGCGGTTGGACTTGGCGTACTCCACCAAAAAATCTGGGAGGGTGTTTGATGCTGCTGCTCCTCCATTTGCCTTGCCACTGCTTTTCCCTGGAAAAGCAAAGAGTCCACCGTGCTTGGGTAAATACTCGCTTGTTAAGAGTAGTGACCAGTGGCAGTAATAACTTGCCCATTTAATCTATCTTCACATATCAAACTTTTCACGTATCTGCTTATTCCTCAGTCCCCAACGAGTTAGATGTGTGTCACTGTACTGTACAGAAAAAGTATAAGCGTACATTAACTGAAAACCACGAAACTTAGGCAAAATTTAGATGTGCTTAAAACCTAATTTAAATATATAAACCGCAATCTTTTTTTGCCGACGTTGGTAAAATTATGGAATAAAAAATTGTTTTACTACATATAAAGTTTTTTATTTTTATATTCTGAAGCCCAACTGATATAAAAACCCACAAGGAAGCTGAATTTCGATTTAAAGCTTTCGTGACTGCAAGGATTCATCTTCTTTGGTTCTTTCGGTAAAGTCATGTAGAATGAGAATAAAATAATAAAATATAACAATAAAATTCTCACGACGTTTCGGCCACAACACAAGTGGCCTTCTTCAGATGAAAGGAACCTGTCCCGACAGGTTTGTTCCTTCTTCAGGTGAAAGGAACCTGTCCCGACAGGTTTGTTCCTTTCACCTGAAGGCCACTTGTGTTGTGGCCGAAACGTCGCGAGAATTTTATTGTTTTATTTTATTCTCATTCTACGTGACTTTACCGAAAGAACCAAATAACTTGGAAGCTGATTCGCATTATTAACCGCAGCGCAAAGGTTCCTGCTCTGGTGAAGAACGATTGGCACACCTTCACCGTCCGCACTGCCCTCGATGTGCTTCTTGATGCGGTCCTGGTCAGCGCTGCGCAACTCGCTGAAGCCGTCCACATCGGCCTGCGTCAGAGGCCGCGCGCGCTTCCAAAAGCACTGGAAATGGTGCCACTGTGGCACCTTGCCGTCAAACCTGGGTGACTGCGGGCACAAACATCACAAGCAGAATTCATGAGTGCCGGCTGATCCAATTGGGATGGACAATTCTTGGTGAATGATGCATACCTATTTTTTTATTTAGCATCAAGGTGGACAAAAAAGGACAAAACAGGCTGTGGATCATCATATAATAGTCCATCATGGCAATATTTTTTTGCTCATCGTGCCAATGTGCAGGATCGTTCAATTTGTGAACACCAGTGAGCATGCAATGCACACTGAGACTGCAATTCGCAAAACTGTTCTCAAAGTGCAACATCCAAAAAGAACGTACACATTCCTATGAAGCAGATTAAAACATAGCATTTACTATACACAAATATAATTTGACATAAAAGTAGGATCTTATCGAATGCTGGACTGCAACAGGTTTGTTCCCTCCCCTCCCTAAAATCCAAAAACTAGGTCAACTCTTGAGCGTGCCCAGTTTTGTGTTTGGGTCACAACTCTCAAAAGGGAGCATGCTTTTATAACACTTTTCAAAGCAGCAGGCAACGGTGCAAATTCTACAAAAGCCAGGTAGCTATACATGGCATGCACGAAGCACAACAATACAACTTCCACTGGAGCAACGCAAGAGACGCTTGATGCACTCCCTCTCTCTCTCTCTCTGGACCTACAACTGCATCTGACGACAATGGATCCGCCCTGCTTCGTGGGTGTGGTGTTGCATTCCACTTAGCATGACGGTGAAATACACACTGCAGTGCACCCACACGCGCGGTGGACTGGAACAAAGACAGCACGCAGATGCACCACGTTTCTCTCATTTGGGTGAGCCCGCTCAAGACAAATGCAATGCAGTTTTGTCGCGGGAATTTAAAAGGAAAAGCCCTCCCCACACAAAACACACTGCGCAAAGCATGGCCGCGACCACAGTGACCTGAAATGAACTACAGTACATTACACACCACCGTTGGAATGTTCCAATATTTATTTAGCAGCTGTGTTTACGACCAAACTCCCTCCCCCCCCCCAAATCTCTTGTGGGAAAACGTCACTACGCTGCAGCAAATAACGAAACAAAAAATACGGGACATATATGAAGCTTTTTTACCGACAACGGGTCGGGGAAAACCGTGCAACCGAAACGTTATCTCTGCGAGAAACACGTGGTGGTGCACACCTCAATGCGCGATGTGCATCATCGTGCTTTGTTAATTAGCGTCCAGTGCGATGTTCAATGATCGAAAATTATACATTTTCTCCATAAATTGACTCCCGTCTTAAAAATACAATATTAAAAAAAGAGCGCGAAAATCCAGAGTGCCCCGTGTGTCGAGGGCCTCGGGCATGCGGGAGCAAGGTCGCCCTCTACCCGGCCTGTCGAACTAGTCGAGACCGCTACTCAACCCTCGGGGAATGCGCGCTAGGCCACGATTTGAAGGGAGATGGAGGGGGACGGGAAAACGACGCAACACAAAAATCCAGCTTCAAAACTATAAAACGTCACCGATGCATGGGGGGAGGGTTGGAAGAGGCTCACCTGCACCATGACTGCGAGACGCAGGCAGTCCTTCTCAATGTTGCCGCCGCATTTTTTGCACGAAGCGCGGCTGCTCTTCGCGTACTCCGCCTTGAAGGGTTTGTCCGCCATCGCTGCAGTAGTAGCAGCAGCGACAACAACAAAGGGGGCGGCCCAGCTTGTGAGGGGGTGAGGGGGGGGGGTCGAGCTTAATTATTTAAATCCCTTATTTTAAATAGTATTATTTTTTTTGTTAAACGTACCCCCTATTTTCCTCACAAATAAACGCGCGATGCGTTTCGTGACGAATGTTCAGCAACAACGACGAAAAGCGCGCGCTTTTTGTTGCGCGCGGGTTGTTCTCCGCGCGTGCGGGAAGACCTTGCGGCTGCGATTTAGCGGATCTCGTTTCGGAATTTGCCGTGACTTAAAGAAAAGAAGAAGAAAAAAGTTTTTAGAAACTAGGGTACAGTGCTGTCATTGTGAATGTGGGTTAAACAATTTGTCGGGTTTTAATAACCGAATCCTGCACACTTTTTTTTAAATGTGTTAAGTTCGTTATAATCCATTTTATTTTACATGTAACGGTTGAATTTCGATTTAAAGCTTTCGTGACTGCAAGGATTCATCTTCTTTGGTTCTTTCGGTAAAGTCACGTAGAATGAGAATAAAATAATACATTGATAAAATAAAATAACAACAATAATATTCTCACGACGTTTCGGCCACAACACAAGCTGCCTTCATCAAGTGATGAAGGCCGCTTATTTTATCAATTTATTATTTTATTCTCATTCTACGTGACTTTACCGAAAGAACCAAAGAAGATGTAACGGGTGCACTGGGAAATCGTTTTTGTTTAAGCAAATTTCATTTTTGAATCTTAAGTTTTTCGATTCGAAAGGGCTTCAGGGGTTAGAGTTTGTGCAGTTTTGTTTTTCCTCCTCCGTTGAATGAGCGCAGGCTTAGTAGGTTCATTATATATGCTCCATAGTTTTGTGTTGCCCTTTCACTCATGAACGAGCTTAGTGGGTTAGTGGGCTGAGTTATGAGAGGTGACACTGTGACTCAGAGGTCAAGAGTGCTGTGCCACTGGCGAAGATGCTGGGGTCGAATCCAGGCAAGACTCCGCCAGATGAATCCGTGCATTTATGGTTTCAGTCCAATCGTCACCACAAAAAAAAACGCGAATTCGGTTGAACATTTTATTTCCAACTCTCGAGAACTAACAAAATATGAATTTGACTGTCACACAACAAATACAAATGCTACCCCCTTACCAGAGTTAACTTGAAGGGATTTCAGAAGTAGTTTTGTAGTACCCATTTCCACAGGGCTTTCTCAAACACGAAGGATCTGCAACTGCTGTGCAAGAGAACCAAACGGATTAATGTGTCGTGTTATTCTTTGGTTCTTTCGGTAAAGTCACGTAGGTGAAAAAAATATATATTTTTAAATCACTAAATTAAATGTGATTTAATTCATTTTATTTTTGTTCACCTACGTGACTTTACCGAAAGAACCAAAGAATATGGATCCTTGTAGTCACGAAAACTTCAAATCTAGAATAATGTGTCGTGGTCTGACACCAAAACGATGTGGGGGAAAGACAACACTTTTGAAAATAAATGTTATGTCTTTACCGTATTGCCACATTTAGATTTTAAATCCCGGTGTTTTAACTGTATCTTTAAGTTACACTTGGACGTATTGGCGGTACACTTGTGCAGAATATTCTAGATTTGAAGCTTTCGTGACTGCAAGGATCCATACTCTTTGGTTCTATTCGGTAAAGTCACGTAGGGAAAAAAATAGCAGAATAGCTTCACCGGCGCTCATAAAACAGTCTGAAGGTGTCGCTGTTGCCCTTGAGTGAACTGCAGACTCTCCCTTAGAAAGTTGCCTTGGATTCAGCAGCTGCTTTCCCAATCAAACGTGACATGAGGCATAAACCTTTTGATGCCACCGTCCGCCAATACATTTTTTCCTGAAATGAATCATTGAGGAACCGTCCGACCAAGTCTAGGGCACGAATCAAATCTGCCTTTGGAACAACGGTGCCAATCGCCATCAGGCTGTGCGCTATACAGCAATAGACTGCGAAAGCTTCCTGTTCAGCTGATTATAACATTTTGTCGTCCCCGAATGCTTCGACATCACGAGAACTGATTTTGACGCACCACCCCGTAAGATTTTCTGACCGGGGTTGCAAATCTCGAGAAAATAAATAAATTGCGAATTATTCTTCGATTTAAAGCTTTCGTGACTGCAGGGATTCATATTCTTGGTTTTTTCGGCAAAGTGAAGTGACTTTTATACTCTTTGGTTTTTTCGGTAAAGTCACGTAGGTTAAAATAAAAGGAAGAAAAGAAAAAACATAAATTAAATCACGACGTTTCGGAGGCAACACAAGCTTCCTTCTTGTGTTGCCTCCGAAACGTCGTGATTTACCGAAAAAAACAAAGAGTATAAATCCTTGCAGTCACGAAAGCTTCAAATCTAGAATGAAGTGACTTTACCGAAAGAACCAATAATGCGAATTATTCGCTTTTTTATATATATACTTCGCACCGGCATACCGCCAATACGTTAATTTGCCCCTGAGAATAAAATATCATCATCAGAACGTATCAAAGGCTAAGTAAAATTATGTTTAATATTGCTCCGTACACTCAAGACACAATTCCTCCAAAGGATCGGACAAAGGATAGCCCACTGGGCCCCTATGTAGCAATTAGCACACACGATCCAAACGACAGTTAATGATCCCTCTCCTGTAATGCGTTTCATTGTTACACAGAGCGTGGGCTTGCATTTACAGAGTCATTCATACATAATTATTGTAATTTTTCAAAGCCTCTTGGATGAAGATCACTGCGTGTCTCAAAGCCAGGAACATAGAGTTCGTTTAAGGTGTCTCATTCAACTTGATATGCTTGGCTGAGGAACAATTGTGACTGAATAAAACTGGACACGATTTTGTTTAGATTAAGCCATGAGTTGAGCGTGATCGGAAATGGAAATGCCCTGTGCTGTATCCGCACTGCTTCTGTGGACCTTAAACCACGACAGAGGTCCCTTATGTATCTTGATTTGAAGGTTTCGTGACTGCAGGAATTCATACTCTTTGGTTCTTTCGGTAAAGTCACGTCGTAGTTAGAAAGAAAATAAAACGTCGTGATTTGTTTTATTTTATTTCTAACTACGTGACTTTACCGAAAGAACCAAAGAGTATGGGGTCCCTTATATAATATTGAAGTACACAATTTAATGAGTCACAGAAAATGCGTGTACAGTATTTATATTTGAAGACAATATACTTTCAAATTTGTACCCATAATACTACATGACAAAACGTAGTGGGTTTGTGTACGATGTCGCTTTTTCGGTTGAATGGGGTCCCATGGTTTATATGGAGTACTCCTGACAGTAACATCTGGTAATCCAACGGCATTTGCTTACAAGCCTGACTCTGATGAGGAGCCGCAGAAGGTAAAAGCCAGTAGAGTTCGATTTTTTTCAAACAAATTCTGCTCAATATTTGTCTGGAAATACAACGGGATAATGGACTAAACACACACTTTGACTTATATGTGGAGACACGGAACAGTTCTACTTCCATATACTTTAAATAATAATATAGCATTTTGGGGAGGTGGGGGGGTAAATGCATGATTATCAGTGCCTTACGATAATCGATCATTTATCCTGCCAAACGTACGATTGCTGAAACGTGGCTTGAGCGGGTGGCCTGGCAGAACAAATAACAAATTAAAGGTTGTGTGCCAGTCAAGGCTGGCAGGGGATTTGGCAGGGACTTGACAGGCAGAAAGCCACACAGATGAGTCACTGTTGGTAATTTCGAGTTTTCTTGTGAGGGCTCCAAACAGCAGCAGGCTTTTCTCGTGGCTCATAAAACCAGCTCTGCTAAAGTGTTGCAGATTGTAATTACGGCAGCGCTAATTATAACATTTCGTGCCAATATCATATTTCTCAAACATTGTGAAGCAATTCATAATGATTTTAAATTGGCCGTGTAAATTTCGGGCTTACCCAGAATGTAAATGTGACACGTGCAGAGCCATTGAAGCAAACGAAAAAACTTAATGTGCGCACTTTATATACAACAGTAATGCACTTTAATTATTCCATTAAATTCATAAATAATAACATTAACACTTTTATTCATCTCTAAAAGAGATGCACACACGTACTTTGGGCTATACGTTTAATATTGTTCAGCAACCGATCCGTACATCCTATGCATTTAATAAACGCCTTTTGGCGTCTTCTGGTCGAGCACCAATTGGGTCGAGGCTCAAAAGAAAGCCGTCCCTTGGTGTGGGCCAATCAGTTTCAAGGACAATGCATGTATAATCATAGTATGTTTTTGTTTGCATTTTGACTGCAAGTATTCTGGTTAATGCAGACATGAATCCTTGTAATAAGGTTTCAGTTTTGTTGCCAGAAAAAAGGGGAAAACCCCTATTATTAAATTTTGGTACTAGCAAAGGAAGTCTAATGATGATCCTATGCATTGTAAAACGTATAACCAATGCTGCGTGAGCTCGCATATTCGCCTACAAAACTACATATATATAAAGACTACAGCCTACCTAATATATAAGGACACTATAAAGTGCGAATGCATTGAACTAGATAATGTAGAGGCGGATTGAGATACAGTCTGCCATAGCCGTGTGCTTGTGGCTCACGTTTACATCGAACCTAATAATTCTCCCACTTACGCTGACCGATAGACACATCCGGAGGAGTCACGCACATTAATGAGGCCAAAACATTGCCACGCCATTCAATGCATGACACTTCAAGAGTAAGCTACCGTCTTCCGTTTAATGTAGCCCAGCGCTCGTTTCGCGTTATTATATATTTTTTTCAGTGTGGTGAGTGTAATCACGTAGCGCAATTTTGTGCACAGCGTTATAGGCAACGATGAAAATAAATATATATGTACATAGCCATAACGATGAGGTCCGGCCTCATTAACCACGACGGGAACTTGTCACTCAGGGTTTTGGGTGAATATGCTGACCCCTCGAGAGGCTGTTGCTGCTCCTGTATTTGTACGCCAACCCGCTGCAGGGATGTGTGTACGGGATAATTGTTACCGTGCGTGCATTTATCAGTGACTGAACAATTATGCACGGTGGTTCGACGTGGATTTCGGCACACACCTACAATTTATCCATTGTTTATATATATTTTGGCCTGCAAATGCTGTCACCCACCCTCTGCGATTGGCATCGGGCTGCAGCTAAAGGTGGGAGGAGCTAAATGACCTTTGAATTATTTAAATCCCTATTATCAGCTCTCAGCACTGAGCATCTACCGTATATATAATCGGTGGCAGTTCATGTGTGAACCCTGTAAATTCTCCCAGGGTGCTCGAAATTGGTGAGAGGGGCATATACATGCCTGCCTGTTTGTCCTTTGTTTTTTAAATAACGAAAGCTGAGCACAGGCCCAAATGCACAAAACGTTAGGCGGCCAGCAACAAACGGCACTATTGAAGGTGTAATAGGTAAGGAGAGAATACATCTCTTGAATTGAGCAAGTTTATGAGAACCTGGATAACGATACTGGCGTGTAAGTACGTATGCGTGCTTGTCAGTGTATGCATCGTGTATATATGAGCCATGTGCTGCCAATATGTATACCCTGCACTCGAACTCCTGTAAAAGCATCCATGTACAGAGACAGCCAAAATTAAAACTTCTGAAATGTAATGGATACGTAACGTGGCCATGCAGCATTAATCATACACCCACACACACATTTACTGCACTGTGCCTTGATTATATTTTTCAAATAAATTGTTCCCCCTCTCACCACGAGGAAGAGAAATATATCGATGTATCAGCTGACTGCGGTCCTGTTTTCGTTACAGTTTTTAACCCAGTATGCTATGAATCACCCAGGAACAGTTCAAATAAGCAAGATATATGTGCTCCCAAACAACACTTGTCCTCTAAATTGCACGGCCCAAATGAGATATCTTATGTGTGTGTGTGAGTGGCTTCATTACTGCACTAATTCAGAGAATTCGGGTACAGTAGATAATAGCGGTTGGAACGATCATTCTCCGCGCCATCAAATGGTGATTCGACAAATTGTCCCGATATCATTACAAGAATCAATTTGTGTCTTACATTATGGTGAATGTAGTGGCCCCGAACTGGGCTCACCGTGAACCCATTCCGTACAACGTCGGAATTTGCAATAAGCGTCCATTCTCAAATGCGCATTATTGAATGTGTGTCTCGCGAGATTAACAAATATATTAATATTAGTCAACAAATTGGCGCAACGTTACACCACTACTAGATATCACAACTCGAAATTCAGAAAACATGAGAAATTCAGAAGCCATCTTGGTAATAACAACTGCTACCTGTAGGCAATGATGTGAAGAGAGAATAGCAGATAAGCAAACCGGGTTAGAGGGTTGTGGTCTGGTGTCTTTTTTCAATGACCGGTAGCTCCAGGAAGTTTCAAGCTGCTGCGAGTGTCATATTGGCAGCATTTTTTTTACCGTGGCAAGGTGGACACTACATGTACTACACTGCGAGTAGAAGCACCTATGTGATGCACGAAGAGGGTGTGCATGTGTGTGTGCGCATGTGCGTCACAGCTGGAATGCACACGTGTAACGTTTTCTGTATATAAATGTACGAGCGTGTGGAATTCCAGCAGACAAATAATAACAATCATAAATACTGTGTAATAAATCACAACGAATAGGAAATACGTAGATAATATACCACAAATGAACAATTTGGCACCATATTATATTATTAATCGCAATTCCTAATAACGCTTCTAAGGTTCTGCAATGCAACGTCAAAATAATTCTGTGGAATATGTTTTTTTCTCCTTTTAAAATAAATGTAATTATTTTGTTCATTCCTCCATGAGGCTTCATGTCATGGTTAAATTCGTGTTTTGTTTTCGTCAATGGACAATACTAACACGTTGGCTATTTGCGCCTAACAATTTACAGTCTGGAGATGTGGACCCATAGGGCTGAAAGAACAGCCAGAGGGCCGGGCAGATGAGATTGTCAGGGCAGGGTCATGGTTTTGGGGCTGTCAATGCACCTGGCGGGCCTGACACGCGTCTTATTATACATTGACAAGTAGTGATGGCTTCCACCCCAAGCCACTGTAGATGATACATTTTCATGTTACGGATTTATAGAGCTAGAGGTCAGTTTTTTTACGACACATGATCTGTGTTATATAGTCAGTGTAAATTATATTGCACAGGGTTAACTATTTACAGATACTCCGCACCGACATCTAAAGACGCCCTCTTACTTTCTTCTCAACAGGTGATTGAATATTGCGAAAGCGATAGCTCCATATCGTACATAGAGGAGTGTTACAGATTTAATGAGCACACTGGGATTGTGGGAGGAATGCTGAGGCTTTTAAGTAAAATTCTACGTCTCTAGAATGTATCCATATTTTAGTGGAGTATCTGTAAACTGATCGCCCTGTACATCCAGCACAAAGGTGACGAATGTCCATTTGTCAGATAGAAATCATTTTTTAACGAGTCTGATCAATCTAGGGTGGAAAGATTCACTACCTGGCAATCCGACCAATTGTCACAATTGAAAGTCACACTGCAATTCAAGATTCCAATATTATTTAATTGCAGTGCCTCAACCCATTCCCATACAACTACCAATTATAAAGGCATTATAATTGGTAGAGTCTTACAAGTGTAATTCGATGAGTGTATTGTGAGCTTAAAAAACAATATTGATTCGTGAATCGATGCATCCTTCCACCCCTAAAAGAAAAGCACGATGGGTCAGAACGTATTTGGCTGAAGTTGGTCATTTGCTCAAACCAGACTCGATTTCAGTGGGGTTAAAACTCAAACAAAAGGCCCAACCAGGTCAGAATTTACAGAAATGTGTTTCTTTGCAATTCAGCACCCACCAAACACCTGGCGCTGGTGCAGGTGATATTTACGGATGGGGAACACAGTTGTCAGCGGGTTTTTGGGGGGGGGAATTTATCATCTCTTGCTTGGGGATGACGCTGGGGTGAACGAAGGCACCATCGTCATTGACTAGTGACACTAATGATGGTCCCATTCCCTCACTCACCTTGACTCCAAGCCTCTTCCACCACTGCTAATCACACCGCCCAAGACCAACTCACACCTCTCTATGGATTCGTCAAATTTACGAACGTACATTTCTCGCAGGTGAATACACCCGATGGCATTGAAGGCCACGTGGTGGTGCCACCACTGGGCCGAGCAATTTTATTTAAGCGTTGGCAGAATTGTGCGATGGTTTAACGATCCCCTGTAAAGTAATGAGGTAAGAATCGGCGTGGTTGTTGGTAAGATGAGGATTTTGAGGGGGCGGCTGTGCCCGTGGTGGAGAAATCGCGGGGCGTTTCTTGCACGTGCTGGTCAGCGGAGGAGAATCGGTCGTGGATGTGTCATTGTCTCCGTCTCCCACTCCTCGTCCTCCTCATCTTCCTCGTGCTCCCACTTTCTCCACGCTCACAGCTGCTGGGGATATTGCTGGGAACGGCCCTCTGGGAGCGGGGAGACACACGTGCCACCGCAATCATCGTGTTGTTCAATTAAGGAGATGCTGATCCCTGCCATATGAACGTGGAATTTACATCGCTGTCTCAGGAAGAGCAATGGAGATGATCATCACTAAATTCCAAAAGCGCATGGGGGACTCGATGACATTTTTAATAAAATTAAAATGGTGGATTTGTCAGAGGACGGGATCAGAGGCAAAGGTAAATGTTTATAGCGCACAGCATAAACATGTTATGGGGGGGGGGTGCGCTGTACTGGGCTATGAACCTGGCGACCTGCGTTCGATTCCCAGCTAGGGCTGAGATTAGCGGCGAGTGATATCTGAACCGGTCCTGGGTGACCCCTGATTCCCGGGTGCTCAAGTGTGATCGTACAACCCCCACAACCAATACAGCGTGGGGAGACCTTCATCCAGTGGTGGAATTACACAGGGCTGTCAATTAATACTATTATTATAAATGTTATTGACAGCACAGAGGAGCAGCTCAAGGGCAAACGCGATGCTCTTCTGCACATGAGTATCCGGACAGCCCAAGCTGCACACGCCACAATTCAATTGTCACGATTCAGGTCACGATTCCATTGAGGAGTTTTTTTTTACTACTGTAATTTATTGCGAATGGTAGCAGCCACTAGGAGCTGCATTGATTCGACGAACTCATGACGTACAAGATGCGCGTACGAATCACAAATAATTATGACGAGCATGATTTGATGCATGCACCGTGTGCTTGAGAATCAAAATGAATCAATGCATCGTTCAATTTTATTCAAACTTTGTCTTAAAGATAGCAACCCCTTTCAGGGGCCAATAACCCCCCCCCTCCCCAATCCCCCCTTGAGACCTAAAAATGATACTTTATTGAAATTTACCAGGGAAAATACACTGAATTAAATGTGTATATATTTTTATAAATGTAGTGCCATATTTAAAACGCTGGATGTTTTGGGACCCCCCCCCCCGCCCAGAGCCCCTGCCCCCTGGGAAAGTTTCCAGTGCCGACTCTGCGTGCTGGCTTCCTTCACGTCTCCCCAGCCCTGACGATCATGGCGACCACTGTCACGAGCAAAAACAAGATCACCCAGGGAGTGCCCACTGTGGTATCAGGATGCTGGCTGGAAAGCCTATTAAACGAGAGCATGGAATATCTGATGTGTGCACGTGGGTTCAAATACAGCTACAGGTGGAATAACAAATAACTAAATAATCCCACAACCAAAAAAACACCGAACCCGTCGAAAATTTGTAATACTGTATATTAGAGGGCACACTCGACTGGTAACCGTCCACTTGGCATCACCGCTCAATAGAGGGGTGGGGTTAGGGGGGGAAGGATCAAAGTCGTGGGGAGGAGAAATGAGGGGGTACGTGGCAATGTCCAATGGGGTACAGGAGGTGATTTATGAATGTGTGAAATTATATCATACATGGCAGTCTTTGGTTAATAATCACGTTTGAATCTGACAATATAAAATAACTACAATAAAATGTAAATCCATATGGAAACCTAGAACAATATCAAATACATTTGATTAACTTATTGATCGTAAACAATGTTGACATTTTGTTTATTATTCGCTTGCAATTACCAGATAGTCAGGATACCTCACAACACGATCAATTGGCTAAAATATTGATGTTCATTATTCATAAATGTATTTCTTAGAACCATGTTGGGCCAGGCAAAGGGGGGTGGGGGGATACTCGGTTTAAACAATTCAACAAAGCGTACAGTATCTATAGGACCTTTTTGCTCATAATCAAAAACCTTTTCTTATTTTTTCCATCATTTTGATACTGGCAAACAAAGGTCCCACGGATATAACTGCTCGACCTGAGCTATAAGTGTTCTGATACTTGTGTAGCGACGTAAATGGTGTCACTAGGGTGTCCGTGCCAGCGACTGTTACAGGAGTGCAACTGTGCATCTGGAGCCTCTCTCCAGCACCAGAGTAAGTACGGCATGTCAGCCAGCCCTAGGGGGCCTAGTCCTGGTAATGGCCTGAGAGAGAGGGCAAGGGAGGACGTGGTAGCCTGAGTGGGGCACGTGATGCTCGGTCGGGATCCTTCGGGAAAGGTCTCGAAGGGGGCGTGGCCGAAGGCGGAGCGAGGCCACGCCCAGGAGCATCAAGAGGCAGTCGGAGAGCGTTGTTGGCTCGTCGGTGGAATCAAGCCTGGGTCCCGCGTCTCGTCGTCTCTGGGTCTTCATCTCGAGTTAACTCGCTACTCACATAGCGAGCCACATCACCTACTAGAGAACCCGAGTTACGTTCAGTGTTACCCGCTAAGGAAGTTGTTAAATAAAAGTGTTGCCTCCGTGTTGAACAACACTACACTTGCATTGTCTTTGTACTGTACGCCTTTTGGCCTTCTCTGGTCTAACACTGGTGAGACAAGGCCACAAAGAAGGCCGTCTCTGGTGTAGGCGAATAAGTTTCAAGGACAATACATATATTATCAGAGCATGTTTTTTTGTATGTTTTGACACGAGTATATGTGGTTAATGCAGAATTGATGCCTTGCAAAAAGGTATCTATTTTGGTGTTTGAACATCTTAACGCCACCCGTGTTATGGCCAGAAAGGGTAAATCCTATTCCCTATTATTTTTCATCAAAGGGTACAGTAGCCAACAAAAAAGGTTTTCACAACCACTGGGGGTAGAGAGCGGGGGTTATGGATTTAAAGGCGTGGGGGGGAGGCCGTAGCGGAGGGGGGTGGGGCAACTCACTGGAGAGCAACACCATGTCCATGCCCCAGAAGATGCTGAGGATCCAGCCGACGATGAGCACGGCGGTGCCCAGCTGGATGAGCGCCGCCGCCACGTTGAGCCAGAAGACGCAGCACACGTGGCGGTCAGGCAGGTCGGTGCGTGCGCCGCACAGCACGGAGAAGGCAGACAGCAGCGTTCCTGTGGCGAAGAGGGTTTGGCGGGGCAAGGGACGAGTTGCCGGCCAGTTAGGCAACGTAAAGAGTAAAAAATAATAACGATTGGATAGGCAACGGACGAGTGGTTCCCAAGCCTTTCTGGACCACGGTCAGCTCTGAAAACATTTCCGCGGACCGCTGTGTACCAGTAACGTATACAACGACTCTCAATCAATGTATATCTAAAACAGTTCCATTGTCCGCTTCCCACGGCCTTGCAGTCCACCGAATCAGCATCCTCTGGATTGCAAGTCCAGCATTCGAACCATCACGCCATGGCAGCTTCCCTTTAGTGCAGGGGTCGGCAACCAAAATAACAAGAAGATACTTTTTTTTTCGAATTCGGTAAAAACTCAATATTACAAGAGCCACAATGCATGTGAATGCGAGACACTCCTTAATGAATAACGTCACGACACTTTCCGTAACGAGCCGCAGGCTGCCAACCCCTGCTTTATTGCGATAAAAATGTGCAAAAAGTGATTTCTCGACAGCCAAAGGTGTGATCGTGAACATTTGGCCCAGTCCGCCCATTATGCCTTGCACGCCAAGTGACATCACAGCTACTGCAAGTAGGTAACGATGGCTACACTGCAGTGATGATTCATAAAAAGAATGAAACTGGTGTACAGTTGTCACATTGTCCTGCTGCTGTGTAACAATAATATAGCCATAATGTTTAAATCTTGGTCGAAAATAAGACTGTTGTGCATTCTCGACTCCCTGACGTGGCACGCTGGGCAGGCTGGGAGGACCAAGCCAAACTGTCACGATCGTGCCTCTTGCCATCTATAAATCAACTCATGCATATATTATTATTACTGCTCTCACTGGTTTCCAGTCTGCATGCACGTTTCTGTTTGATGAGTTTCTCATTATTTATAGAAAGTGTAAGGATTGATTTAGGAGGCACTTAGCGGCCAACGAGACGGAGCTTGCTACCCTGTGCAAAAGGTCAAGAGGTCATCATGGCCAATTTCGTTGATGCCACCACATCACAATTCACCAGAGCTCTCCTATCAGATTACTTCAGCTGTTGCGCAGTTGACACCTGCCCTCTCTTCAGGACCGCCTCTGACAGTCTCATCATTACGACCGTGTGACTTTAGGGCTTGTCCTTGCTAAACCAGTTGACACATTCTTTAAGCACCACCCTTACAGTCTCATCATCACCACCGCTTGGTTGTGGGTCTTCTCCTTGGTTTCCAGGTAATTGCCCGTTTCGTTAACTCACCCTCCTCCAACCTACACACACGTGTATCCCCACCCATCGCCACCATCTCTTCTCTCGATTTCATGAATTTTGTTCTTGCTGCATTGTAAGTTGCTGGGACATTTCTGACGTCCGACGTATACCTTTTTTTATTACCGTATTCATGAGCGTAAAAATAAAAAATGAATTATTTTTTACACGCGTTATTCAATTCACGCCGTGAAATATGAATCCCGTTTTAATCAATTATTACATGAATGATTAAAATGTGTAATAGCTAAGTTGACTGATAGTGTGTGCGAGTAGGGAAGTAGAGAAGCCAGTCTTTGTCTGAAACATGTTAGATCCCATTACAGATAACGTACACCAGTCATTTTTAAAGATTACAAATCATTTAATATCTAACAGATGTAGAAGACTGGGAGCTATCTAGTGAATGGTCAGGAATCTGATGTATTTGGCGCACACACACACAGTCGATTATACGGTTATAAATAGAAACATCCAACAGCGAAGATTTTTTTTAACTAGACCCTCCCAAAAATGGCAACCCAGGGGACGACCGGATTCACTGATAGGGTAAGGTCAACCTAAAGTTATACATTTGCTTTGAGCCTCGCGCTAAAGACAGATATATGTACCTGCATGAGCCCCATCATCAGCAAACTGAGCATTTCACCTCCTATGCGAGCGTGACATTAAAGGCACCGGAGGCATCGACCCAACTATACCTTCCGTCACATTTTTAACATCCTCCACATGCACCTTTGTATTCGGTGGCCAGACACGAATTGTACGTAGAATTATTCATGAATGTACAATTGAAAAAAAAGTGCTTTATTCAATGCACGCTGGGATGTTAGATCTCGAGTTAATCCGGGCTTTACGTCAGCTGGGTCTGTCTGGGTTGTCGAACTCGGATTTTATTTCTGCACCCTGCACACCACATCCAGTATCCCTCTCGCTGTGACCGTGGCTGCGACTACCAGTCACGTGGCTTACTCCAGTCTATCAGAGACCCGCAAAAATGCATCGAGGAATGAAACCCCGCTCGCAATGCATTGTTACAAATCTAATTACAATGGGGTGAGAAGGAGACGTGGAAAACTACAGAGAAGTGGAGAGACAGACAGGTGTGAAGAGACCGTGAAAGGTAGACACGTGGAGAGAGAGCCAGAGAGGCATTGAGAGAGACACACGAACATGCACGGACAGGAAGAGAGAAATATATAGAAACATTGAAGCGAGAGAGTGGCATAGATAGTGAGACAGAGACATGGAGACAGAGAGAGAGAGAGATAGACACGGAGAGAGACACACACAGCGATACGCACAAAGAGGCAGACAGAGAGATATAGAAAAGTGGAGAGAGATGCTTCGTGTCGATCTCAGCATCTAGACATGAAAGAGAAGCCCCTGGGGGCATGGCCCATGACTCATCGCGGTGATGATGCCTCTCGCGCACACACGCGCACACTGCGTCATCCCTGGCGGGGGAAAGGTCCCACGTCTTCCATCATTGCGCTAATATGTTTCCCCCACCCCCAAATAATTTAATCACGATTGTGCTGTCAGCGTCACGCCACGAGACGGAGAAGCCGTTCCCAATCGACGCAGGGCAGTGCATCGCCCCATGGCAAGAAAACGCTCCGCAACAAAAAGAGATGCAATGACGCCGGTGTTGGTGGATCACGCAGAGATTGCCGCGTGCTGTCAGCAGGGCCATGAGATTTACACGTGGGGTCTTTTGACTGCTGTCCCCTTTGTCTTTGTGGTTCTCTTTCTCTCTCTCTCGAGGAATTCCCGTTTCCTCCCACGTGCACTCATGAACCATACATCCCAGTGCAGGACCCTCACAATAAAAAAATATATAAAATCTTCAGGCTCATACTCTTTGGTTCTTTCGGTAAAGTCACGTAGTTAGGAATAACATAAAATAAAACAAATCACGACGTTTCGATCGCAACACAAGCGGTCGTCATCAGGCAAAGAGTACGGATTCCTGCAGTCACGAAAGCTTCAAATCTTCAGGCTCAGTGAGGATTTTTTGGGAAAATAATTATCAGCATTTTTATGTTTTAATAATTATATTATTATTATAGCTCCATGTGTGATGTCTTCAAACAAGGCAATGCTGCCGCCGCGCAGATATCTGGCGACTCAGCAGAGCTACTTCTGTTCGATAGATCATGCACATTTTAAATCAAGCAGTCTATTTTCTAAAAAAATATGAAAAAAACAATACATAAAACAACAAACCAAATACTTTGAAATTGACTGTTGCTAAGCAGCAACCGTCATCAGCCCATACGTACGAGAACATATGGGGTAGGGTGGGGGGTGTGGGGAAGGTGGGGGGCCCCACTGTTCCTCCCTCCGCCCCAAATGTTGGACTGGCAGGAAGCCATCCGCTCCATCCGCCGTGCAGCATTAATTAGCATCCATCGAGGACCCCACAAACCTCTCCACGCGGCACTTGTACAGCCACCGGGTTTGAAATCCACCGCTGCGTTCGAGCGATGTTTATTCGGCAATAAACAATAATGGGTGCAGCGGTGGCGCCGTGGTAAATGGGGCTGTGAACCTGGCGAACCAGAGTTCGTTTCCCGCCCATAGGTTAACAATCGTTGGCGAGCGATATCTGAACCGGTGCTGGGCAATTCTTAATTCCCCTTCATCAACCCGCACAGCCCAGCGTAGTGAATTACAAGTCAAATAGCCCCCCACGATCCACACATCGTGGGGTGCGGGGAGGCCTTGGCCCCAGAGTGGATGGACAAAAGGGCTGCACGTGGGCATGGACATCGCATCCGTTCGTTGGCACTGCACTGGCGCTGAACATCCGTGGTTGCTGTGTGCCCGCGTGTACGCGCGCGTCTGGAAATGTCGCCGTTTCGTATTTCCTGCGTTGTCCCAAATAAAAAAATTTTTGTATGATCCTGTCTCCTGTTTATCCCCTCTTCTGCCTGCGTTCGTCTTTGTCGTCCTCGTCTTCTGTCGTTGGGAAGTAGCAGCGCTCACAAGGACACACCCGGGTCCTTGTGATAGTCGCTCGTGTGGGCGGGAGATCAACAGGCGACGCTCGGTCTCCGTTGAGATGGCATTCGGTCGCGAACACGGTATTCGCACAATTTTAGGATTTGACTTAATAAATATATCAATTTTTAACGAGTAAAACCGCGCATTAGACGGGAGAACTGCGTGGAGGTTTTTTTTTTCCGACGCGCATCCATCCCCATTACCCTGCCGGTAGCGATCGAGTGTGCTGTGTGGATTGTGTTGCGAGGCCCTTTGAGATGCTCGGAGTGCCTTTCACGAGGATGAAATCCTCGTCACGGTACGACGACGCCTGAGCGGCGCGGCTTCACGCCGAACAAACCCTCTTTGGAACGCGTATAATGTCTCGGCTTAGACGAATAAAAAAAAACCCACAGCGGATAATTGAGCTATTTCCTCCTGTTTCCTAACCACAACCGCCGAGATGGGTGTGCAGTCGTGCAGCAGTGCGGCGCGCGGAAGCGCAGCGGTGTTCCCAAAGCTGTTGTTCTCAGCGTTGCCCTTTTTCTAGGAACGATGCCAATTAACCTCTCTCCACACATCGCCCCCAATAGCGGGGAGGGGGGGGGGGGGCGCGGGGGGGCGCGTGTTTGCCACCGCCCAATTAACGAGACTAACGGAGCCTCCATCGCCCACTCACTTTATGCGACATTCTCAAAACTTTTGAAATTACTAATTTTCCTTCGCATTATTTTTAACTCTTGCTGTTGGTAAAAAAAAAATTCTGATACTTTGTTCCGAGTTTACATGCGATTGTTTAATGTATCTATCTATGTCACTTCCTCTGTGATTTTCCACTTAGCTGTGGGCTGGACACCTGTGAAAAAATAACTTCATAGTGCATTGGGTTCATCCAGTTTTCAATCAAATGCCCGTGCCTGCCTAGTTATAACGAAGTCCACAAACATCACCCTGGCTTACACACACGTCAATTGCAGCGTATATCAAAGCACTTCAGGATCAGCACGGTTGGCTGTGTACGGTTAAAAACAAGTTCAACATACATACAGTATATATATAAACGAGAGGCCCTTCTGCGTGTGTGTGTGTGTGCACTCAGTGCCGGTCCACCACTAAGTAGACTCCGCCCTAAGAGTTGTAATAGCCCGTGCAGCCTCAATCTGGTTAACAAGGGCACAAGTAGCAGCATTAGCACTGGAGAGACAAAGGTGGAAAGGCAGTGCCCCATTCCAGGGGTAGCGCTTGGCATAAGCCACGATCCTTAATGTACAAGTTTTGGCAAAAAAGCGTCCCCATGTCCCCATCAGCACCAAATAATTAGGGCACGTCAATATGCGATTCTGGCCAGATAACCACTAATGAGTGGCCACGGAGGAATAACGGACCCGGTTCATTATCTGGGTCACTGCATGATTGCGCGTAAAATGGTGCTGGGTTCACTTGCAAGCGTGTAACAGCATGCGCTGTGCTACCCGGCAGGCAAAGTTCAGTTACTACTCACGGCCAACATCGCTGAGGATTATTCTGTATCGGTCCTGGGCCTTCCCCGAGCGGAATCAGCCTCAAATGAGTACCGAGTGTGATGTGTAAACATCGCCACTGGGGAGACAAAGTGCGTGGTGATGGCCACCTACCCCCTCGTGTGCCATGCCAGCCTTCATAGGTGCTTGCTAACAGCACTTTCCCCAACAGTCTGCTAAGGCTATACGGGGGATATTTGTCTTTGTACATGTTACAACACGCAAATATTTGTTTTGTACAGCCCATATCTTCTTTTTCGATCCACTGCTGGATGAAGGCCTCCCCCCCACGCAAGACCAGGATCGCCACTCATGCTAGAGAATCGAACTCAGATCGCCGGCTTCACAGCACGGTGCACGAACCACTGCGCCGCACGCTCAAACCCCCACGCCTCCCCACCCCCCGGGGTCCGTTTGCCCCACTCCGTATTGTGACCGCCGCCGTTGCAGCGCGTCGTGCGCGGTGGCGATGCCATAATCCGTGCGCCGTCAAAGTCCGTGAAAGACGACGAAACTCACCCCCATATTAGGCAAAGGAATGCCATCTGCAGGGGTTGAGGGGGGGCATTGATTGTGAGCCGCGTGCGTTGCGAACGCTCGCCCCCCCCCCCCCGCCGCCCCCACCGCTATCATCTCTCCATTTCACTTACAACGTCCACAACTCAAGACGCTTTTTTTTGTTCGTTCTCCGTTTCGGTTAACGGGTCGTACGAGAGGAAATTCCAAATAATGCACCGTTTTTATGCACACAAGGGGAAGCCTCACCGAGGTCTCAAGACTCTTCTTTAATTCAGGATGGGTTCCTACCAACATTGGTGGGGGGGGGGGGGCCTGCCTGGCCATGTCCACTGACCAGCTCTTTTTACCTTCGTGTGGCAGGAAACTGGAGGAGTGCGGGGGGGGCTGCGACTCAGCGAAAACCCGCCGCACGTACGCCAGAGTTCCACATAGATGAATTTGGTAATTCCTTGCCGTACTCATCATGAGCTTGGCCACTTTGAGGTGTTTACACTTAAATACAGTATACACCGCGTACAATAAAACGGCCAGATTTCCACCCTGGGAAGATGTTTCAAATGTGAACGAAAATATATTTATTTGCGTGACGTTGAAAGGGAAATTTGTCTGTGAAACTCATCGCCATCGTCGCCACCATCACCACCATCGTGGGGGGCCATGTGTCTCACCCCAAAAAGTCTAACGGGGAAGGCGCGCTCGCCACTGACACGCGGCGAACCGAGAACCCGTGATGGGCAACGATTTCAGCAGAGCCAACCCGGATCGTGTTGTCAACGCCGGTCACCGCGCGCTGTGTGCTGTGGATTCTCTAAATCGTCCTAAACATATTTTCGTTTAATGCTAAACAGATGCTCCGATCCATTTTATGAGCAGCAACCGGTTACTTGATCACCCCCCACGCCCCACCACTGTTCTGGCCATTCTAGAACTGTTGAATCCATCTGTGTGGAACTTTGATTGCTGCCCTGTCGTAAGTGGGGGTGAGGTTTTTTTTTGGTTTCCCCTTCTGAATACTGTCCTCGAGGTTTCTCCCTCTTGAAGCCAAAAAAGCACTCCCGAGTAATGGAACTTGGCCAAACATTCCGATGCAGGATCCTCCTCGACAAAAAAAGGGCCTCGAGACTCAGCGAGGCTTTGCTGTGTAAATAAATAGCATGACTTGGCATTCGACCAACCTATGTTTTACAGTCGCTAAACTGGCAAATGCAGAGGGAACAAACCCACAATTGGGTTGTCAGTGTTAGAGCAGTGACGCTGCAAGTAGGCAGAAACTCAAGGCCCCGCCTGCCCACCACGAACCCAAATCTCAACTCGGTTACGGTACAACCCATTCAATAACAAGATCTCAGATGCGCTATGAACCTGCCCACCTAAGTTTTATTGCCAGCCATGGCTAATGTGTATACACCAGTGTTGAGTGACATCTTAACTAATCCTGCCATACCTTCCCTCTGCCTCGCCAATCACCAAGCCGTTCTGACCAGCGTGGTAAAGTATGAGCTGTGGATTGACAAGGGTTGTACAATATTAACGAAGAGCATGTCAACAGCCTAAGCCCCATTCAAGGGAGACCCCCCCCCCCTGTGTCGGTTGAAATGTCCTAACCCATCGGTGGACATTCCACATGCCCATGGCAGAGACCAGTCTCATCGTCATAGAACTACGGCCGCTTTGTACAAAGTCGCTGCTCGTTGATGCCCAACTCCGAGAGGGAAGATGGCATTGATGCCAAGTCGACCCAGAGTGCGCCAGTCGGATGCGCAAATATGAGCGTCGATTCAGCGTTAACGAGTGGATCGAGGAGGCGAGCGCACCTGAACCAGGTATGACCATGTTGCAGAGGAGGCAGAGCACAGCCGCGAGCATGGGCATCCGCGGGATGGCGGCGCGGAGAGGACCCTTCTTCTCCTTCACCCGGATGACGACACCTCCGGTGGCCGCGTCTCCTGCGCCAGCAGCTTCGTGTCCACCACCACCACCTGCTCCTCTTCCTCCACCTGTTCCACCGCCCGCTTCACCGCTTCCTCCTCCCGCTCCACTGCTTTTGTCCGTGAACAATTCCTGATCGGCGTCCATCCCCTTGAGCTCCATTGAGAGGGCTGGCTTAAGTCCACCGCTTACTGCAACCACGCCTTCACCGCCACTTCCTCCACCACCGACTGAAATGTCTACTTGAGTACTGCCACCACTACAACCACTACTCGTATCACCCACTGCAACGCCTCCTTCCACTCCACTAACTCCACCGATTGCAATTCCCCATACACTGCCACCACCCACGCCACCGCTTGCAACACCACCACCTACCCCAACCTCTCCTCCACCACCAGCTACGCCACCTCCTCAACCACCACCTATTGAAACGTCTCCTTAACCTCTGTCACCACCTCCACTGCCACTTTCACCACCACCAACAACCACAAGGTTCTCCACCAGTAACACCTCCTCCTTCACTACCACTACCTCCACCACCACCAGATACTCCTCCGTAATCCACTGTCAACACCACCACCACCCAAACCACCTCCTTGAACCTCCACCACTACCCACCACCACCTACCCAACCTCCTTCTTCACGTCCACCACCACAATTCCACGAACCTCCTCTCTCTCTCTTAACCACTCACTCTCTCTCTACACCCCACTCCACACTGCGAGTTAACGAGTAGAGGATGGAGAGGGAGAGATAAAGACGGGCACGGAGAGAGCGAGACAGAGGCACCGAGTGAGTCGCTGTCCTCCGCATCCTCCTACGGGCCCCACGCTCCACAGGCAGCTCCCGGTCCCGCTGTGCGGTCCCTCCTGTCTGCTCGTGCCGCTGTGCGTGCCCGAGTCAGTGCCTGCTCGTGCCCGGTGCTAGCTCTTAGTGGGCACGCGCGCGTGTGTGATAGTGGCTGGTTGTACGCCCACGTCACGCCTGCTGTGCTAAGTTGTATATGGTAGTGTCCGGTAGTCTATGGTAGTCTCTCGTAGTGTATGACATTGTGTGGATGGTAATGTCTGGTAGTCTCTGGGAGAGTCTGGTAAGTCACTCGACGTGTACTGTAGCGTAGAGTAACCTCTGGTAGAGTGTGGTAGTCTCTGGAAGTGTATGGTAGCGTCTGGCAATCAGTCCCCGGCAGTGCCTCATTAATACCAGGCAGTTCGGAACGTGCATCCTTGTGTTTGGAACCTCGTGTCTCGTGAGTGCCTGGCAATGACTGGCGCGTCTCGGCGTACACCTTGACAGTGCCTGGGAGTGCCTGGCGTGCGTCCCTGTGTCTAGGTCGAGCCCGCTAGAGCCCGGTGTGCGCACTGTGGGGTACCCTGCGCCTCACACGGCGCGCCGTCACGGAGCGGACCTGGGGGTTCCGCTCCTCCTCCTCCTCCACGGCAGCAGCGGCGGCGGCGGTGGTGGTGGCAGGGGCGCGCAGAGACAACAACGATGGTGGAGGGGGCCGATGATGACAACGATGGCGTTGGAGGTGGGGGGGGGCTCCTGCTGCTCCTGCAGCACGGCTACACTCCACGTGTGTCTGTGTGTGTCTGTGTGGGGGGTGTCTGGGGTCTGTGAAGCTGCAGCGAGCGCGCGCACACAAAGGCGGTGCTCTCCCCCCATCGCCAACAGCTACGCGACCCCCCCCTCCTCCTCACCGCACCCATCACAAAGACACAGCTCCCCCGTATAGCCTTAACATACGTTTAGAGCAAGTGCTGTTAGCGAGCAACTATGAAGGCACTCGAGGGTGTGGGTGGCCGGCACCACGCCCGGCCACCTTTGTCTCCCTCGTGGAGATTTTTACACTTCGCACCGGGTACTCATTTGAGGCCGAGTCGACCTAGGGGAGGCTCAGGCATGATTCAGATAAACGTCACTGGCGTTGACCGTGAGCGGGATCGAACTCGGGTGGTCGGTTTCGGAGCGCAGCGCGGTTAACCGCTACACTACCGCTCCCCATACACAATGACAAGGATCCCCCGTATTGCCTGAACAGACTCATGGGGTAAGTTGCTGTGCGAACACCTATGAAGGCCGGCACGGCACACGAAGGGGTAGGTGGCCATCACCACCCCCGACCGCCTTTGTACCTCTAGTAGCGATAATTTCACGCACCTCACCAGTTACTCATTTAGGGTTGAGGCACACCCACACCCAGCCTCCATGCCTCCCCCTGTTCCCCAATTCCCAGGGCAGCCTCTCGCTCTAGCCCACTCCACGGCACCCTCCCCTCCGCATTACCCCATCTCCATCCCATCAATATATGCATTGTTTTCTGCCAACCATCCCTTCCTGTTCATCCACGAACCCCCTGCCATTCATTCATCCAACCATCCCTTTCCATCATTCCTTCCCGTGTGCTTCCCACCCATCATATCGTCCATGCCTTTGCGTCATCCCCTCTACATCCATGGATCCCTGCCATTCATCCACCCTGCACCCACCCATTACTAAGCCTCTCCACAAACCATAAACAGTGTTCGACGTCGCACCGTGAGCATGCATTAAACATGTGCTCGCCGTATATATTTATGGTGCACGTCTCTGTCACACTGCATGGAGACATGTCACGCGTGACATACACATTGTGTCCGGTGTATGTCGCACGTGCATTACGTGTTATCGGTAATGAATGATACTATTTGACAGTCCTTTGCGCTGGATGAAGGCCTCCTCCCAGCGACGTTGTCGTTCGCCCGCACCTCCGATTGGCACGGTCGGCTGCGTGCGGTGTGAAAGAAGTCCGACATGCATACGTGAGAGTTTGTTTGACCATACTTCACCACGGTCGCTCGTCGATGACAGTGGTCTAAGAGGAGGGGGGGTGGGGAGCAGGAGGTTGGGGTGGAGTATAGCATAGCAGAACCCGGTTCGTATCGCACTTGCCACTGATGTTAGCCGTGGCCGGAAATCGAATTTGGGTCAACGGTGTTCAGAGAGCAGTGCGCTAACAACTGCGCCACCGCTCTCCCCTGTGTATACATATAGCATTATTATCATCAGTGACCGATCTGGGTGGCTAAAGCAGCCATCCATACCTCCCTCCCCGCCTTTTAAACAAAAAAACTCACCACCAAGGGCCCAAAGTAATCACGACTATATAAGTAATCGTTTCGACAAGGACTTCGTTTCAGCCGGAGCTGCCGAGGGCCGAGTTCCGGAAAATACCCCCACCCTCTTTCCTGTTTCGGGCGTCCCGTACGGGGGGAGTGATCCGTTCGTTGGCATCAACCCCCTCCAGCACAACGGATTACTTAATGGGCCGCCTTCTTCTCTCGGGTGACTCAATGCGCATTTTTGAAAGCGACGGCACCGTATCTTACAGAGGAGTGACTGTGCGTATAATAAACATGGAACGTGTGAGCCCAGATAAATTGCTTTCCATTATCACGTGGGGAGGGTTTTTTTTCTTTCTGTTTTACGAAAGCGTCTCATCCATTCTGCTTTCTTTGGCCCCTCCACTGCCACGGTGGCTGGGAGATGTTAACTACCTCGCTTGGTATACAGGAGGTCGTGGGTTCGATCCAGACCCTGACGCCTGTACAGTGAGGGAAAAAGTATTTGATCCCCTGCTGATTTTGTACGTTTGCCCACTGATAAAGAAATGATCAGTCTATAATTTTAATGGTAGGTTTATTTGAACAGTGAGAGACAGAATAACAACAACAAAATCCAGAAAAACGCATGTCAAAAATGTTATAAATTGATTTGCATTTTAATGAGGGAAATAAGTATTTGACCCCCTCTCAATCAGAAAGATTTCTGGCTCCCAGGTGTCTTTTATACAGGTAACGAGCTGAGATTAGCAGCACACTCTTAAATGGAGTGCTCCTAATTTCAGCTTGTTACCTATATAAAAGACACCTGTCCACAGAAGCAATCAATCAATCAGATTCCAAACTCTCCACCATGGCCAAGAACTCTCCAGGGATGTCAGGGACAAGATTGTAGACCTACACAAGGCTGGAATGGGCTACAAGACCATTGCCAAGCAGCTTGGTGAGAAGGTGACAAAAGTTGGTGCGATTATTCGCAAATGGAAGAAACACAAAAGAACTGTCAATCTCCATCGGCCTGGGGCTCCATGCAAGATCTCACCTCGTGGAGTTGCAATGATCATGAGAACGGTGAGGAATCAGCCCAGAACTACACGGGAGGATCTTGTCAATGATCTCAAGGCAGCTGGGACCATAGTCACGAAGAAAATAATTGGTAACACACTACACCGTGAAGGACTGAATCCTGCAGCGCCGGCAAGGTCCCCCTGCTCAAGAAAGCACATATACATACCCGTCTGAAGTTTGCCAATGAACATCTGAATGATTCAGAGGACAACTGGGTGAAAGTGTTGTGGTCAGATGAGACCAAAATGGAGCTCTTTGGCATCAACTCAACTCGCCGTGTTTGGAGGAGGAGGAATGCTGCCTATGACCCCAAGAACACCATCCCCACCGTCAAACATGGAGGTGGAAACATTATGCTTTTGGGGTGTTTTTCTGCTAAGTGAACAGGACAACTTCACCGCATCAAAGGGACGATGGACGGGGCCATGTACCGTCAAATCTTGATTGAGAACCTCCTTCCCTCAGCCAGGGCATTGAAAATGGGTCGTGGATGGGTATTCCAGCATGACAATGAGCCAAAACACACGGCCAAGGCAACAAAGGCAGTGGCTCAAGAAGAAGCACATTAAGGTCCTGGAGTGGCCTAGCCAGTCTCCAGACCTTAATCCCATAGAAAATCTGTGGAGGGAGCTAATGGTTCGAGTTGCCAAACGTCAGCCTCGAAACCTTAATGACTTGGAGAAGATCTGCAAAGAGGAGTGGGACAAAATCCCTCCTGAGATGTGTGCAAACCTGGTGGCCAACTACAAGAAACGTCTGACCTCTGTGATTGCCAACAAGGGTTTTGCCACCAAGTACTAAGTCATGTTTTGCAGAGGGGTCAAATACTTATTTCCCTCATTAAAATGCAAATAAATTTATAACATTTTTGACATGCGTTTTTCTGGATTTTTTTGTTAGTATTCTGTCTCTCACTGTTCAAATAAACCTACCATTAGGATCAAATACTTTTTTCCCTCACTGTATATATTGAGTTTGCGCGTCTCTCCCCGTGGTCGCGTGGATTTTCTTCGGGTCTTTCGGGTTTTCCCTCCACATTTAGAATGAACACGCGTTGAGAGTAATTGGCTGCTAGTAATGTCCACATGATAAGCCACTTCGTTGAGCTATCATTGCGGCCAGGTCGCTTCTGAAAAAGAGCTGTATAGCTCAGTGGGCCTTACCTGGTAAAAATATATATAAAGTAAAATAGTTTCTTTGTATTGCGATGCGGCCTTCAGTGACTACTGCCCGATAGGCATTTACAGTAGCAGGTGTTCTGACTGTTGCATCTCTCCGACACATACTGTATTAAAGCGTTTAGGAAACCTGTCAATTGTTCATTCTCTTTGAGTTTTTTTTTATAATTTCGAGCCCAACTTTACGTCCCTATTTATTCGGCACTTCAACCATCGCCTGTAACGTTGTTATTCTAACGTGTATATTATTGGGCCATTCATTATAGTATTTGTAGACAGTGAAAATGCATTTAGGGCTCAATTGAATTAATGCAGTCTTCATACGTATCTCACCGTGGTTTGATACCTGTGCCTCACAGCAAGAAGGGCCTGGGTTCGATTCACACCTTGCTGTGTGGAGTTAGTACAGTAAGGGAAAAAGTATTTGATCCCCTGCTGATTTTGTACGTTTGCCCACTGACAAAGAAATAATCAGTCTATAATTTTAATGGTAGGTTTATTTGAAGAGTGAGAGACAGAATAACAACAAAAAAATCCAGAAAAACGCATGTCAAAAATGTTATAAATTGATTTGCATTTTAATGAGGGAAATACGTATTTGACCCCTCTCAATCAGAAAGATTTCTGGCTCCCAGGTGTCTTTTATACAGGTAACGAGCTGAGATTAGGAGCACACTCTTAAAGGGAGTGCTCCCAATCTCAGATTGTTACCTGTATAAAAGACACCTGTCCACAGAAGCAATCAATCAATCAGATTCCAAACTCTCCACCATGGCCAAGACCAAAGAGCTCTCCAGGGATGTCAGGGACAAGATTGTAGACCTACACAATGCTGGAATGGGCTACAATACCATTGCCAAGCAGCTTGGTGAGAAGGTGACAACAGTTGGTGCGATTATTCACAAATGGAAGAAACACAAAAGAACTGTCAATCTCCATCGGCCTGGGGCTCCATGCAAGATCTCACCTCGTGGAGTTGCAATGATCATGAGAACGGTGAGGAATCAGCCCAGAACTACACGGGAGGATCTTGTCAATGATCTCAAGGCAGCTGGGACCATAGTCACCAAGAAAACAATTGGTAACACACTACGCCGTGAAGGACTGAAATCCTGCAGCGCCCGCAAGGTCCCCCTGCTCAAGAAAGCACATATACATGCCCGTCTGATGTTTGCCAATGAACATCTGAATGATTCAGAGAACAACTGGGTGAAAGTGTTGTGGTCAGATGAGACCAAAATGGAGCTCTTTGGCATCAACTCAACTCGCCGTGTTTGGAGGAGGAATGCTGCCTATGACCCCAAGAACATCATCCCCACCGTCAAACATGGAGGTGGAAACATGCGTTGGGGGTGTTTTTCTGCTAAGGAGACAGGACAACGTCACCGCATCAAAGGGACGATGGACGGGGCCATGTACCATCGAATCTTGGGTGAGAACCTCCTTCCCTCAGCCAGGGCATTGAAAATGGGTCGTGGATGGGTATTCCAGCATGACAATGACCCAAAACACACGGCCAAGGCAACAAAGGAGTGGCTCAAGAAGAAGCACATTAAGGTCCTGGAGTGGCCTAGTCAGTCTCCAGACCTTAATCCCATAGAAAATCTGTGGAGGGAGTTAAAGGTTCGAGTTGCCAAACGTCAGCCTCGAAACCTTAATGACTTGGAGAAGATCTGCAAAGAGGAGTGGGACAAAATCCCTCCTGAGATGTGTGCAAACCTGGTGGCCAACGACAAGAAACGTCTGACCTCTGTGATTGCCAACAAGGGTTTTGCCACCAAGTACTAAGTCATGTTTTGCAGAGGGGTCAAATACTTATTTCCCTCATTAAAATGCAAATCAATTTAAAAAATCTAATACTTTTTTCCCTCCCTGTATGTTATCCCACTGTTCTGCATGTAGCTGGTACTGGGCCAAACATCTCAATACTGAAAAAATACCTGAAACTTACTCAATTGGGATTACACAGCAGCAGCATCGCCCCCCTGCAGGAACAAACGAGACAGGACCCACCTCGGTGAGGCTTTCCTGGGTAAACAAGCGTGATCATGAAAGTAATTCATACAAATAATATTAACACATTCTGAACATCCATGGAGATATTGCGGCAAGGCTTTATGAGTCGGATACCTTATATGGAGACAAAGATCCCCCGTATAGCCTTAACAGACTGTAGGGGCAAGTGTTGTTAGCGAGCACCTATGAAGGCAGGCACGGCACACGAGGGAATGGGTGGCCAGCATCACACCCGACCGCTTCTGTCTCCCTAATGGCGATGTTTACACACCGTACTAGCTACTCATTTGAGGCTGAGTCGACTAAGGGGGAGGCCCAGGACCGGTTCAGATAATCGTCACTGCTGTTGTCCGTGAGCGGGAATCGAACCCGCAAGGGCGCTGACCGCTGCACCACCGTTCCCCACGGTGACAACACAGAGACGCAGACACGCGCACGCAGGCACACAGACACGCGAGATGTCGTGCATGGGTGGAACAATCGAGGCGCGCCACGGCATCGTCGCCTGAACCCGCGGTCGTTTGCCAGCGTTAATTGCACGAGGCGCGGATAGGGCAACAGTGAGCGGAGAGGGAGGAGAGAGAAGGGGTGGGGGGCAGAGAACCCGGGGTGGGGAGAGAGCGATAGAGGGAATCGGGGGGATAATTATAGCGGAGGCATGGAGTGCGAGAGAGGTAGCCGATGTGTAGATGTTGTTAAGGGAGAGAGACATGAAATGAGAGAGCCAGAGTGTAGAGAGGTTAAGGGATAGAGAGGGAGAGGCAGAGGGAGGGAAGACAAGAAAAGTGCGGCTGGTCAAAGGGCGAGGCGACGGGAGATAGAGAGGCAGGGGAAAGGAATGAGGGAGATAGAGGATAGAGATGAGATAGAGGGGAGCGAGAGGAGGGGGAGAGAGGCAGGGGAGTGAAAAGGGGTAAATATAGCAATGGGGGAGAGAGGTGTGGAATAGCGGGAGGAAGAGGGAGGGGAAAATGGGCCAGAACCGGGGAGGAAATGGAGTGGGTGGGCCGGGGTAGAGGAGAAAACAAAGCACGGGAGAGGGGGAGAGAAACAGCCAAAGGCAGAGAGAGAGAGACACACACAGGGGAGAGAGAATAATGGCGAAAGACCATGAGAGAGAGAAGCGACGTTTAAACAGATAGAAGAGGAGGAGGTGGTGGGGAGGAAGGATGAGATGGAGGCGGCATAGAGAGAGAGAGGGGGAAGGATAGTAAGCGGCGAGGCAGTAAAGAGTACAGGGGAGAGAGGTCGGGGAGGGGAGTGTTGGGGAGAGAGGGGGGGACCGCTACGTGCATCAGAGGCGATGACAATACACATCGCAAAAATACACGCTGTCCCTGTATCCACCCATGCTGATGAAGATTGATTATTTTATTTTTGAATGAAAAGCCTTAACTGTGAAGGAGGGGGGGGGTAAGATCGCGTAAATAAAATATGTGTCGTAAACCCTCCTCCACCCGACGCCGAGAGCGATCTCAACATTTACGTGTTCGACGGTCACTGGATTGAAACATTAATTTCTTTATCACTGCTCTGGTTGTCCTTCCCCCGCACCTCCAATTAGCACGGTTGGCTACGTACGGCGCGAAAGAAGTTCAACATACGTACACGTCAAATGCAATAACGCCAATTATTTGCCCAGGAAATCCTCACTTGGCCCCAGTGCTCTTTATTTTTTTTGATCGGGAGGCGCGTGTTGCGCTGCGGATGTCTTTGTCCACTTCTCGTTAACGAGCGCGCGCCTTCGTACTGGGAAGGAAGGAGCAGGGCGGAGTGCCCGGCATGAAACGCACACGAGAGGGCGAGTGGCAACTCGGAAGCTCCGCAAAAAAAAAGATTCAACCTTCCGCGAGTGGCCCAAATGTGTGACCACGCACAAATTGCCGTGCCCGCGATGCCCCCTGGCCGCTTCACTGCTCCGAGCGTGGTGGCGATGTGCCCCAGGCCTGTTGGTTGTCTCCCTACCCAGGTGCCGCTGCTGACCAGGCTCAAGCTCCCTTGCATAGGTGCCGAGATCCGACGACATCGGGCGGCTTTAAGGGTGATTCGGTTCGTTGGCCGAAGACTTTGACGATGCCCCCGTATAGCCTTAACAGGGGGCTGCTGGGTACGAGTGTTGTTCGCGAGCGGCCAATACGGCACACGACAGGGGTTGGGTGGTCACCGGCGCGCCCGGCCGCTTTTGTCTTCTCCCTTATGCTGATGTCAACACACTGGGCCAGGTACTCATTTGAGGCTGAGTCGACCTCGGGGAGGCCCAGAGATCGGCTCGGATATTCGTCACGGATACTGCATTTAAACTGTGAGCGCGAATCAAAACCGGGTCGCTGAGTTCGTAACGTAGCGCGCTATATATGCACCACCATCATCACCATCATCCGCTGCCGCCATCGGTGAGCTGCAGGCGACCTGGTTGGGCGCATTACTCGCTGCATTTCCATCTGCGGGCTCTCCGCATCGATTAAACAATAATGATGCCATTAAGGGACACGCGGGCGATTATTTTGAAGCTTAAATGCGCCGAGACAGCTCTCTCTCTCTCTTTCTCCCCTCCCGAATTGGCTGCCCAGGTCAAGAGAGCGAGAGCCGTCGACAAGCGCCTGCTCAGGCCCATGCGGTGCACGCTTGGTGATAGTTGTGGCTACCCGCAGGTGGTGTTGGTCATCTCAGTCAACCCATAACAGCTGGGGGGGGGGGGAGGTCAGTCCCGTGATGGTCATCTCAGTCAACCCATAACAGCTGGGGGGGGGGGGGGGGAGATCAGTCCCGTGACCTCCTCCCAGTGGCGAGCCTTAAACAATTCACCAAGCGAGAGCCTCAAAGTTCACCAAGCCTGGCACAAGCGCCGCGTGACTTGTCGTGGCGAATGGAATCGCGCACGCGCGGCAGAATATCGGTGATGTTCAATGTTGACACCAGCAATAGCGAATAGGGATAGGCATGATTGACATTGCTTATTAAAGTTGTCTGTAAGGGTTATTGAAATTTATTAGGATGACCGATGTTGCCGATGATTGTTAACAAATGATGTTGATAAAGAGGACAATAACGGTGAATATGGATACTCATGGTGACTATTTGGTGATATTTATTAAAGATGATGATGGTTATGATCATAACTGATTTATATTGATATATCCATGGTTTATATGGTTTACAATTGATATTGACTGAGAAGGCTCAATATGAATAATAATTTGTATGATTATTGCACTCATAAGGATGACGGGTAATTCTTGATAAAACTAAGAATTATGGATGCGTATTGATGACGATGAACATTTATTATGATGATCGATGAAGGCTGACCATCCATAATAGATGACAATCGCACACTGCGCAATGCACCGCACGATCTCGGACCAAGTCAACCAAACGCCAGCAGCGTCCCGTGCCAATTGTCGCCAGCGGGCCCCTTTGGAAGACTCCACCGCCCCGAAAATCCACCCTCCACCTGCTCCCGTCGCCGTCTGGAACCCACCACCCCTGGGTTTCGTGAAAGCCACGTCCGCCGGTGACGCATCTCGGGGAATTGTTCCGTCATTCTGGAGTCGGAAGCCGCACTCAAAGCGCCAGGTGCGGCCGCGCGATGCAGCGGTAATTGGGAAGCATGCGGCGGCCGCGGCGGCCGGCAGCGTTGTCAGCAGATGACACCGAACACGAAGCATGATAAAGGTCCCAAAATTAAATCGGCCACGTTTGGTATTCACGTCATTCTGGTCTATCAGGGAAGGAGACGTGGTCCCCACAGACAGTCTACCGATAAGAGGCGATGCTCGCCACGTTATTATGTTATTTTCATGTTTTAGTCCTTCTTGAAATCATTTTTTTGGATAATACATTTTTTAAGGGAAATGCGCGGACCGCACGTGACTCCGTCGTCGTCACGTACGAGCACGGGCTTTTTAACGTCTACTGTGACGCAGGCGTGGCGCGTATAATTTACATTCGATACACCCACAGTAATTAACCAGGGTTGGCCGCTGGGGTTCAGACCGCGAACCTCCGCGCCAAGCGGCTCACGCGGCCACCGTTTGGGCCGGGTCACCGCCCATATGACAGCGAGTCCGCTGGCACAGCTTTGCAGCTCAGGAATACGGGACAGAAAACGCCTCCCCACTGCGAGGACGCCGCCTGTGATGGCTTTAAACGGCTTTGACGCATCCTGCTGATAAACCCTTCACGGTCGGTGCACGCGCGAGCACACGCAGGATTATTGGGCGCAGATGTTATGCTAAATCAACAAAGGGAAAGAGACCTCTGACACCACGTATCCACTGGACAGCAGTTGCTTGAATGGTTTGACCACCACGTGCGAACAGGTCGCCACAGGGCTACGTGGTGGGCGGTGGAGGAGGTGCAGTAATATCGTTCTACTGTACTATGCCCTCGCGTCTATGCTCAACGCCTTCACCAACGAGCCAGGTGAAGTCGGGCTCGAATAACCAGCACTGGATCGACAACAGGGCCGCGCCTGTACTTGTGTGACGCGCATAGTGCACGCACACCTGGACCACCGGAACAGGACACAAGCGAAGCCGCCGCAACTCTTGTGTCCAATGATAATGCATGATCATTTGCTTCCCGTCGTGGGTTTTATTTTAAACTGCATCCCATCGTAAATTACATTGTTGATGAAGGCAATGGGAAGCCGCCTCTAACTAGGCTTCCAGTAATGATTTAAGGGTCCCCTAGCATGGAGGGTGGTGTCTCACGGTGAAGAGAAGGGGGGGGGGATGGAGGGGGCTCATGAACGTGCCCTTGGGCAGAGAGAAGACGAGACGGACTAGCTCACTTACACAGACAGAAACCGTATCCGTTTCGTGAATTGCATCCTAAATGGATAAATTCCTGTTAATATGCTAGATCTAGTCTTGAGTGGCATACTATATCAAAGACGGGGTGGTGGGGGGGGGTATATTCGTATCGTTCTTGTGATTTTTTTGGAAACCAATTTTAATAAAAACGCAGTGCTTGTTCGAGTAAAAACAATCTTCGTTGTAAACGAAGTGCCGCCACCGCGTCACGGTCTCTGTTGCACACTCGCGAATTCCGAGACAAAGAGATCCCTAAATAAAACCATCCGTCTCAGGGCTGCGGCAGCAGCAGCAAATCCTCACGGAGCACCCAGATCTGACTTTGGCGTAAAAGGTCACACCCGTTTCAAGACTTAGTAGCTGCCGAGATTGGATGTATGGTGAATACCACGTCAACCCATGTGCTGGGTTTTTTTTTTTTTACCATATTCCTGCAGTATTATGAATTAACAAAACTTAATATTTTCATTATTAAGTCTTTTTTTTACAGGGAGAAAATGTATATATAATACACTCATTCTTCAGGCAATGGCTCTGCAGAACAAGACCCATTACTCAAAACGTTAGCGTGTTATGTATAATTTTTCATTAAGGGCAGTGTTAACAAAGTTGTGCATTTTTAAATGTGTACGCCACTACCACAGGTCCCTTATTGAATTTTATACAAATTTTCACTCCCCGTGAAGACTCAAAAGTCAATATTTTTTCATTCAAATATATGGAAAAAAACATGGAATTGACCAAACATTCCCAAGAAGAACCAAACTGCAAAAAATAACTGCCCGAGGAGAACTGGGGATGGTTTCCCTTGGTAAATAAAGGATTTACAATTTCCTCTGCAAATAAATGTTTCTTTGTTAATTTTTTCATGGTGCACAACTGCACCCGAAGTTCATTTGTTGCCACAGTTGGGTTCAACAGAGGCCTTGAGAAACCCAAACAACTATAATGCTCGCACACAGACACCGCACACACGTTGCAGGGATAGCAATTTATTAGGTAATATCTGAAGAAAAAGCGGTTATAATTGCCTTGGTTAAAAATTCCGATGGACCTCTCTGAACAATCTGCGGACTGACACCTCAAACCTTCTCACTCATTATTTCTAGAGACAAAACTCAGAACGGAAACTTGCCAAATGCCAACACTCTCCTAACTCTCCAGCACCCAGACACTGCTCTCCAGCAGCGGTGGGGTTCACGAGACGATAATAACGCCGCAGTCCCTGTAGGAACTCGGCAGAAACTTTGAACAAGCTGGCTGGTGACCGATTTCCTACAATCGACCAATTGGTAGCCGTGTAACAATTCGCTAAACTCCCCTCCCCCCATAATGCGATGAAGTTACATGAGTCGGGGGTTGCGATTTGATTCGATAATCGCATTTTTCTAATTTTTGTAAACATCAAGCCTCGAATTGTCTGCAAGGTTTATAAGGACTCAATAATTCAAATGTATACGAATCAAAATTACGATTCTTACCTGCATTATTTGATAAACGTATTGTGAACAAATTAATAAATTTTAATCGTTGAATCGTTACACGTCTACTAAAATGGCATGTGGCGCTTCAAAAATGGCATAATCTTTGTAAAACCGGTCAAGTATGCTGCTGCAAACACAACTGGTAATCACTTCTATAGGGATCTTTCAGACAGAGACCATCACTTTCAGATAATGACCAAAGTGATGACCGATCACTTTCAGCGAGATCAATAACAGCGACCCGCAATTCATTTCCATCGATGTGAAAATGAAAGGGATCTCCTCATTTGGCTTCTATTCAACGAAACCACCTCCACAGAATTTCATTTATTTTTTCTCCACTGCAATGACCAAAAGCACGATAGGGTTACAATTGGGGTGAGAGGACTACTCTTGCATCGCTATGGAAAATAATAAAAACAGAATGTTATGGCCTGAATAAATCTCTACAGGTGAACGGTCATTGATATGGCAGCCTCCAAAATGTAGCTGTTGTGCCGATTTTGCGCCTATTTGCTGCAACCACTCTCGTGTCAATCTTTAAAAAAAATCCCCAAGGAAGGGAAATTGAAATCAATCAACATCTCATCTCAAACCTTCACAAACACTTACTCTGATCCTTCTGATATAAAAAAAAACCCAAACCAGCTCTGGAGTCTGAGTCTCCGGAGCGTACAGAACATGTAACCAGGCACTCGCCAGCAGAGCCACTCGTCTGGCTCGTCAGGGAATTCAGAATATTATTGGTCAAGTACTAATGCTACAAATGTTAGCAGGAGGTTTTCCCGGTCACGGCCTGACCATCAACGTGCCCAGTAAGGTGTCGCAGTACCCACATGACGCCGCTCTGAGAACAAAGAACAGTTCCCACCCCCCTTTGGGGGTTTCTGGAGTGTGAGTATTGCACGACCAGAAATGAGGGTGGTGAGAAAAGGATGATGGTACTGATGGTGTGCAGGGATTGGTGAAAAAGGGGTGGTGGTGATGGGTGTTTTTGGTGAGGAGAGATGGGGTGGTGAATGAGTTGATGGCAAAGTGGAGATATGGAGAAGTGATGTTGTTTATAGAAGTGAAGGTATAGATGGCATATTGACCATGTGAAAGGTGAAGAGGGAATGGTGGAGTGGTGAGGTGGACAGGAATTGTTAGTGAAGGGAACAATAGCGTTGATGTCGAGGATACGGTAGTGACGATCTTATTAGGGGAGAGTCAATGGTGACTATACAGCGCCGATGCTGAAAATAGAGGGATGTGGTGAACGCCAGTCTTGCAAAAATGTAGGGATGGAAAGTCGAGAGCAATATTATTGATGGTGTCGACGAGGGGGTGACGACGACAAATCGTGGCGGCGATGTGAAGGGTGTGACAGCAGCGGAAGACGAGGAAGGATTTCATGGGCGGGCGACGGCGTGCACGGGAGAACGCGACGGGGCAAGGCAGCAGGTTGTGGGGGGATTCACTCGGCGCACAGCACGGCGACGCCACGCTCGTGGAAGCTGTGCGGTTCCTCCTTGGTGGCGATCTCCATGTCGATGGTGAAGATGAGGTCGGCGCGCGTGAAGTTCAGGTACACGGGCAGCGTCACCTGGGGGGATGCGCAGGCAGTGGCGTCAAAACAAAAAGAAAAGCCGCACCACCCATCGTTCAACGAGCGTCCACCGTGAATACAATAAGGATCGTCCGCATGTTGTCATTAAAAGTTAATTTTAAAAATAATGGAGACAGTTGCAGTGAACAAACAGAATGGCCATGAACACAGAAAAAAACTATCAATACATTCACAATAAGATACACATTGCTGCTTTGCACGGATGTATACGTCAGCGTTAATAAACAATTTAATTAAAACAGTACTTAATTCCTATTAAAGTTTACGATTTTATCTAACCAATAAAATATGTATTTGAACTAGATTTTATATTAATACTTTAAATAATGTATATTGTACCGTAGTTTACAGACTGCAGCAGAAACTGCTCCCAACCTAAATTGGTAAACCTCTGGGTGGTACAGACCAATTTCGTTATACGGTCAATCAAATGTCAAACTTTTTGACGATTATCCCAATATTATCCAAGGTTAGTCCTTTAAAAAAAACACCAGTGAGAGTTCCCACCTCTGGGTATACTGACAAGTGAGATAAATAACTGATCTCTACTCATGCACTGCTTACAATAGACTGCTCGTCTCAGTGCGCTCTCATGTACGTTTAAAACAACAAAAACTCAACCAACTTGTCAACAATACCGCAATAAAGGAAACATGAAGCGGAAAACCTTTTGGGCAATGACCATTTTTCATAGAAGAGAGACCAGCTCTCTCGACGTTTTTTGTATTTGTGCACCACTGCCACCAGCATCACATATAAAACATCGTTTAACTCGTAAGTTTAAACAAGAACTCCAAGATAGACGTTTAATCTCCAGCACTTGCCGCAAGCACTCGAGCCGAATCTCCCAAGAAATTGGTATCGACTCGGACAGTGACTGATGCAGAGCAGCGAGGCATACAAAGGGGGCACTACGGAGCCACCGATGGGGACGTACCAGGTTTGTTTTGGCCTGAGCCAACGTCTGTCGGATCCAGCGCAGCTGCGTCAGGGGCAGGTCGGAGGAGATGGCGGAGGACAGCGACAGCTTGTTGTTGTTGCACGCGGCCCCCTGCAGCTTCAAGCCTGCTCCGGGGGGAAGGGGGGACGAGGATCAGGCGGTTATGGGCGATGCGCCTCTGTCTTTATTTAATTAATGCCACACGTTTTTACGAGCTCCCCCGCATCCGCTTCAAACAACACACTTTTAGATTGTAGAAAACAGGAAAAAAAACCCATGCATACAGTTCAAATTTTAGGAGATATGAAAATCAAGAAATATATTATAATTAAATACAAACCAATTTTATATACTTCAATAGTCTGCGTGCTATTGAGACCGTGGAAGGGTCGAAGCAGAGCTATGTAACATAACCATGTAACATGGCTATATGCCATCGCCTTCCAAGCATCTAATTGCATTATTTATAGCTTACACTCAATTGTATTCGCACAGCGGTCACGAGCGGTAATAAAAACACATCACCAAACATGTTGCTACCGGTAGAGCTATAATGATTCCTAGCGTAAATAATTCAGGGAATCGTGATTCAGGAGTACAATTTGATTCGGGAGTCGATAATGTTCCTGCTTGATAAATGCAGACCGCTGTGAATTTGTAGAATTCACACAATTTACATGAATATTTAATATGTATAAATCAGACACACGCATTCAGTTGTGTACATAAAAAGGGATCATGGCGAGCACAAGGAGAGGTTTTATTAGATGACCAGATAACTTATCACGAGCTAACCACATCACAAGGCAAATCAACATCACAAATTGAACTCCACAAGCCAGCTGAAAGCCACGCTCGTGAACGGCCCGAGAAGAGGGGACACCATAGAACAATTTATGGAGGCAATGCGATGACTTTTACGCAGCAGCAACACATGACGGCACTTATTTTTCTATTGGAAGAGCAGTTCACCACGTGTCCATCATCCACTGGTAATAATGGATAATGAAAATAATTTGTTCCTGATAGAGCACCCCCTTTGTCCTTTGGGTCAGGATCTCTGAGCGCTTTACATGACAGCGGATTTCAACACATTTTAAAGGGTCATCTCACCAGTGGCAACTGCTCCCTTTGGGCACAAGGTGACTAAGCACCTGACCTGCAAACGGGTAATTAAACTGAATTTATTTTAAAATTTTACCGGGCAAGGCCCACTGAGCTATACAGCTCTTTTTCAGAAGCGACCTGGGCAACAAATGACAGCTCGACAAAGTGGCTTATCATCACGTGGACATTTATAGCAGCCAAATATTCTAAACACGTTTCTAAAAAAAGTCATCATTGTGACCATTGTCAATTATTTTGCCAGTAGGGGGTGATGTTTGCCATATATAATCTCAATTTAGCAAGTTAGGATAACCTTAGAAGTTTGCAAATTTAGAGCCTGGTGCACTTAGATATGTAAAGACCATCGAGGCTTTGTCTTGGGGTAAAGCAGAGAAAGCTGCTAAAGACCGTCCGGCATGACGTGGGCTTGTTGTGGCCTTATGCTCCACAGGGAGTGAAGAGGAGTAAGCTAAGCACTTAGATATGTTAATATCCTGAGCGGGGCTAGTTTAAAAGCTAAGTGCATACCCATATTTCAATTCATATACATTGCAGTTATTGGTGATTGGGTGAGACGATCAACTAAAAAAATGCATTGTTTAATCATGTTCAAGTGTCCTGATTTTGACCTCTATCATCTTAGTGCTGATTCAGTGGTCGAATACGACCAATAGGAGGCAGAGTACGACATCCACCTTCAGAACCCAAATCACAGACGTTTGCGATTATGAAGCTTAGCTCTTCGACTGCAGTCACCTGGCCACGTGATGTGAGCAGGCAGTGCTGGTTAAGGGGCAGGGGGATGTGTGGTGGCTAGGAAGCGTGACGAACCTGTCACGCCAAAGCTGCAGGAGTCGAGGGCGGCGTGCTGGAGGCTCGTCACAGACACCTCCAGCGCCAGCTCCTCCAGTGACCAGCTGTTGGCCTGCGCCACGTACTGCTGCGTGGCCGTGATGTACGCCTCCGGCACGAACAAGCCACCCAGCCACACGTGCAGGTTCTGTCGGAAAAACCATCATCATGACCATCATCAGCCATCGTGGGGGAGACTTTGTCTATAGCTTTGTGTCGATCATGGTTAATTGATATAGAGCAACGACTACAATTTCACATGAATGGGAAATTGTAGTTCTTGCTCTGCATATACATCAGCCGTACGAAAGAAGATGGCTAATGATGACGATGTAAAGCGGTGTTCTAGGTCTCTCGTGTAAAGAGTGAACGGTGGCGGGTGGGTCACCATGCGGGCGGGTGGGCGTGCGGGTGGGTCACCATGCGGGTGGGTCACCATGCGGGTGGGTGTGCGTGCGAGTGGGTCACCATGCGGGTGGGTGGGCGTGCAGGTGGGTCACCATGCGGGTGGGTGGGTGTTCGTGCGGGTGGGTCACCATGCGGGTGGGTGTGCGAATGTGCGGGCGCAAGCTGTGGGGAAATCGGGGCGGGCAGGGTGTCGCCCCCACCTTGAGCTCCTTGGCGCCGCCGCTCGCCGCACGCTCTGAGATGTGCTGCAGCTGCTTGACGCGATCACTGAAGTCAGACACCCACTGCAGCACCGTCATGTCGGCGGGAATCGTGTACAGCCCCCAGCTACGCGGAATTATGCCTACGACATAGAACACACACACAAAGATGAAAGTTTCTTCCCCCACGTAGTATTTAGTAGACTGTTTGCGAGTGCCTATTAAAGCCGGCATGGCACATGAGGGGGTGGTGATAGCCAGCATCGCACCCAGCCGCCTTTGTCTCCCCAAGTGGTGATGTTTACCCAATGCATCAGGATGTTTATTTAAGGTTAAGTCAAGAGATAGGAGACACAGGAATGGTTCAAATACCACTTGCGACCCATGTTGTGCATGGCTTAGAGGAGAAACCAGCTTGGCTGGGATTGGAGCAGAGTATGTAAACCACTTCACGACCACTCCAAAAACACTCACACGGGAACAGACAAAATTACGTAGATAAAAAACGCATGTGGCAGGGGCAACATACATCAAAGCTCCGCAATAACAGATTCAAGAATCAATCGCTCTATTTAAATCTCACTGGCCACCACGCAACCCAAACCTCCATCACCTGGTATTCTAGAGGAGTCTTCCCCACCAAAGTACTAACCAATCTCAACCCTGCTCGTAGCTTCCGAGATCTGACGAGATCAGGTTGATATGGGGAGCAAGGCGAAAATTCCAGAACACGATTGCCTGGGGCGCTCTTTCCTTGCCACGCAAAGGCATTTGACGACGGCGCCCCTTTCTCCTGGAGCCGAGAGAAGGGCACGCATGTGGCGACACACGGGGGAGGCGCTCACCCTTGACGAGCTGGCTGATGAGCGTGCGCAGGTAGTTGGTCTGCTTCTTCTTGGCCTCGCACACATGCACTACGTCCTTAAGGTCCCCGCGCACCACCTGCAGCAGCTTCATGCCCGTGTTCACCTCGCGCTCGAAGAAGCGGAAGAGCGGATCCTGGCAGGGCGCGACGGGTAGGGGAAGGGGGTGGGAGGGAAGAGGGAATGAGGGCTGTGCACTGGCGCCGCGAACCCCGAGCCACGGAGTGCAAGTGGCAAGACACCACGAAGTTATAGAATTATTTTCATCGACGCCAGTTATATTTTAATGATGCATACGATTGGCACGTTATGAGATGATGACATTTCCATTTGCAATTCCCAGCAGCAAGCACTGTATAATTACCCCATGTCAGCTGAAAATGTTAGTGGTATTGGTAAAACATCCCAAGCACTGAAAAATGTATCTGCGAATTACTTAATTGGGGTTACACAAAGCAACACTGCTCCCTTACTGCAAAAACTTGAAAAACAATCTTGAAAAATAATGTGGCTTTCTTGGGTAAACAATAAAAATAATATTAATAATGGCCAATGGGAAGTGATGACATAACTATTTACAAGGTCACTTCAATTGCCTCTTTTCCACACAAGGTGGTGCAACGTCACACATACAAAGTTAATCTGTTGTCATCTCCATAGATTTAAAGATACGATTTGAATACGATGGGGTTTTTTTTATCCACTCATTGGTGATAAGCCTGAGATGACCATCACCTAGTTACCCTTGACAACCCAGTTTAACCACAGGTATCTGAAATTCAAGATTTGTGACCTAGAAACTGGCTTCAAAAGTCCATGACAAACATGATCAGCCACCCCGAACCACCCGGTCGCCCGCTAAGTCCCACCGCTCACAGCCATCGCTGGCCACACTGGGCCCGGGGCCGTGGCCTCACCTTGATGTTCTCAACGGTGCGCTTGAGGAGCCCCACCGCGTCCGGCACGAGGCCCAGCCAATTGAGCGCCGTCGTGTGCAGCGTGCGCATCCACGCGGGGCGGCTGTCCGACGTGGAGCTGGGGCGCCGCTTCTTCTCGGGTACTTGATGAGCCAGGTCCTCCTCGTCCTCCAGAAGCTGCATCTTGAGCAGCTTGCTCAGCATGTCCGTGCCTGCGGTTGAGAGTGGAGGCCGACGGTCTTTAGATGGGTTTTTTTAAATCATCTTTTTTTTTATTATAAAATGAGCCCGGTATGAAGCCGCAAAGTATTCCGTAGACGATAAGCCCTAGGGGCCAGGTGCCCACAGGGCAAGGGAAGGTGGTTGAGCTCACTGCCCTACTCACGTAGGGGGCAACATTTGGGATCTTTCGATGCTTTTTAAAACAAGGGGAATACTAATGTCTCTGTCGGTGGTAATGGCAGGAATTTTGGCGAAGTGGTCTGCGCCGTGCGACGATTGGGGATTAGGGGGGACGTGCGTGCCGTTGTTTGTGTTGTGTGTGCCCATGCAAGTGCGTGTGTTGTGCATATATGGATTTGCCAGTTTGTGTATGCTGTATACACAGACATGCGTGGGAGTTTGTATGCAGAAGTATGTAAATATATTTGCGTGTGTGCTGTGCATATGCCAGAGTTGTGTGGCCGTATGTGCACGTGTGCATATACATCCACGCGCGACATCACTCAGTTGCCCTACCTTGCGTGGTGAGCAGAAGCTTCTCGGCATTGTTGGGGAGACCGAGCCAGGATGGCGTCTGGTTGTCGGGCAACATCTCCACCCACTGCACAAATTCCTCCCGCCTATCTCACCCACAAGCACGCACCAAGAAAATACGCACAGGGGTGAGCAAACACACACAAATGTGCACAAGTGCCATCGCCCTCAAACTCCCAAGCGGACACTGCAAAAACAGCATTGGCCGCAGGACCCTATCATCCTTTGCACTGCACGGGATTTTCTCGTACCGTATGCCGTCCGGCATGAGGATGTCGGATTTCCCGTCCACCATCCGGACGAGCCGGAAGTCACCGTCGAAGCTCGCCGTCGTGAAGAGCCGATTGATGAAGGTGTTGAGCAGCCGCTGGTCGAACTCGTTGTCGATGCGGCCGCCGTAGATCGACTGCGACATGAGGGTCCTGAGCGCCGTCCACGGCACCTTGTCCGGCGAGATGTTCTGCCGGCCCTGCGGTGGGAGAGCAGCACGGCGTGCCGTGAGTGCGGCAGCAGCGATCGATGCTTCAGATGCAGTTTTACACCGAAGGGCAAGGCATGCACGTGTATATTAAGCGAGTTGCGGCAAAAACAACTGGATGGATAACCATTTTACGAGATTCAAAACAATGATTGTGTAGACATAGTTGCAGTGAACATAAAGCACGATCACACTTTTGACGAGACAACAAGCTGTTCACTTGTTTTTGCCGTAAACGACTCTGCCTTTGTGCAAGAGGAGCGTGGAATTGACGAGTGGAACGTAGGAGTGGACCAGGGGGAGCTGGGGTGGATGAGGAGCCGGGGAGGGGGGGCTGAGGTGCATGGACGTGGGGCGCACAGCGATGGACGAAGAGAGGATGACGAAGAAGAGGGAGGGGGGACAGCACCTTGGCGGTATCGTCGAGCCACGTGTCGACCGTGTCGAACGCTGAGCGCAGGTCGGAGTCACTGAACTCGTACTTCTTGGCCCAGCCGAGCGGCGCGTAGCGCAGGCGCTCCTGCACCACAGCGTGGAACCACGCCACCAGGAAGTAGAGTCGCGCCCGCTCGCCCGGGGCCTGCGGTGCGGCAGGAAGTGGGCATGACATTTTCCCGAGCAAAGGGGAGGGCGGAACATCGTTACAGCAGTGAGGATGCGCTCAGCCGTTCATCTGCAGAAGCAGTTCTCACCTTGTCGAGTCACAACCCCTATATCAGGGTACCCTTTGCCATGAGAGGGGGGTAGTCACAAGCCAAAGCGTTTGTAATTAATAAAAAAAACATTCCTGCGGAGGGAGCTGGTAGGAACGTTCGGTTGCTCGGTCAATGGCCAGGGTCAACGTGGGCACATGGTGTATTCTACAAATATGCCCGACTGTGAGGGCAGGCTTGGCGGCTTATAATGTAGAGATTGAGAGCAGCCGCATACTCCAACCGCATGTTGTTGATTCTCCACGTGGAGGGAAAAATGTCGTGAAGATGGCCGGACGTGGTTGGTGGCCACCCACCCCCTCGTGTGTGCCGTGGCCGCCTTCCCCACCCAGCCCCTCCCTCCCCACCCAGCCCCTCCCTCCCCACCCAGCCCCTCCCATTTTTGGATGCACGACGGACGGACACAATAAGCCCTGTGGGCTGGTGGAACCAGGAGGTTCCTACCAGTATTAGTCTGTTTAATCGGCAAAATTATATTTAGGTCAACTGATACCATCACACTTCTCTGGGTCGTACGTTTTATTAGCCACAGAGAAATGGGGGTCTATGGTTAAAAAGATTCAAGGACGTCTGGTCTCTAAAAAGCTTTGCTTGCGTGGCTGTTCATTGTACAAAAAATCATCTGATGCAAGGGTTACCCAAATAATAAAAACATTATTATGAACGTGTTCAGAGCCATCAATGAAGGTGCCAATGCTTTCTTGGGTTGGGATGCACAAAGTTAGAATTTCTGTACTCGAATACTACATCCAGATTATTCCCATCTTAAAATAAACGGTTGTGAAAAATATTGCACCTCGGCCATTTGCCCAGTTATTGGTTATGGAAGCCATTGTCACATTTTCACCAAAAATAAAAGAAACAGGCACATTTGCTCATTACGAGACTCTGGACACATGATAATAATTCTATTTTGTGCCATTTCATTCGTTTATAAAAAAAAATACTTCGTGTAAATTTCACCCCAACGGTTTCTCACCCATTTCTAAATTAAGCGACTCAGTCATTGGTGCAAACTGGCTCTCGATATTTTTGTAACGAGTCAAGGGTTTAATTACGTAATCGCCGTGACACCAACAGTGCTGAGCATATTTTCAGCTTAACACAGCAGATTTAATGCTTAAATACAATTAACATGCAGTCTTGTTTGCGCAATGGTAATGAAGCATCGTGAACCCTGTTCTCGTGTCGCCATGAGCCATGGACCCCCACCTTGCACATGCGAGCGGCCGACACGCTGCTCAGTGTGCGCTGCATGTTGGCCTTGACGCCAGGCGGAGGCTCAAACACAAAGCTGCGGCCAGCCCTCAGCAGGTTCACCGGAACCTGCCAGAGACATTGGGAGGCGGGAGGGATATGGGGGTGGTGGAAATCGAACGGAATGATCGATCAGAGAGATAAAGAAGATGTAAGAGACATGGGGGAAAAAAACAATGGATAATTGATACGGTAGTTAAGAAAGAGTGGATGATGCAAGTGAGATAAAGACCAGAGTAGATGAGAGATGGGAATGACAAGGAGGAATGGGAAACAAGAAGAATTGAAATAATAAAAAAAAGGCAGATGAGAAATACAAGGAGAGAAAGGAGGGAAGGTGTTCCACATCTCAAATCATCCTTGCTCTTTTAACATCATTCATTACCAATGACTCAAAGCCTGAGACACCCCAAGCAACTGCCCAAAGCACTGCCTCTGCCCCCATAGGGGTTAGGAGCCATACCTTGGGGTTGATCTCCATGGTGAGGAAAAGGCGGAAGTTGGTGTGGGGCTGCAACGAGTGCAGCTTCTTCTCCAGCTGCATGAGCCAGCCGGGCGCCAGGTGAACGTTCTTGAGCATCACCCACCTGCGCACGCGGCACCGGGATCGAGGGTCATGATGGTGGAGGTCGTGAGGTCATGATGCAGGTCAAGAGCTCGTAATGTAAGCCACAGGACTGGCATACGGGCACCACCTTAAGCAATCCGTTAAAATAATTTGTACATGCAACTCATTGCTGCACTGCTGCAATGGTTAGGCTTTTGACCTTTGTTCAGTGTAAGTTGACAAATTATCATGAGTCCATGGATGGTATTCCTGTCGTCAGGAATACGTTTCTGCTGTCTGAAACTACCAATCATAGACACATTCGACACAGATTCCCCATCTCATTCGAGGAGCCTTGAGTTTGGCTCGTAGAGTCTCAGGAAATTTCTCTCACCCAACATAATCAATTCTTACTCGCGTTCAGTATTCATTTCAGCGAGCAGCAATTGCAGTCAAAGAAAATTAAGCACTGAACAAAACACTCAAGCCTTTTGCAAGGTGCTATAAATACCAACTATCGCTTAACGAACGTTAACAGAACTGCTCCCCACCTGCCAGACTTGACGGCGGAGTTAATGGCCTTCTCTGCCTGGTTGAAGCCTTCGGCGGAGCCTGAGTGGGTCGAGCAGAGGTGAAGAAAGAGAAGGTGGAGCGGAATCCACCGTTAATTTTTAATCGCTGACGGCTCAACCCCGAAAAACACAGGCACAAAAGGTATCTGGACAAGGAGTGATGGACTGCGTGGAGACGCGCACCATACACGATTGATTCTTCAGGAGCGTTATAAATTCTGTGCACGCAGCTGGGTGCAAAGAATAAAGTATCACCCCCCCCCCCACCCCTTTGTGAGGTTCTGCATACTGCAGCTCAGATAGCTGTCCAAAGAACCCAGGAGAATGTCGTAAAAAGGTTTGTGGATTATCTGCAGCAAGTGCCAGGGAGAATAATTCTCACTCATGAACATGAGTGATGATCATTCAAATAGGAATAACACACACGCACTGTTGTAAGACGTGAAGGAAAGACACAAGGTGGCACGGGCGAAAATGAGGAAGAGATTAAAGGAGAAACAAAATGAGAGAGGAAGGGTGGGCCGTGTGACCTTACCAATGGCGATGGAGGTGAGTGGTTTGCTCTGCTCCGTCGCGAGATCCTCCACCTGCCCGCTGGCATCGTAACCGGGCACTGAGCACATGAGCACCGGCGTGCCGGGCTTCACCTGTCCACAACAAAGACGATAATGATGATAACAGCTCCGCGTAATTAACGTGAGCCGAGATGAAACCGATAAAATCTGTTTTAGTCACGTGCGGCTCAGCGCTCTGACCCAGTATTATCCTTTCTTTCCACATTCCATATCAGGTGAGCATACACAAAAGACAAAGATCTTCTGTATTGCCTTTTTACAGACCGTTGGGGCAAGTCCTGTGAGCGAGCACCTTTTTAGGCTGGTACAGCACACTAGGAAGTGGGTGTCCAGATCCTGCCCACGACACACAAGCCCATCCTCACCTCCGCGTCCACGATGGCACCCAGGTCCATCTGCTGCTCGGATGCGAAAGCGTCGCCAAACACCTTGCCCACAAACAGGTGTGTCATGGCAAGCAGGCGGTCTGGCCTGAAGGCCTGGATCGCCAGCAGCTGGTACATGGCCTGGCCGCAGGGGGCTGCACGACAGCACAAGCAGTCGTTACGACGGGTCTCCGAGCACCGCCAAACACAACCATCGTAGAGGGGATGGTGCACAAAATCCACGACCCACAGCAGAGACAGCTGACTCAAAGTGAGCGGTGTTTATACAACTGGCCTAGGAGTTTAACATTTGAATTGGAATGGATTGAAGGTTTGAAAACCCTTCTAAATTGTTCAAACAATTGTATTTACTCACCCAAGAAAGTCTCAAGGCTCTTTCTCTGGAGCATGCTGTCCTGAGATGTTTGGCCGATTACATGACCGAGTGTTTTGTGTGCGAGAGGAAACCAGAGGATCTAGAGAACACCCCCCACACATGAGGGGACAGAACTAAGAGCTCAACACTTTTATGGACTGCCAACTCCTGGAAAAGGTCGATGTTGAGTTTAAGCGCTCACATCCCCCAGCTTGCTACAATTAAATGGTCTCAATGGACTCTCTTATGTTTATGATGAATAAATATATGGATTAGGCATGTAACGATACATGAATTCACTGATTAAACTTGATTTTTCAACTGACGGTAGATTGTACATGTAAGATTGTATTTATTTACGTTCCGCATAATTGGTCATTTAAACCCATGCAGCCACTAGAGGCACTATATTCACAACAATGTAAAACTAAAACTGATCCATTCTTGAATTGCATCATGACCACGCATTGTGCCAATTCATCGATTCATAACAGGGGAAAAAAAAACAAATCACACGCTCGGTGCACCCACACAGCGTGCAGCCATGAGTGACTGCACACACTCACTGAGCGGCGTATCCACGTCCCACACGGTGGGGACCATGTGCTCGGGTGAGCCCATCTCCAGCCAGATGTAGAATTGCTGAAGCGACACAGGGGACGACGGGTTCGGGGTGGGAGAGCGAACGAGAAATAGCGTTAAACCTAACACGACCGTGATTTGTGCTGGCCTTGTCGACGTGACATCGCCAACAGTGAAGGTCGAACTCTGCCACCCCTAGCCCTAACAAACTAGTCAACCAGACCCTGCCCCCTATCACTAACCATAACCACACTCGTGAACTAGACACGAAGTCTACCTATAACCCTCACAAACTAAGCAACCAGACATTAGCTTTATCCCCAAGTAACCAACCAAACATGAGCCCTTCCCTTAACCCCAACTCGTTAACTAGATATCAGCCCCATGCATAACCAACTTTCCAACCAGCCCCTTGCATCACCCCTTACCAAACTGTAGTTCTACCTCTTGTACCTTTGCTAAGCCCCCCACAACCTTTTCACTTTTCATTCTATATTAAATTTTGCTGCTCACTTCTTAAAACGACTTTGGCAGCCAGACCGTGATGGAACCCGGACGCAACCCGCTGACATTTTGTCGAGACGTGGCTCACCTCGTCGGCCTTCACATGCAGCGGCAGGTTGTTGAAGGCTGGCACGCGGCTCAGGCGCATCATACCCTCTGTCTGCTCGGCTGAGAGACCCTTCACCTTGGGGAGGTTCGCAGTGTTCAGCACAACCTCCTTCCCGCGCAGGAAGTGCTGAAATTCCTCATCGTACGACGGCTCACTGACGTACGAACACACACACGCAGGTATTTACATAAGCAAAAGGTAAGTGCACGTGTATAGAGAGGCACCCACACGTCCATACACAGCAAGCACGCCACACAAGCGCACACACAGGAGCACGTGCCCACAAATCCTCAGATAGCCCAGAAACTCCTCGCTCTACAGTACTTCCCTCTACAGATAAATCCGTCATCCCAGCAGGTTTGGCATCACACTTGCACACGCGATTGATACTTGCGCGATCCACAAACCCCGCTTCCAAAGCCATGGATAACACGTGTGTGCTTCCCACGGACGGCATATTAGAAGGGAGGCACCGAGATATTCTCAAGGGAACGAGGCAACCTTTGACGATAGTCGGACCGTGACCCAATTTGACTTCCCGGGCATCGCTGCACCGTGACACACCTGGTGGTGCCCTTGAGCTTGATGCGGGCGAGCAGCACGGCCAGGGAGACGTGGTCCTGGTGCAGCATCCCACGAGACACGCGGCTGTACACAACCTGCACACGCGCGCACGCAAATATCGTTAAGCGTGGCGAGTCCTCGACCCATACCTTGTTACGCGAGCTACTTCATGTGCAGGCAGGTACCATACTTGTGTATGTATGATGTTGAAGTTGTTTCACACCGTACGTTGCCAACCGTGCTAATCGGAGGTGCTAGTGGCAGTGCCAATGTGTGTGTTGTGTGTGCCGCATTGGTGTACAAGCACTCGTGCGTGTTCCAAAGCGCTGTGCTGCGAACCGCACTTGGAAGAGGTCTTTGGTGATGGTGTCGAGCCGAGCTGTGTGGTCGCGCACCCCCTGCAGCCGCGGGTTCTCATACAGAACCGCATGGTAGATGTCCAGGAACAGCTGCAGCGAGTACTGGTACAGGAAGTGGATCTGTGCACCGCACCACGCACATTTTCAGACACACACACAAATACAGATGTAAAGAAGAGTTCATCATGAAGGCGTTAAATGTAAGATTCACTCAAAATCAGGGATTCTCACAGTTCCGTTTTCGTGGAACCTAGCGGCCACTCTACTCCAAGAGAATAATCTTGTTTATATAAATGACATCAAAGAAGCGCTGTAGAACATCTATGTCTACATTGTCAATTTCCACAAATATATTTTTTACGGATCCTGTGACTTGTGCAGAAACTGATTCGCACCCCTTGTAATTCAAGAAATTGTCACAATTCAGGGTCGTGATTCAATTAATGTTTTTCGATTTATTATTGTTAATCCTGCTTCCAGCTATTACCTACGACCACCCATCCACCCCCAATGGCTGTCCCCTTTAGAACCAGCACCACCACCTTTGCCACCCCCTCACCTGATTGAGGGACTCCATGGTGAAGTAGATGGAGCTGCAGGCCTTGGACAGGGGCAGGTACAGCTGCGACACGGCCTCCACCTCGGCCATCACCACGTCAGTCTCCTCGACCTTGCGCGTCACCTCGGCCGCCTCGCGCTTCAGGTTCTCCAGCGTCGTGATGATGGTGTCGTCATCGAGGATGCGCCCCTTTACCTCGTTCAGCGCCTGTAGCAGCGACTTCTCCAGCTGCCGCAGACGCAGCTGGAACTCGCCTGCAGGCCGGAAACGCGTAACGGGCAAACGGCAAGGAGGGCGTCGCAATTCAAGGCTTCTGCGATTTGATGAATCGTCACAGTTTTGGAGTCACGGCAGGATTCCTGAATCACACACTTTTCTTTACGCATGTGATAGATGATGGTACACATTAACAGAAAATACTTGATTGAACTTTTTCAAATCTAAAATCAAACATTACCTGCTCGATTTGATGCACGTATGATGGCATTTATTGACACAGGAAAGCCTCGTTATCTGTGTTTAGACTACCCTGCGAACAATTGAACTGACCAATCCAGGCAGGTGTACCAGTCTAACCAGGCCTGCTCACCTCCTATCTATACTTAGTTGTTCAAATGAGAGGTGAAACACAGGGTAATGCGTGACATCACAGCAGTAATGAACGACGCGGCTCTAAAGTTCTCTCCATCAGGCATGTCATCCTTTGCCAGCTGCCAAAAACTCACACCTCAGCTGCGTGCGATTCCTGAGCAATTCGGACAGGATCACCACGCTTATACAATTAAAGGAGAACAGTTAGTCAGCGGACGATGTCACCTGGTAGAGTAAGCTATGCAATGTGTTGTAACGGGCTTGCGTTTTGTGACGAAAAAATGTTTTTAGTCTATGAGCAGGCTTCCCAGGAGCAGAGGGGTGGTATCGATGGAGGGACAGTGTGGCAAGCTTTCCGACCTTGCAGCTTGAGGAGGTCGGAGCGCTTCTCGTCCACGTCCGGTCGCTCAGCCTTGAGCACCTCGTTGAGGCACTGGCTCTGAAGGCTGCTGCGCGTCACCGTGAAGTTCACGAAGGTCACGCGCGAGCACAGGTCCGGCGGGAACTCGGCCTGTGAACGAGCGAGAGAGAAAGAGACAGCGAGAACACCACGTTCGTTTTGGGCTCAACGAATGTCACGAGCGGAGATGTGGGAAGGCAAAATGGTCAGTACCACCGTGAATCGACAATGTTTTGGAGACGAAACAAAAAAGTGCCTCGATTGTGTCGTGGGGTTTCGTATTCCAGTTTAGAACGCAACAGACAAATTGGGCGGTACCGTGGGATCTCGGGTGGAGAGGAAGATGACGAAGGACGGCGACAGGTCGATGTCCTGGTCGCCGAGCGTGATAAGCACGCGGCCGCCTGTGCGCCGCACCTCCCGGTTCAGCACCGGGTTCAGGATCGGGTCATAGCTCTCAACGTCCTGCGGCAGAAACAAAGCGTGACGCGTTCACGACCCCCACTCACCAAACATAAATACGTGAAAATTCATCGCTTAAAAGTGTCAACTATTCAAGGCCAGAATCACATTTCAAGAAAACACCAAGCTCACTCAATGCTCTCACACACTGGCATCACCAACACAACTGTTAGGGCATGTGTAGCGATGTTGTAGTCGAGGGTGGTCACCTGCACAAGCAGGGGATTCCCGAAGCGCAGGGCGCTCTCCAGGTTCTTGCGGAAGGCGTCGTCCAGGAAGCTGGTGCGCGTGATCTTACGATCCTTGAACTCGTTCATGATGAACTCGGTCGCCTGGCCCGATGGATCGATGATGAGAGGGTACCTATAACGGAGGTGGTGGCGGTAAAAAATAATTCACGTTACGATATGAGAACGGAAAGCAGTATTACCACCTTGCATAATGTAATTTTATGATTTTTTTTTAAAGCAGGTTGGCGGAGGGGGTAGCGAGAAACCACCGACATTTTAAACGTAATAATGACGCATCACATAGTTGTATCGGAGAGCTAATGCGAGCGCACGTGCTCACCTGTTGTAGCGCTTCAGCATGATGGCGTTCTCCGTGCACAGGTCGTCGGAAGGTAGCGAGTTCGCCTGCCAGCGGAGCCTCTCGTCGGCGTTTGAGAGGTACTCGGTGCGTGCGATGTCCGAGCGGAACTAAGAAGTGACATCAAAAAACAAACATTTTAGAAAATAAATAAAACAATCTTAATGTCGGTTTATTTTACTTCATTTGGTAAACACATTTCAGCTCTGAGAATGTATCACTTTTTATTTTAAATATTTTTATTTTGACATCTCCCTGCAACAGAGCAAGTGAGCAAAGTGCAACTCCCTCTATTGCGGATAAGAGGTCATTGACGGTATTTCAGAACTAGCGGTGTTTCACGCAGATTCCGTGGACCATCCTTTTAAGCACAGAGTGAAACACGGATCTGCGATGGTTTCGAACTGACGCTTCATCTCACGACATGACGCAGAAAGCATGAGAAATGCCACCCCGACCACACGTGTCAGTGTTGTTACTATGCTCCATTTCACAGCAACCACTGTGCCACGACTCGACTATAACCGAATCTCTTTCAGGAAAACCAATGGGGGCTTCATTAAGATGTTTTTTTTACAGACGAGTTCGAGCTCATTCAACAAAAGATGCGTGATTCACAAAGGGAATTCTGTTTCAGATTTCAGAGATGCAGCAGGGGCTTGTACCTGCAGGTTGGCCTGCTGCAGGTAGTGAGTCCAGGTGGTGAAGAGCATCTGACGCATCTGCTGGTCAAAGTAGCCGGCGTAGGCTACAAATGCGGCCGACAGGAGGCAGTCCCCGGCGATGGTGGACATCTGGCTCTTGAAGGTCTCGCTCGTCTGCTCCCAGCGGTCCTGCTCCGCCGCCAGGCTCTTCAGCAGCGCTGTGCTGCGGTTCACCTTTTGGGGTGAGGGGCAAAGAGGGGAGAGGAGATGGGGGGGGGGAGAGGGGGTCACCAGGGAGCGGCACCAGGGTTAATTGAGAGGTCACCGTCGAGGAGTGGAAAGAAAATAAAACGAATATCAATTAATATTACCCTCAAATAAATATTTCACAAGTCATCCCTAAATTACTTTACAATGTACTCAAGTAACGACTAGTCTTAAGATGTGATGACAAATTAGTGATTGAGTCCGTGACTGGCTTCGGGAGCAAGACAAACCTGTCTGGGTGTCTTGAAGATTTTGGTTTAATTTACAAGAAGGCCAAAGTGAAGCATCTACTGAATCTAGACAACAGCAAGAAATACACAAAACAGCCAGTGCTGTAAGACTAAAAGGTGACAAGCTATTGAAGGCCTTAAAAATTCTGACACATCCTTTGAGGTTACAGATCATCATGTACGTATGTATGTTGAACTTCTTTCACACCGTACAGAGCCAACCGTGCTAATTGGAAGCGTGATCTTGAAGTCTAAGTGGCCCGAACACCCACGCTCACCTTGGCCTCGACGGTGGCGAGGTCGGCCTTGATGGCCTGAGCCTGCGAGATGAGCAGCGCGTACTCCTCCTTGTAGCGTGCGATGCTGTCCTCCAGCTGGCGGATCATGCGCTCCACCTCGTCCGCCCGCACTTGGTTCTCCTGCGCGTCCTCCTCCAGCTTGAGCAGCTCATTTCGGAGTGGCTCCACGCGCTTCAGCATGTCCGCGTAGTTCAACTGCAGGGCACAGGAGGCCGCGGTGGCGAGATGTTAACTACCTCGCCTGGTATTCAGGAGGTTGTGGGTTCAATCCCGACCCTGACGCTTGTATATTTGGAGCTTGCATGTCTCTCTCCCCGTGGTTGTGCGGATTTTTCTCCGGGTCCTCTGGTTTTTCCCCCCACGTTTAAAAACATACGCTACGAATGTTTGGCTGCTATAAATTTCCATGTGATAAGTCACTTCGTTGAGCTATCATTTGTGGTCAGGTCACTTCTAAAAAAAGGAGCTATATAGCTCAGTGTGCTTTACTTGGCAAAATAACAATAGTTAAGTTAAGAGTAGTTAAGTCGGAGGTTCGAAGTCTATAATGACTACTGGAGATTATGAAGCAGGCTCTGACCCGCTGCCCCTCAAACTCACCTGGGCGATGGCCCACTTCACCATGGGTCCGCAGGCCAGCGACGCACGGTTCACCATCTCGTAGTTGTAGCTCGGGTTCGACAGGAAATTCTTTTTCATCTTGTCACGGGTCACGTCACTGTCGGGGTTCATGGCGGGGGATGGGCGTTAGCGTCGGGTGTCAGATGAGTTACGCAAAAAAAAAAGGCGATAGAAAGCTAGGGTAAGCCATCAGGGTCTCCCCACCCACCTGATCTCCTCCGTGTTGAAGTTGACGATGGAGGTGATGAAGTTCTCGCGGATGATGACCTGGCGGATCTTCTTCCAGTCGTTGGTCTCCTCTCCGAGCAGCAGGCAGATGGACTCAAGAGCCAGCTTGACGGCGGCCGGGGGGTTGCCCATGGAGCGCACCTCCACCAGGTGCTGCTTCTTTATCGAGCTCACCGCTGAAACGCGCATATGCGTGTACACACGCGTAAGTAGGTCAAATTAGGTTTTGTTCCTTGGTAAAAAAACTTTTTTGATGGTCGGTGTCGCCGTCCACTGGACTTTACTATTCTTAACATTTGGCCCAAAAGAAATTGCGAAATGAAAATAATAAAGAAATCCAGTGAATGGTGACACCGACATTCAAAAACATATGAGAACACATGACAAAGATCCCCCCGTATAGCCTTAATACTGTTGGGGCAAGTTCTGTAAGCGAGCACAGATGAAGACCGGCACGGCACATGAGGGGGTAGGTGGCCAACACCATGCCCGACCGCCTTTGTCTCCCTCGTGGCGATGTTATCACATCACACCAGATATTCATTTGAGGCTGAGTCGACCGAGGGGATGCCGAGGACTGGTTCGGATAATCGTCACTGGTGTTGGTCGTGAGCGGGAATCGAACCTGGGTCGTCAGGTTGGTAGCACAGCGCACCAACCGCCACACGACTGCTCCCCACAAGTACACAAGCACCTTCACCACCAACTAACCCTCCCACATTGATAGAGCTGGCCATTACCTACACTAGTCTCAGCAATGGCCAGTTAAGTCTTACAACTATCAATATTTAGCTCAAGGTCCTTTTTTTACTCGTGCTCCGTTGTATCCATCACATTGAAAGATTTTATTAAAGCTTTCATATGTTATAATTCCTGAATTTTTTTAAAATGGCTGTACATGACCAACATGGTCTTACAATTTACCTCAAGTAGTTGTCTACTTCTGGTGCCATACACAAAACAACATTAACTTGAAGTACATTAACGCAATCAGAAAAAAAAAGTTCCATGTCGATTGGTGGTGGCCACTGGGATGGTCCGAAGACCTGAGCTTTGGACTCAAGTAGAGACACAACGCACAGCGTTGGGGAATATCTTCTGTCGCTAATTTTGGGTTTCGTCTCTTGCAAGAGAGCTCACCGTTCTGGGCGTCGATGACGGCCGGTTCCACCTGGTTCAGGTCCTCCTGCACGCTGATCTTCTTTTCGGCGATCTTCGCCTGCTGCTTGTGCAGCGACTCCTGGATCTCCTGGCTCATGACCTGCGTGTCGCGTCGTTCCAAACTGCGTGTTAAATTCATGTCGCGGCTACCACTTAATATTACCCCCAACCCTACCGTATACGGGTAATAATGGAATGCCATTCAAAACCTCCCTCCTCTTAATTAATACATAGCAAAGTGCCCAAATGTTAAAACAGTAGCAAAACATTTACAAACCTACAATGCCACGAGTGCTTTATATGTTACTGGAGTGCATATTGCTAATAAATCATTGTGGCCTGTAACATCATCTGAGCATGTACTGTATGAATACCAGATCCCAATTAACAAAGTATGTGCTGACAAAAAGAGACCAATAACGATGACAAAAAACACAACCCTACCCACACACGCACCACCCTACCTTCTTTTTCTCCGCCTCCTGCTGGTCCTTCACCATCTTCTTCAGCTTGTCGTTGGCCGCCGTGTTCTTCGCCTCGAGCTCTTGCGACTTGATCGACAAATCCTTCCTCAGCTCCTCCACCTGACGACGAGAAATGAAACGACAACGATAAAGGTGGCACAGCCGAGCAACGTCAGGCCAGAGCCCAAACCCGACGACCTGTTCGCGTGCCAGCGCGCTCATGCTTCGGCAGCGGGGCAGTGGGCGTCACCTGGTCGACGGTCTCCTTGATCTTGCGCAGGCCCACGTTGAGGTGCATCTGCTGCTCCTCGAGCTCGCTGCGCTTCTCGTTCAGGAGGTTTGCGTAGTGGTTGATGAAGTCCAGGTAGTGGCGCGGCGTGATGGTTGTCGTCCGGTTGCCCCTCTTGGTGAGGCGCAGGTTCGCCTGGCGCACGCAGGAGAGCGTGCGGTGCACAGGGACAGATAGTTAAGCAGGCGGACAGGTATACAGGTGGGGAGACAAACAGCCAGACAACAGGCAGGCAAAAAAGGAGGCAGACAGGTTGGCAGACAGGCAGCCACACAGACAAATGTACCAAGCAAGAAAGAGCCAAAAAATGGGTGGACAAATAGGCAGGCAAAAAGAATGACAATTAACCAGACAGACAGACTTACAGTCAGACAGCCAACAAATCAATAAGACAGACACGTGCACACACACACATAAATACGAGAAAACTGGATGATGAGCAGACTAGTATGGTGGGGGCTGGCAGGCAAGCAGGCTGGTCGTGCATGGGCAAGGCAAGCACGTGCCACCGAGGTGCCGTGCAGGCTCAGCAACGCACCTCGTGCAGCGTCTGGTGCACGAACACGAATCCGTTGACGATGGCCTCGCGGTGCGACGGCGGCTGCGGGAGGTTGTCGTACGCGGCCGGCATGCTGTCCGGCGGCACGTAGTTCGGCTTCTCGAGGTCCATCTTGCTCGTAAACTCCTTGCCCACTTGGTACAGCGCCTCGTTTGACCAGTCGCCAAACCAGTTGAGCACGCACCTGTGGCAGGGAAAGCGTTCGTATGTATGTTGAGAACTTCTTTCGCACCGTACATAAACAAGTGCTAATTGTAGGTGCGAGGAAAGGACAACAAATTAAACACAAAACAAAGTTATTAAGAAATTCGTTTTCAAATGAGTGGAGGGGGGGCAGGGCAGAGGTCACCGAAAGAGGGTTATAATTCAAATTTTTAAAAAATATTTTGTCAAAGACCTCGATGCAACCTTTTGTAATAAATTGGCATTGGCCTATCGGAGAGCAGGCCTTGCTATCGTTTGAGACTTCAAAATACAATCAAATGAAGCACCTGAACAGCATAGTATTCTCAGTGCAATTATCCATGTTTACTTTGAGATCTTAGTGACAGGTTGTGTCTTGACGTCAGAATAGTGGTGATTAACAAGTGTTTATACTTTGAGCGAGAGACAATTACTTTGGGATAACGACAATTAGCCGTGTCTTTACGTTGGCTTAGCGGCAATTCCCCAACCCTCCCAAGTTGTCGAGTCCGATTTGGGAAATATGCGCGCATTATAAATTATATTTATTATTGTTTACTCTGGACCAGCAAGCGGTTAAATCAATGCTCAATGGATGGGGGTGGGGGCGGCGACTGTCACCTGTTGAACAGCGCGGGCGAGGTAGCGGCGCGATCCTTCAGCCCCTCGGAGGACGGGTTCATGGTGAACACCACGTGCAGGTTGCGCATGACCTGGCTGGTGAACCAGCGGTACAGCTCCTCGTGCGAGTCAAGCATGAGGCCCTCCTTCTGAGATCCCTCCTTGCAGCCGGTCATGAGCGCCGCATACTCGTCTCCCTCAAACAGACCCGGCACCTACAGGGACGAGACAACGATGAAGACGGCGGCGGCGTCGGCGTAGTCACGATCGTCGTCGGCGTAGTCACGATCGTCGTCGGCATCACCATCACTGTCATTATCGCACCAGTTCCAGCGTTATCATGGCCAACGTAGTCATTTTTATCTATGTCACAATCACCATCACTGTCAGGGTTATCATCATCAGCATAGACATCATTGTTATTGCTTTAATCTTGTCATTATAATTATCTCATACACATTATCGTCGCCATCTCTGTTATCCTTAGAGCCACTCCTGTTGGTAAAACGATATATCCAGAAAAAAATAAGCCTGTTTGAATGAAGATTTCTGTTGGCACTAATATTCGACAACTTAACATTACTCATTTACGACTATAATGAGCCAAGAATGTCTGTGTGTCCCGCACGTGACGTCACTCCACGTCGGCCAGCCCCCGTCATTAATAAGCATGAGCAGGTGACGTCACTCCACATCGAACAGCCCCCCTCTCATTAATAATCATGAAGAGGTGACGTCTTCCAAATTGACACCCCCCCCTCGCCCCCTCCTCAGCATCAACTTATAACCCTCACGACAAAGGCAGAACCTGCACGTCACGCGATCTCCGTAACGCTATTGAGACAGAAGTAAAAATGACGTCATGATGAACAAGAGATTATAACCTTTAAATGAAATGTCTGTCACAGTGGCCTTACAAATTGCACACGAATTGATGCAATGAGCATCACGTCGCGGTCTGCTTTTCGCATGCAGGTTTCAGATTTACTGAAATAGACCCGTCCTTGGACAGGCAAAAGGCTAGTAAGTAAATAAAACTCCTTCAATTAATACAATCCTTCAAATTAACCAGAGCATTTGCACTGCATTCACAATCATCATCCATCCCCCCCGCTGCTCCACAACGCATCCAGCGCGGGACAAAGTTAGAAAATGAGTCGGCGCGGTTCGTCTCGGAGGCGCGTCAGCGGTCACCTCGCCGTTGGCGAGCAGGGTGTTCATGCGCTCGAGGAAGCTCGAGTCCAGCACGTTAGACTCGTCCATGATGAAGGCAATCTTCTCGTTCTTGCAGCCGGCGCGACGCAGCACATTGCGCAGGTCCTCATCGAAGTCCTCGCCGGTGTACTTGCGGTGAACCTGCGGCGCGGGAAGATGCGGACGTCGGGGGAGCGGGCGGGGAATGGACGCAGCAGCGTTCAACTCGCATCCATTTAAGCAACAACCGCTGTGGCGATGACATCTTTCAAGCTCACCCACCTTCGCAAACATTTCCCCCATCTTGGCAGATTTTCCCCATGCTCACTACACGCAACCCCTTCATACACATTTACACGAAACTTAAACCACCTTCATTTGCCTTTACTGCATTTACCTGCCAACAACCACCTTCATTCCTCTTTGCTCGCATTCTTTCGCATTCGCTCATTCCATACAGCACAAGCCCAACATCAGCAATGGAGTGTGGATTTATGACAGGTAAAAAAATCGGCACATAACAATTTCCGGCTAAGGTTGAATTTATTTTTTTACGTCAGGGTGTGGGCCCCACCTTGATCTGGTAGACGCTCAGGCCGTTCATCCAGGCCACGAAGCGCGACAGCGTGGTCTTCCCAGCACCGCTCACGCCGATGAGCAGCAGGTGGCCCTGTGGCTGGCGGAAGATCCTGCACAGCGGAACAAGCGGAACGAACGTGGGGGGTTTAAAGCGGAAGCCGCGCTTGCGAGAGATTCCCAGCAGCCGACATAAGAGGACTCAACAGCAACGAAGACGAGTCTTCAGGTCACTTGGGAAGACCTACGTTTTTGACCGTTTGCCTTTCACTGACACGTCATCATCAGCATTTTTTAAGAGGTCACCTGTCCTCCCCCCCACCTGGGTGGGGCACAGTGAGCCCAGTCTACCCCCCTTCACCATGCCCTGCCGCGTCGATCTCTCGCACAATTTTTGTCCCCCCCCCCCCCCTTCTTGTTCTGTGATCGGTGCTATGTATCTGACTCATGTTGAGTTAGGGGGGAAAAAAAGGAGAGAAAGTCACCTGTCAATGCGGAGCACGTGCTCAAGGACCTCATTAAAGAGCACAAGAGGGACGTCCAACTCCTCCTCGTAGAAGACTTTGAGGCGCGCCTTGACGTACTCGCGCAGTTCCTCTTGCTCCACAGGCACGTAGTCCTGCGCGACGGGGGCGATGCGGCAAATCAGCACAACCCGGCACAACTACACAGCGATTCACGCGGCACGATGGTACACAGGCACCGCTGATAATGCACCCATCCATTTTAATATAACGTCTATGTGGTGACGCCACTGACGTACCAGTTAACGTATACTTTCTTTTAATTCACGAAGCTTCAAGCTCATCATTAGACCTCCTTTGCCAGTACCAAAATATAATAAAAAAGCTGTCCCTTGGTGTGGACCAGTTTCAAGGACAATGCATATATTACCATAGTATGTTTTTTGTTTGCATTTTGACTGCAGGTCTTGTGGTTAATGCAGACATGAATCCTTGTAAAAATGTTTCAGTTTTGTTGCCAGAAAAAAAGTGGAAAAACCCGATTATTACTTCAAGCTCATGTCGAGCAGTCCGAGACGCACAGCACTGGTACGCGTATATACAACACGAGAGCTGTTTGTGCTTTGGTTTAAGTCTTCCTTTAACCGACGAATTGTGCGGAGCGGTGGTGGAGGGTTTGCACCTTGGATAGCCAGTTGCTGTAGAGAATGGGCCTCTCCAACGCCTGCTTGCGGTCGATGTTGGGGAAGTGCTTCAGCGCCACCATGTTGATGTTCTCGTCCGTCCAGCGCCTCTCCTCATCGTCCACGAGGCTGCCGGGTAATGTATTCACTTGAACCGAACCATGGTTTTGGCCGTCAAAAGGTTATACGACTCATCGTAGCAGCAGTCATTTACCGAGAAAATCCTCGCCGGGTATGAGGACTCTTTTGTTCGGGAGAGACCTGCATCGGGTTGTTTGGCCAATTCCACTTTTGTGTAAGATGAAACAACAGTATCCGAAAAAAACCCACAAATACCAGAGGATAAACTCAAAACTTTGCACCGACAAAGTCAATCCGGTAAGCGGATAAGGTCTATCTGTAGACCCACAGCTTTCGCTGTATTTCCAGCTTCTGACTCCTTGTAACCCTTGCAACGATACACCTATAACACCTTATATGCAATGGCAGTCACCCATCCATCCAACACTCAGTCTCACCCTCATTGCTTCAAAGATCCCACAAAGACATCTGGTGCATTCAGGGCAATCTGGTCATATGTTAACTGCTAAATGCGAGCGAATGAGTGAGCGGCCAAGCGAGTGATCGAGCGAGCAAGCGAGCGAGCGGTGCCTCGGTTACCGGTCCTGGAAGAGGCGCAGGCCCTCGTGGGCCCAGATGCGGACGAGGCCTTCGACGGGGAGGCTCTCAAGCGGCCGCAGGGCCTCGACGATTCCGCGCACCCAGCGCGTCATCTCGCGCGGAGAGTAGATGTAGTGTGGCTGCATGTCCTGTGTGAAGCGCTCCTGTGGGGTTCACGTGGGTGGGCAGGAGAAGGAAGACGTGCGTGCGAAGTGAACATGATGTGCGGATTTCAAAGCTCCAATGCCTATAAGTTGGTTCCTGCTGTCTCTCTCTATATACCAGAGGGTCCATAATGGCTGTGTTGAAGGATAGAAGGCAGCATTACTGTGGACGTGGGTTAGACATTCGGCAGTCTCTCTTTCCCATGAGGGGGGGGGGCTTTATAATGGTTGTGTCAAAATTGATTAGCACCAGCAAGATGCTGACTATAATCCCATTTTCTTGGTCAATCTCATTTTCTGTCTCTTTGGGGTTCGTAACAACGGTGTTGGAATCACCGAGCGAGGACTGCATAGGACCTGGGGTCAAGCGCAGTGTCTGGTTGTCTGTACTCAAACTCCCATGCAGCAATCTAACGTCGATATATAAAAGTGCCATAAATAGTACATTGCTACTCAATTCAGCGAAGGGCAGTGCTCATTTCTAATGGTACTTTTCAAGCTGTGATGCTGTAAATTCCACATTCCTTTACGGCAGGAACTGGCCGTCTGGAACGCTCTTTCATTTCGATATTAGGAAACCACTGGAGCTATGCACTTTTAAATCTAGTTTGAAAATTCATTTCTTTAGAAATGCTTCGTGTTTAGTTTGTTGTCCTTCCCCCGCACCTCCGATTAGCACGGTTGGCTACGTACGGTGCAAAGGAAGTTCAACTAACATACATTTCTACAAGCACTGCTAAAGTGTGGCAAACGCAGCCCCTGAAATCGCACACTCGCCACCCCTGTAAGTATGTATGCTGAACTTCTTCCGCACCGTACGTAGCCAACCACGCTAATCGGAGGCCCCTGGGACCGTTCTTCACCTGCGACATGGTGTAGAACTCGACCATGGCGGCAGTGAGGGGCTCGGCGAAGGCCCGCAGTGCCGGGATGAGGCGCAGCATGGCGCGGTTGAAAGTGCCGTAGATCTGTGTGAGCGATGCGGGTCCCGGGTAGTCGACGTACACTACCGGCACGTGGCGCAGGAGCCTGCAAACAGAAGTCGGGGTTACAGAGTGACAGAGTTAGGTTAACGTGTGGACGGGGGGACGTGAAGTTTAGAGGGCGATGGTAGTGGTGTGACAGTGGGGTGATGATCATATTGGTATTGTTGGTGTTGATGGTGCAGATGTTCGTAGTGGTAGTGGCGGTGATGTTCGTGGTAAGTGGTAGCAGTAATGGTAGAGATTCCAGGGTTGACGGTGGTGAAAGTGCTAGCGGAAATACCAATGGCAGTAACGGTGATAATGGTAGCGGTGATAGTAGCAGCCATCGTTGCGGTGATAGTATCAGCCATCGTTGCGGTAATAGTGGTAGTCATGACCATGGTGATGGTTGTGGTAATGGTGGCTACGGTGATAGGAGTGGTGGGAGTGATGATGGCGGTGATGTTAGGTGGTGTTAATGGGTGGTATACCTTGCCCCTCAAAATCCACCTAGTCTGACACAAGCTCTGCCACCGTGGAAAATGGCAGTTGTTGTTGGTGAGCAAAACAGGTGTAAACATTATATTGGCCTCATGAGACAATAAGCAGGTTCCACTTTGGAGTTTTGACCAAAATTTAATTTTGCTTACATTTTTCAGTGGAATGCCCTGAGGAAATCCCAAGTGTACAAAAAGGATGTTCGTTTCCTCACCTGTGCGACAGAGGCTTCCGGCCAGGGTCGGTGGGCGGGTTGCACGCGCCGACGAACTGTATCCTCTCGAGCTTCACCCATGTTTGGTCCGATGTGCGGTAGAAACCTCCATGCTCCACCATCTGCAACGTGCACACAAGTAACGGGGCGAGGACTCATCGATTGAAATGGACCCTTAAAGCTCACGGCTGGATCAAACTGTGCGTGCAAGATTACATTGTTTCAAATTGAACTGCTGTTTGCGATTGATCGCGTAAAACCCGCAGCCATCACACCAATGAGCAACAAGGATTCTTGAGTCAAATGGTGACCCCCAATTCGTGCCAAATCATCTAGTCTCAGTGGAAGTAAATTGTTACGTGCTTATGTATGAACTTCTTTCGCACTGTACGTAGCCAACCGTGGCTAATCGGAGGTGCTTAATCTGAACTATGAGCTGCATCAATTCATAGCCATTCTGACAACATCAACGGAAAGGACAGGATGTTGATTTTAAACGCTACTCTGCTGAAGCAGTCGGCACCATTGGTTACTAATTCATCTGCTCTTGAAATACGAGTCAAAGAAGTCAATGGCCCAGCATTAAAAAAGCATATTACAATAACCCTATCTTATATCTCTAAATAATGTATATAGCGCCTTATCCAAGGCACTTTACACAGAATTAACAATAGTACATATGAATGGAATGGTGGAAATGAGATTAATTAAATAGATTAGAGGAAGCAATGGCCAAATCTGTGATACGTGAAATCGGTGAAAGCTAAATTGATAACAGTAAGTGATGATGAATGGATTGACTAAAAGCCATATGAGAATATGAAGAGAGAAAAGTAACAGTGGCGGATACGAGGTGAAGATTAAGGGGTTTTTGGATGAGCTAGGGAAAATAAATGAGTTTTGAGTGAGGAGCGGAAACTAGTGAGCGAAGGTTACTGTTTAATGTGGAGGGGGAGTTTGTTCCAGTGAAGGGGAGGGCAAGAAGAGAAAAAGAACGAAACCATGGATTGAGCGCAAGGAGAAGGAGGAACACAGACAGCAAAGATTGTGAACGTATAGGGCAAGAAGGCACAAAGAAAGAAATGAGCGTGGAAAGATATGGTGGAGCAAGACCATGAAGGGATTTGTAGACAAGGGTGAAGAATTTAAACAGGCAATGGTAATAGACGGGGAGCCAGTGCAGTTGCACGAGGGTCGAGGTATGGGAATTATAGGGAAAGTTTAATATGAGCCGAGCAGAGTTGTTTTGGATTTGTTATGAGTCTACATTGAGTGGGGATTAGTCAGATACACAATGATGTCTTTTTCCTTTCATTAAACAAAAAAAGCCAAAAAGCTTAAGACAAACAGTGCACAATGGGGCAGTGAAATGTTCATTTCTGGAAGCTCAGCTGATACTGGAAAGTCTTATCTGACATTAATACTTGGTCAGTATGGGGGGGGGGGGACGGAGAAAGTAGAAATAGAGAGAAAAATAAACAATCGGGATACCCTGACGTACCTGGCGGATAAAGGTGAGCACGCGCTGCGTGCCGTACTTGTCCATGTCAGGCAGGTTGATTTCGTCGCAGAAGAGCACCAGCCACTTGCCAAGCTGCACGGGCGCCAGCACCATGCCGTTGGGTGTGCGCCGGTACTCGCAGTAGTGGTCGAATGTCTTGAGCAGCAGCTCCGGGGTGGTGGCACTCGAGAAGTTGAGACCGACCACCTGCGGCAACGACGGGTAGGGAGGGAAAGGAGGAGGGGGCGGGCAAGTCACACGGGGTGCATTTTCGCAACCTCTGCCAGGTGTTCAAACGAAGCACAGACCCTCACCATGAGTACTGCTTCTTGGGAAACCACCAGTGGTTGTCATATAAACAAACAGCAATGTGGTATTTTCACCACTGACGTGGGATCATCAGTGGAGAGGAATACCACCCAATACTTGGGTGAAACCAAAAGAAGCGTTTGAACACCAATCCTTGTGTTAACCACTATTTGGCAGAAACATGGCTGAACCTCTGCTATTTTTCACTAAATTTGGAGCACCGTTTACAAAAACAAGGGGAAACTGTCCTTTTGGCCTTATTTTTTATAGGGAAAAAATGTACCTACTTTATTCCAGTTGTTATAAGCATCATGGTTTAGGACGAATGTGTCCATTCAGAACTGCTGTAGACACGTGACTCGTAGCCACCACAGCCAGGTGGAGGGGTATACTAAATGTGGTGGGCTGGGTGTGGATATCCAGGCCACCGACCCAAACAGACCCAGCTCAAATATATGTATTATGTCACCAACCGTGGTAATCGGAGGTGCAGGGGGGGGAAGGACAAATTAAACACAAAGCCTACATGTTAAACAAAAAAACAGTTCTAAAGAAATTAGTTTTCAATCCACATTTAAAAGTGCATAGTTCCAGCGGTTTCCTAAAATCAGGCCCTGGTGGGACAAACAACGTTCACGTACCTCCATGTCGGGCAGTGCCCGCAGCGCGCTGAACAGTGTCATGGTCTTGCCGGAGCCAGGCGGACCGCACAGCACGAGCGGCTTGTGCTCGGCGAGCCACGTGTAGAGCAGCGCCTCGTGGCGAACGGTGTCCAGCGTGGGCACCACCACATCGGGCGCCGCCACCTTGTGGGTCTCCACCTCGATGTGCGGGACCTTCGCTTGCCAGGGTACCCACTCGCCTGAGATCGACACCTGGTAGCAAACGGGCGTAAACATTGCAATGGTTGGCCGATAAACATCGATTCCGACTGCTTGTGATGCGTGCGACAAACCGTCCACGTAAGAAATCTTTAATTTTGATTTGTATACCTTGCAAGCGGGTGGTTAGTGCCCTGTGGTTTTTTTATATCCAGGAAGGGCTCAGAGATTCTCAACAATCGATTTTAAGAGGGATTTGCTTGAGATGTTGGGCCAGTTCATAAAAAAACAGCATGTGGAGGCAAGCTGTCACTCACACGAGGGGATAACAGGTTTGCTCAGTAAGCAGGCTATACATCCAATCATTTAATGTCTGGTGGAATATAGTAGGCTACACTATGGGCACACCTACACACTGCATAAAACTTATATGTAAACCCCACAATGCTGTGCAGCCTAAATGTGTTTTCAAGTTAGCATGTGCCAGTGGAGAGAACAAAGCTACATGGTGTGAGACGCTCACTTTACCAAGTGATCAGGTGCGTGTGGGGTCAGGTGAGCCATATGCCTCCCTCACCTCGTAGTCAATAATGGGTACGTTGGTAGTTGATGGCAGTGGAATGGAGGTCACCCGACGGATGTAGTCGCCCAGCTCTGAGCGGATCTTGAGCTTTCCGTCACCAGAAAAGGACCATAGGATGGAGTACACGAGGTAGCGCTGCACAGAAACAAATGCCACCACCAACACCCAGCCTTTAATCATTTGTTTCTCACTCACACACCTTCAAGAAACTCTCTCCGAGTCTTGAGACTCTGCTGGGAATGATGGTCCTCGCCGGTCATGCAGCACTTTGGAGGCAAGGGTTAAGGAGCACGCAGATACTTGTGAAACTTCCAAAGCCACGGGGCTTAGAGGCAACCAGAAGATGGCAGTACAGCAATGTTTGTGCACTCATTATGCGGACATTCTCCAGATATCCCAGTTTCTTCCTGTACCAAAAATATTTCTTCAAAATAAACTGTCAAAAACCCATATGCCAGGAGGCACAACTATAAACTCCATTACTCCGGCCAGCAATCTAATTACTGTACTGCCATACCCCGGTCAACTTGCAGCTCGACTAACGTCAAGTCTCAAGGGCACAATGTGTGCGTAATCCACCAACCCTGCTACTCAGGCGCTGTTTTACAAGCATGGTTCATCAAAGCCTTGGTTCGCACAGAACAAAGGAGGACGGGATATGAGCAGGCAGGTGGAAGTGGGACGAGTGGGCTGAGGCTGGATGGGGCAGAGGCAGGAGAGAGGTCACCAACCTGAATGTACTTCTCGAGCTGCTCGAAGGGCATGGGGAAATCTGGGTGGTTGGCGTTGTAGAGCGCCACGTTGCGGCACGCCTGGTGCAGCAGCGAAAAGAGCGAGCCCAGGCAGCGCAGGCGCGTGAAGTCCATGATGTGCTCGAGCCGCGACGCGTGCTCCAGCGACTTGATCACCAGGCTGCCCGACGCGAAGAATGGCTGCAGCACCGACGCCACGTCGCGCTGGATCTGTGTGGGGGTGCGGAAAAAGATCCCGGACGGCAGGAGGAGAATGTTGAGGAGAATAGAGAGAGAGCAGGGGCAGAAGATCATAAGGGCACGGCGTTAGTGGTGGCGGAGTCAGTCGCGCGGTGTGATTTTTTTTTCTGATTGAAGATGAGCTTTGGTGGCAGTATTCCTACTATGTCTGTTCGAGACAATGGATGGATTACAATAATAATACGATAATAGGACTCTGACCAAATCACCCACAATGTGCCAGATCTCATCAATTCTACGCAAGCTAAGCAAGGCTGAGCCTGAACAGGGCGACGACCACCTCGCATAAAACAGATGTTGTAGGCTGCTACGGGAGCTATCCGGTGAACAGCAGAGAGCAGTGCAGCAGTTGTAGTGTATTACGATAAACTAAACACAAAAGCAGTTCTAAATAAATGAGTTTATGTATGTATGAATGTTGAACTGACCATGGAGCAAGGAAGCACTGGAGGCCATTAAGAGTTGGGGGGACGGAGGGTCGTTTACCTGCAGCATGGGCGACAGGGCCTCGGTCTCCTCCTCCTCGACCACCTTGGGTCGCCGCTGGGTGTCCTCGTCACCCTCGTCGAGCGGCACGTTGCGCAGGCGAGTCAGGAACTGGTTGAACACCATGTCGGCGCTGAGCACGTCCTCGCTGAACCACACCATGCCGCAGCGCGACACCGTGGCCAGCGTGGCGTACTTGAGGTCTTGCACTTCGAACATCACCCGTACCTGCGCATGAGCACACAGACGACGAAACGCGCCAAGGAGCAGGCACGTGCGTGCCGTGGAAGAGAATGGTCGATTAAAAATAAACATGGGCATGGAGCGTTTCACCAGCAGACCAGATTGAAATGCATTATTTTCTCCTGTATACGTCATTAAAAATCGATTCTAAGACTCGTGATACACGTATTGAATGTGGGCTCATAAGACCGATTCTTAACAATGTATGCACATTCTATGAAAACGTTATCCTTGGGCTAATGTGGCAAATGAGAAAGAACAAACAATGCAGACAAATTATTAAATTGAGTTCTTAATGAAACAGGCATCATCGGACGTCAGTAAATCGTGGAAGGGGTGAATTATTGCAAGCATATTTACCAGTTTGTATTCAAGGGCAGACTAGGACAGGTTTTACTCCGGGATGGGTTACAGTTAAGATAAACAGTGCCAATGCTCGTCACCTAAAGCAGGGCAGCTGTAGGTGTAATGCTAAAGTAAAGGCAGTGGAGTAGCTGTCAAGTGTACAGGCAGCGAGACTGCACCGATGCTCACGGGCCGGAGGGGTCCAAGTGCTGGACTACAAATAATGTTGAAATGAGACAGGGGGCTGCCATAATTTAATTCCCTGCACCCGGGGTCATGTTAACCAGGCGTGACCACTGGGTAAAGAGGGCGCTGGCGGGGGGGGGGGTAAGGGCGGCGAGTGTCACTCACGTTGGGCGGAAGGCTGAGGCGCTCTCCGTTGGGCAACGTGAGCAACTTGTTGTCGTCCAGCACAGAGTTGAGATTCTCCACCCACTCGGGGTCCACATCGCCGTCGAACACAATCCATTGCCGCTTGTGCAGCTCCCCGCGCACGTTGTCGATGATCCTGGGGGGGGAGGGGGAAGACAGAAAATACGGTTGAATAAGTTCCCAAAAAAATCCGGCTCGGTTAGCGAAGTAGCAACGTGCTCCCAATTGTGGGGTTGCAATATCAAATCCCCGTCACACGGATAAATCTCACCATCACTGTCAATATCATCATCATTATTATCACTATCACTATATCCATTATCAATATTATTTTCATCACTTTCACAATAATCATTAGGTATGAACTTCACTCCCTAGTAAGCACAACACAACTACTTCTGAATGACGACTCTATTTATCTCATTCATTTCCTAACTTGCTCACTCAATATTAGTATTATTATTGCTATGCTTGTTTACCCAGGAAAGCCTCACCAAGACTCTTTTCTTAAGACGGTCCAGTCCTGCTAACTCACTCCCTCTCACTTGCTCCCTCATTCACTTACCAACTGATTCAATTACTAACTTTATCAATAACTCGCTTATTAACTCTGCAACTCCTACGTTCATTCTCTCTTGTATGTATGTTGAACTTCTTTCGCACCATACGTAGCCAACTGTGCGAATCGGAGGTGCGGGGGAAAGAAACTAAACACAAAGAGCAGTTCTTCTTTGGTTCTTTCGGTAAAGTCACGTAGAATGATAATAAAATAATAAATTGATAAAATAAAATAACACAATAATATTCTCACGACGTTTCTAAAGAAATTAGTTTTCAATTTATATAAAGAAGTGCATAGCTCCAAGTGGCTTCCTAATATCAGAAGGGCGTTCCAGACGGCCGCATAAGCGCATCCGAAAGCGCTCTCTCACTCTTTCGCTCGCTTGCTCACTGACATGTTCAACCGTGCCACACTCACTTGCGCAGGATGTGCGTGAAGAGGCCGTCAGTCCACTCGCGAGTGTTGGGGTCCAGCGTGCCGTACAGGTGGTCCTTGCTCAGCGCCTTGGGGTCGATGATGTGGGCCACACCCTCCATTCCCTCGAGCCGTTCCAGGGCCTTGAGCAGGGCGCGCCACGCCATGGACTTGCCGCTGCCCGACGGGCCGACCATCATGAGGCCGTGGTTGATCTGTGTGATCTGGTACAGCTGCAGAACCTGCAGCACGCAAAACGACCAGCATGTCAATAAACGTGTGACCCAATGCGTTCCTTCGGCAGCTCACGGACCATGTCTTGGTTGTGTACAAAACGAAGCGATTGTTCAGCTGTCAGGCAAGCATTTATCACACATTTTGTCTTTCATTTGGGAAGTGGGCTTGGTAGATCACAGACCATCACTGTGTGTGATATTATCACATACAGGGTCAGCGAGTAGAAGGCCGACATTTCTGTGGAGGCTTGAGTTATCTCTAAAGCAGGTATTATCTCAGAGTGCTATGGCTTCTTGCACAAGAATAACAATTTCATTAAGAGATGGCCAAATATGCCAAGCAGAAGTCATGAAGCAGTCTAGAGACTAATGCAGTCACGGAACAGTGGTGCCTGTGACACACACATCCTGGACACGCACCTACAAGATAACAGCTGTTTGCTCTTTCACTTCGAATCTGTCGTTACAAACCTTCGCAAACATTGGCGACGTGGACGGCATGCCCTGGTCGACTAATCGCCTCCAACCAAGGATCAAATCCAACGAGCCGCCGCACAGAACAATACGTCAACCCCGCAGCGGTGTGCACGCTCACCTTCTCCACCCACATGCTGCCAATCTCCTCTCCGTCGCCGTACGTCAGGTGCATCTCCAGGCAGACCTTGCGCAGCTCCTGGCGCAGGGCGTCCATCTCGCCGCGGTGGTACGGAATGCCGGGGAACACGTCCGACAGCAGCGAGAAGAGCAAAGGGATGTCCTCCGCCACCAGCTTGGGCACCATCGTCTCACACACGCTCTGTATCAGGATCTGCACACAAGTGAGCACGGTACGAGCAAAAGTTATAGTACCAACCGGCCTGTCCCGCAGATGGGGTCGTTGGTTTTTGTTTAAACTAGGAATGGTAATGAAATCGCGGAGCACGAGGGACCTGAAGGCGACCTGGGTTATCCCTCCACCACCCAGTCACTGTTTACATGAGACACATGACCGCACTTTGTCTCCCAGGTGGCAGCACCTTCTGGTTAAGAAGAACTATTACTTGAGTCCACAAAAGCTACTCTATTAAGTTCTGTAAGTAACTGTGGGATAATTAAGAGTTTCTGTATGTGAAACTTAATTTAGCTTTAGACAAATGGGACTGTACAAACAAGATAAAAATGGTTATCGATCCTTGGAATTAAATCGTGATGAAGAATTTTGAAAGTTAGTAAGATTTCAGGGTTTGAGGACCGTATCGTAAACAATCAAATGGGCGCGGTTCACGTCACCTCTTGCTCGGGCAGGTTCTCAGCGATCTGGCCCTCGTCCACCTCCTCGCCGCGTTCCACCTTGTCGCGCTTGATGCGCTGGATGCGCTCGCGCTTCACGTTTCCGGCGCTGACGAGGACGCTCTTGAGGGCACGTAGCCCAAAGTCGTAGTGGCTCTGGGAAGAGAGCTGCTCGTCACAAAGCCTGGGCGGAAGGGGACAGCGGTAGAAGGAAATCAGAGACCGTCAATGCTGCTTACACCGCACGTTTTAGACCGTGCAGGTAGCTAAGGCACGTTCCTACTTCCTGGATTTCCCTGACGTTACATTACAGAGTGAATGTCTTATCTAATGACTACATTTGGCTGTCGAAATTATTCTTCAACTTACCGGTGAACAATAAAAAAAAACAGTAATAATTGGCTTGTTAAACGCTTGTACAGTGATAATTACATTTTTGTTTGGATATACCGGAGTGGTGAGGGGGATCTTACGATACAGTTTGGGCCAGATTATTACGTGGCCTCACCCAAAAAACAAATAGGAATAAAATGTATCTCCATACGCATGTGTGTACGATTAAATAAGTGTTATGAGCGTATCTAGCAGATGACATGAGGAAATCTTACCAAGTCATCCGTGCGACCTGGCTGTGGATAGAGTGAGAACACCGGAGCTTCCGTTTGAGAATCATGCATGCATTATGCCGGCCGGTGGGGGAGGAGGGTCCTCGAGAAGGTGAGAATGGGGGGAACGGCGCTCACTTGAAGAAGGGCACGATCTTGTTGGAGAGCACCTCGGCTGTGCGGAAGCCCTGCGAGTAGAGCATGACCTGTGCGATGAGCTGCCGGTCGGGCTTGGTCATGGCCAGGCTGCGGAAGAGCTTCTTCAGGTTGTCGGGCAGGTTGGAGCGGCCGGCGTAGCCCGGATTCATGGTGATGAAGATGGCCATCTCGGCGCTCACCTTCACCTGCTTGCTGAGCAGCTCGCACGTGACCGGCGGCGATTCTGCAGGCGCGCGCGAGACAGGGCACACGTGCACGCGCACACAAAGGACGTTGCGTTTGCGGCCCTGGTTGTGAATGTCACTGCTGTTGAGGCGAGTGTGACTGCTGTTTGAGTAATTAGAATTAAGAGCTGAAATTATTGGCTGAAAGAGAAGACTTTTCGACTAACATTTATAAATAGACTAATTTTTACGTACTGGATTACTCAGGTCCCCTTAAAAAATTATTGCTGCCTGGAGAAGCCATGGCCGGCGTGACACAGTTGATGAGGTAATCAAGCCCAGCCATTCACCTTCTGACCAGCAGCACATGTCTTAAGAGGTGACACGTTTTTTACAACTATTTTCTGATTAGCCAGTCGATTAACTAAATTGATAATCGGAAGAATGCTTAAATAATCAGACAGCCCAATGCTAACTGCAATTCTTTTATTCACCGACAAAAGGGTTAGTGAGCTTAAAAAATATATTTACAGGAAGATCCTGCATTGAAAGTTTGACCATTTCCATTCATGAGTTTGGTATCGAAGAAATGGCAAAACCCAGAGAAAGCCCACCAAATAATGAGGGGATAAAGCTCACAGCACCTAACCGATAATATCCAAGAACTCATTGCTGTCCTGCCATCTCCTGGCCGACCCGTGGTGATTATGGTTATGGTGTTTCCGTTCACAGTTGTGGTTATCGTGGTTATCATGGGGGCATGTTGGTCACACACCGCGCGTGCGGCTGGGGTTGGCGTGCTCCCGCAGTGCTTCCTGGATGCACTGCACTTGCTGCGACACAGCCGACAGCATGCGCTCCTCCAGGCGGTTAAACTCGTCGAAGCAGCCCCACGCGCCTACCTGGCACAGCCCTACGAAGATGCGGCCCATAGCCTACACAAACACACACACAGACAAAGGTTATCTTATAGACTGTCGGGGCAAATTATGTTAAACGAGCACCTATTAAGGCCAGAATGGCACAAGTATTCCCAGTACCACGCCCAGCCACCTGTGTCTTCCAGTGTCGATAGTTATGCAACACCAGAGTACTCATTTACGGTTGAGTCAACCTAAGGGAGGCCTAAAACAGGTTCAGATACCGTGGACAAAAATTACATTAATGTCACCAGGATCATAGCGCAATACACAAACTACTAAGCCACCTCTCCCAATATCCGCACATACACACAATCAGCATGAACGCTACATGGACTCAGGCACACGTGGCCACTGCAGTGCCGCAATACAAATCACTTGTTACAAATAAAACTTGCTGTTAACCTGGAAGTCGAAGGTCTCATCGCAGTTGAAGACGAGCACGAAGCGCCCGAGCTGATTGCCCAAGGCCTTCACGGACTCCGTTTTGCCTGTCCCGGCAGGCCCTGTGGAGATGCACGGCACGGGATTACAAGCAGAAGGTCTACGGTCATAAACACAAGCCGGTGTTCGAAAATGTTTCAACTGGATAAGATAAGGAGTTTATATTTTAAAAAATGTACTCCATTTGTTAGGCATGGGGTAGAGTTTTTTCGGATGGAACAGTTTAGCTATATTTAACTGGTTTTACGTGGGTATGTGGGATTTCCCCAAGCGGAGCATATACCTGCACAATTATTTGACTGAATAACTCAAAAAAATAAGCCATTATATTCTGTATGTGGCCAAATTATCTTGCCTAAAGCCCCAATTCTAGATTGTAAGGCAAAATTATATTATCTTAACCTCTTGTTGATTTATAGTCGATAAAAGTTTAAATATTTAAAAAAAAATGCTATACCGATTCTATATGACGTTAATATTGAACTTTCAACAAAAAAGAATTATGGAGGTCTGGACACCACAGCATGACCCTGTAGTACGACACCTTGATAAGCAAGTGGCGGGCTGGATAGCAAGGCGAGTAGGCCGGATAGCACTGCGGACTGGCCCGCGCAGTGAAATGGAGACAGCACAGGAAACACAGAGCTGGATAATTCGGCTGGCCAGAAAACGCAATTGGGCCAGAGAGCACAGTGGTGGCAAGAAAGCATGGCTACCCAGATACCATTTGCTGGCCAGAGATAACGTTGGGGCAGATAGTGCAGTGGGATCGGACAAAAGAGTGGGCCTGAGAGCGCAGTCGATTGGATAGCCTAGTGGTCCTGATTACATCGTACATTGGATAGCGCAGTGGGTTAATTACATGTTGGATAGCCCAGGGGGGCTGATTACATAATACATTGAATAGCGCAGTGGACTGGATAGCACAGTGGCTCACCAAAGGGCGATCCCCCGAGCCGAGCCTCCAGAGCTTGCGTCATGGTGAGGTAGCAGCGGTCAGTTAGCGGCGTCTGCACCAGCTTGTCCTGTACGCCCAGGTACTCGAAGCCGTAGTTGAACTTGGCATTGGCCATGTGGATTGACAGCTGCCGCAGCACCTCCGACTGCCAAGCGCAAACGCGAAAGGGAAGGGAGAGTGTCAAATGTTGGACACATGGCCTTCTCCTTAACTTCTTCTGCAGGGCGATTTAGTTCACCAGAAATGGGCCCACGCTCATCGGATCTCAGAAGCTAAGCAGGATTGAGTCCAGACGGTGCGTGGGTGGGTGGGCGACAACCTTGCATAAAACAAGTGCTGCAGGCTGCTGCGGGTTTACGCTTTCAGCATGGGGTGATGCAGAAAAGTGTATCGTTGGACTGCACTATGCCTAAAATTCTATAATCCCCACCACGCGGTGAAGTGTCGATCAGCGCGGTGAAGCATCGTAAAATAACTAGCAAGACCCGCATGACGTGATGAGGCCCTCACCCCACAGTCGATTGCCGTAAGGGCTACACATGCACACGCACAGATCTATCAGACCACTACCTCACACTTAGATATGTTGTTGAGGTAGAATGGTGAGGGGGGGGGGAGGAGGAAGAACCGCACCTGCTTAGGGTCAAAGTAGAATCGCATCTGGCTGAGCCACTCGAAGGACTTGGGGTTGTTGACTTTGCTGCGCAGCAGCATGCGCGTCACGTCGCGCTGGTGCACAAGTTCCGTGATCTGTGAGGGCCGAGCCAATGAGTGGGAGCACAAGGAACAAGGAAGAAGAGGTAAGAAATTGTGTTTTTTTTTGTTAGTGACAAAGCTTATTCAACTGGGCACTTCGTCCCAACCAATACCTGGCTCACTCTACAACACCAAAATATATTTAAAAATACCTAACTTACATTAACCCAGGAAGGCCTCAATGAGACACCACGTTCTGAAATCAAAAGCATCGCTCTGGATGTCCGCTGAAAAGTATGATCTTGAGTTTTGATTATAATGTGCTGATCTTTAAAGGTGCATTTAAACATGTTGATACTCCTGCTGTTATGGAGTGACTCATGCTGCCAGCTGTGGCTGCAAAGTTTGGTCGTACATGACATGTATTTCGTTTATTGTTAAATTTGAATCACAGTTTCTATGATCACTGTTACATAGTTTTTATAGCTTTATTTTGGTGATTTCGAAAACGTATGGTTAAGCCATGTTTGTTTGTTGAAATACAGAGTTAGCCTGATAACTTCAATCCAAATTGTCTTATGGTTGTTACTGTTTGACTTGCATCCCACTGGGATTTTTGCACACATTATTGATATACGGTGTTTTTTCTGAAAGATTTTGCTGTTTTTTCCTGGATGTTTCTGTTGCGCGTCGTCACGTTAAGATGTTCTTTGTTTATGTTTTTTGTTTGTTGCGGTTGCACCCAAGTCAAGAGCCGCATGGCTCACAGGGCTATACCTAATAAATGAAACTGAAAACTAAAATGCATGGCCAATTCTTCGTAAAGTAATTTTGTAAGATTAATGTAACTGATTGTTCTTAAAAAACATATTCAAGGAGACAGCAATCAAAAACATGGACAGATAAATTATCAGGCTACTCGATGAACAAACCACGAGCCACTTCATCGCACGTAGGCAGTTGGCAGTCTAACACACATGACAATATCTGCACAGTTAAACCTAGTGTTATTTTACCAAGTAAGGCGCACTGAGATATATAACTTTTTTAGAAGTGACCTGGCCACAAATGATAACCCAAGAAAGTGGATTATCATGTGGAAATTCATATCAGCCAAATATTCTAAATGCATGATTATAAATGTAGAGGGAAAAACTGGAGAACCCGGAGAAAATCCACACGACCACAGGGAGAACATGCAAAAATCCAAATATACAGGCGTCAGGGTCGGGGATGAACCCACGATCTTCTGTATATCAGGCGAGGTAATTAACTCTGCCTTGCATGTACCGTGCAAAGCCAAAAACCCCAAAAACTAGTGAATCACAGGTGACCATCCAGCTCAGGGATTATAGTGCTGAGCCAGCACCAGTGATTAAACCAGGTTGCATGTGTAGTGGGGTTGATTGCTCTCAGCCTGGTCATAATTGATGGCACAAATAACCCATAATATAAAATATTCTTGTTTGTTTATTTTGGCTAACTTTAAATAAGTATTGGTCTAACTGCCATGTGATAAATATTTCTCTATAGCATGGTGAGTAGAAAAGTGTGTCTTCCTATTGTTTGGACAAAAAAGGTCACTTGAAGGAATCTTTAAAGCAGTTCCGTGATATCGACTTCCACAGGCCATTCTTTAACATGGGGTGAGAGAAACACTGCTGTGCCAGATTTGTGAATGGATACTTAAATTTGTGACATGATGCCGATAGCAACATCAAAATAAAATTGGGAAAACATAAGACTATTTGAAAAAGGTCAAGATCACAGATTTATTTGCCGAGAGAAAATTTAATTTCTACAGTTTTCTGGCTTAACACTGTATGTTTATCTGTTGAACTTCTTTCACACCACCCAAGTGAGCTGACAATTGCAAAACCTTCACCAGGTTTCCAATATAATGAAAAAAACACACAAACATTTTAAAAGTCGTGGCGAATCTTTGTGGCACCACTTCCATCAAGAAGTGTTCTGCTGGTCAGGGGGGGGGGGGGGGGCGTCGTACCAAGTGTTCGAGCTTCCTGCGTCTGAGCGGGGGCTGCTCCATGAGCACGGAGTCAGCGAGGACGGTGAGCGTGGCCTCGACGTTGGTCAGCACGGCCGAGAGCGGGCCCTGGTCGTCAGGCTGCCCCCCGGCAGCCACCGTGTTCAGTGCATTCTCCACGCTCTCAGACCACGCGATCTGTGCCGACAGAACCACGAGCTGGGCCTGCACAGCACCAATGAAAGACAAAAATTGTATTGTCAACATTTCATTATTATTGTTGTTACATCTTTCATCGCACAACATTAGAAATGCTTTGGTAGTTAGATATGATACAGTCGAGGCCTGCAAGGCATCATGGGGAGAGCACTGTCTGCAATAGTTATTTTTGTAAACATTTTAAATGAAACCTGTTTAAATCACCCTGCACAATAGCTAACTGCAGGTGGCGCTTGAGTGGCACTGCTGTGTGGAACACTGCTGATGTGGAGAAAAATAATACTCAGTCGCCCTAACCATACCCCCACCTCCAATCCTATTGTGCATTTATAACCCTAACCCATACGTGGTTATGACACACCCATTACCGCACCAAAATTTATTCTGGTTTGTGGCAGTAGAACTTTTCAGAGTACGGCATTTTTGGTCCTCACAATGAAATCGATTTGTGTACCCAGCGGGTGAGACAACCGGTGTGTTAATGGACACATCACATGGTAGCCATTAATGTGAGGAGTTAAACAGGGTTAAATGGATTAGGGTTATGGCAATATAATTACTACAGCACTATTTTTGCCCCCCCCCCCCCCCCCCCGAGCCAAATCATATCGCTCTACAGCCCTACTGTCCCATCACCTGGTACATGTCGATCCAGGAGAGGTAGGCGGCCGGGTTGATAGGCCTCTCCTTGCTGAGCGTGCACAGCTCCGTGGCGGCCTCGGCCAGCAGGCGAGCCAGCGTCACCCTCATCTCTTTCTCCAGGAGGGTGAGCCACTCGTTAATCTTTGGGTGCTTCACGATCGACACGGGCGTCTTGAAGATGACCTGCGGAGAACGCCATGGGGGTGGGAGGGTGGGAAATGGACAACGTTTGTGGCCACTCGGCATTAACCCTAGCGATTCAGTGCTGCCAAAAAATTGTCAAACGTTACGAAAACTTTGGCATGTCCGTACCATGGAGTCCACTTTTTAAAAAAATCCCCACAATAAAATCAGTTTTTTGGTGTGTAAGCACCCAGTCTGATTACTCCCAAATAATTTCTTTGCATTCTCAAATATTGACTATATTTGAGAATAATATGACAGATGACACTGATAACCAATCACCTCGCTTATTATTTTTAAACTTTTTATTTACGAAATCCTTTCTATAACTGAATTTGTTTAAATACATAACATTTTGCACCCCGTTTCAGGGCCGAGTACTGCGAAAGGGTGACACAGCGTGCACCCCCCACCCCTCACCTCTTCGCCCTCCCGGGAGGCAATACCCAGGATCTCGCCGTCGTTTTCGTCCAGCAGGATAGCGGCGATGCCGGCGAACATCTTCTTGAAGTGCTTCTGCAACTTCGCCACGTTCTTGCTGTTGCCAATGATCTCCAGGAGGTCCTCGTCACCAACAAAGTAGAACCTGTCAATAAGGAAAATAAACATTTCAAAGAAATGAAAATCGATCCAAAATTGACGTCTCGTGGCAATTTTGGACTAAAGACATGAAACTTGAACATGCAAACAGGATGAAGACAGACTGACGGGTAAAGAGATAAGTAGGCAGGCAGGGCAGAGAGGCAGGTAGATATTTCACAGAGAGAAGCAAGCACGCATGTAGGTAGAAGGAAAAAAAGATGGCTAGACAGAAGTTCAGGAATATCAGGAGGTAGGTATAAATTCAGACAGGCAGGCAGGTTGGCAAGCAGACCAGCAGAAAGAGACAGGCAGAGCAGAAAAAGTTTTCCTCCATTTAAAACCAGTACAAATCTGTGCAAATCTGAGCATTGCTATACTCAGTAAGTATGATACTGCTTCACCAATACCCCGATATGGATGAACCCCAATTTTTTTTAAATTTTGGACCCCTGATCGTAAGAGAACAGAAAATGGAACATGCCTTGGGAAGGACGCCCTCTCCCGCTCCAGGTATTCGCCCAGGGCCTTCTGGATCTTTCCCAGGAGGTCCGCGAGCCTCTCAAGAGAGCGCTGCACACCCTGGATGTTCAGCACATCCATGACGAGTGGCGACTTGGACACCTTTTTCATGAGCGCCAGGAACTCCGTGCTGATGCTGTGGCAACACGACAACGTATACATAAAAACCACTACGTGCACCTTACACAAGTCTACAGCATGATGTGACATGACGTGACGTGACGGCGGCAGCTCACAAGAGTCGCGCACGAGGGGCCCCACGGGGTAACGCGACGCTCCTACCTCTGGAAGCGGCCGGTCTCAACTGGCAGCAAGTTCTTGATATCGGCACTGCCCGTGAAGATGCCCTCGAGGTAGACCCAGCGGCGCTGGACGTCAATCCAAACGTCGAAGAGCGCCAGGATGCGGTTGAGTTTGTCCTCCCAGCTCAGGGCGTCCTCCTCAAACACCTGTCCCATAGCGGCAGCGAAAAGAAAGTAATCAGGGAGTGGCTGAAGTGGTGGAAGGGGTGGGGGCAAGGCCGAGTGAAAGGTGTCGCACATGATGCATCAAACTATGATCAAGCGGTAATTTTAAAAAGGTTTTTTTTAATATTTCACAATTTGGCATGTAAATGAGAATGTACATTTGTCTCTAGGACAATTATTTCAAGTGAACGTCACAATAGATGAGTGGCCTTTATTTATGAACAGGTAAGAGTCTTTTGAGCCAAGGAGTCGAAAGTGTTTTTTGTTGCAATTTATATAAGATGATTTTATGAAGTTAGAGCAAAGGCTACGGTATTCTATTAGCAGTGTTTTCACAAAGGTGTGAGTTGATCACATTCACATAAATGAATAATCAAATTCAGGTAAATCAATACTAATGTAGAGGAGTATTGTGAGTAATCAATGAGGGGGCAAACGGAAGGAGGTGCGAGCTGGTTGAGAGTTATGCGGGGCCAAGGATGACGTCACATCACGGGTTACGCAAGGGGCTTTCGGAAAGCACTTTCGGGAAAGTGGGCGGGGCCGAGCTGGGGGAAGGAGCCACCCAAAGGGTTCTTAAGGGGGAACACCCCCCCCCCCCCCCCGTGACGAAGGCGTGGCAGGGTAAGGAACGGCTGGAGTAGGGGTCTCTCTCCTCGTCGCGGGGCGGTGTTGGCTGATCCCCTGCCCCAGGCAGACGAGTGAGAGAGCCAAGGGGATAGCCGGGGTAGGATCCAAATAGTTATTCAGTGTCCGTGTGAAGGACGGAGATAGAGTGCACCTACACTGGTGTGAGTGTAGGATGCCGAGTGAGAGTGTGCATTAATAAACGGCAAGAGCTGTTATAGTATTCCTCGCCTCCGCGTGATTGTACTACACTACACTAGCATGATCATGAGACCAACGAACAACAGTACATGGATCACCTCCAACCATGGGACCACCTCTTCCTAAAGGATGGAAAAACTCGGAAATAACAAATGAAAGTGAAAACCAAATCCAGAAGTTCAAATAAAATAACGACGCCGGGGGCGCACCTTGTAGTAGGGGGAGAGCTTCATGGCGCCGACACTGTTGAGGTTTTCCTTCACGCGGTTGAAGAGGTCGTCCCAGCCGCGGATGATCCGGCACTTGTTCTGGTAGTTCACCATGTCCAACTCGTACGAGTTCCACAGCTCCTTTATCTGCGGTGCCAGGGACGGGTGAATGCACACATGGGCCGATTAATGGACAAACCAAATCTGCAGCTATTAACAGATACACAACAATGGAAGCATTTGCTAAAACAAATTAATTAATCAACACATGGATGCAGTGCAATGAACATGGTCACGTGGTAGACAAAAAAATAACCAAATTCATTCCTGGGGCTTAACAGACACCTAACAAATGTGAGGTATGGATGGCGTAGCAATCAAACCGACGAAAACTCCTGTGAATTGGGGGGGGAACTGGTGCCAGCACTGGAGGAGCAAAACAGATGCAGGGGAGGCGAAGAGCTTCGGGGAGGGGTCAACACACACACACACACACCTGCTTGAGGAACTCCTCTAGCGCCATCTCTCCCTGCGCCACCAGCAGCACGTCCTTGACGATGGCCTCATTCTTCTGAAGGTCGGCCTCCCAGATGTGGCCAAGCGTGAGCTCCGACAGCACCCAGCTGACTCGCAGGCGCTTCATCAGCTGCTTCCAGTGGCGGTCCTTGAGAGCTTCCGACTTGAGCTCCACCACCATCACGTTGACCTGAGCGCGCACCCCCCCGCACCGCGTGGCGTGAAAATCCGCATATGCGCTCACCAGCCCCAGCTCTCGTCTGCTCAGCGGGTCTCCCCATCGGCTCTTGAGCGAGAGTGCTCATTTGCGCACGAGTGAAGGTCGAGGTCAAGAGGTGACCACCGGCCAATGCGGCTGATGCCGACGCAACTCGCATTAGGGCTTCATCCCTTTGCTAGCCACGGCACCAGCATACAACAGCCTAAAGCTTAAAGTTGTATATGTTTAAGTTTACAAGGCAGCGCTAATATGGACGGTGGTGGTTAAGTACATTTAACCCATGTCTAAACCTTCACTACACCAGCCCACACTGACCAGCGTGGCGAAGCATGGTTGTGTAACCCCCACATACCAGAGATCGTGGGAAGGCTCCCATCCAGCAGTTAAATGAAGGGCTGTACATGTACGTGTCAAAACCACCATCAACACGGCCCCAAAATGTTTACACAAAGCAGAGGGCTGTATCTCGGCAGAGCGAGTGAGCAGGAGGGTGAGGGAGCGACTGAGCGGGCGAGCGACAGACCTTGAGGTAGCCCTTGAGCAGCTTCTGGACATGCTCATAGGAAGCGTACTGGCGCAGGCGAGCTGGGAAGTTCTTCAGCTGGTTCACCAAAGCATCTAGCGCCTGTCGCAGCTGTAGACAATCACAGCCACCACCCCAGCCATCACCATCACATCATGACGAGAGGAGGGGGCAAAATGCCTAAAACACGACCTTCTGCAAGGGCCCTTTCTTCTCCTGGAGCCACGGGTAGTAAAAAGTTAGCAACTTACCACTCGTCCTCACCGAGGTAGGTACTGGGACATTATTAATCAATTATGATTCAATTACACCTGAATGTCGATTTCTAAAACAGGTATTTTGAACTCGTAAATATATTTGGCAAATTAGTGTAAAATGTATAGATTTGTACCACTATAAAGATTACGTGTACCACACAACGACAAATAGGGAAATGATTAATAAATCGGGTATCGACCAATGTGTGAGAATTCATAAAATTCTGCAGGGAGCAAAAAATTATATCCATAGGCGTTACTATTATCACCACTTACTGCACAAGTAGCAAATTATTTAACTCACCCATACAACCTATATTTCTTACAATATTAATTCAAATTTCTCGAGTGATCACCTTGCGCGGCTGTACAGAAATCCAGGGCTGCTCTTTCATCTGATCCATCTGCTCCCACACCTTGGACAGCTCGGACCAGACGCCCTTAAGATCCTGCAGCTCCTCAAGCGCCACCTGTACAACCGGCACGCGACATCCAGCAAATCCAAACATTCTTCACGTTGGTCCACTTGCAGTAGTGATATGGGTGACGGTAAGACAGTGGTGGCGGCGGTAGTGGAGGTGGTGGCATTGGCAGCAGTAGTGGGGGAGCAGTGGTGGTGACGGGAAAGAAAAGTGTGGTGGTAGCAGTGGAAGTCGTGGTGGCAATGGTGGTGGTGGCAGTCAAGTAGGTAGTCGTAGTCAGTGGTAGTGGCGTTCGTGAGCGATAGCAAGTGGCAACAGTGGCGGCAACGACTGTTGGAGGCGGTGGCGAGGGTGGCGTCAAGAGGTGTCGGCGGCGGCAACGGACCTGCATGCGCTCCTCACTGCCGCTCAGCACCCCCGTGTCGGGTAGCTCCAGTGCCTCCTTGGCGCGCGCGCACTTGTCGCGGTCGTCCTTGAGTCGCCCGAACTTGCCCTCGTAGATGGACAGCGTCTGCAGGGCCTCTTCGGGGCGCAGACTCCCCTAAGGGAGTTATAGGACCATGGGTGGGAAGGAGGGATAATTAAAAAAAAGTTTTCATGGGGCCAAAAGAATAACAATCAGTCATGCCACATGCACTATCGTAATCCTTATTGCTATAAATACTATAGAAATCACAAGTATCATCATCACCATCACCACACATGATCAGCATAATCACAAAAGTGTCAGACATCACCATTGTTGTTGTTTTCATATTCACCACCACCATCATCAGTTGTCATCATAATTGCCACCATCACAGTCTTACAGCAGAAGTGAGCATTCTTTAATGAAGTCATACTACCAAACCACAAAGCAGTCAATAACATGAGTAGGTCAGCAAGTTAAATCCAGCAAGTCGACAATTCTGGAAAATGAGCAAAGTGCGCCGCCGATAGCGGCAGAACAGCACGTTATATCGTGTGGGGTGGGAGACTCACGCCGACGGGCTTCCCGCGCTCCCACTCGCCGAGCAGCTCCCCCGTGCGCGACTCCACGGCACGGTCCTCCTGCACGATCTTCATCTGCAGGTTGGCCACCTGCTGCTGTATGGCTGTGTCCTTGCGCTTCATGATGTCATTGAAGGCACCCCACTCGCCCTCGATGTTGTCGATGTAGAGCCACGACGGCGGGAACTGAAAGCGCTGCTTCTCCAGCAGGCGCTGGCCACCGCTGTACATCTGCGTGTGTCCGTGCGTGCGCGTCAAAGGGCGATTCGGACAGGGCGGAGTAAAGTGTAGAACATGTGGAGTGGACAAAACCTCCAACTGTACCAAGGGGAAGGGGTCACATGCCGTTGATGAAACCGCCGTTGCTACCGCTTCCATCTCTTCTGCTAGATTAAGCAGGTATTAGACCCAACATAGAACCTCCTAGGTTTAGTTTCCTTACAGCCACCATCTGGCTCTTGGTCTTTGCCCTGTCGCACAACTCAGACATCCATTTACGACAGCACAAGCAATTTCATAATTTTTGAATGCCAATGTCTTGCATTTGTATTCCCAGCGAAATCTGCTCGTATAAAACCACATTTTTATGTCGACAGGTCAGATTTCCTCGGCGCGCACAATGAAGCGAGAGGCATCATCAGAATCCCGTACCTCAACTTGCTTCTCGAAGCTCTTGATCTTGCGCTTGAGGGACTGAACGAACGTGATGAAGGTGACGGCGTCCGAGGTGCTCGCCGTGTCCACCGAGTGCTGCTCCAGCTCCTGCCTCGACTGCGTGAGAACAAATGCGATAGTTGTCGTTACCGTCATCACCAACGCGGTCCGGGCTCATTATCATCAGGAGGCAAGCCTCGCTTCCTCATGAAACCTGAGCAATTATTTATGGAGTGACGTTTAAAGTTTCAGCCACTTTGCAACTTAAAAATAAATAACACTTACCTAGCAGATAGGCAATGAAGCTGCGTGTCCGCGCCTGTTCAATGCAAACTTGAAGCTTCATTAATGAGGATATGTGCCACTTTGAAAAGCGCAACTGTGCACTCTAGTGCCGCCACTATACTATGACTGCAACATCACGAATGATGTCAATAGTATGCTATAATAGTGCTCTTCAGAGTTACACTTAAGTATATTTAATATCAAAACTTCTAACTCGTGACGGACAGCCTGGGACACATAGACAAGGTATTCATTCATCTACAAGATAAAAGTTAATCCGTTTATTGCTGGCGTCTTCCTTTATCGTGGAAAACAAACCACGAGGGGTAACAACACAACGGTGGATATGGGAGCCAAAATACCATCAAGCACCAGAAGCTCACCTTGGAGATCTGAGCGTGGAAGTCTTGCATATTCTGGCCGAGCTTTTGGCCAAACTTGCTGAGCACCTCCTTGTGCCACGAGTCGTACTTCAGGTTCACCTTCGCCTGAACCTGCGAACCGCGTGCACAAAAAACAGGGTGAGCATCGCCGCCTTTTAAAACAACAAAACTAGGCCCGCCATGTGGCTCAACTGATAGTGTCAGATTAGTGAGTTGGCATTGCTGAGATGCCGAGTTTAAATCAGGTTTCAAGATAGACCAAACAAGTACACAATGAGAACGGAGTCTCGTATCTCAGCATTACTCCGAAAACTTTACAATTAATGGAAACATTGGGGACGTGAACTGATAACTGTAATTCATCTCCGAGTGGAAGTGTGTGGTGTCTTCTGCAAACTATTTGTGGGAGGACAAACCGTGGTGGCGGCGGTGGTTGAGTGTGTGGTAAGAGCTCAAGGGAAGCTCGCTCGCTCCACTCACCCGCCCGTAGTCAACGACAACGGGCCCGAACTCCTTGCTGGACTCGGCGTTGTCGAAGGTGCTGCGGGACTGGCGAATGTCGTGCAGCATGTTCTGCCACAGCCGCAGGTCCTCGCCCAGCCGCCCGTACACGTTCTCAGGCTGCATGTCCCACAGGCTCTGGTACTGGAGCCACTCCTGCTCGCAGGCGACGAGAGCAGAAGCGAAATCAATGGGTCAGGACTGGAGCCAAACGTCGACTAATCGACCAAGAAAATTGTAATTGACCGATTTTCACCATGGTGGATTACCCAGGCCCCACACAGACAACCTTCTTCCCAAAGGCAGAAACCACCAAGCCATGCGCCAGTGTGGCGTGGTTGACGATGCCACCGATATTCGCAAGCTCAGCTGTTAAAAGTTGCGTACAAGGGAGCAAAAAGGTAAGATTTTTTTCACAACCTATTTTTCTGTTATCCAATTAGTCGCGCACTCAAACCAACACATGGGAGAGTAATCGATACCTTGAATCATTCGATAGCCCAGCTCTACTCAAGATGAGTGGATCCCTCGTCTCTGCCCATCAGACGCCATCGTCAGAGGAAACCTGGCAATGAATGTGGTGGCGAGGGGAGGGGGCAACTCACCTTTACATACTTGGCCACCTCCATGCAGGTGATGATGATGGCAGAGTTGGCCTGGCAGAGCGCACCCTCGCCGCCTGGCATGTGCTTGAGCGCCGTGCGGTAGCAGCGCTCATCCTCCGTGATGTCGTAGTGCACGCCCACCTGGGGATTAAAATTCGAGTTGCGTACAGTGGCTGTGTTCGGGCCGGAGACAGGTTTAAACTTTGGATTAAGGCTAAGGTTTGAGAAATGGCGGATATCTAAATTCTACAGCGAGGATTAGTGTTAGGTTCAAAGTGAGTCAGGGTTGGTGTTAAAGGCTAGGGTGAGGATTCGTTTTGGAGTTATCATGGGAATTGGTATTGGAAAGTGTTGAAAATAGTATGAGTGTAAAGGGGTATAGTTAGTTTTATCGATCAGATTAGTGTCATAAATATTTTAAGATTTCGAATTAGTGTAATGGATAGGGTTAGTGTAATGACTATAGGGAATGTGATGGATAAGATTCGTTGACTGAATAGTTGTAGGATCGGCGTTATGAATAATGTCCGTGTTATGGATAAGGTTCGTGTTTTGGTTAGATAGTTAGCCCAATGGATAGTATTCATGTTGAGGTTCGGAGTTCATGCTACACGTAATATTACAGATAAGATTAGCATTATATAACCAGGTAAAGCCTCAACTGGTTGTTGATGTTTCCATCCTACCTGCCATTGCCAGCAGTTATTTCCGACTCTGAGTTACATTACCAATTTACATTACCAAGTTAAATGTCTTTAGATTAAAGGGCTAAATGTCTCGCTAACAAAGCCAATGTTGCCTCTTTCCCTCGATGTGGCGGTGGCTCTCGTTTTTTTTAACAGTCTATAACTGGCTGTGATGTTGTTGTGTCTCTCGATTTGTGTGCGTCTCTCTCTGTGTGTCTCCCTAGATGTCTCTCTCTCTTGTGTCTCTTTGCGTGCATGTGTCTCTCTCCGTTTGTCAATTTGTGTGTCTCTCTCTCTCTCTGTGTGTGTCTCTGTGTGTGTCTCTGTGTGTGTCTCTGTGTGTGTCTCTGTGTGTGTCTCTGTGTGTGTCTCTGTGTGTGTCTCTGTGTGTGTCTCTGTGTGTGTCTCTGTGTGTGTCTCTGTGTGTGTCTCTGTGTGTGTCTCTGTGTGTGCCTCTCTCTGTGTCTCTCTCTGTGTCTCTCTCTGTGTCTCTCTCTGTGTCTCTCTCTCTGTCTCTCTCCTTCCCTCGATGTGGCGTTGTCCCTCGGTTGTTTCCCTTGTTTTCTGGTGAGCTGGATGTCTCACTAGCACAGCCACCATTGCATTGGTTCGTTTACATTGACATGATGTGAGAGGCATCATCAGAATTCCGTACCTCAACTTGCTTCTCCTCCCCATCTCGGTTCCCATCTTTGGATTTCCCACTCACTTAGGCACAATCTCTAGCCCCCACCCTCTTGCCCGATACGGCAACCCCCCCTCTGCTCTATATATAAGGACTTGTTTCAGCAGCCTGTTTCTCTCTCCCACCTGAAGATTGCTTGTGTTGCGATCAAAACGTTGTGATCTATAATGTTTTTCTACCTACGTGACTTTACCTTAAAGAACCAAAGAGTATGGATTCCTGCAGTCACGAAAGCTTGAAATCAAGATTATATATAGCGTTAGAATAGGGGGGAAGGGGTCGTTACCAGCCAGAGCGGCTACGACCCGGCTAAGGCGGCACAGCAACACACCTGGTACCGCTGGCTCTGTATGCGCGGCAATGCGAGGATGTGGTGCTCCCACAGTGACAGCTCCTGGTGCAGGTGGTACAGCGCTTCCTCCACGGCCGGCGTCACGAAGATCACCTGGTTTGCGATGCGCAGCTCGATGACCACGGGCTGGAGGAGTCCATGGGTGTAAAAAGATAAACATTCACGGTTACTTTCTCAGAGGGAGAAGCCTTATATTTGAGAGAATATGGGAATCGTACATTTGAAAGTGCACCCCGAGAATAGTGAATCATCCCCCAATGTTCAGCGATACAAAACTAATTATATAAATGTGTGCAATTCGGAACAAACTCACTAACCTTGTTTCGGTCTCATCTCCGACTATAGCAAGACTAATAATGTAATACAAGTACCGAAGAATGTTAACGTGTATGCAACTTGATGTAACCCAGGTCACTCTTGCACGAGAGGCGATGCTTCTTGTGTCTCAATGGGTTTATTTCAACTCCTGGTTAAATAAAGCATACAAACTATGGTTTGACTGTAACAGATTATATATTCGATGACTCCGAGAGATGACCATTGTGTACTTGTGCGAGTATCTCAATGCAAATGCAGTGGTTGAATGTTTACAAATATTCTTTTTGTATTATTTTTCACATGCACCCTGCCGCGAAGTCATAGGGCGCACATCCACCTGGGACCAACATCAGCTCAGAGCTGGTCTTTGCTTAGATAACGGCTTAATTAATGAGGGCACCGGCAACCTTGGAAACGTGCACAAGAGCTCACTGGAAACAAACAAAACCGTTGGGAATAGGGATTAAATTAAGATGCAGTAAATTGGCTACAGACAACAGCAGCACTCATCACAGGCCAACTAGTCACTTTATAAGAAAAACATTTAAAATATACCTATGATGAATTCAAATTAGCCTTGAGACTTTCTATGGAGGATCCTCTGCATGGTTATTTGGACGATTCTTTACACGTTGTTTTCCATGTGTGGGAAAAAAATCTTGAGAAAATGCTCAAATATAAGAGGACAATGTTCAACAGTCCATAAGTATAGGACAGCAACCTACATTTCAACTGATATACGAGTGCTTTGATATACGAGTGCTTTGGATTACAAACACGCTTCCGGAACGAATTATGCTCGCAATCCAAGGTTTTACTGTACAGACCTCCCCATTGCCACGCAGGCTGGGTGCTAAATGTGACGACGTCTGCGTGATCCAACCACCTCTGATCCAACGTGCCAGATTACTGGCAGCGTTGTTCAGCATGGCCACAACCATGACCGGGAGACATTGAGGAGGCATTTGTCGCAGGTAGTGATGGTTAACAAAATAACCTATATTTATTTTACCAGTTAAGGCCCACTGAGCTGTATAGTATTTTTTCAGAAGCGACCTGGCTATCAAAAATGATAGCTCAACGAAGGGGCTCATTCATGTGGAAATTTATAGCAGCCAAATACTCTAAACGCACGTTTTTTAATGTGGAGGGAGAAATTGGAGGACCCGGAGAAAAATTCACAGGACCATGGCGAGAGACATGCACACTCCAAATATGCACGCGTCAGGGTTGGGATCGAACCCACGACTGCCTGCATACCAGGTGAGGGAGATAACATCTTGCCAACAGGGGGCCCACAGGGCGTGGCCTGGGACGGTGAAGGGATATGGAGGGCGGTAGGCAATTTGGGGGGGGTGGGTGCGAGGCGGGGGGAGGGGAGTGGGGGCCCCACTCACCCGGATCTTGGGGTCCCCGCCGGGCTTGTGTCCAGCTGACGGCACTTCGGTGTCAGCGTCCGTGTCGGCCTTGTCGTCGCCGTGGCCCTGCAGCGCCTGAATCCAGGCGCGAATCCCAGCCTCCAGCCTCGTGCCCAATATCGTCTCGATCTGTGAAGATGAGAAAATCATCTTAATTAACCCACATTATATTAAAATGTTTTTTTGTTTAAATGGCATCAGCTGACCTGACAGACACTTTGGGAAAAAGTGCTGCACACATGGCTACAATGGATTAAAGTGGATTAAGGATGTGACGATTCAGCATTGATTCATACAGACACCTACGCGCACTCCAACAGGGATAGAAAAGTACATGTAGGAAGTGGATTATGTACAGTTTGTACGTGTTACGGATATAGTATCAGGATTTGCATTCATATAGCATTTAAATGTGGTATGCGGCTGGGTCATGCAAACCCTGCAGCCAATATGGATTCTGCGTGCAACAGAAGGACAGAAAATAATCTATTTGAGAATCACATTGTCACCCTGAATTGTCAATTTATAAATTCGTGGAGGATGATTTTTTTTCATTTTTACCTTCGCAGGCTCTTACCACTTACAATAGAATAATGTATAAACAATGCCCCTATCGGGGATAGTATGCGTCTTTTCAAAAGACATCTGGGATTTTCACGCAATGTTTTAGATGTTTAACTGGCATTTACCTTTTAATCCAGGTCAAACTAAAAAAATGGGCTCACAAATCCAATGTGAATTTTCAAAAGGGAAGCCAGACATTCCCTGGCTTTAACTCGCATAGAGACGAGTCGTCAGTTTTCAAATCGCAGCGCGTGGTGTTAACAACGGCTCGCCTGGGTATCCAGCTTGGTGACCCAGATGTGCAGGTTGGAGTAGGAGTGCAGGTTGAGGTCGTCAACCGCCTTCTGCACCCGTCCCAGGATCTCCAAGAAGTTCTTTTGGTCGTAGGCGCACGTGTCCAGGGACCGCACCTCCAGGTCAATCTTTTCCTCGATGAGCAACAGGTCGTCCACCTGCCGTGCAGCGTGAAAACCGGGACGGAACGTTTAAATGAAATCCAAAACGGCGACCTGAATCAGGCACGTTGTGAATTTTTCTAACACTATAAATGCCAGTTTGGTAGAAATGAAGAGTTGTTGAAAGAATATTTCAAGAAGCAAATACATATCATAAGCAATGCATAAACATATATAAGCAGAATGGAGTTCCATATCTCAACATATAAAGAAAAAATGTCTTAAAACTTATTCTTAGTTTTTTTCGGTAAAGTCACGTTGAAGAGAAACAACAAAATAATAAAATATATATAAAACAATAAAAAATTCACGACGTTTCGACCATAACTCAAACGGTCATCTTCAGGTGCCCGTTTGAGTTATGGTCGAAACGTCGTGAGAATTTTTTATTGTTTTATATAAATTTTATTATTTTGTTGTTTCTCTTCAACGTGACTTTACCGAAAAAACTAAGAATATGAATTACTGCAGTCACGATAGCTTTAAATCAAAACTTAAAACTGTTTTTGATCTTCTAGGTCTCATTAGCAGTCAGACTTGTATAGTTGTCAAATAAACAAAATCTACAATTAACCCAAAAAAAACTCTTCCCCCCGGAAGGTCAATGTTTGTGAAAATGAATCGATCAGAAACCCGGCATCGCCGGCCTTGACCCACCCTCTCCTGGAAGTTGACGACGGTCTCAGCGAGGCGCTGCACGTAGGGGTCGAGCTTGTACGACTCCCAAATTAGTCCGACTCCCTCGGCGACGAGCCCCTGCACCTCCCGCTTGAGCCCCGCGACAAGCAGCGCGATGCTCTGGCGCTCCTCAACGCGCTCGCACGTGCGCTCGTACGTGCGCACGCTCTCGATGAGCGAGATCGCGAACGGGTACAGTTGGTTGGCCTGGTGCGCCTTGTTGACGATGGCGAGCGGCACGCGGAAGCCCAGCCACTTGAGGTTGCGCACCTCCTTCGACAGCGTGATGATCTCAGGCAGGAAGTTCACCTTCAACTTGAGGACCGTGCCCGAGCGGGTGCGCGCGCGCGTGGACTCGATGGCGAAGATGCGGCCCGTCACGCCGAGGTTACGCTGCTGCACCTTGCGAGCCCAGTCATCGAAGATGTCCTGCGTGCTCAGCTTCACGCGGAACGAGTCGCCGTCCTGCTTCAGCTTCTGGCCCTCCACGTGGTTCTCCCAGCCCTTGCCCAGCACGTCCTCCACGCGCTTCATGTAAGCCGTGAGCTGCCGGTCAATCTGCTTCGCCCATATGATGGAGCCCGACACGGGCGGGAGGTCGCGCACGTGGCTCATGCGGCACGCCTGGCTCTGCGGGTATTGCACTGCAAGATAAGAGCACGCGGCGGACAGAGGGACACTTAGCTGCGGCCTTCTCAATGAACGTTCTTGGATATTCCACACAAATATGTGCACTTTGGGCATTAACACTGAACAGTAAGAATTCTAAATGTGCCTTAGTGTGAATGAATAACACTCGGCCATGAACACCAACCCCTAATAATCATATATATGGGAGCCTGAGGCTGGCTCTAGAGAACACCGAACCCTAAAGGTCACAGAGTTTGGCTCTCTGAGCCACAGGTATAATAACTGAATACAAGAATCCTTCAATTCAGACTGAGCCTCAGTCGTACAAATAATGACGATGCCTGCTGTGCGTGACATCACACACACAATTTATTAAATACAGGTCTGGCAAGGAAACAAGGGTGTATTGCGGCTATCATCAGTTGTACCCTCCTCAACACCTGGCCCCTGCCAGACCAGGGGCGGCACTCCCCGCGCTCTTCACCTTTGAACTTGTTGTGCAGAGACTCAATGTCGTCCTTGACGCGCTGGATGAGCTGTGTTTGGTACTCGCGGATCGCCCCGCGGATGTGCGGGCGCACGAAGAGGGCATTGAAGCGCGAGAAGATGCGGAACATCTCATTAGCGTTCTTGGCCGTGCCGAGCTGGTCGCGCAGCCGCGACGTGATGCACGTCTCCACTCGGTCGATGCGCTCCTCGTAGCGCTTGATGGCCCCCTCCCACATCTCCGAGCCCTCCTTCGACACGTCCAGGCCGTCCACCTCCTTCACGTGCTCGTAGGCCAGGTTCACCTCCTCGATGGCGGTGGCGTCGGCGGCATTGAGGGCGTCGCCGATGCCCTGCTCCACCAGCTCGGTGCCGCTCGGCTGGGAGCTTGGAGCACTCTGCTAATGTACACAAAGACAAAGATCCCCCGTATAGCCTTAACAGACTGTTGGGGAAAGTGCTGTTAGCGAGCACATATGAAGGCCGGCATGGCCCACGAGGGGGTGGGTGGCCAGCACCACGCCCGGCCACATTTGTCTTCCTAGTGGCAATGTTTACACACAGCACCAGGTACTCATTTGAGGCCGAATCGACCTAGGGGAGGCCCAGGACCAGTTTAGATAACCATCACTGATATTGGCCGTGAGCAGGAATCAAACTCGGATTGCCAGGTTCGTAGTGCAGTGCGCTAACCACGACACTTCCGCTCCCCACTGATGTATGCACACAAACACAGGCGTATGTGTTTGCCCGGAACTCTGGCTGCATCTACCATAACCATCATCAATACATCACTATAAGCATCATTAAACAATTACATTCTTTAGTCCTAATTATAATGTCTAGTCAGCACTGCAGTGAGCAGTGCACCACCTTGTGCCACAAAAACAACCATGGAAAATAACATCGCAGGACTACTGTAAAATCTCTTCAACAGGGCTCTTATATTAACACACGGGTTAATTAACATCTCTCCAATTGAACACCTCATCTCCAGACGGGAAATAACAAAAAAAACATAAAATAAAGCAAGCAAAAAGACAAAGAAAACTCTAGGAGAACACAGAGGCGTGCTCGCTACCTGGGGGCGCAGAACACGCACGATGACGGCGCGCAGCTGCTCGTGCTGCCGACGGAACTTGCGCATCTGCTCCAGCCGGGCCTGCAGGCGACGGTGCGCGGGAGTGATGCGCCACACCATGCGGAGGTGCTCATCCCGCTGGCGCCGCACGATATCACGCAGCAGCACCTGCAGCTTCTCGTACTCGTCGTCCCATGTCTGGAACACTTCGAAGCACACCACCATCACCTGTCCCGCATGGGGCACAGCGACGCGACAATCAGCTTCGTCGTCATCATCGTTAGCCTTATTTATACCATGCCTCCCGTGCACACGATTTGACAGCCAGCTGACGTCCATCGCACATGGAAAAACACAAGCACCAAGCGATCAAATGCATCTCTTGTCGAGCCACGCAAGGCAGTCACCGGCGTTCGGTTCAACAACTCGCGTACGCCCAACAGTTGTCAATCAAATTTCCATTGACACCCCTAATTTTACGTGAACCCAACTTAAAAGACAACAAAAAACAAATAGGGTCACTACCACACTACCCCCCCTGCACCCACCAACCCTCAGCCTCCACTACCACCCCCCACAACTCCGCCTCTCCCAACTCACCTTTTCGAACTCCTCGTAGGAGATGTGCATGAGCTTGCGCGTGCCCAGCACCTTGAGCAACTGTGCACTGAGGTCGCGCGAGATGGCCTCGACCAGCCGCAGGGCACGCTGGATCGGGTATTTGGTGTTGCGAATCTTGCGCAGGTGGGTGAAGATGGCGAGCAGCGCCACACGGATGCGGTCGAGCTCCGTGGCCGAGAGGAGGTCGTTGAGAGGGAAGTCCTTCATGAGAGGGTTGTAGTCGTTCACCATCTCAAGGGCCTGTTTTAGGCCTGCAAGCACAGGGGACATGGTAGGAAGGACCAGAGAAGGGAGATAAAGATGGAAAAAACAAAATATTTACCCTGGCATTGAAACTCTTTTTATATTGCCGTTCCTAAACCCTCACGCATATATATCCAAGTGATCGAAGCAAACAACTTCTTGGATCAATTAGGGATACTATTACCCTCCACCACCCATTGACGTTATAAATACATTATCTAAACCCAAAATAAACCATTTACTCTTTTATTTTACCATGCAAGGCACACCGAGCTATTTTTAGAAGCAACCTGGCCACAAATGATAGCTCAAAAAAGTGACTTATCACATGGTAATTTGCAGCAGCCAAATACTCTAAACGCATGTTTCTAAATGAGAAGGGAAAAACCGGAGGACCTGACCTGGAGAAAATCCACGCGACCACGGGAAGAACGTGTAAACTCCAAATAAGCAGAGGAGTCAGGGTCGGGATCGAACCCATGTCCTCCTTATACCATGCGATGTAGTCAACATCTCGCCACCATGGCACCCCTAACTAATTAGGAATGACTAGACTCTTGAAAAAGCGAGCGAGCGAGCTATGAGCGAGTCAGCCAGCGTGCGCAAGTTGGCCAGGACGACGTCGCACCCGTGTCGGTGTCGAAGCTGACAGTGGCGAAGAATCTCTTTCCATGCTTGAGGATGTCGAGCGTAAGCAGCACCTCGGGGCTCTCTCGTTTCTCCTGGATGCGGTAGAGCGCTCGCTCCAGGTTCAGCCAGAAGCTGATCTCCTGCAGCGCCGTTCCCGAAGCCGGATCGCGATCCAGTTTTGTGACCTGGTGTGCATGGCACGAACCGGGCAGGCAACGTCAGCCGAGTTCGATCACAAACAATCGCACGGTTTATAATCGAGTTGAAATATCGGATTATTTAAGTAATCTATTGCTCTAGCTATTATAGATTTAATTTCGAATAATCTGCGAACATGAATATAATTAGAAACAAGTCCCAGCTGATCCCAGGTGCTATTGTAAGTGTGGTGATGGGTGGCACTTGATAGCGTCATCGGCATCAGCCGCGCCATGTTGGGCATGGCTTACAGGGGAATTTTCTACATTCGGCAGGCAGGATGTAAGGTTGGCAAGTATTTTTAAAGGGGCCGAAGTAATCAACCACAAAAAAGTAGATGATTACAATTATTCGTCAATTAATGAAACCAATCAACAAATAATTTCAACCCTACTTTACAAGTTTGTGCGAGTCAGTGTATGTCCCCTGCCACCCCACCCACCGGAGCACCCATCACGCTCACCTTCTGGATCTCCCTGATCCAGCGGTTGACGCCAGCCTGCAGCTGGTTGAGGAAGGTGGCGTCGTCCACACGGTCGCCAAAATCCGCCACCTTGGCCTTCTCGTCGCGCTCGAGACTCTGCCGCAGCACAGAGCTCACGGTGGCATGGATGGGCAGGCTGATCTCGGGGATCTCGATGTTCTGCTGCAGGTGCAGGAGACCCATCTCCAGCTCCGCAATCTTCTTCTCCACCGACGGCGCCATCTTGTCGCCGTCCCTTTGTGAATTGCAGAAGGCTCATCATGACTTTCTGCATGTATATAATCGGCTAGTATGAGAAAAAGTTACCACGTTACATTTTATATCTGATTGGACAATAGATGTTTACTGAGAGGATGCCAACAAAAAAACAAATGGCTCGTCGTCTGAGTGTCGCAGGCTGTCTGACAAAATCGAATAATGAAGCTTCATTTAACAGAAAAAAGCATACTTTAAAATCTGTCAAGTTCACCTTCTAGCAATGTCACTCATACATTTTAACACAACAGTGCTGTCACTATAGTTGCATGATGGAGCACATTCAGAAAGCTTCAAAAGCGATTTGTTTTGGGGGGGGGAGGGGATGGGAGGCGACTATATATCTTTTCCAAATGTCTTCTTCTTTATATAATTTAACAGCATAAAAAATTGTTTCATCCCACTGTAGTGCTGGCTAAATCAATCCTCGAGTAGTCTCCTTCCATACCCTTCAGAACAGTGTTAATTATTTAAGGATCCTACACATCACAGCATCTGCTGTGGATGAAAATGGCTCTGCGCTGGGGCTTACAAAGAGGGCGACAAGTTCACCCTAACCCGATTTAACCTCATCTCGGCCTCGTTACGACAAACCTCATTATAAGCAATCAAATCGTAATCCCGGTTGGGTAGACCGCCTGCACACACCCGAATGACGCAAGGGGAAATGCACCACAAAAAACAAAGAGCTCTCTCTAAACTCGTCTCAACTTGCAGAGAGAAACATAGGCTGTATCTCAGACTGTTTTATAAATTAGAAGTTTTGGGAATTATGGAAAACAAGGTCATGCTCAGGCACTGGCGGAGCCAATGGGGGGGGGGGGGTGGTACGTGCCCCCCCAATGATCCAATCGAAATCTCTAATTTCAATCGGATTATTGGGGTTTATTAGTAATAAATCGGCATTTTGCGACCCCCACTGCCACTGTGTAGCATATTATTATGTGCTGGGGACTCTATGAGATGATATGACAATAGTCTGAGTCCATAATTGGCAATAAGAAACGGCAAATAAGTTATAAGTGAATCAGAATTGTGCGCAGTTGCGTATAAAGTACATGACTTCCCTGAAGGCATACCTTCAGCGAGCGCAATGCCAATCACACGCGGTTCGAATTCGACCCTCGATCGATGGCTGCGCCATCGCCGCACACACGTCGAATAAAAATAAGGGGCAAGTCCTTACTTTTAACAACTCCTATCATTTTTCATTGCTGGAGGGGTTGCCCCCCCTACCTGAAAATCCTGGCTCCGCCATTGTGCTCAGGAGCACTCACAGCAGTGTCATCAACTTATCAGAAGAGACCGGAGGCCAAAGTGACATTATTTAACCGTAACTTTAAATACTCTTTTGTTATTGATGGAGGTTCAAACTCATGTCACACACCACAGGACATACCACCCGAGGTAAACTAGTAGATAAGACCTTTCAGTTGCTTCTCTTTCTTTATGGGTTAAATGCACAAATATTTTTTAATGAGCATGCAACGATTTGTTTTGATAGAGCACCCTCCTATACTCTGGCACGTCTCAAATTAACAAAACTGTACAAATTACAAAAAATAATCGATTCTGGAATCGAAAGGCAACACCAAAATTGTAACAATAAAATCACTTGGAAGGGTGGGGGTGCGGGGTTTCATCACCAGATACCCCATTCGTCATCGCATGCCCCAGAATTATAAAAGATCAACGATTATAGCAAGGCGAAGCCACCACCGCGGGCGCACCTGTCGGCCCTGCTCGTCTCGCGGATGTAGGACTTGAAGAAGGGCGCCACGGTGTTGCTGATGTACGAGTGCAGAGTCTCGTAGGGTGAGTCGTCGCTCAGCGTCATCACACGCAGCTGATTCCTGATGGGCTTGTCGGCGTCGATCACAGCCGAGCGCTTAACAAAGGCCAGGCTGTCATGACAGGCACACACACAAAACAAGATACAAAGATCCTCCTATATAGCCCGAACAGACTGCTTGAGGCTAGTGCTGTTAGCAAGCACCTATGAAGGCTGGCACGGTACACGAGGGGGCAGGTGGCCAGCACTACGCCCGGCCGCATTTGTCTTCCTAGTGACGATGTTTACACACCGCACCAGGTACTCATTTGAGGCTGAGCCGACCTAGAGGAGGCCCACAATCGGTTCAGATAATAGTCACTGGTGTTGGCCGTGAGCGTATTTAATGTGTCGCTGTACTCTGATGTAGGAGAAAACATTTATCCAAAAGTCTATTTTATTAAGTAGAACGTGTTGTCTATATTTATTTAAAGTTGCGCATTTTGATGTGACGTCACATTTATCACCCCCCCCCCTCGTCACACATCGTCACAAATGTCTGACCCCCCCCCCCAGGTGCGTGACGTCATTTATAGACGGCCCCTATGCAGATTAGACAAACCAGGAAATTCATGAAAAATGCTGGATTGCGGATTCAAACTTTTTAAACATTTCAGGCAGCATTAGAATACTGCGTGTTGCCCATTAAGACGGCACCTGTTCGACTTGATGCCGTAATGGACGTCGCTGGTGATTTTGTAGAAGGCGGCGGTCTCTTTTTCTTCATCTTCGCCCACATCCTCTGCTCAACGACCACAAAAACAAACTCAACACTGCATCCACAGCCACCACCTTGCAATTGCACCAATAGCACCTTTCTCCATCATCTTTAATCTCCTCCATCACCACCTCCATAGCCATTCCTCAACCAGCTCCATCACTTCCGAGTTAATAAACCCCTCTATCACCTGCTACATTACCAGTCCCATCACCTCCTCCACCTCCACTCCCACTATAACCCCCTCATTCACCTCCTCCATGACCACTATATCACCTCCTCCATCGCCGGCTCCACCACTGCCTTCGAGGCTGAGCCGACCTACATAACCGGTTCAGATAATAGTCACTGGTGTTGGCCGTGAGCGGGAATCAAACTCGGGTCGCCGGGTTCATAGCGCAACGCGCTAACCGCTGCACCACCGCTCCCCACGACAACAACGACGCGGCCATTGGCCGCTTGGGGGCGGTGACGTCACCACGGCGCTTGTGCCAGGCCAAGTGCACTTTGAAGTTGACGTGAGGGTGTCGAAGGCTCGCTGCTGGCAAGAGGTCGCGGGGTAGACCCTCCCCGGTGCCATGGGTTGACTGACAGATGACTGACAGATGCAAAACAAACATCCCCTGTGTAACATTAACAGACTGTAGTGGTTAATGCTGCTAACGAGTAGCACCATTGAAGGCCGGCACGGCACACGGGGGGCGTGACCAGCACCACGCCCAGCCGCCTTTGTCTCTTCCCGGTGGCGATGTTTAACTACACACAGTACCAGGTACTAATTTGAAGCCGAGTCGACCTAGGGGGGGAGGGGGGGGGCCCAGGACCGGTTCAAATAATGGTCGCTGGCCGTGAGCGGGAAACGAACCCGTGTGGCCGGGTTCGTAGCGCGGCGCGTAAACCGCTCCACCGCCGCTCAGGTGCCGTGGGGGTTGACCGACTGAGATGACTGGCAGATCCACCACCGCCACCACAGGCCCCAGTTACCACTTTCCCTCAGCGCGCGCACCCAACGGGGCAATGCCCTCTCTCACCCTTGAGCATGGTCCTCTCCACGAGCAGCGTGTGCACCTGCGCGTCCGCCAGGAACTTCTTCATCACCTCCACGCTCTGCTTGTCCTCGAGCGCCGCCGAGAGTCCCGGCGCCTCGCGCCCTCCATTCTCGAGCAGCAGCGGCACCAGGCTCCGCAGGAAGTTCTGCAGCACCACGGGCTCGGCCACGTTCTGCACGGCCAACGGCGGGGCCGCCACCTCGCCTCCGTCGTCGGCCATAACGTCGTGTGGTCCCCCGAAGCCGAGGAAATCAAACTCAGGTTTGCCCAACAAGCGGTCACCGGTCGCTGCTGTTTACCGCACCGGGCCGCAGAAGACAGCGGCTGATGGCGGACGAGAAGAAGGGAGGGGGGGGGGCGAAGGGCGGGGCGAAGGGCGGGGAGTAAAGCGCCAAACCGCGCCTACCCTCAATTCCCATTGGCCGGCACGGTTCCCGCCAACACCGATGATTGACGGTGGGAAACCACGCCCCTCCGGCTTTCGATTGGACGCGGGATGGGCGGCGCCCGCGCTCATTGGGCGAGCGGTCCCAGTCACGTGGTGATGGGGACGGTTTATTCTAATTTTTTTGAGGGGATCGATTGAGCCCGTGGAGGGGGGCGGAGTCGAGAAGACCGCGGGGTCTGAGGCTCGTGCTATAATTTTAACACGTAGTAGGGTAACGCGACTAATATCATCCGTAAAATATAGGGTTTGTTTAGTGTGAGATCGCGTAAATATAAATATGTCGTTAAAGCCCACCACCACCCGACACAGCCAGTTCGCAAGATTTGTCACGTAAACAGAACGTGCCAAGAGGCCGTCCATAAATGACGTCACGCACCTGGGGGGGGGGGGGGGGCAGACATTTGTGACGATGGGTGACGAGGGGGGTGGTTGAGAAATGTGACGTCACGTCAAAATGCGCAACTTTAAATAAATATAGAATTGTTAACAACACTCATTGTTATAACAACACTCCTACAGCATCAGAGTGCAGCGCCACATTAAATACGCACTCACAATGACAATAGTCTTCTTGGTTCTTTCGGTAAAGTGACGTAGAATGTAAATAAAACAATAAAAATAAAACATAACAAAATAAAATTCTCACGACGTTTCGGCCACAACACAGGTAGCCTTCTTCAGGTGAAGAAACATGACTGTCTAGAAGACAGCGCTTGAGTGAACACTGCCAAGCATGGACCGTGTCTTTTAAGCTGTGTGGGCTGAATTAACATGTGAATTAGCATGTGACCCAGCACCACCACCGGAGCAGAGGAGGGGCGCTGGGTGCACATTAAAGCAAAACAGCCACAGTGAGCTGCTCTGTCCTGTGTTGCGTTATAACTATGTTATAAACTGGACTACTATACAATGCAATAATATACCTTCCAATCTAAACTACATGGTACAATATCATATCCATAGACAAATTCCACCTTTTAATTATACATTGCGCTACTATACACTACCCTATACCACGCTGCTGTATATTCACTATACAATTACGATACTATATATTGCCTTATGAATTATGTTAAACATTACAATGTTATACTATTTATTATTATACCACATGCTATAAACCATACCATTGACCATCGTGTGAAAGGTATTAAGCGCCAGTGCCAGCGAATGGACTGCGGTCTGAAGATCACCGTAAAATACAATCAATTAAGACCCGAAAAGGTTTATAACATCTTTCCAATGGTTACTAAGCCAGAATCCATTTTCTCGGTTGAAATTGTCTCTGTGTTTGTATATGTGGATGGCCTCATGAACGAATCTCTCATGGTAGCCAGAGAACCTCCGTCATGGAGAAGTCAATGTCATGTGAACCCACTGAATTATAACAGTGATCTGCCACGGCTGAGGAATTCGTCCTATCGTGTTTCAAGTCTCCTTTATGTTCACGGATGCGGTCCGAGATATGTCGTTTGGTTTAACCAATGTAGCTGCTACCACAGAGGCAAACTAGTTTGTAAACGCTTGGGTACTGTATGTCTGGAACTACATCTTTTACAGACGGAACCAGATCACGGATTTTATGTACTGTGTTATTCAAGATTTTGGAGATCTTTTTTGTGACCCCCGCAATGTAGGGTAATGTGATGGTTTTGAATGGCTCCTCAAGAGGATCTATCTTCATGACTGGAGTGATGGCTTTGCGGATTGTGTAGTCGGAGTAACCATTCGCCTTGAGAGCTTGGTGTACGTCCTTGAGTTCACTGGCAATGTGTTCCTGGCCGGAAATGCATTGGACTCTATGGTATAGAGTCTTGATGAGGGAGTTCTTCAAGGATAGATGGTGGTGGGAATCTGGTTTTAAGTAAGCATTCGTATGGGTAGCTTTCCTGTAGACAGAGTGGCTCATTGAACCATCAGGTCTCCTGTTAATTAGGACATCCAAAAAAGGTAGCTTGCCATCTTTTTCGACTGCCATGGTAAATCTGATAGCTGGGTGTATGGAATTGATGTGGTTGAGGAATTGGTCTAGAGTAGGCCGGCCATGTAGCCAGATGACAAAAGTGTCATCCACTTACCTTCTACGTGACTTTACCGAAAGAACCAAGAATGCGATTTGAAGCATGTTTTATTTTCAAAATGGAAATATGTTTTTTTTTGGGGGGGAGGCAGAGTTTTGTGACGTCATATTTGAGGGGGGGGGGGTGTTCTGGTGTCCTAATTAAAAGGAGACCTGATGGTTCAATGAGCCACTCTGTCTACAGGAAAGCTACCCATACGGATGCTTACTTAAAACCGGATTCCCACCACCATCCATCCCAGAAGAACTCCCTCATCAAGACTCTATACCATAGAGCCCAATGCATTTCCGACCAGGAACATATTGCCAGTGAACTCAAGCACGTACACCAAGCTCTCAAGGCTAATGGTTACTCCGACTACACAATCCGCAAAGCTATCACTCCAACCATGAAGAAGGACCCTCTTGAGGAGCCATTCAAAACCATCACTTTACCCTACATTGCGGGGATCACAAAAAATATTTCCAAAATTATTGAATAAACACAAGATCCAGGTCCGATTCAACACATTACATAAAATCCGTGATCTGGTTCCATCTGTAAAAGATGTGATTCCGGACATACAGTACCCTGGCGTCTACAAACTAAGTTTCCTCTGTGGTAGTAGTTACATTGGAGAAACCAAACGACATGTCTCGGACCGCATCCGTAAACACAAAGCAGACCTAATACACGGTAGGACCAACACCTCGGCCGTGGCAGATCACTGTTATAATTCAGTAGGCTTAATTGACATTGACTTCTCCAAGACAGAGGTTATCTGCAAGCCATCTGGCTACCATGAGAGATTCGTTCATGAGGCTATCCACATATACAAACACAGAGACAATTTCAACCGAGAAGATGGAATTTGGCTTAGCAATCATTGGAAGGATTTGATACACCATTTCGGGTCTTAATTGATTGTTCACGCTTATGGTGGCTTTCAGACCGCATCCATTATTTTCGTCTCCCCCCTCCTCTTTCCGAACATAGATGGACTCGTACATCTGAATAACTGCCAAATCGCTCTCTGTGGTGCTAACGTTAAAAAAAACGCCACTTTTTTCAAATTTTCTTGCTGTGGTTTTCACACCTGATGATGATTGCTTGTGTTGCAGTCGAAACGTCGTGAGAATTTTATTGTTTTATATTTTCATTATTTTATTGTTTCCCTTCTACGTGGTGACTTTACCGAAAGAACCAAGAATATGAATCCCTGCAGTCACGAAAGCTTTAAATTAAAAATTATGCTTCAAATCGCTTTAAGCTATTGTCATTGTAGTGCGTATTCAATATGGCGCTGCACTCTGATGTTGTAGGAGTGTTGTTATAACAATTAGTGTTGTTAACAATTCTAGATTTATTTAAAGTTGTGCATTTTGTTGTGACGTCACATTTCTCAAACCCCCCCTCGTCACACATCGTCACAAATATCTGACCCCCCCCCACCCCCCCCCCCAGGTGCGTGACGTAATTTGTGGACGGCCCCCTTTGTGTAGAATATAAGTTTATACAATTGTAGTGACATCGATGGTGTCACTTTATGGTGCCGGTCCGACAGGGCCACGGCACGCAATGCACTGGCATAGCGGGCACCCCGTAGGCGGGTGTAGTACCAGCCCTAGCGGGGCTTGGCGTGCGCTGGGATAGCGCGGGCACCACACATAGCGTGCAGTGCGGGCTCCCACAAGGGGGGAGTAGGAGAGTGTCAGCCCAGGGGCAGGGTTGCCCCGGGCCATGGCACTCTGGTTGACCCCGCAGACACGTGATCTGGAGTGTCCACAGAGAAGCCCCCAGGTGGGGGGGCTAGGGGGTGATCACGTGTCCGGGGAGAGCTCTCGAGAGGGATCGAGAGGGAGCTGGAAGGCTCCAGAAGGGGGACGGGGCCGAGGGCGGAGCAGCCCCGACCCATGGAGGGATATGAGGCGGGTCCCCGAGACGGACCGGGGTCGCTACATCCTCCAAGCTGAAGCTCCACGTCCACAAGCTGAAGCTCTACTTCCTGCAAGACGTCAACACGTGGTCGAGGACCCGAGTGAGAGGGCCCGACCCTTCGTAGCTGTAACACCTCAGTATAGTGTAGTTCGCTGGATTGTCACCACCCTCGGCTGTATCTGGTGAAGGGGGCAGTTACCCCTTTGTGTTAGGTGTTGATGTTATAATAAAGGTGTTGCCTCCAAAGAACAACGTTTGCGACTCAGTTGGACTCATTACACAATTAAACAGACAATATGTCACCTTCCTATATCTGACCCTCCACGTAAAAAGCTATGAGTACTGTTTACACTTCCGTTGGCCACACGGCCTTGTTGGAGTAATTTTTCCAGCCGTCATGATTTAATATTGTAACAGTACAAGCAAACTGGGCAGGTCTTGACATTTCAAGTGTATCATCATCCGTCAGATTTGTTTAGGGGCCGTCCATAAATGACGTCACGCACCTAGGGGTGGGGGGGTCAGATATTTGTGACGATGTGCGACGACGGGAGGGGTTTGAGAAATGGACGTCACATCAAAATGCACAACTTTATATAAATATAGACAACACGTTCTACTTAATTAAATAGACTTTAATAAAATTTTCTCCTACAACATTAGAGTGCATCGCCACATTAAATACGCACAATGACAATAGTTTAAAGCAGAGCCTTGTGACGTCATATTTGAGGGGGGTCTGACAAAATCGTCCAAAATCGCGTGACGTCATTTATGGACGGCCCCATATTATGAATTATATTGGTCGCGAAAGCTTACGTGTTAAACGGGTTACACTTCGATACCAAGGTGGCTCAGTAAAACCAATTATGTGAAATGGACAGGAGATGGCAGATTTATGTTTAATCGTGCACGGCTGGTCCAGACGTCTTGAGCCCCTCCCCCCACCCTTTATGTAAGTCTGTAAAATGTAATCTCTTTTGCATAACAAAAATGACTAAGCCAAGAAAATTAATAGGGGTCACCAGACATCTGGACGATTCTGTATAGTGCAGGTGTTGGCATCCTGCGGCTCTTTAAGGGACTGCTTAGTGACGCTATACATTTAGGACCGTCTCGAATTCACATGCACTGTGGTTCTTGAAATATTGATACGATAGTGTATGCAAGTGAGTCAAGGAACCTTCTGAAACTGTATTAAGACTCGGATTTTGCCCATTATAATAAATTATAACATTACTGTACAGTATTATTATTCTGCCAAGGCACTGAGCCCGCACTTGAGATAAATGGGATAGAATCGGTTTCATCCATCCGTGATTAAATCGGTTTAAGTGCAGCGTGTTTGTGGTCTGAGCCCTGTTTTACAAAAAAACCCCAGAACACCAATTTATTTCATTTAAATCTACTCATTATTATCTCTAAAAACTATAAAATGTTTGGTGTGCCATAAAATACTAATATACTGTGTACATACTAGAGCACGAGAGTGAATGAAATGTATTGTGGAGACCTGAAAAGTTGTGGTAATTTTCGATGGGGAATTCTCTCCAATGGGGTGATGTTGCGCTGCTTATGCAAGAGTTCCAAAAAGAAATGGCTTAAATCCAATGGTGCGATACTAATAAGCACAATTTGGGGATATTTATAACAAGTTCTACCAAGTATGCAAAATGTGGATGCGCTGGACCGTATAATGAACTGGCTCATACGTCCTCTTAAGCCACTGTTTTATTCATCTACACCCCAGAATTATAAATTGAGCCATTGGTAAATCGGATATACTCAGCTTACCCATGGATAATAAAATGTATCTGGAAGAAAAAAATGTCCTATTATCCATGCGAAACCGCCAATCATGCACGCAAATTCCAAGCCACAAGCAATAACAACATGCCATGAAGTTCCAACTTCATCAGCACGGATGAGGAGTTTCACTGCACATGAAAACAGGGGACCTCAAAACATGTATATATATTTAAAGTGGTGTAATTCTTTGCATATTTATTCAGTTTAATATATTTGCTCTGTAATTACATTGCACGATAACTCAGAACTCCAATATTTGTCGAGCAGCAATATACATTAAAACAGCAAGAGGAAATGCAACTTTACAAGAGAAAATTTTATTTTAGAAAATGTATGTACATTTGAGATGATTAGAAACTTTCAGCATCAGGAAAGAAATTGCAATAAATAAACAAAACCGGTGCTCCATTATGTAAGGACATCTCATTTGCCGTCTCTTTTTTCTTTGACACTCCCTTAACAAAAACTTCACAGCACTTCGGTATCACCGAGACTTTGTACCCGGGGTATGTGACAACCCGTTTCCCGTTTATCACTTTGAAGCGCAGCGTTGTTGTGTAAACGAGAGAAAGGGGGCAATGGCGGGCACTTTGGGACCGGGGATAACGTTAATCTTTCCAAGGCGAGGCATCGACACGTGCGGCATGTCGATACATTTCGTAAATGGAATAAAATATTTTTTTTACTGTGGGGGAAAAAAAGGTGGCCTGCCCAATCAACCAGACTGGCAGTTTGGCCAGCTCTTGACTTAAAATATCATGAAGGTACCATCAGAGGGGTTGGGAGGGAAGACGAGCAAGAAGTTACACCCATATCCTACCCTCACACCGATTTGACATTTTAAGTATAATGAAGCATTGCTGCGCTTCTCAATGCCATGAGGAACCACTCCATCCATTCCTCCGGGCCATAGGGCTCTTTAAAATACCAGCAATTCCCCCAAAATCAGCAGCTCCCAGAAACACAAGTAATTCATACATTAAAACCGGGGTGAGAGTGGAGGTTATAAACTTCAAATTTACATCATATAGTTTACACTACAACTCAACAGTCCATACACCGAGGGGCTATCGCAAACCCTATGGTAGGCAGAAATCATGCAATGATCAGCGTTAGTTATTACACCCTACGCACCTTATGATTTAGTTGAATGCGTCCATTCTAATGGTCAGTTGTAGAACGGGAATGGACTGAGGACACCACGCATACACAGTACAGTTCCCGCCCATAAACGTTCTGTTTTCCCGAGATGCCAGTTTGTTCAACATCTGGTGATAGGCTCAATGAAGCTTTATGTAAAATAAGGGGAATGTATAGTTATGTAAAACCAATGCCGTCCACAACACAATGACACTTTTATTTCACACGCATCTGAAGACAGTAGTTTCCAGGCAAAGGAACAAAACAAAAAATTGAGAAGCCTCTCTGCCTGATATGATCGGAATGCCCTGATGGTACCTGCGTACACATTTATCAACGAATGCTCTTGGTCTCAGATATGCTACTACTCGCAGCATTACACGTTTTTGTCATGCCCAATGGTCTGCAATCAGATTAGAATGGTGTGAAAATTGAGTCTTAAAATTGCATACTGCACCGTTGTCACAAATGACCCAAGACTACTTGGCATGCAAATAGATGTGAAGCTGGAGAGCAAGCAAGCGTGACCAAGCCAAATCAAATGCAGCATTTGTGCCCTTAGGTGGAATACAAACCCAGTACTGGCTGGGAGTACTATCCCGTGGTAGCAAATATCTAGCAACGAAATACAGTAGCATATGCTGTGACTTCAATGTGAACCCTTTCATGCTGCCAAACAGCCAAACAATGATACATCTTTAAAGCAAACTGTGCAACCATTCCTCCTGGCAACCTTTTATAAAATTCATTGTAAACTATACTATGCAGTGCAAAATAAAACAAAATTTCCATGTCAATACATAGCCCTGATAATATTTACCAAGAGTATGAGCCACTGTTCCATGCCTTGTTTTGCAATGGAGTGTATGAAAAAAATAACAACTTCTTTTTAAAATGCATTCCTTATTCGTATAAAAAGAAATTCCTCACTGTGAGCTGGTGGTCTGTGGCTGGGGTGGCTGCTTTAAGAGAATCAGCCAGAGCTGAGCGTGTGGGTTTGATGTTGGATGTCATTCAGGGGAAATGGGTTAAAGAGGAGCTGGACAGCGCGACATTGGCAGGGGATCAAGGGGAGGAAGACGACATGCAGTGAAGCCAGTCCTCAGTCATCCTGGTCCATGTACGTTTCGCCGTAACCCGAATCTGTTCGCGAGCCCTGGCGGCGGCGTGAGTATTTCAGCTGCAGGATGTCGCCGATCTCGTCGACGGCAGCCAGTGTCTGGTGAAAAGCAAAAAAAATGGCACTTTTTAGCATCACAAGATCTAATTTATTTATTTAGCCAAGTGAGAGACCTAGATCACCCAAATGACAAAAATAATGTATTAAGTGCAGCAAAAGCAAATGGAAATCAGAACAAAAACTGGTTTACAAAAATACTGAAAATACTAAAGAAATGAACGTTGAATAAATTACATCTCCTGTAACGTACATTGGCCCAGATGGTTAAAGCCACGGCACAACAAGTGTGACACACGACTCATACCTCGTCAAGCATTTCCCGCGTGTGTGCAGCAGATATACAGAAGCGAGCACGTGACTCGATGATGGGTGTCGCGGGGAATCCCACAACCACCACACCAATGTTCCTCTTCATCATCTCACGGCCGAAAGCTCTGCAAATTTGCAATCAAAAGGAAGGGGAGCAGCAGAGGGGGACACATCCCAGCACAACGACAACACTGGCACCTAACCTATACTACCATACTACCCACAAGACATGCATGCAACCCTTGATGATTTTCAGAGATCACGAGTTCACAAAGCAATTAACAATGTAATTGTTTTAAATCACGTTTGTAGGTAGTGGAAGCCGTTTTATACAGCCTGCCTTGTTGTATGCTGCTTTCTTAGGTCCTTCCTCAGTGGGACAACAGTTCTCTCTTGCACAGTCTGGTCAGTTGACATGCAGTTCCATTAATCATTGATTATGACTTTTATCATAAAGCAAACAATGAACTAAACAATAATAACACCATGATGTTCAGTCTGAGAAGAAGTGTAAACAAGATAATGGTGCAAAGAGAAAGGCAAGGTTGTTGAGAGAACTACAAAAATAGAAATAAAAGTTCCATGACCTGGCTTCGAAAGGAAAGTTACCGGATAGCACACATTCGGCACTGCAAATCGGGCATGGAGCAGCGGGGGTCAACAAGGCAGGGGTTCTCAACGCTACGCGAGACTGGATTGGGGGTGACAGCCAACCCACTCACGGCCCAAATTCACCACTAGAGCACTCAGTGGCGAGTCTGGCGATGGCTGCCGGTGGTGATCAAATCAGCCACAGACAAACATCAGACACGACCCCTCGACTCAGGAAGGTTTTAGTCAACCACGAGGGTCCGAACGGCAGAGAGTGGAGGTCAAATGAGAGGACCAGTTGGGGTCACTCTTGTTACCAGAGACCAGGTGACGCTACCAACTCTGCCGCCGCCACCACGTGCTGAAGGCAGTGATTTAGGGCCGCGAAGTGGGCCAGGGGACCCCTCCCGGAACGTCACGCCGAGATCCCTCGGCCCGCTGACCCCCTCTGCTCCGTACCCAATTTTGGCGGGCATGTACAGCATGACGGGAACGACGGGCGAGTCCTCGTTGCCATAGGTGATGAAGCCCATCTCGCGTATGCGCCGGCGAAAGTAGCGCGTGTTCTCCGCAAGCTGTCGGATGCGTTGGGCGCCTACGGGGGTGGTAAGGCACGTACACACACACACACTTTCGTGACCAATCTGTTTTATAAAATGAACATTTTCAAAATACAAGGCAACAAATTAATCATTTTAAGCAACATAGCACTTATTTTATACAGAAATGTATCAATAATTCCCTGGGGCAGTACATAATTCCTAAACTATTCAGATGGATATACTATGACGGCCAAGCCACTGTGATAGAAACAAAATTGAAAAACATGTGGCGCAATAAGTCTAGCGGTTGAAACACCTCTCACGTTACACCCCCTCCCTTCCCTTCAACCCTTAAATTAACAACCAGAAGTAACATTGACGATAGAGGCAGGAGGGGATGAGAAGTACGAGAAATCGTCTGACCAAGAGTAGTGCCGTCCTCTCCCATGATGCACTTCATGGACTGCAGGATCTGCTCGATGATGGGCGGCGACATGGACGTGGCGTAGACGGCGCTGTGCGAGTTCATGCGCAGGTAGTCCACCAGATCCTAGAAGGGGCAGGACACAGATACAAAAAGTGTTAAAGACAAAGTCCTTTTCAATTATTTACCCAGGAAAGCCTCGATGAACCGAGACTTTATAGACGGATCGTGCGCTGCAAGTATTTGGTCAAAGTATCTGCAGAAAAATTAACTGTGCAAATAACACTTAAAAATACAGTACACAAATAGGTCAAAAACCTACTTGCTGCTTTATCATCTATTGCACACGTGATGATTATATGTGATCAACTAACCCTGCCCCCCCCCAAAATTGCTCGAATAAAGATGTGCTTTAAGGATAAATTTTGTGACCGCTTGCTTTCTAAACAATTATTTATCTATTAAAATAAATGTTTTCATTCAAGTTGCATGGATCACACTGTACGTATATGAATAAATTCGTTTCAGTTTTTGAATGTGTAGATTATTCACATGACCTACAGTGAGGGAAAAAAGTATTTGATCCACTGCTGATTTTGTACGTTTGCCCACTGACAAAGAAATGATCAGTCTATAATTTTAATGGTAGGTTTATTTGAACAGTGAGAGACAGAATAACAACAAAAACATCCAGAAAAACACATGTCAAAAATGTTATAAATTGATTTGCATTTTAATGAGGAAAATAAGTATTTGACCCCCTCTCAATCAGAAAGATTTATGGCTCCCAGGTGTCTTTTATACAGGTAACGAGCTGAGATTAGGAGCACACTCTTAAAGGGAGTGGCCCCTAATCTCAGCTTGTTACCTGTATAAAAGACACCTGTCCACAGAAGCAATCAATCAATCAGATTCCAAACTCTCCACCATGGCCAAGACCAAAGAGCTCTCCAAGGATGTCAGGGACAAGATTGTAGACCTACACAAGGCTGGAATGAGCTACAAGACCATTGCCAAGCAGCTTGGTGAGAAGGTGATAACAGTTGGTGCGATTATTCGCAAATGGAAGAAATACAAAAGAACTGTCAATCTCCCTCAGCCTGGGGCTCCATGCAAGATCTCACCTTGTGGAGTTGCAATGATCATGGGAACGGTGAGGAATCAGCCCAGAACTACACGGGAGGATCTTGTCAATGATCTCAAGGCAGCTGGGACCATAGTCACCAAGAAAACAATTGGTAACACACTACGCCGTGAAGGACTGAAATCCTGCAGCGCCCGCAAGGTCCCCCTGCTCAAGAAAGCACATATACATACCCGTCTGAAGTTTGCCAATGAACATCTGAATGATTCAGAGGACAACTGGGTGAAAGTGTTGTGGTCAGATGATGAGACCAAAATGGAGCTCTTTGGCATCAACTCAACTCACTGTGTTTGGAGGAGGAATGCTGCCTATGACCCCAAGAACACCATCCCCACCGTCAAACATGGAGGTGGAAACATTATGCTTTGGGGGTGGTTTTCTGCTAAGGGGACAGGACAACTTCACCGCATCAAAGGAACGATAGACGGGGCCATGTACCGTCAAATCTTGGGTGAGAACCTCCTTCCCTCAGCCAGGGCATTGAAAATGGGTCGTGGATGGGTATTCCAGCATGACAATGACCCAAAACACATGGGCCAAGGCAACAAAGGAGTGGCTCAAGAAGAAGCACATTAAGGTCCTGGAGTGGTCTAGCCAGTCTCCAGACCTTAATCCCATAAAAAAATCTGTGGTGGGAGCTGAAGGTTCGAGTTGCCAAACGTCAGCCTCGAAACCTTAATGACGTGGAGAAGATCTGCAAAGAGGAGTGGGACAAAATCCCTCCTGAGATGTGTCAAACCTGGTGGCCAATTACAAGAAACGTCTGACCTCTGTGATTGCCAACAAGGGTTTTGCCACCAAGTATTAAGTCATGTTTTGCAGAGGGGTCAAATACTCATTTCCCTCACTAAAATGCAAATCAATTTGTAACATTTTTGACATGCGTTTTTCTGGATTTTTTTGTTGTTATTCTGTTTCTTACTGTTGAAATAAACCTACCATTAAAATTATAGACTGATCCTTTCTTTGTCAGTGGGCAAACATACAAAATCAGCAGGGTATCAAATACTTTTTTCCCTCAATGTATGGGGTCACGAGAGGGTGCTACAATTACAATAAACGAAACCAAACAATTATTGCTAAGCACAACCCAAATTCTGACAATTCATGAACTCTCAAAGGGGCCCAAATCATTATAATCCCATCGATTGGTATGGGGGGGGGAGGGGGCTGCCTCATCCCAACCTTCCCTTTCACTGGATACCACTAACTTCCACCCTTGCCCCCTCGACCCACACCTTACGACCGCCGATGTATCCTCCGCAGGCGCCAAAGCTCTTTGTGAAGGTGCCCATCAAGACGTCCACATCCTGGGGGTGCAAGCCAAAATACTCCACGACGCCACGACCCGTGGGCCCCACGGCGCCGATGCTGTGCGCCTCGTCCAAGTATAGGTAGGCCTTGTAGCGTTTCTTCAGCGCCACCACCTCCGGCAGGCGCACAATTGACCCCTCCATGCTGCACGCAGTGGGGAAAAGCAGAAGCCACAGGCGGCTGCGTTAATTCACCGGCTACAGAACGAGCAGGGGATGTGGAGGAGGAGGAAGTGGAGGGGGGCAAAGCCTCCTCGCTGTTGTGTAGCCGTATTCAATCTAACAAAGTCATCCTTCATTTAATACAAATTAAGTCCTTTGCAAGTTCCCAGGAAAGCCTCACTTAGGGCCGAGGTATGCACCACCAACAGCATGCGAGACACCGATGGCACAACGAACAGCAGATATCGTTATATTTTATTTACGTTTCATATTGATATTCTATATGCATGAGTACGTAAGACACAAAGCGGACTCGTGTATGAAATTACATAATAGCACAGACATCCAGACAGAAGCCTCGTTAGTATTCTTAGGGTTTGTCATCAATGCCTATTATTCTTAGGGTTTGTCATCAATGCCTAAAGTTCAAAGACAAAATCATGACTGTAAAAGTTGATTATTGATGCCGGATCCTTGCAGTACAGGATGCATATTTGACCAAGCACAGCCTTCTTCTGTTTATGCGTCTAGATAATGGAACCAAACCAACTAAAATTTTAGACAACCCCCCAACTGAAGTGGTATATGCCTACTGTGGCAGGTGACCACGGAGTTGCCTGCTAAAATAGTTCCATGCTGGGATTCACCCCATGACTGGCCTCTGGCTGGGGACACTGCCATCCTTACGGATGCTGTGTGGTGAGAAATAATGTATGAAAATATGGATATCTAAATGTACAAATATATACTTAGGCATAAGTAGGAAAATAATGGATATTTGCAAGCATAATCGGATGCATGTTTTGTCAGTGCGAGAATACATTATAATCAATTAATCGTGCTACACCTATCAGCAAGTGAACACATAATTCTGGTTATTCCAGAAACCAAAGTGGCTGCCTTCTGGATGCCATCTGGTGGTGGTGGGGCAGAGGGGGTGGTGTGTGTGAATTTTCGGAGGTCACCTGTAGATGCCCTCCACCAGGATGAGAATCTTCTTCCAGGGCCGGTGTGTGCGTGGTTGCCCGTTCACGATTGCGTCCCTCAACAGCTTCTCTAAGTTCACCATGTCTGCCAGCACAATGAGCAGCAACGCCACAGTTAATAGTTGTGGGGAGCGCGCGGTAATATACGTGCTCCTTAAAGGTGCAACCAAAACTAATGCAGTCGCCTTTTGATTATCTGTGGTCATATTTCCCAAATTGGGTATTGACCGTGCTTGTAAAGTAATATATTTATTTCCGCTGGTTTAAATATTAGTTGTTCCTCACTCATCGAGGTTCAGTGACTCAGTGCCCACACCATCACCACCATCCTCAATTGGTTTGTATAATTAATTATGCTTAAAACATGCGTTAGATTGCAATATACATAGCCTAGTTATATATAGATAACACAGCACTCAGTTAAGGGAGCCAAAGGGTTACCCTTTTGCTATGTCAGGCAAATATTATGCCACCTAAGACACTTTGTATGTTTTCACAAAAACTACAAAACTCCGGAAATAATCTCTGCAAAACTCAAAGCTTGCCAACAGTAATGCCCAGATTGCCAACAAAATATTTTCCAAGTATTTTGGTATACATAAAAAATATATATTCATGTTACCCTGCATACTAGCACGATCACGGCTCAGACCAAAAGGATGTGGATGTAAGGTCATGCATTCACTGTTAACAACTGCTTACAGCGAAATCCCCGAAAAAAAAACACTCTTAATGAACTACCTTCTCAGCTTTTTGTTGTTGCGTTTTCCATTCACGTAAAATAATGATTAATGAGCGAGGCGAGCAGCTCACCGTTGTGCTTGAAGACGCGGATGGTGGCGGTGGAGAGGCGAGCTCCCAGGACGAGGGAAGCGTGGTTCAACTCGTCGCTCAGGATGAGACAGCCCTGGGCGAGATGCACGATCGCCCACATTTAACTTCGCAGACCTTCAGCAGCAAGTTCCACTGATGAGTTAGGGTAGGGCACGCTGGCATCACGATGAGATGGTGCCGTCAGTTTTATCCTGGGCTGATGTTCAAGACCAAGGCTGCACCAAGTGCTAACTGAAGGCTGAGTGCACCAAGGCCAGACCCAGATCATGTTTGGATACAAGTTGGCACTGTTTTTCCAATTAGAAGTAGGAGAAAGATTTCCATTCTTAAAAAAAAAATCACTGCATCAGGTCAGAGTGCATAAAAAAAAACACGAGGTCATTCCACTTCTACAAGAAAGACAACAATTGCCTGTGCAGCTTACATATACTGTTGGGGCAAGTGCTGTTACCGAGCATCTATTACCGCTGGCACAGTCCGAGCAGGACTACACCCATCCACCTTTGTCTCCTCAGTGCTTTTGTTTGTACACTGCACCTTATTTAAGGCTGAGTGGATACACAAGCATTTATAACTTGAAAAAAACATGGCCAGAGCTGGGCTATCCAATTATTTAAGCCATTGATTAGCGATTATCAATTCGATTACCAAATTGGATAAAACAATAATGTTTGGAAAAGTCTCACTGTTACACTTGTGCCGCTGGACGAGAGGTGACACGCGGGGGCGATTGGCGACGTCACCGGCATCATCAGCCGTGGCTTGGAGGGCGTTTCCCGCCTTCGGGAAGCAGCATGTGGGAGCGGCCACCATTTTAACGTGGCACGAGTAAATCGACCGCAACAAAGGTAGCCTATGACAATTCTAGTCAATGAATTGGCTTAATCATCTACTTGTCCCAACACTGAAATGTGATCAAAGCTTGACCTTGGTCCCGTCGCCCCCTCCTCACCTTGCCGACGAGGGCCGGGATGTTCATGGAGTTGGTGGCAAAGCCCATGCCGAAGGCCATGGCGGCCTCCACACCCAGGAAACGCGCCACCAGCTTCTCCAGCTCCTCATGCTTGTCCAGGTTCCCTGTAGACACACACGCCGAGAAACGATTAACATTTCGCCAAACACCAAGGCAGCAGCTGGCACCGAGGCGACAGCTGACACCGAGGCGGCAGCTGGAAATCAATGGGAATTTACTAATACTGCATAGACGGACAAACAAAGAAGCAGACAATAAACACGACAGCAGGGAGAGAATGGCAAACATGGACAGGAGGAGAAACAGACAAAAAAGATGGAAGACAGACAACAACACAGGGCAGACAGACCGATGCATGGTTGGCTATGTACGGTGTGAAAGAAGTTCAACATACATACATTGGCAGAGAAGCAGACAAAGAAACTGACATGCACACAGAGAATGGAAAACACAGCAGACAGAGATGAAGACAAGAGACAGTAAACTACAGAAAGACATACATACATAGATCACAGTAATTATGCCATTTAATTATCCAGTAACGCCTTGCTGAGTAACAAGACTTGTCAGGAAGGCGCTGCATTGAGATGTTGGCAAAATGTATTTTAAGGAGTGTTGTGTGTATGGAGTACTCCGATAAACCAACCACCCCTAACGAGGGGGATAACTCAAATGTGTGCACACACATCCTCATGATCCCACTTTCTGGCCTGTAATTTTCTGGCCACACAAGTTGCATACATATTTGTGATCCACTGGCACTTGGATCCAAAGTACTGGATTACAGGAGGGCATCACCATCACACAAGATGCGAGCCAAATGGACACGAAGGGACTGGGAAATAAACAGAAAGTCACAGGCAGAACGACTATCAAAATAAGCGCCTTGCATGACTCCCTCAAATTTGTTTCACTGCCCAGTCATTAATTTAAATCACAAATACGAATTAAATAATATGAATGAAAAAATAAGTCCTTTGTCAATCCACTGCTGGATGAAGGCCTCCCTACAATGTGATGGCCAAAGGGGTTCTATGACCATGTTTCACTATTCTGATTAGTATTACGCCCTGGACCGGTTTGGATATTACTCTTCACTGATGTTGGCCGTGGCCTGGAATCGAATTCACCACCGTTCTCCGCACACATTAATCAAGAGCGGTTAAATGTTAAATCTACCTTGTCCGGTTCGGCTACGCACAGTGCGAAATAATTTCAACATAGATATTTCTGCACCCAGAAATATGACAACATGAACCACGCGTGGAACGTCCCCAAGTCGATATCCACACGTTCAGAGTGCTCAGACATCGTGCGATTACACAGACTTTCTAATTTAGTCCTGGATCCGCCTTCTACGTTCCTGTTTCTAGGCATTACTCTAGTCTTCCAGCAACCAAGACCACATTCAGTGAGAAATTAAGCCCTGAATACCAGTTTTATAAAATTGATTGCAGTACTTCAAAGCCCTATGACTTTCCCCTTTCTTATTTGGGACAAACAATAAATACCTGCGAAGGCAACGTATTTAATTATCACAAAGCTCTGCGTCAGCTGTTGCTACATCAGCAGAACAGGGTTTTTTTCTCTCTATACGCTTCGTGTAACCTCTTGGTGAAATACAGTAACGTCCGAAGAATGTGAAATGCTGGTCCTGTCAGCACTTGTTCTTACTGCACGTACCACCACGGTAGCGCCGGATTTAGACAAACCCACCCGTTCACCCCCTTTGCAAGCACATTAATCTGGTCGAGCGATACGGGCAGAATTCTGTATCACTGGCAGATTAGATCAATAATGCCACCAAAACGATTGGCATATAACCGTTAAGCGACCTTCAACAGTTTAACAAATACTGTCCTCTGGTCTTAAATCATGAATATATGATTGAACGCATACATTTCACTTCATGGGTTTCGTTTTCCTGTAACTGGAAATTACTATTAGATCAATTTGCCGCGTGCTTCATTGGTTCAAGCTGTTTGGCTCCACTCGCCATGTCACATTTAGGCAGAAACAACACGAGGCTTAGACCGACGGGCTCGGTTTGTATTCGCCGCGTTTCGTTCACGAAGTGGTGGCAATTACGGGCACTTTGTTTTATTTGATTATTCTATTAGGGAACTACTACTGTGCGGGGGAATGAGTTTGCGAATCAGTCATCACGGTGGGCAACCTCCGAGACCCATTCATTCAGTTTTCGGAAGGCACGTTCAGCCGAGAGTGGTCTCGTGTTCAAACATGGCCATGAGTTTCTGTGTTAAGCAATTAGAAGAATAAATAACAGGAGCACCTTGCACAATTTTTCTGTGCAAAAATGTGTTCCTTCTATGAACCATTTAAAGCAACTCTGGGCACAAAACAAGCACTGGGTAATGCTCACCTTCGCTGCTGGTTCTGAGCTAATGGTGGGAAAGCCACCATTCCTATGCCATAAACCAATCCCATTCATTCGATGGCCACTGTTGACTTCCCAAGTGGTGTGATATAATGAAAGACATTAGTAAATCCTAGCTGGGAGGCATGTAATGATTCATCCCACCAGCGATTCATTGAGTCATCACTATTATGGTTGACATTTGAAGCAATCATTATAATCAATGTACAGTATTTGTTCTACTTTTTTAGAGTCCCGTTTGTTTGGTTTACTCAGTTTTGCCTCATCTGTACAGTTACATCACCGAATAACCCTGAACGTAACACAAGCAAATAATAAACAATCGATTCTCGGGTCCACGAATCCCAAGCTTGTACCGTGAGCTTAAGAATCTATAATATTATATCAACTCATCGTTTCGTGAATACTATCAAGATTAACTTTAAAACACATTTCAACCCGGGATTAACTCGCCACCCGCCAACATTACGTGTACCCTTACCTAACCTTTCCTTTGCCAGGGTTCTTACTTGAATGCAAAGCATGTAACGATCACTACCACCCTCGCACCACACAGACCTCTGCGAGCAACGCGCCATCTCGCTCTACCCGTTTAAGTTGCTAAAACTGGCTCTGCCACAAGCGGCATTCCTCCGCCACCACGCCCACCCCGGCAATGCCGCAAGACCGGGCAAAAATAAAATCTACAGTGCAAGAGTCCAATCTGCCCACGCTACGGCAACGTCTGCACAATGGGACCCCCCCCCTTCCCCGCCCCCCACCAAGTCGACATCCCGTGGTGTCGTTACCGGCAAGGCTGGAGCCCTGTGTGTGTGCAGTGAACCGTGAAGGACTATTTCGCCTTAAAAACAATGTGTTTACATTACCTTTTCATCTTTGCCGTGCAAAACAACGTACACTGCCTTCACTGTTAAAAACCAGCAGCGAACATTTCCTGACATTGTCATCTCCTCTGCTGCTGCCAATACCGGAGTCAAGTACCGATACAAATACCAACACATCTCGTGCTGGTATTTGTATCGGAGTGGTGCTGGGACAGTTTGTACGTGTCCGTGGGAGTTGTGTATTAAACCTAGCTTCTACGAAAATTATGTAACTGGGGGAACGGTGGAAAATGGATAGGGTACTGGGTTACAAACGCGGCGATACGAGCTCAATTTCTAAATAGTTTTTTGAGTTCTATCTGAAATGGTCTTGGAACTGCTCCCACCACCCCCCTTTCACTAACACACCGACCCATGTGGTAAAGTATGGTCAACACCACTCCCACGATTGACACAACTTCAGTGGATTCATGTTTAAAGTGTATTTTGTTTAACTAGGTGCAGACTCAAGAAACCAAGATGAGTCTCATTTGCAAGAGTGATCGTGGGTATCTCTGCCAGAAGGATGCAATGATTGCTATGTATCCAAATTCAGTCATTTGTGGGTCATTTTTCAATTTGGGCATTTTAAAAATATGTTTTTATCACAATACATAATTAAAATCGTGCATTTAAGAATCGATCTCTTTTCGTTCGTGCATGTTGAATATCATAGGTTAATGTCACCCCTGCAGACTAGAGGCGTTACCTTCACCACATTCTTTAATAATAATAAAAAAAATTCATGACATTAGAACCTCAAAATTTATTCCTACACATATGCAAACAATCTGCCGACATTACATTGAGCCTAATGGGAACAACACTACTACAAGGGAGAAGAAACATTCCTGAAACGAATTGCAACCCTGAAGTAATTTAATCAATGGGGTGGGGGTAAGTGGTTGTTGAATGGTTTTAACCCTGAACCACCACACAACACAAAGTCCTGCTGACACCGAAGTTGTAAAATGTTCGGTGCGGCTTTGCAAAGCTTCACGAGCCAGCGGCGCTGGAAAGAATCACAGTTCATGAACAGTAAACATTGGATTCGCTCTATGATTAATGGTGAACGGGGGGGGGAGGTGAGAATTGGACAAAAGCAGATCCTGGCCTCATCCAATGCAATGGGCCAAAGCCAAATACAGCCCCATATATTCAGCAACAAAGAATTCACACCAGCTGCCCTGTACTAGTTACCCTCCACAAGCCCTACTCAAGGTTATCATCATTGGCCATGATCTCACAGAGCTGCTGGATGAAGGCTTCCCATCGCCATCCTTTACAGTCCTGTGATAGTACAATCCATGGTTCCCTCCCTATGTCATCGCTAAAATCATCTCCGTGGGCGTGTCAACTTCTTTGGCTACCGTTCCGTCACCAGTCTCGTCTACCGACCATAACCCCTTGAAGCCATTATGTGACCCGCCCTTGCCCATCAGTCAGGGTAGGTGACATCTGTGATTCGCATGCATTGCCCAAATCCTTTAGGTTGACGTCACAAAACCCCAAGGGCAGCACAGCCACACAAACGGCAACACAAAGCTGGCAAGCCTAGGCAGGCTGAGCCCACAAAGTAAAAGTGTGGAGCCAAACCGCATGCTTACAGGCACACCACCACCACTGGTTATCCCAGAAAGCCGCAGTGTTTTGTTTCTTGGCCAACGCGAATGAAGCTGCCGATTCAGCCCGGCCTTGGCCAGAGGCAGGTAATGGTCGGTCGGCCACCCATGCACGATTCTGCCAGCTGGGCAGCATTGAAGAAATACGAGGAGACGTTTGGGGAGACAAGTAGCCAAGGGAATCCATGTTGAGCATCCAAGGGTGACGGGTGAAGGATAGAAATCAGAGGGCCACAGAAAATGGCTCGCTGACACTTCGCTCCTGAAAGTAAATAAAAAACTGGGGCAGCTGCTTCAATGACATCTATGCTCCCACACCCATGGTGATGATGTATTTAAAATGCAGCCCACTGATGCACCCAATGTATAATATTAAATTATCATTCACAGCCCTCTGCCAATTAATTTCTGGATGGATGACGGCTTCGCATGGCCTCTTGGGGTTGGTTGCTTGACCATGCTTCGCCATGGTTCATAGCGCAGTGTACTACTCACTGTCACCAGTCTACCACCCTCAACGTTTAAGCCATTCCTACCCCTCCGAAGTAAATGTTTAACCGGCTTATTCAAACTGTTTAAATCTACAACCTAATAACCCTGGTGCCACTGCTCCAGGCTGCCGACTATCAGTCGCCATCTCGAACTCAAGGCACAGGGGCAATTTCACAATAATGGACGTCCATCCGCCTCCGTCCATCCGCCTCCGACATGCCAGTCCCCACACGCCAGTCCCCGTGGGACCAAGCAAGCAAACTCCCCCCACCACCCCAACAAAACCTCAACCCAGCTACCCCAGTCGTGATATTTTTTTTACATTGGCAGAAACGGACTATGTATCAGGTCGTTTACTTATATTTTTATTGCACATTTAATTTGGATACACCCAAAAGATATAAGAATGAGCACACACCTTTTCATGGTTAAAGTTTACGTATGTTTGCACGTATATACTGTACGTGTGTATATACAAGTCATCCTATTTGTATGTGTATATTTCACATCACAATGCCTCAAAGTACACCTCGGCTGCCATACGTGTATAGGTGACATGACCACCGTTTGTTTGGTGGTTGTCGGCAGTTGTTGCTAAGTATGTGTAAGTATACGTATGGAGCGGTGGTTTGCATACTGTGACATAAACCCAGCTATGTAGTTAGATTCATGACCATGAATAAACTTGTTTATGTTTAGTTTGTAGTCCTTCCCCCACACCTCCAATTAGCACGGTTGGGTTGGCTACGTACGGTGCGAAAGAAGCTCAACATGCATACATACATAACCCTGTCCTGGATCTCCCCGAGATCAACTCAACCTTAAAATTACTACCTAGTGCAGTGGGTACACATCATGTCTGGGCGGAAAAAGGTGGCTGGGCGGACGTCGTGTTAATTACACAACTCTATGCCGGATTCAATAGGTGCTCACAAATAACGCTTGTCCCAACAAACTGTATGGCTACAGGGGGTATTCATCGTGCGAGCATGTTCAGGTGTGAACGTAAAGCGTTGTTAAACGTGAACTTGGGGTCACTCTAGTCGTCACGGAAAGCTGAGACAGTGCAGACCAAACCCGCCAGTGACTGCGTGCGTTATCAACTGACCTGTGGTTTGGTTGCGAAACAACGACACCTAAACAATCCCTCTCCCTCCCCACCTCCTGGTGGTCATGTGCTGCTCAACAGAGGGAGGGACCCTTGCACAGACATTCAACTCCGCCCTTTCATTATTAAACGTGCAAAAATAGATTCCATTGGATGAAGCGCGCACGTGAAACGGATAGCTCTTACGGCATTAGCTCTTAAGCTTGTAATCAGGATGCCCCAATAGCCGCCCAATCTTGTCAGATCTCGGAAGCTCACGCACGGGATTTGAACCTGGTCAGTAGGTGAGCAACGGGAGGAACGCTCACCCATTTCCTGCCGCGTGCTGCACACGCCCACGCCGTACTTCTGCGCCACTTGCGCCGCCGCCTCCGTGCAGGGCCCCACGTTTTCGGCGAAGCCCAGGTAGTTGTATGAACCCATGTTGATCACGTCCTTGACCCGCCCAGTGAACCTGCGGCAGAGTGAGTTTTGTTGGGAATTAAAAAAAAAACGATGACCACATCTCTAAAGCAATTCAAATGCTTTCTGTAAACAGTGAGAAACTAATCGCAGGAAAATACGTCCAGGCTGAAAATAAATAGGAACATTACGAGTAATAACACGCACACAAGATGCTAGATGGTGGGTTTAGGTCAAAGGCCATATTTGAGATTTACCATAATAGTACGCTTATAAATAAATGAAGACTTTTTTGTATGTCATATCATTAAAAACTAACTGGCTCATTTGCAAGCGCTAGGCGGAGAGTTGTATCGTAGGATCATGAGCAGGTGGTTTGATTGTGGATAATGATGGCGTTGAACAGGAAAAAATTTTAATTTTTTGGAATCGATTTTATTTCCCATAACGAGTGACTGTATGAAAGTGGAAACAATTTTCCTTCTCTGACAAGTGTATCTGGGTGTACCACTGACAGTCAGTGCGATGTACCTGAAGTTCCAGTTGTAGTCATCGGTAACGCGCTCCATCACCTTAAACCTGGAACCAGGGACGCTGCATATGGGCCGGTTCCAGTTGTCTCGGATCCTCATGTAAAGGTTTCGCGTGTAGAAATTTTCAAAGTCTTGATAGAGCGGGACAAAGTCCTAGGGAGAAGGGGGGCACGGCAAATGGCGACGTTTGTGATGCTCAATAACGTGACTGGGGTTATCGTCCATTCATTTGCCAAGCTACCCACTCGCTCGCTCACCCACCCGCATCCTCACTCGTCCACAGTACCACCACCCCTCCCTGCTGGCTTGCGCTCACCCACCTACCCACTTACTCACCCACTAGTGTGCTCGTTCACTTGCCCACCCACCAATTCATTAATCCACTCACCAACCCACCCATTCACCCACTCATTCAGGTGACTAACCACTCGCTCAGTTTCCGACACTCGCTCACCTCCCCACACACGTGTTTACTTGCCCATTCACAGTATGATTTTATGGATTGTCACGATTAATGGTCACGATTTTGTTTTAGAATATTTTTTTTGTGTAATTTAAACAGTCTCATTCATATTACTTGTTTGTTCCATCTCATTTGAACATTTGTGTTCGCTCTATTTACTTAAATGTAACAATCGGTGTACCAATACAACGATTCAGATGCAAATCTACTATATTTCTCATGATACATGCCATCGAATTCTGAAACAGATTATTTGCTATTCGTACATGTGAACTAATTACTAATTAGACAATAATTTCGCATGACCTACAATGTATGGAATCTCGAATCAAAATGTGACCTCCCCCCCCCCCCAAATGGTGAAAATTAATTAACTCACAAGTGGGTGTTTCCTTACAGGTCTGACCTTCCCCTACTGGACATCTGTGAAAAACAGCTTCATAACTCATCGGATTCCTCCAGGATAAGTAAAGATTCTGATTCTAAGGTCTAATTACTACAATTTGCTTTTGTCACAAATCATTACACGCAGCATTCAATTGTGTTTAACCTGTAATATAATAAGCCGCTAAAAAACACAAGGACCACATGTAAGATATACTATTCTATGTATAAGGGGTGGATAAGTGGCACAGGGTATAGCGCAATTGAGCTACGGACCTGGAAATCCCGAATTTGATTCCTAGCCACAGCTAACATCAGTGGTTAATGGTATCTGAACCTGTTCTGGGCTTTGAAAGAAATGAATGCATCTTAGTGAACTCATTGGTGGTTAAACCAACATTTTGAATGACATGATTACACTTTAAACATACTTTTTCATGGTTTAACAAAAGCTGGAAATACAGTGAATATAATTGGAACAAATAAAATACAACCGTGGGACTTTAGTTTAAAATTGTTAATTTGCAATCCTTCAGGAGTATGAAATGGTTAGGTATTTAAATGGCCTTAAATGGCATCTCTACTCACCTGCATGCTTTGCCCACCCTGTTTGACCATCCACCCACACACTCATTCATCACTTGGTCGTCAACCCAATCCTCTGCTTAGACACTAATTTCGGTTGCTCAGCCAACCCACTCGCTTGCTCACTTGCCCACCTATCCACTCACCCACCAATCACACACTTGCCCACCTGCCCATCCAACCACTCACCAACCCATGTAGCCATGAACCCATCCAACCCACCAACCAGAAAACCCATCCACTTCACCCATTTACCAACCCAGGCACCCACCGATCTGCCCATCCACCCACCAACCTACTCGCTCACCAAACCCAACCAATCGCGAAATCATGTACTCACTCGCCCACATTTTCTCACCTTCTGCTCCTCGCGTTCGGTGGCATTTTGGCAGCTCTCAATGCCCCAGGCTCGGAAAAAGTCTCGCAGGTAGCCGAAGAGTGTGAGGACACCGTAGCCCATGTACGTGAGCACGGCCACCAGCATGGGCGTCTCTTCAAACGTCTCTCGGAAGGGCCGCTTGTACATCGAGGCGTAGGGGTCGCTGTCCTCATCCTGCGTGAACAGGGCAGTCAAGAAATTCCCGTGTATTAAAACCACACGCTCCTTCACAAGCTCGAGCTTACACGCAAAAAAAAGACCACCCCCCCCACCTCCTGTAGGCCACATACGCTGTTGGGGAATGTTCTGTAAGTGAGCAGTGTGCTATGTACTAGGCCAACGCACTTGCACACGCACACACACACACGAGGTCCGACGGGTGTCAGCTCGACGTTTGGGCCCCCAGTGGGGAGGCAATTTGTGGCATGTGTGGTGTAGTGGGGCTTCAAGCTTAGGTCCCGCAACTTGTAAATGCCACACTAGGCACCACACGGTATCACATGCGGTACTATATAAATATACGCGTGGGTGTTTTTTCAGTACTGTAAGGGTGCATGCACATGTACGTGGCATTGTTTTATGTGGCATACAGGGTATGGGTGGAACCATATAGCGCCATGCTTCAGACTTGGTTATGAAACTGGTGACCTGAATTTGACAGCCACGCCTAACATCAGCGGTATTAGACATGGCGATGAAGAACGGCCATTGCCCGAAACACCGCCAATGAAATATATTTATCAGTGGCAAGGTCTGTATGAACTGGTGTCCTGGGTCACCTCCATCACCAACCCACACTGAATTATCGTCAATAACCCCCAATGACCGAGGTGCCATGGGGGAGGTCTTAATCCAACAGTTCGTTGGTATTAGTTTACAAAAACATTATTGACAAACACTGCCTTACAAATGAAAAATACACCGAGCTAACGGACCAATGAAACATTTAAATTAAAATTTCCCATAATTGCCATATGCTAAATTTGCAGAAGGCTCTTATGACTGTCCTCATTGGGCTTGCAACGATTCAACTTGTAAATATTCTCCCATCACGATTTCATTCAAGGATCGATATTTTTTTCCTCACCATTGCGGTGCATGGAGCAGAATCAACAGTGGCTCATAGGCTTTCAATGGAGTAATCACAAACCAAGCGCAGATCGTAAACAAATTTTGCGTGCATAACGTGACGCATATTTCAGAAGTGCAAGAACCGATTTTAATGGGTGAACAGGTACACTTAACCTTCACTCGTGCTGCACTTTAAGCTAAACTCTTTTTTTATTTTACCAGGTAAGGCCCACTGAGCTATATAGCTCTTTTTCAGAAGCGACCCGACCACAAATGATAGCTTAACAAAGTGCCTTATCACGTGGAAATGTATAGCAGCCAAATATTCTCAACGCATATTTGAGGGCCTGGAGAAAAATCCACGTGACCGCGGGGAGAACATGCAAACTCCGAATATACAGGTGTCAGGGTCGGGATCGAACCCACGCCCTCCTGTATACCAGGCAAGGTAGTTAACATCTCGCCACCGTGGTGTCCCAAAAGCAAAAACCAAACTCTCGAACCGCTAACAGGTGGACATGCAGACATTGTTGCTACAAGCAGGGACACACAAGAATCACAGAAACATGTCCGAACAGCCACTTTCATCGCAATACAATGACTTTGCCATCAACCAGCTGTACGCGACTGCTACAGATTGTACCGAGATGTGATTATATATGAAACTCGCTTTTTCGTGGAACCTGGGGGAGAATATTTTTTTTCCCTTAGCCAAGTGTGCCCGCTGTGACTGTGTAAAAGACGTTCTTGTTGAGCCAACGCGGCAGGGGAATAAACACACACGACGCTGCCTCTGTACCCACTGACAACAGCGACGGTGTGACTCCACCGCAGCAATACGCACAGCAAGACAGCGATAAATAAATATGCAGAGTAAAGAATCGACGACTCGACGACTGGAGAATGAATTGTTTTTAAAACATGACAGCACAAACAAAAGAAAGCCGCCCTAGCCAATGTATGAAAGGGAGCATTCCTCCGCATCGTCATGACGACTATATATGTAACTTACCTGGCTTCATGTGGCGCAATCTTATTTCAACCCAAACGTTAATAATTAAAAGGCAACCACTACTTCAGTTCAAAGGAAATAGTTATGGGGCAAAGTTGAGTAAACTTGCATGGTGAATTAGAGAGATGTTTTGGCATTTTCGTTCAATGTTGATAGTCTGGATCATGTATATACCAGAGATATGGAAAGTGTGCCGACAGCTAGAGATGAAACACGCAATGATTCCACCCCAACCGAGGAAACGTTTGTTGCCTTGTTTGTCAAGTACATTTGATTAAAGTAATGGTTCAGTGCCATGGAATATGCACGCAGCCCAATTCATGACAAACTGACGATGCATCACGGCAAATCAACGCCAGGACCTCTTAGAGAAGAGCCCGCCTTTAGCAATGCGAAAAGTCTAATTCCATCCGAGGCAATTCGCCGCCAACGCCTGGTTCGTAAATCTTAGGCGCACGTTGGGATCACGGGTGCATTTTGCCATCGTCACGAGCTAACACGAGACGCACTAAAGAGACGTGCCATGGACGAGCTCGATTGGAGACCAGGCCACACAATATCTATCAACTCGGCAAAACTAAAAAGGGACCGACCTCATCTTAACCTTAACCCTCATGGAAATTTTCGGAATGTGCGGTGGGGTGACAGCGGCGCTCGCTCGTCCCGGTACAAGCCAGCAAGTACACGTCACAAAACCAGCCGCCACTAAATTCAAAACAAGCCCTGGCCGTCTCACGAAAGCTTGCCACAACTCCAATGCCAAATCTAATATCAAATAAAGGAACATTCTGGCTTATGTTTAAACAAAAATAAGTGGTAAACCTCTCACTGGAAAGGTAATTGTCTCAAACATAAGACTGGCAATGACCATGTAAAGGTATGTTTTAATGGCAGTTGTAACCGGTTGGTAAAATATTGTTAGTATGGTTAAAAACGATAATCACAACAGGAACCTAGGTCCTATAGAGGGCCGATTACAGGGTGTAAAAAGTCATAGGCTAAAATATGCAAAAGCCTTCCAGGCAAATTGACCAATAAAACATTGAACCGGTTACGGTTACACATTAATCGGTGGCACATTCCTGTAGTAAGTGCGCAAAGGGCTTCGCCCCATGACTTCAACTACAAAACATTTAGTCCCAAGGTCTGCAAGAACTTTTTTTTCCAAGGGAAAGGGCCCCACAAACATCAATCACCTACCACGAGGTCATATGCCCCACATCTTAAGTGAACCCCACTGCATGGAGTCGAATTGTTCGATTCCCACTCCTGCCACCCAGTACGATCTCCAGTGGGAAGTTAGCAAAGTGACGCTCATGTGCTCTAGATAGCCTAAAGCAGTATTCTTCATTGCAAGGCCAGCAGGCCTCTGGCGGCCCCCCGACAATACACAAATGTGTCAAACCAATGGTTTCAAATGTGTGGCAGCCCTCACACGGATGTCTTATCAGCAAAAGTGCACCCCCCCCCCCCTCTTAAAAGTAGTGAAGAACACTGGCCTCAAGAGACACCCCAGTGTCTTTGCTTGGCCGATGTACACTGACTGTCCCTACTGCTCATTCCCCAATCATATTGCTTTTGATTAAAAGAGACGTGTTTATACTGTGTATGCTAATACTGTACTGTACGTGTGTTCCTCTTTTCGCCTCTGTGTAAACCAAAATCATCCATCTCTCCCTATTTGCGTGCGCGCTTCCCGCGCACCTCCTATTAACACGGTTGGCTACGTACGTTGCTTACGAAGTTCAACATACATACACTTCTGACCTTTAGTCCCATTTTTTTTATAATGGCATGTGTTGCTTCACATCAAGTTTAGCTTTCGAAAAGCACTTGCAACCCCGCCATCATCGGCCTCCTGCTATGGTTCGTATATACTGGCCCCGAGTGTTGCGTGGCCGAAATGACTTCAACTTAATTACGAAATCTGCCAGAGTGCTTCAGAGGTGGCTGACGTCAAGGGCCTCGAGGCTATGACGCTGGCAGGAGGGGACACATCCAACGTAAAAAGGAAGAATGCAAAAAAACTTTTGAATTTTGATGAATTCGTAAATTATTTAAAGCAGTAACCAAAAAAGCTATGAGCGTGCTTGATACAAGTGGTATTTTTTAAGTACAGTACTGTATGATCAAATGACCCCGAATGAGGTGCAGTGTGGGGTAGGGCCCTCATCCAGCAGTGGAATCGAAGACAATATGGCTCTCTACGTGAACATTATAATAAACGGACTGCTTTTAACATGTACATGTCACATTAAAACCCCGAAGAATACAACAAATATGGGAGACGCCTAAAACCATAACCATCAAGGACGGTAATGTTAATTTCCATCGGAATTCGAAAATTCTACTTTACAAACCGACGCAGCTGTGTGTTCATCTTTCAGCCGCAGAACTTGCTTGACAACGTTCATCGTGCAGTCGGATGAGCCACTTATTCCGAGTGGAAGCAACCGGGGACGAACCTACTATACGTGGTCTCGATGACGAGCCGTGCAAGGCCGCATGACTTTTAACTTTGGTATTATAAAAAAATAAACCGTAAAAGAAGAGTTCATCGCGTAAATCTTGTGTGGTCGATGGGTGGGTGTGGTGTTGGTAGTCCTGTAAAATGCAGATAATAATCCAGGCAACGTGTCCAAGGCGAATAAGATCAGTCTTTTCTGGAAGGTGGATGGGGGGGGGGCCTTAAAAAAGCCGTGACATTTCACGGGAACGATCTTATTAAATGCACTGCATGCTGTGTATATACGGCCCGTTTAAACAACACTCGGGAGGACCGTGGGTTAACCCGTTCAACGCATTGCTCGCCACTTTACACCCAACAATGATTTCGCATCCTTTTAATATTTTTTTGTTGTAACGTGAGTGGCCAAAAAAAAGATTTGGTTCCCAGCTAGTAAAAGAGCTCATCATCGACAGATAACATCGGCCGTGCCGTGTCTTGACCAAGCGAGGCGCGGCCGCTTCCCAAAGCACATTTTTACACATCCCACTCCACGTTGCCCATCAACCATCGCCTCGAATCTCCCGGTAACGTCGCGACGTAACCCGGCGCCTTGAAGAGACCACGGCGAGCGTGGCCGCAAAACTTTTTACAAATAAGTCTAATTCCCTCCACGCCCACATACACTATAAACCCATTCGCCATATATAAAAATAAAATAAAACGTAGCGTTAAAGACTCCATACGGGGAACATCGCCCCTCCGGACACACGGCACACATTTCTGGGCGTGCGTGGTCAGGGAAAAGTCGGCTCGACTCCGTCCGTGTTTTGTTTGACGGGATCGGTGGTGGATCGAGCGCCGTCTCATCCCGGATCTCCAACCATCCGATAAAGGGATTCCTTGAAGGAGAACTGCACTCACTTCCGTAAAAGCGACTCCGTTGGCGTGGCCATTTTCCACTGCGTGCGTCTTCTTCGGTGGCCGCTGCCGCTGCTGCTGCTTCTGCTGCTTCCCACGCTGCTGCTGCTGCTGCGTCCCGGGGTGTGACCCCTCGCTGCCACCCAGGTTAGGCTCCGAGGCAGCCTTCCCGTTCGCCGTGACGGCCATGTCAATAGGAGCCCTAACCCTCTTTCCTCCAACACTCCCTCGCCTTAACAACCGCGACTCAATAATGTGGCGCACTATAACGCCTCAGAAATTGCGCGTATTATTTTTTTTAACTATCCCTTTGACTTATTTTTGAAACGAAGCGAAATTGCATATTACACCCCTTTAATTCTGGGGAAAAAACCGGGTCAGTCGCGCAGAAGCAGAGTATAAGGATGGCAGTGCCGAGGAGGTGAATATTAACACAAGACGGTAGCGAAGGGCGACTGATGAGGGTCGGCGCTGGAGCGCGGAGTAAATGGGAGCGGCCACACCCCCTCCCTACCCCGCCCGTCGGCCACTGATACGGAGGGGGCGGGGCTTTAACCCCCGCCCCCTCCGTTAGGACGGGGATTACTCCACTGGTAGGGCGTGGCTAACCTCCCGGTGGGGCGGGGCTGTAACCTTCCCGCCCTCGTGGTGCGGGGCTTAACGCCCCTCCCCGTTAGGACGGGGCTTACCCCCCCTGGTGGGGCGTGGCTGACCCTACGGTGGGGCGGGGCTTAACCTCCCCCCCCGGTAGGGCGGGGCCATTCACAGCAGTCGGGGCGTGGCCACCCCGCCGCCCTATGCAAGCAGAGTCGATTGGTGGACGGTGCCAGTGGGCGGCACCGAACGTAAAGTTAGGGGGAGGGGTTTAGTCGCGGACGGAGCTGATTGATGGACGACTGCAAAGATGCGGGGGGAGAGGTTCGAATGAATGTGCGCGCGCCCGTGTAATACGATAAAAGCGGAAGTGGGCGTGTTTTTATCCATATAAGGGAGTTAAGGCGTCGTAAGAGGCGTGTCTCTGTCCCGTTATGATCGCTAAATACGATCCATGATATCGATTCTGCCCCGTCAACTTGAAAATATCCGCTTTTACTTCAGCTTAAAACCCGCCGTGAACGGAGCTAAAGTAATGGATTTTTCATGGGATTTTTACTGTCAATCTGTTCTAACATTAGACGAGACTGCTATGCTTATTCGCTATGTCAAAAACAGTGTGTTTATGCCTTTAAAATGGAGTTTTTACAGTGTCCGATTTCATCATAGCTCCGTGTGAGTGTATTTTGATGCTGTATTGCATAAATTGTATTCATCGCTGAAAATACTTATACTAAACTTTATTCAGTGAGTGCATTAACGACTATTGTTTTTCGATGTTTATTTCGTTTAAAATAGATTTTGTGAGTGTTGTGTTAAGTGTAATAATTTATCTAATAAACGAAGCAAGGTTTGCCGGCCGATGTCAGATTTTATCATAGAGGCGGAGAAGTGTTCATATATCCTGTGTCATTTTAAACATCTTACTGGTAGGAACCTCCTGGTTACACCACCAGCCCACAGGGGATTATTGTGTCCGTCCGTCCGTCGTGCATCCAAAAATGGGAGGGGAGGGGCTGGGTGGAGAGGGAGGGGCTGGGTGAGGCTGGGTGGGGGGTGGGAGGGGTGGGGCTGGGTGGGGGGTGGGAGGGGTGGGGCTGGGTGGGGAGGGGCTGGTCACCCCGTGGTGCCCTTATACAACTCAACGTTTAACCTACTCACGCCGGCTTGTGCCCGCCCTCACAGTCGGACATGTTTGCGGAATACACCACGTGGTGCCGCCGTTGTTGACCCTGGCCATTGACCGAGCAACCCAACGTTCCTACCAGCTCCCTCCGCAGGAAAGTGTTCATTTCAGTGTCCGATCTCGTACAAACCTTCATTCACTGAGTGCACATAAGACCATTGTGTTGTCATGTTCTTTTCCTTCTTCGACTTGATACTTTTGAGTGTACCATTTTAATAGTTTCGTTTTTATTGTTCGGGCTTGGTGGTGGTGGCGGTGGTGTTGATATTGGGGAGCGGTGGTGCAGCGGTTTGTGCTACGCTGCGCTATGACGAACCAGGCCGAGATTAATTCCCGCTCACGGCCAACATCGGTGACGATCATCTGAACCGGTCCTGGCCCTCCCCATAGGTCGACTCAGCCTCAAATAAGTACCCTGGTGCAGTGTGTTAACATCGCCGCTGGGGAGACAAAGACGGTCCAGCGTGGTGCTGATCACCCATCCCCTTCGTGTGCCGTGCCGGCCTTCATCGGCGCTGCTACTCGCTAACAGCACCTTCCACAAGAGTATTCAGTCTATACGGGGGGGATCTTTGTCTTGTTTGTGTGTGCATTCACATCGGCTGGTGACGTACTCTCCTGCGTGCAGCGGTAAAATAATAGAGATCTCGAGACATTTTCCGTTTGAGTCCTGCAGCATAATCTTATTGAGCAGTTCCTGTCATCCTGAGCAATAAATGATTGCACTGACACGGCCATTATGACCCCACTGAGAGAGACACCCAGACCCACGTTCTCAATGTCACTGACACAGCCATTATGACCTCACTGAGATAGAGAGACACCCAGACCCAGGTTCTCAGTGTCACTGACAGCAATTACAGTGAGGGAAAAAAAGTATTTGATCCCCTGCTGATTTTGTACGTTTGCCCACTGACAAATAAATTATCAGTCTATAATTTTAATGGTAGGTTTATTTGAACAGTGAGAGACAGAATAACAACAACAAAATCCAGAAAAACGCATGTCAAAAATATTATAAATCTATTTGCCTTTTAATGAGGGAAATAAGTATTTGACCCTTCTGCAAAACATGACTTAGTACTCGGTGGCAAAACCCTTGTTGGCAATCACAGAGGTCAGACGTTTCTTGTAGTTGGCCACCAGGTTTGCACACATCTCAGGAGGGATTTTGTCCCCTCCTCTTGCAGATCTTCTCCAAGTCATGAAGGTTTCGAGGCTGACGTTTGGCAACTCGAACCTTCAGCTCCCTCCACATATTTTCTATGGGATTGAGGTCTGGAGACTGGCTAGGCCACTCCAGGACCTTAATGCGCTTCTTCTTGAGCCACTCCTTTGTTGCCTTGGCCGTGTGTTTTGGGTCATTGTCATGCTGGAATACCCATCAACGACCCATTTTCAATGCCCTGGCTGAGGGAAGGAGGTTCTCACCCAAGATTTGACGGTACATGGCCCCGTCCATCGTCCCTTTGATATGGTGAAGTTGTCCTGTCCCCTTAGCAGAAAAACACCACCAAAGCATAATATTTCCATCTCCATGTGTGACGGTGGGATGGTGTTCTTGGGGTCATAGCATTCCTCCTCCAAACACGACGAATTGAGTTGATGCCAAAGAGCTCCATTCTGGTCTCATCTGACCACAACACTTTCACCCAGTTGTCCTCTGAATCATTCAGATGTTCATTGGCAAACTTCAGACGGGTATGTATATGTGCTTTCTTGAGCAGGGGGACCTTGCGGGCGCTGCAGGATTTCAGTCCTTCACGGCGTAGTGTGTTACCATTTGTTTTCTTGGTGACTATGGTCCCAGCTGCCTTGAGATCATTGACGAGATCCTCCCGTGTAGTTCTGGGCTGATTCTTCACCATTCTCATGATCATTGCAACTCCACGAGGTGAGATCTTGCATGGAGCCCCAGGCCGAGGGAGATTGACAGTTCTTTTGTGTTTCTTCCATTTGCGAATAATCGCACCAACTGTTGTCACCTTCTCACCAAGCTGCTTGGCAATGGTCTTGTAGCCCATTCCAGCCTTGTGTAGGTCTACAATCTTGTCCCTGACATCCTTGGAGAGCTCTTTGGTCTTGGCCATGGTGGAGAGTTTGGAATCTGATTGATTGCTTCTGTGGACAGGTGTCTTTTATACAGGTGTAGTGGCCTTATTGACGACGGAGACTTGTTCTTTAGAGGCAACACGTATTTATTACAGACACTTCACTCTACAGTGGCTAATCTGATACTTGAGGTAATGGCCTCTTCACCCGTACTCTATAGAGGGAACGTTTCCCGAGCCTTAGCCCACGCTAGCTCCCTGGTTCCCTCTATTCTGGTCCTCTCTTAAGAGGCTATCTGACTTGGCCCAGCTTCGGCGCAGGTCCCGATCACCAGCCGCACGAGTCCGGCCCTCAAAAGGACATCGGGCCACGCGGCTCTGGGGTCGCACCCTGGCTTGCTTTGCCCGGCCCTCAAAAGGACAGCGGGCCAAAGGAGTTCCAGGGTCTAGCTAGTTGATCTTCTTTCTTCACTGGCTCTTCATCTTGCTTGAGTCAAACTGCCCCTCAGCTCTATGGGTCCCACCTTTTATACAGTCCCTCACTGAGGGGTGGGGCAGGGAGGGATCACAACGTCCCCCACAGCCCCCCAGGGTGGTGACCGTAGCGGACGTGTGTGTGGCCACTGCCCTACAACCGCGTGTCCCCCTCCCGTAACACCTCTACACAGGTAACAAGCTGAGATAAGGAGCACACCCTTTAAGAGTGCTCCTAATCTCAGCTCGTTACCTGTATAAAAGACACCTGGGAGCCAGAAATCTTTCTGATTGAGAGGGGGTCAAATACTTATTTCCCTCATTAAAATGCAAATCAATTCATAACATTTTTGACATGCGTTTTTCTGGATTTTTTTGTTATTCTGTCTCTCACTGTTCAAATAAACCTACCATTAAAATTATAGACTGATCATTACTTTGTAAGTGGGCAAACGTACAAAATAAGCAGGGGATCAAATACTTTTTTCCCTCACTGTATGACCTCACTGAGAGAGAGAGACACCCAGACCCAGGTTCTCAGTGTCACTGACACGGCAATTATGACCTCACTGAGAGAGAGACACCTAGACCCAGGTTCTTAGTGTCACTGACACAGCCATTATGACCCCACTGAGAGAGACACCCAGACCCAGGTTCTCAGTGTCTCTAACAAGGCCATTATGACCCCACTGAGAGAGACACCCAGACCCAGGTTATCAGTGTCTCTTACAAGGCCATTATTAGTATTCATTATTTTGATTTGAAGCTTTCATGACTGCAGGAGTCTATACTCTTTGGTTATTTCGGTAAAGTCACGTAGGTAGAAAAATATCTCGCAGTCTGTTAAAAGATCTAACAGATTGTGGAAACCCTCCCCGTAGAGGCGGTTCAATCTTGATTTGAAGCTTTCGTGACTGCAGGAATCCATGCGACATGTTGATAGGGAGAATGGGAAATTGTCGCCGTCGTCATTGCAAAACAAATGGCAAAGTCGTGTCGGTGGAGGCCAAGTCGATTCTGGTAATCGATTCTGGGAATCAACACCGATTCGCCTCGTTCTGCAGATCTATTCCAACGTAATCGAACGTCTGTCCGTGCGCCTCCGTCGTTCAAACCTACGCGCCCCCTGCATGAAAACGACGGGAAGTGTAGCGTTCATCACATAAAGTTAGGCGTATATACATATAGAATTATAGATGATATGTATTATTTATTTATTATGGCGGTCAGGGATTGGACCTCGAGGCCTCCCCCACGTGCCCTAGTAGAGCACGTGACACGGACCGTAGCTTGCTTCTGGACACCCAGGAAACTGCGTTCTCTACATTAGCTCCAATACATAAATATACGTAACTTAAATCGATCTAATCTTAAACGCCGATCGAATGAATGGCAACTCGGTAACGTTCATTGACCGATTGAGTTGTCGGCGGCGGTGGTGACGATGAAGATATTTCACAATTGAGACTTTTGACGTCGAAACGTTTATTTCAATATGCTGCAAAATATACTTAATAATTGAGGTCTAAAATATGAAACACAGAGGAGGGGTCTCTGATCAACGTATTGCAGGTTAGAGATATTAAAGCTTAGTTGTATTTTACAGTAGTATTGGGTGTTTGCCGTTTTCGCGCGGGAAATGTATATAGTTGAAAAGGATGACGCCTCGTGGCTGCGTTATTTAATAATTATTGTTGTTACCGCCACTTGTTAATTGCGTAATTGTATCGATTCACATCGGAGTTAAACCGACGTAACGGAGTTGGAAGATGGTTTAGAGTGTTTTGGTCAGGAAAATGTGATGTAGGCTTTTTGTAATAGTCGATAACATTTGGCATTCTTATTGTAAAGGCAAAACCAATGGCCGACTTGGTGCTCAATGTTAACGTTGGGCAAATGGGGCGAGCACCACGGCGTGTTCTTGCCAAGGTTACAGTAACAATCATATATGTTTATTGTCAGTAAAGTATGATTTCTCAGATTTACACATTGTTAATAATAATTAGATTTGTTTATCTTCTTTGGTTCTTTCGGTAAAGTCACGTAGAATGAGAATAAAATAATAAATTGATAAAATAAAATAACACAATAATATTCTCACGACGTTTCGGCCACAACACAAGCGGCCTTCATCAGGTGAAGGGACAAGACTGTCTGGTAGGACAGCGCTCCACTCCAGCGCTGTCCTACCAGACAGTCTCGTCCCTTCACCTGATGAAGGCCGCTTGTGTTGTGGCCGAAACGTCGTGAGAATATTATTGTGTTATTTTATTTTATCAATTTATTATTTTATTCTCATTCTACGTGACTTTACCGAAAGAACCAAAGAAGATGAATCATTGCAGTCACGAAAGCTTTAAATCGAAATTTAGATTTGTTTATTTAAAATGGTATGATTATTATTGCGTAACTTACGCGTTACACGTCTCATTTATGTAGTTACTAGGAGGAAGCAGCCGTCTTTGCCTGGGGGGAAACAGTATTTCAAATACTTGTATTCTCTTCTAAAAACACTCTTAATGCTCTTACATAAGGGCACTTTACCTGTGATGAACGCTGCACTTTGTCGTTTTCTTGCAGGGGGCGCTGCAAACCTACGCGCGTGCCCCCTGCATTGAACGACGGAGGCGCAGGGACAGACGATCGATCACGTTGGAATCGATCTGCAGACGGCGGTCTTCTCGCACGGCCAGCAGCTCGATGTCGCCTTATCTCGATCCCGCAATCTCAAACAGGCGAAAGTCCGCATCGAACCGAACCCCGAGAGAAAATTAACATGAAATGTCCCTTTCAATTACGTCTTCCAGATGTAAAATAATAAGCTTTTAATGAAGAAATACAATGATCTAATTCAAAACATAACACAATTCAAAGATCACCATTGGAACCTCCTTTGCCTGTAGCAAAATATGATAATTGTTTTTTTACCCTTTTATCTGGCAACAAAAGTGCGCCTTTTGGCGTCATCTGGTCCAACACCATGTGAGACTAGGCTCCAAGGAAAGCTGTCTCGGGTGTGGACCAATCAATTTCAAGGACAGTGCATACATTATCAGAGTTATGTTTTTGTTTACATTCCGACCGCAGGTATTGTGGTCAATGCAAACATGACTCCTTGTAAAAAAGGTGTCAGTTTTGTTGCCAGATAAAAGAGTAAAAAAAACAATTAACAATTCAAAGATGTTTCATTTTAAAACTTCAAAACGGAGCATCGGTTGCTTGCGTGAATGCGTCGTTCGTGTGCAATTTTTTAAAAAAACTTTCCTGTCGAAGACCGTATATGGTTGTGAGGGGGCGCCATAGGGGCCCCCGAACAACCCCTAGTAACATATATACACAAATATTAAAAGTGTTTCCTTAGCCCGTGCTGCAGCAGTAACTGTGCAGTCTCTGGCTTGTCTTGATGCACACTGTTCAGGATTTCTTCTGCGCTTCTGAACAACAAGTTAATACCCGTAGAATGGGGATGGTTTATTGTTGTAGTTTTATGTGTCTGGGTGATTTGTTTACCTTTCTTTTACTTTGCACTACTATCGTGTTTGTGTACTGTGTGTTAGTTGTAATGTTAGCTGGGTCATGTAACCCGGCATGCCCAGCCACTGCATGTCCAAGCAGCTTTTGTTTTGTCGCATGGGCTGGAGAAAAGATGGAGCTGATGTGGTATGGGAGGATGTGGAACTGAGTGGACTTGGCGAAGACTGGTACCAGCGGTGTCAAGATCGGCCTCTATGATTACCAAGGACGACGAGCTGGCATCCTTGAGGGTGGCCCGGTGGATTCAGGCGCATGAGAACTTGAAGCAATGGCTCAGGGTGGCGGTTTGGAAAGGGGACGCCGAAGGGGCAGAGGAGCCCATGCAGCGGGATCTGTAACTGGCGATGGCACCAGGCGGCGCTGGTAAGATAAAAGGGGCTGAGAGTGGGAGCTTGAGGCCGTTTTGGGATTGGATCGTCTCGTTGTTGCTGTCATCTCGTCGCCATCGTCGCTACCGTCTTCACTCGATATTGCGCTGCTAGATAGCCTGTTAGCTGTCTCCGTCAGCGCCATCGATGTTAGACGGCTAGTGTTGTGTCATAGGTGCCTCCACAAACCGCGTCTCTGAAGTCACTGTACTACATATGTAACGACTCATGACAACAATGTAGTAAGAGTATTTGGACACAGGCACAAAGGGACCCGAGGCTTCGTGCTTGTCTTCAGCTTGTAACTTCCTCCGAACATCCCCACTCCTCGTGCTCTTCCCTTCGATATTCCTCAGGCCCCCTTTCTGGACCCTTGTCCTTGTTTTCCCTAAGCCAATCCCTGTCCTTCCCCTCTTACGGATACTTTTTGTTTTCCGATTGATCTCATTAAAAACTTATTCCTCCAATGCCTTTAAAAGTCTGCCTCCTGACCAATGACCGTGGAGGCCTCTTTCTACCAATTGGAGACCTTTATTTATATTCAAATAGCCATTAGGCTGCATATTGGTTTTGGGTAATTTGTGATTATGTGTGTCTGTTCAAAATGTTTAGCGTACTTCCCGACATGCAACATTCATGGATATTTTTTGCACAGCAAAGTGAGCTGTGACGTGACATCTGTCATGTCACCCGCGCATGCGTAGTGCTTAGCGCGCCACGCTATGAACCCGGCGACCCGAGTTTGATTCCCGCTCACAGGCACCACCGGTGACGATTATTTGAACCGGTCCTGGGCCTCCCCTAGGTCGACTCAGCCTCAAACGAGTAACTGGTGTGCTGTGTGAACATCGCCACTAAGGAGACAAAGGCGGCCGGGCGTGGTCAATCCAAGTCCCGGGCGAAGCCGGGTAGTCAAGTTAGTTCCATATATATTGTAGTCTATATAGGGTGTATATAGGGTGTATATAGGGTGTGTAGTCAGTCTTTGCTGAGAATAACCTGAGCTGCTACCATAGGCACACACCAGGTGCTTTCCATCTTGCACCTGGTGAGTCGGTACTGCAAGCAGCTGCCAATGCCGAACCCCGGGCGGTGGTTAACTAACCTGGAAAACTCAGTACTTGAGTTGGGTATGTGGAACCCTTGGTGGGGGAAATACCACCAGTGCATCCAGCATCATCTCCAGCCATCTAGATATCGTCTTACCACTGGATTACAGGTGAGTTTGGACGAGGGAGTGAGGTCGAAGCTGCACAAAACTCACTTAAATCCAATTGCAAGTGCAAATCATGACACCACCATCAGTGCAAACAAAGAACATCAAAGCGACACCACTTAATATTGGTGCTTGGAATGTTCGCACACTTATGGACACAGTTGGACCAAACAGATCTGAGAGATGAATGGCTCTAGTAGGCAGAGAACTTGCCAGATACAACATTGACATCGCCTAAGTGAGACCCGGCTAGCTGACACTGGATATATTGCAGACGTTGGAGCCGGTTACACCTTCTAATGGAGTGGGCATGGAAAAGAGGAGAGACGCGACAATGGTGTTGGTTTTGCAGTAAAATCTCACCTGGCCAAACAACTATCAAGCTTACCCAAGGGTATAAACGATCGTTTTATGACTGAAGCTCCATCTACCAGGCAAAAAGCAGGTCACCATCATCAGTGCCGTGTGGTTGTTACCGCTTGGTGTGGCGAGTTATCCGTCGTGAGTTTGCTGTGGTTGGAGTACTGCACGAAGACGGGCTGGTTGTGTGGTTGTAGCGTGGTGGTGGGTCTGTGGCAGTTGTGGAGAGAGTGGAAAGCTATCCATACCTGGGCAGTGTGCTCCTGACCGGCTCTGGTTTGACAGCAGAGGTCTCACTCCGAATCAGCCGAGCAGCATCATCTTTTCATTGGCTGCATATTGCTGTGTGGAAGCTACCTGGTCTGTCGCCCCACACGAAGCTTCGAGTCTTCTCGGCCGCGGCCCGTCTCTATGGTTGCGAAACGTGGACTCTCCCTAATGGAACATCCACGGCTTGCGTTTTTCTTGAAATTAAATATTTCCTGCTGCCGAGCAGAAGGGGCACGCTGTTATGCTGCAAATATGTTAAAATATCCCCATGTGCCCAACCTATTTCTATATGCAGTTTAATGATGCGTGTAGATTTTTTAAAAATGTACCTGTACTTTCCTATGCGCAGGTGTATGTGGCAGATGCAGAACGGTGTGGACAATTAAAAGCTTCTAAGTGTCTTGGGAAATGAACGTGCAAAAGTCAACAATCGCCATACGCAGTCTTATCAAACTTCTAAGCAAAGCAACGGTGCACAGCGGAGTGCAGAGGTTCAGTTCAGATTCTTGGTCACAACACACAAAAATGCAGTGCTGCAAGGCCATAATTATAATATATATTTGGGGGGGGGGGGACACATCCCCCGCAATATTCAAATATGCTCAAAATGTCCCCCCCCCCCAATGTATTGCTATAAAATAGATTTTTGTTTATGTGATTGTGATTATGGTTGTATTTTATTCATCCCTAATCTCTGCCATTACATACAATGAAACAAGAAAAGATTTTAAAAAAGACAAAGCAGAGCAAGGTAATACAATACACTATTAGACATTGTTGTAAAAAAAAAAGTCCATCCTATGTGTTAGTGAATTTTTTTGATATTTTAGACAGAAATTCGTTTTCAAATTTAGATTTTTTTTCTGGGGGGGAGGGGCGGACCCCCTGGAAGATTTGGTCCCCCCCAATGTTGACGCCTTGGCTACGGCCTTGCAGTGCTGCATACATTGGGCTCGCATGTCCAAACGTTATAAGCACTTGCTAATGCAAATCCATTTGAAAAGCAATGAAGAACAACAGTAGGAGTAACTGCATAAACTTTTAGATAAAATCGGTCATTTATAAAGATTGCACTTTCTGGGTAAACGTTTATATAAAGATCAAATCGGACATTGTAAAGGACCGAAGAGAAAGTCGTGAAACTTTACACAATTCTTAAAGCAAGAGGAGGGAGCGGCGAGAAGCGTGTTGCAAATAGATGCACAAACTGGAGATCGTAATTCAAATTCCGCGGGCAAATGAATGAGCAGAATCAACAAGAACATGTTAATCAACGCAAACGATTCTTTACTGGATCGAGCTGGTGACGTCGCGGTCAAACGGCACGCCCCCTCGTTTCCCTTTATATGATTGGCTAAGCGCCACGGAATATTTCGGTCCGCTATCGTATTTCAGCGTGCCAAGTGGGCCGGTTGGGGTTTGACGTGGTGGGGGGGGGGGGGTAGAGGGTGGGCGTGGCTTGTGAGTGATGTCACGCGGCGGGGTGAGGGTGTGGCCCCGCGGTGTCACGTTGTGAGTCAGCTATTTGTGACGTAATGGGTCTGACACTTTGACCTTCGTGGCATTTTTGCGTGGGGTTGGTCGTGTTGCGTAAGTAGCTAAATAAAAACGACCGATTACCATACGCCGTTAGTCATACATTACATGTGTACGCAGGACTTGTTCACCAAATATATATGCAGGAAAGCAAACACATGAGTGGACACTGTTCAAAAGAGCTTCACAGCTCATCGGATTCTTCGAGGCTAAATCACGATTCTGAATATTTATCCCAGTCATAGGAATGTGGAATTTCTACATCCTTTGGAGTCGAGTAACGAGAAGTCATGACAACAAATGTCACGACGGACATTTACCACTGCTGATTTTTTTTACGTTGCCTTCTTTGTCAATACAAATGAACCACCCATCATTAAGATCGCATTGCTCTAATTCAATTGATTAATTGATCCTAGGCTGTTGCCGTTAACACCTCTAGCGGCTACAGTGGTGGTATTAAGCTATTTCTTACAATATACCATGGGATACAAACACAAATTCTTACACACGCGATTCCATGCATTTACATTCCAGAATTGAGAGATCACAATGGTTTTGGGGGGAGAGGTCTTTACCCGGCAATGGATTGACCATGGCTGGTAACAGTAAAATACATGTATTTTGAGTTTGGGAATCCATCTGTTATATGCATTAAACAAATTAATGTCTGGTGATACTGCTGCTTTGAGTGGTGCACAACACAATAAAAAAACAAGACTAAATTTTGATTTAAAGCTTTCGTGACTGCAGTAATTCATATTCTTAGTTTTTTCGGTAAAGTCACGTTGAAGAGAAACAACAAAATAACAAAATATATATAAAACAATAAAACAAAAAATTCTCACGACTTTCGACCATAACTCAAACGGTCATCATCAGGTGTGTCGGTTTGCATAAATTTATTTTTAAAACGGCACATTTATTTATTTATAAAAAACGTTGGCGTCACGCGCAGCGATTGGCAGTTTGCCCAGGACTAGTCCATCTATTTTTTTTTTAAAAGAGGAGATGCCGCGACTCTGGGGTAATACCAATCGCATTTACACTCACCTCTGCTACTGTAACTTCTTCTAATGCGAAACGAATTCTTTTCAAAACTAGCTTAGCTCTTATCTCAGAAAAAATCAGACTTATACGCACAGAACTAGATCAGTTAGACAAGACACTCTACAAATCACACTTATCATTGACGGCAATAATGTCCACATCGGATTGGGAACATGTAGACAATATGACTGCCTCTTCAGCTGCTATGTCGACCAAATGTAAGGAAAACCTGATTTCCAAATTTAACCTCCTCTTCAACAAAAGACCGGACCCACACACCAAAAAGATAGACGTTAATAAAGTCGTAATTAATCGCAGTAACAGTTCTATTTCCGATGGTCTGAAATCCGTTTTAGCTAAAGGTCTAAACTTTGCAGTCACACCTAAACATATACCAGTTAATGATATAATTGCCCAAGTTGACGTTGCTCTCAGGGGCCGGGGTCACATCGCTGCAGACGTAGCAAGATCTGAAATCGCTGCAACCCTCAAAAACGCTAAGATGCCAGCTAGCAACCTCAGCAAAGATGAGCGTTTTGAATTATATAAATTAAAAAAGAGGAATGATATTGTAGTTCTCTCAGCTGACAAAGGCAATGCTACTGTCATCATGGATAAAATAGAATACAACAACAAAATTAAAGAATTACTCGACGATGGTAGTTATACAAAAATAAAAAGAGATCCCACCAACAGCCTCGTCACACAAACCAACAAAATAATTTCTGATTCAACCGCATTAATTGATCAATCTAAACAGTTTTCGTTGAAACCTTCTGCTGCCAGGCCACCAAGATTATACGGCTTACCAAAAATACATAAAGTTGATACACCTCTTCGTCCCATAGTCTCTACTATCAGCTCCCCCACCTACAAACTAGCTCGTTTTTTGTCTGAAATCCTGCGTCCTTTCACTGGAAAGACCACCTCTGCGGTACAAAATTCTACTCACCTGGTATCAACAATCAAGGGTATTTCCCTGTCCCCAGACGACCTGCTTGTCAGTTTTGATGTAGTTTCCTTATTCACCAAGGTTCCTGTACCTGACACCATTGCAATCATTGAAGACTTGGTTCATCAAGGACTAAACACTGAGGTACCCCCCCTGGTGAGACACTGTTTAACCAATACATACTTCACTTGGAATGGAACTTTCTACAAACAAACTGAGGGCACCCCAATGGGCTCCCCCCTTTCTCCAGTTATAGCTAACATTTTCATGGAGAAATTTGAGACTGACGCCATCCAGACTGCCACTCTGCGCCCAACCTTATGGAAGAGGTACGTGGATGACACTTTTGTCATCTGGCCACATGGCCGGCCTGCTCTAGACCAATTCTTCGACCACATCAATTCCATACACCCAGCCATCAGATTTACCATGGAAGTCGAAATAGATGGCAAGATACCTTTTTTGGATGTCCTAATTAAAAAGAGACCTGATGGTTTAATGAGCCACTCTGTCTACAGGAAAGCTACCCATACGGATGCTTATCTGAAACCGGATTCCCACCACCATCCATCACAGAAGAATTCTCTCATCAAGACTCTGTATCATAGAGCCCAATGCATATCCGACCAGGAACACATAAGCAGTGAACTCAAGCACGTACACCAAGCTCTTAGGGCTAATGGTTACTCCGACTATACAATCCGCAAAGCTATCACTCAAACTATGAAGAAGAACCCTCTTGAGGAGCCTTTCAAAACCATCACTTTACCCTACATTGCTGGGATCACAAAAAAGATCTCCAAAATCTTGAATAAACACAAGATCCAGGTCCGTTTCAACACATTACATAAAATCCGTGATCTGGTTCCGTCTGTAAAGGATGTGATTCCGGACATACAATACCCTGGTGTCTACAGACTAAGTTGCCTCTGTGGTAGTAGTTACATTGGAGAAACCAAACTCCATGTCTCGGACCGCATTCGTGAACATAAAGCAGACCTTAAACACGGTAGGACCAACACCTCGGCCGTAGCAGATCATTGTTCTAATTCAGTAGGCTCACATGCCATTGACTTTTCCAAGACGGAGGTTCTTTGTAAGCCATCTGGCTTCCATGAGAGATTCGTTCATGAGGCTATCCACATATACAAGCACAGAGACAATTTCAACCGAGAAGATGGATTCTGGCTTAGCAATCATTGGAAAGATTTGATAAATCATTTCAGTTCTTGATTGATTGTTCACGCTTACAGTGGCTTTCAGACAGCATACATTATAAAAAATTTCGTCTCCCCCCTCCTCTTTTCAAGAAAAATAGATGGACTAGTCCTGGGCAAACTGCCAATCGCTGCGCGTGACGCCAACGTTTTTTATAAATAAATAAATGTGCCGTTTTAAAAATAAATTTATGCAAACCGACACACCTGATGATGACCGTTTGAGTTATGGTCGAAACGTCGTGAGAATTTTTTTATTGTTTTATATATATTTTGTTATTTTGTTGTTTCTCTTCAACGTGACTTTACCGAAAAAACTAAGAATAAAAACAAGACTAGTCAATAATACTGCCTTTAAAGAAAATTATACAATCGGCGACGTTTCAGGCAGTGACCCTTCATAACACAACATTCCACGTTGCCGATTGTATATGTCGTTTTAAGGAATTGTTGTTGACGAGTTTGAGGGGTTTTTTTAGTTCGACACATTGATGAACTTGTGCACCGTGTCACCCCGAGCGTCAAGACTGATGTTGAGCCCAAATCGATCTCAGAATCTTATCAATTGATGGCTGGCACCTTGTCGACAGATAAACAGCGACGACGCCAACCAGGCTTTGCGCAATGAGTCATGCGTACTAAAAATCCCCCCACGACATCCTCTTGGTGTTTCCTTGTGCTCTCGTTCCCCGGGTCAGGACAAGACTTCAGAGGCGGGGGGAAATGGGACACTTGCCCAGGGCCCAAAACTCCAGGAGGACCCACAAAAAATACCCGTTATTTTTGTTTAACTTTTTTTTAAAGTAGATCTGCTTATTGATGTTATCATTTTATAATGGATGGGGTTTTTTTAAATACAAACCGCCTTGTCAGTGGATTCCTAAATACAATATAAAAAACTCACGTTCGTCAAATCTTAAGAGGTGTTATCTGCTATAAAAGTGGGCTATTGTCAAAGACATGAGCAATTATATACTGCATTCCTTTTTTGGGGCAGTCTTATTGAAGAACATGTTGAGTTTATATCATTTTCTTACGGACAATGTCACAATTATTAATTGCTATTCGATTAATGCGTTATTAAAATGTAATTCAATTCACCAAGAGATGAATGGCTTTTCACGTTGTTCCAGCTGTGTTTTTTACCATACTTCACTACGCAGGTCGGTGCAAGTTGGTGCAGATAGCGGAGGACATGACCACCTGGGCTGTTTTAATGTATGTGTATATATACGTAAGTGAAGATAGTATATTCTGCTCTGGTTTCCCTGGAAGAGTATACCCAAATTCAGGCCTACCCCAGGTCTTCCTTATCAAGATTAGTTCAACAAAGACTTACACACAATTACAGTATAATCAAAACCTCTCCTATTAGCAAGTAAGCTCAAATTTACTTTTAACTTAATTTAGTTAACTTGTTAAAAAAACCCCTATCAGATATTACCAGTTGAGGAAAAGCTATACATAGAATATTACGACCCAACTAAGTCAGTTAAATAAAGTCACCAAATAATGGGTTTGTTGATCAACCAAATTGGCATATTTGGCCATGTGACAAGCCAATTTGATGAGCTTTGTCAGGTGCTGGAGGATTAGAATAAAAAAACACATCTACACGATATAAAACTAACCCAAAGTAAACTACTTATGATTTAGTTGAAATATTCGTTGTTGGTAGCAGCAAATGTACTCTATAGCCCCGGCCTCAACGCCACTGCCAAGGCCCGCATCTTGTATCCATTGTGGTCATCAAAGGCTAGTCAGAAGCTTACGATTCAAGTGCCTCTTGGGATTGCAATTTGGCAGGCAGATTTGAAGCACATCGCACAGCTCGCTTAAACGCTCGGCATTGTTAAAACTTGATTTCCAAATGCCATGTTTCTTGAATTTCCTGCCAGAGGTTGGACGGTTTCAACACTATACAAAAAACGTTACGAATTACACCATGTAAAATGAAATAATTACTGCCCAAATCTCAGGATATGCAAGAATGGAACCCCACGTTTGTTTACACGCTGTATGGTTCTAACCCAAGCAAATATACTAGAAACATTGTTACTATTCATATTCTTAGTTTTTCGGTAAAGTCACGTTGAATAGAAACAACAAAATAATAAAATATATAAAACAATAAAAAATTCTCACGTTTCGACCATAACTCAAACGGTTTGAGTTATGGTCGAAACGTCGTGAGAATTTTTTGTTTTATATATATTTTATTATTTTGTTGTTTCTCTTCAACGTGACTTTACCGAAAAACTAAGAATATGAATTACTGCAGTCACGAAAGCTTTAAATCAAAATTGTTACTATTGTCAGGTAATGGGGATACTGTACAGGTGGAGAAATTACCAAGTTGCTTTCTTCGGAGATGTAGAGACACTTTCTATAATGAATAGTTTATGTACATCGCAACAATAGCGAGACGGATTATATAGTTAATTATGAACTTCTTTTGCACCGTACGTAGCAAAACACGCTAATTAGTGCAAGATGCGTTGCCAGTGGCCAGAATAGACCATTTGGGACATGTTCTTCATAAAAACTTACCTTTATAGCAGTGAACAGCATCCTTCTCAAACAACACTGTGAAGAATGGCTATTGGCCAAGATGTCACAAAGAATGTCCTTAATACTTGAATGCATTGTTACTAATGAATGCATTAAGTCTTGTTGTAATTTGTGCTGTGTATCACTGACAATTAAATGCCAAATAATTTGTCTATTAGAGAAAACGATTACTGTGGCAGGATACGGTGTGCATGGCTGCAAGTGTTACGTTAAAACTGAGACTGCCCGTTTTATGTTGCAGTTTGCTGTTTAAGGGAACCATGCGTTTCATGACATGCACATTGTTTCTTACAGAATGACAAGGACATAACGAACTTTATTAAAACTAAAAGAAAATTAATATTTGGGAAAAACAGTTTAAAGCAAAGATCACCGGAACCCAATATCTCTCAGCGAAAGTCTTATACAGCAGAATGTTTACAATAACCTAAAACAGACATGAGGGCTCTCACCAACAGTTCCACACTTGCAACAGGATTGATAAACAAGCGTCAGGCAGAGGAACTCTGTAAACAGCCAAAGGTATTGTGCAACTACGCAGAAATCAGATATTTAAATAGATCAAAAAGGTGCATGGTTAGAAACCGCATTGATAAAAAAAACAAAGCAAAAGGCTTTCTTCATTCTGCAACCAAAACTTATTGGCTTGGCTAAAACCGTAAATTTAGATTCTTACTAACAACTGTAAATAATTATAGTTTGGGGCAATAATGACAAGTAGAATGTTATGAAAGAGCCATGTTTTTGTGTCATGGATTGTGGCGCACTGCAAGTTACACAACGTAAATGCCAATCTAACTCAATGTCTGTCAAACTTTGATATACACTTCTAAATGTGCATTAACAAGTAAGGAAATCACACAATTTATTTACATTATGATTTCCGTTGCTCCCACGCATAAACATACCAAACACTATACCATTTATAGTTTTACATTACATTGCCATGCTGTGATTATTGTACACAAGAGTATTGTTGTATACATTTATAGACAGCCTTGTGACTAATAATTGCTCTAAAGGGGTTATATTTTTTCTGCTACCTTTAGTTTCGTTTTTCTCTGCCGTATTTTGAAAGCACGCTTGTAAAGCAATAAAATAATTAGGACGATGCTTTAAAGACTCCAATCAGTAGTGACTCCGTTACTGCTGCTTGCACTGGTCGGCATGCGACGGCCCCTTCCAGAAGTCTTCATCATCCCTGTTAGCGGTGGAGCGTGGCGCACGTTTCTGCGGACTCAATTCTGCAGGGGAAGAGAGGCAACGTTAAGGTCACGTTATCAAGAGTCAACGGTGCCCAAGTACTGCTGGAAGAATGATGGGACCCGATACGAAAGAACAAGAGCTGCACTGCCCTCTGCTGCCCAGTCTAGCAGCCACACGAAAAAAAAGTGTGCACGGTGTTCACCCCATTAATGAACTATTCAGAATAATTTTGCTTTGCTTCCGAGACCGAGTACTTTCCGGGCAATATGCTCACAGGCTCCCTCAATTAAATATGAATATTTTTTTATTTAAAGCTTTCGTGACTGCAGTAATTCATGTTCTGAGTTCTTTCGGTAAAGTCACGTTGAAGGGAAACAATAAAATATATATAAAACAATAAAAATTCTCACGACGTTTCGACCATAACACAAACGGTCGTCTTCAGGTGTGTCGGTTTGCATAAATGTATTTATTTTTAAACGGTGTATTTATTTATTTATAAATAGAAAACGTTAGCGCCATGCGCAGCGATTTGCCAGTTTATTTACAAGGACTAGTCCATCTATGTTCTGAAAAGAGGAGGGGGGAGACGATTTTTTTTTATGTATGCCGTCTGAAAGCCACTGTAAGCGTGAACAATCAATTAAGACCTGAAATGGTTTATCAAATCTTTCCAATGATTGCCAAGCCAGAATCCATCTTCTCGGTTGAAATTGTCTCTGTGCTTGTATATGTGGATAGCCTCATGAACGAATCTCTCATGGTAGCCAGATGGCTTACAAAGAACCTCTGTGGCAGATCATTGTTATAATTCAGTAGGCTCACATGACTTCATAATAAAGGTTTTTGGGTTAGATCGATCTAACCCAAAAACCTTTATTATGAATAATATTGGTCGCGAAAGCCTACGTGTTAGGCTCACATGACATTGACTTTTCTAAGACAGAGGTTCTTTGTAAGCCATCTGGCTACCATGAGAGATTCGTTCATGAGGCTATCCACATATACAAGCACAGACACAATTTCAACCGAGAAGATGGATTCTGGCTTAGCAATCATTGGAAAGATTTGATAAACCATTTCAGGTCTTAATTGATTGTTCACGCTTACAGTGGCTTTCAGACAGCATACAAAAAAAAAATTTCGTCTCCCCCCTCCTCTTTTCAGAACATAGATGGACTAGTCCTTCTAAATAAACTGCCAAATCACTGCGCGTGGCGCTAACGTTTTTTTAAATAAATACGTCGTTTAAAAATAAATACATTTATGCAAACCGACACACCTGAAGACGACCGTTTGTGTTATGGTCGAAACGTCGTGAGAATTTGTATTGTTATATATATTTTATTATTTTATTGTTTCCCTTCAACGTGACTTTACCGAAAGAACTAAGAATATAAATATGAATATTCATGATTATACCGTTAAGCGTCTTGTAAATATTCATTCTACAACGGACGCAGAGCATAACCAAAAAATAGAATGCTGCTACCGCATCAATTAAGCTGGCGGCTACGTCATGACCCCCAGTGCAGGTCACACACCGAGCCTGGAGTTGTCGAAGAACTGGACGTTGCTCGGCAGGGCGATCGGCGCTCCCGGCTCGAAGTACTGCTTCTTAGGTTGCGGCATCATGAGGTTCTTGCGTGGGGAGAGTGGGGCCTTGTTCTCAATGCAGGCCTTCGCTCGCTTGGTGGGTGTGCGGAGGCTGCCGGCTGGCGCGTCGGAGGCCGTTTTTGGTGCCGGTGGCAGTTGCGGCGACGGTGGCGCTGCCGCGCTGCTCTCCACCTTCTGGAGGTCCAGCTGAGACTGCAGCAACTTCACATTCTCCCTGAGCGCCTCGTTCTCCCGCTTGTACTTGGTCGCGGAGTCCTTGAGTCGCACCAGCATCGTCCTGCCGTGCGGGAATCGAGTTTCAGCGCAAGTTTATCCTTTGCGGAAATGCCGTTACTACACGTTGCTCCCATATACCCTCGATTGTAACGCACTCTTTCCCCCTGTACTTTAAACCAAAGTTGGGGTTGTCTTATCATCTGGTAAGTGTGTGTGATAAGATTCGTACAACTTTATTGACACCGAGCACAAGTTTGGGGTGTGTCTTACTTTCCAGAGCATCTTATAATCCGGAGAATATTATGGCAGGCATGTGATGACTGACTAAAATGGATTAATAAGCTTATAGTGCAAGTATCGAACTGCATGTAAGAATGTTTTTAAATACCTATACGTTACATATAATTAATGGGTTCACCCCTGCAGCTACTTGAGGTTTCCGCATTCAAATTTCCGTGGAGGGGGCGATACACTGCCAGATGAAGGTCTCCCTAGTTTATGTCAGTTAAGGGTGGTTTTTGATCATACTTTACTATGCCAATCAACGTCTTCAAGTTCAAGGTTCAAGTAAATTTTTGTATGTGGGTTCAGTGAAGGGGGCCACCCAGGACAAGTCCAGATATAATTCACCGATGTTAGCCGCACCAGGGTATTGAGACCGGATTGCCGGGATTTTAGCATAGCGCCCAAACTAACGTACCCTCCCCACTCCACCTGACACTTTAATTACAAACTTTTAAACATATTTTAAAACACTAACATGATTGATTTGCTCATCTGAGTTCTGTGATCATCATGGAGCACGCTGCATACGGCAAACACCTGGCCAAAGACAAATACCCAATTCGGCCAAGAGGCTTGTACAAACATTCCGTGCGTGGGTTGACCAGTAATCGGTAAGTGCTGCACATGACAAATCAAGCCTAGTCTGTGTTTGCCCGCAGCACATTCATTGCAGCAACCAAAAGGCAAAAAATAATTTCATTAATTGTTACAGAATTCTTTGGTCACAATTATATATTTGTTTTGCAATGTACGTAGTATCCAGGATACTCAATACATTAGAGCACTTAGCCAGCACCGCTGAGATCCTGGGTTCTAATCTGAAACAAGATTTAAAAACAGCTTTCCAACGGTCACAGCCCAGTCAATGTTATCGAAGCAATATATACAATTTGGAAAGTAATTCTGGCATGCTCGATTTGACGCGCGTGCATCTTGGGTACAAGAATAAATTTTAAATTGAATAAACTAGCAGGTGGGTTAGTGCAGGTGACGTGGGGGGGAAACCGCACCCTTCCTTGATTGACGTCAGCTTGAGTTTCAGATGCTTCAGCTCATTGTGCAGCCGCGTGTTCTCGTTCTGCAGGATGATGAGTGCCGTGGCCTGTATGACGCCGCTGCCACCACCGCAGGTGACGACGCCAGATGAGGCACCGTGACTCGGCTCTGAGACTGCAATGGATGCAGAGTGGACCGTTAGATATACACAAAGACCTCCCCCGTATAGCCTTAACAGACTGTTTGGCTCAAGTGCTGTTAGCGAGTAGCACCTATGAAGGACGGCACAGCACACAAGGGGGTGGGTGGCCAGCACCACACTCGGCCGCCTTTGTCTACCTAGTGGCAATGTTTACAAACCGCGACACCAGGTACTCATTTGAGGCTGAGTTGATCTAGAGAAGGCCCAGAATCGATTCAGAAAATTGTAACTGGTGTTGGCCATGAGCGGGAATTGAACTCCGGTCGCCGGGTTCATTGCGTAGTGAATTAACTGCTACACTACATATATACACACACATAAACAAACAAATCTTACATTGTAGGCACACTCAGGCTGTGCCGTGGTTTGTCAAACACTTTGTAGCGTGATATACCTATTGAGGGTGCTGTGATGTTCCATTGAAAACACATGGGAGGAGCGATGTTACACCGATGTCACAACGGTGCCATTAATTGCAAGCTTGACCACAAAGTTAAAGTTCTCTCATTAACATAACTCGTGTCGTACAGACCCGTTGCACAGCCTAGATTAGGCACTTAAGGACTGCCTTCGGCAAAAACAAGTGACACGGCGCGAGCCGGGACGTACAGGTGGAGTCCGCCTGCTGCCTCGCCGCACGCAGGTCCTCCTTCAGCCTCCTCAGTGTCTGCTCCTTTGCGCTCAACGTGGTCTTCAGAGACTTGACCCTACCGCGGTGACAGGGGGAGTTGTAACAAAGGTTACAGGTGAACAAGCTACATTTAAAAAAAAATTAGACGAAAAAAAAGATGGTGACGTATAATGTAATAATTTCATGTACGTGTTCAGCAAAGCGTCGCCGAGTTTCAAGAATGTTTTTTTCAGGAGGGCCCTGCACATTGAGATGTTTGAGCAATTCCATTCTTGGAATTGCTCAAACTTGGAGTGCAGCAGGAGCACAGTAGGCAACTGATAGAGGAAATCCACGCAATCTGCGAGGTGTTTGTCACTCACACTTTTGCACAAAGATGCAAGAATCCAAGGAAATCGAGTGAACACAGACGTACCAGGGCAGAGAGAGGGCATGCCAAGAGAGAGGGCATGCCAACAGAGGTGGTTTGAAGTAGTGAATCTAGAGTTATAGAGTGGACGTGGAAATGGCTCAACACAGCAATGAGTGGAGCAAGAAGACCAGGAAGGCAGACTCCACACGAGTTAGTTAGAAAAATCACAAGACAGCAACCTCACACGAAGGGACACCGCAAGCCTCATCCGGCCACTCTGATGTAGGATGAACGTGCTTACGGAGCTCAAAGCTCCCATGACATTAAAACCACTGCCAAATCAAGACCAGGTGTCTTCCTGCTCAAATAAGCATGCTCAACACCACGAGGCCAATGAGCCAGTGGTGGAAAATCCACATTACAATGACAGGGACCAGTTTAAACACAGGATAATTGGTGTGAATCTTGGCCGGGACTCACTCCTTCTCGTGAGCGCTCTCCAGCTTGTACTTCTCCAACTGCAGTTTCACGAGCTCATACTTGACATCTGCAGACTCCTTCCCGTCAGCATCCGGCTTATTTGGCTTCATGAGGACCTGCATAGAATTCAGCAACATCTTAAGTGTGCTGAAAAGATAGAAGATGCTGATGTGCGAGCTGATCACCCACATGCTTAGACACACAAAAACATAAATCATACCTCTACCAATCACATCTTTACATTGTAAATATAACATAGAATTCTTATCCGTGGTCCTGTTACCCATAAAAACTCATTATCTGCAGCCCTATTTTTCCCTATTATCCACGATTTTACCAATAATTCATAGGAATGCGGCCTCCCAGTACTCGTGGTTTTTGTGGACAAGAGGAGTCGGGTGATAAAATACTCCTACTATCCTCAATTTTCTACCCTGTGGATAAGAGAAATAAAAGTGCTTATGACTACACGGATAATAGGGTCTGCGATATTGGTTCCCCATATCACTGAGGATAGGAGGAGGAGTTCTCATGAATATGCAGATTAAAACATGGACACCGACAGACCATGATGAGATTATGTAAAGACGAAAGCAGGTTGGAGTGCTTTTTTTAAACTGGCCTTAATAATGAAATGCAGCACACCACCGTAACTAAGGAATAATGGCTTTAAGCAGCGTATGTTAACCTGGCATGACCTGGAGGCATGGACATTATCCAATAAAATTAAACACAAGCTAAACAGTCTGCAAAGCATGGAGAGATGCATGCCCGGAAATACGGAAATCGGAGCACATGGGTTAAAGACATATTGACTTAAGAGAAGTAAGTAGGCTCCAGCAGGACACTTGGCGATAAGGCATGATGGCCATTGTTTGACTAACAATGGAGTAGCAGCTGAATGATGGAACGCACCCAAGAGTACAACCACGGCAGAGATGAAGTAATAAGATCAGCTCATGTGCAGCAGTTAGATGGATTGTTATATTGCGAGACCACGAGGGCTGGCGACAACTTGAGATGGCCGTCATGCAGCAGTGGATATACGTCACGAATTCTGATGACGATGATTCACTTGCACGCGGCACGTGTGTGGAACCGTCATGACCACCGTGCCCCAGTTACCTGCAGCCGCCTTTTGA